>NC_090941.1:635334169-635958874 GCF_040938575.1 Ambystoma mexicanum
AACTCTCGGCAGACGCGGCTCGGCGTATCTCAATGCTAAGGTTTTTCCCTAGCTCAGCATTCTTAGTGTGTTTGCTAATTCTTGGATTTCCCTGCTGTTTCCTGCCTTTTTCCTTCAGACCCCCACTCTTTGCATTAGTCCGTTGTGCCTCTTCCTGTGGCTCTTGCCCCTGAGTCTTTTCCTGGATTTCTTCTTACATGTACCTTTTACTGCCTCGTCATGTGCCTTGTCAGCTTTTCTGCATTTGAAGTCTAGGATTTAGTTACCTGTGTTCATCTGCTACAGTACATCAGCATGTTTCAGTCATCTGGATCAGGTTTTTTCCCTCTTGCCGGTTTTTCCTGTTGGCAGCTGGCTTGGGGTGTTCCCCTGTATGCTGTAACAATCATCAGGCAGGCTGCATCGAGAGACAGTTGCCCTTGTCTTCACGACTCATGTCCCACACATAGAAAACACCACAACAAAGTCTCCACCGCTGCTAGAGACAACAACGCACAGATGAGACCAAAACCCTGGCTTCAGTTCTCTGACAGTTCTATTTGTCATTCTGACCCTGAACCTGACAGTTTGAGACGCCAACAGTCTCCTTCTATCCTAGACCCCATGCAAGATGTAATTCGATCCATGCATGAATTAGCTCCGAAAGTCCAAGCATTGAAAGTTGAAGACGGTGTCCTGAAGCAAATGGTACTCACCCCGTGAAGTCTTATCCCAGGAAAACCCATCTATTGGTACACTGTTGGTTAAGTTTGGTGGGTCTCTGAAGCGTTTATGACAATTCCTGGACTCCTGTACCATCCACTTTACATTTAAACCACTCTTTTGCGGTTCAGATAGAGCAAAAATGGGTTCATTGATATCACATTACGGGCAATTATCTTTCTTGAACTACTCCTCTCATTACAGGAGGGGACCCACAACAGGATAACTATGATGACGGGAATCCCTTGTGGATTATCGTCAAGAGTCCCAAGATCCAATTACATATACCTCCAAGTTTAAACAATCAGCTAAAGAAGCAGCCTGGACAGATAATGCTTGTTTTACCCTCTTTTGAAGAGGTTTGTATGAGGAAATCAAGGATGCACTGGCCAGGTTATCGCGACCAGACACGTTTTCTGCCTTATCATCACTTACTCTTCAGATCAATTTTCGCATCCAAGAACAGAGAGGTGAGAAAAGAAGAAATAGGGCATCATATCCTCATCTCTCTGCTCTGAGCTTATTACTGAGGCTTCTCGTAAGTGGGGACATGTGTCTGGTTCACACCGGCCATGAGAATATTCCTGGAAGTGCAAACTCTTGCTCTGTTCATCATGAAGCACTTCGCACATGGGAGACCCAGTCCCAGAACAATAAATACATTGTGTTTTCTCATTGTAAAGTAGTCATAAAGCACACTTTGTAACCAGTATTCCCTCGTCTTACCCGCCAATGCTTCTTGGACTAACACCACTGAGTGGTTATATTGCAAAAAGAAGTCAGAGCAAAAGAAAATAGGCAGTAGTGATTAAATGCCAAAATCATTGTTTCACTAGCAACAATGTAAATGGTTACATCAACCTTCAGTGCATGAAAATCTGCACCCACAGTAACACTGTAAGTGTATGGTAGCTCTTTAAACTGTGTAGATAATTATTCGTAGTAACAGCCCATGTATATAGTTACAGCAGAAATAAGTGTGCTATTGAGTGTGAATGTATGGCTACAGTAACAACAAAAGCAAAACTCTGATGAGTAAAATGATTGCATATTATTGTATTATTGCACATTATTGATTTGATAAATGACATTGCTTATTCTGTAGAGGAGCATCTGCATGCCTCTGCAGGAAATCCCACCCCCTACCTCCTACATGTTGGAGGACTGAGATTGTGCCATATTTGAAAGCAGCAGTTGCACCAATACTGCAGCAAATATTCGAAAGAAGATATCCACTGAGAAAACCCTATCGAATTGGTCCCTGAAGAGACTACAATCTGAGGGAAGAGCTCCATGAAGGAATATGAAAAGGAGCAGAGAGGAGAAGCTAGTGACGTCACAAGAAACGAGTGTGACACCCTGAGAATACTGGCTGAAGATTATGCATGGATCTTACAGAAACTGATGACGAAGTTAAGAATCGAGTAAACTTTCATTTTCGAAAAGACGATTGTGCGTGTGCAAAGTGCTGCAGAATATTAACCGTTCAATAATTGTGCAGATGCTGAAACGCAAGTAGACTAAGTCATCATAGAAGCTGGCTATATGTAGTGAATAGACTGCAGACGAAGCCGCCATTATATTGGAGCTGAACATCGGTGTCATGAATTTAGTAAGCCCGGACCCATGAAGCGAAAAGGCAGAGAATTGTGTTGCAGCAAGAATAAGCTGAGATCGTGGAAGCAGCCAAAGCTGGTTATCTGTTCTTGAAAGCAATGAACGTGCAAAGGATGAATGATCCCTTATTAAGGTGCAAAGAAAGAACACTGAGAGTGCCAAGTTTTATTAATTTAAGACATTTAAAATACTGCAAAATGGACCAAATCGTGCTCTCCTGTCATATGAGCCAAGGATGGAAATAGAGTTGAGCTTGGAGTCCTAGAACAATGATACTGAGTGCCTGCCATCCCATATATTCCCACAGACAAGGATAATTCGCAAGGCCAAGTTCTTAGACAATCTTCATGGCAGAAGGCATGGGTGATGAGAGATGTTGGGCTAATTGGCTGGGGAGTTAAAGTCAAGTCCACCTCCTGGCACCTGGGTCTGAGTTTACGCACTGCTAAGTGAACCAAATGTTCCAGACATTGCACAAGAGTGCCAACCAATTGTAGAGGGCCATATAACAATGGGCCTTGTAGATTGAAGACGAATGATGAACCGTGTACTTAATAGTGTTGGAGATTACATGTTTTAGAGGTAGGCATAAGTTGTCCACCTGACAGTAGGGCAGTCAATCACAAACACAGTCCCTGTAGAAAGTATACTTAGATGTTCCCCTTGAACCAAATATAATAGCTTGTAGGTTTTTCGTATTTGTCACCTGTGACACATTTTTAGTATAAAGTCTATGTTTAATGAGAAAATTGTCAAGAGCTGAGTGAACATCCATTGATGTCCATTGTAACCTCCCTGTTTTAGATAATTGTTAATATAAAAGACTCTTTGCCATCTTCCTGAGTTGGTTTGATTATGTGGACTCTGAATTATTCTGCAACACTTTCCATTGCATCCACGTTACTAAGCTCACATGGTAGCGTGCGGATCGTTGGAAAAGATCCAAACTAGATTTTCTCAAGTGTTTTGGACGATCAGGCTTCCTCCGCCATTAGCCGGAAGATCGCAGGGTTTCCTGTGGAGAGCGGCCAATAGAAATAAACTTGCAAGAAGAACCAAGATGGTGGCAGGTCCCCTTTTAATTAAATCCCTGCCTGGTTTCCACGTGCGCTCTCTGCTGATGGAAGGTGAAGTGATCGGATGGAAGGAGGAGTCGATACCGAAGGCCTTGAGTCAATTAACGAATGGTGAATGGCAAATGAAGGGGATTGGATTGTGATAATTTAACAGGAAATATTCTGAAGAGAAAAGGTAGCACCTAGGAGTCCTGACTCAAGTCAGAAGGAGACGTCTCAGATCCCAATGGGCGTAGGGCAGAAATATATAACGCCTAATCAGGATTATATTAGGTGACGTCTCAAACCCTATATAGGGTATAGAATAAAGGCGAATG
Organism: Ambystoma mexicanum; assembly: GCF_040938575.1. Lineage (NCBI taxonomy): Eukaryota > Metazoa > Chordata > Amphibia > Caudata > Ambystomatidae > Ambystoma > Ambystoma mexicanum. The sequence continues at coordinate 635,337,882 of NC_090941.1, forward strand.
AGAATAAGGTGATCAGAGTGTTTATAAATGTGTAAAGTCGACTAGTCTGAATGGTGTTTGTCAAGTAGTTGTCAAGTAAAAATATCGAAGAGCGATAGAGATTGTGAAAAAATTGAAAAGGTTGAGGAGCAACAGTGGTTGAGCGTAGCAAAGTGATTGGCACTAATCAAGAAATCGATATAGCCAATCAAGAAATTAGAGGCTTGAGCAGCGATTGATGGTGCCTGCTCATATTTTTTGTTTTAAGACATTGAAAAGTGGTGATTTATGCAAAAGCATTAAGGTTATTTGATAAATCTGGTAGGTATTGACAGTCAAGTGAGACTTGTCATTATGGGAGACACTCCCCTGAAGCATTTATGCAAAACATTTCCAAAGCACACGGTAAGCTCAAACAGTAAAGTGTGGAATGGGTGAAAGGTAAAGCAGATAAAATGTTCATGCCATGGCCACAAAGGGGATCATTGTCAAAAGCGGTATTGCAAAACATGACCACATACTTGCACGCTCCATACACAGGGAAGAAATTAGAGAAAAGATTAGCGATTTTTGAGCTCTGGAAGATGTACCAAGAAGAAAGGGAAGACCCGGCACCTGAGAAGTGGATGCTAAGTCAGCAAAAGGAGGAAGGTGTTGAGCCTTCAGCTCCCCTTATCTCGCCCAAAGCAAAAGACGCTAGTACAGAAGAAATAAGGTTATAATATTTAAAGGAGTTGAAAGCGACTACGGGGTATAGTAATCTGATGTACAAACCCACCACTTACAATAGTGAAGTCCAGAAGAGAATAAGAGAAAAGAAGAGATCTATAACATCATAAAAGTTAAAGAAGAAAGGAGTGAATGGTTGAAACTGTCGACAGAAATAGGAGATTAAGAGATGGAAAGGAGAGAAGGATAAGGCTGACAAGATAGCGCTCGTGCAGAACAAATGAATGGGAGGACAGATATTACTTAAAATAGATGGGAAAAGTATCGAGAAAGTTAGGCAGAGAGAAGATAAGGATGAACCAGAAATAAAGGATAAAGAACGAGAGAAGCGATTGAGAGAAGACGAGCAGAAAAGGAAGAGCAGAGAGCAACAAGAACAGATATATCAGGAGGAGCTAGAAAGAAAAGAAGAATAGGCAGAAGCACAAAGAAAGTATGTCAATAGACAGAGAGTAATAGAAGATAGGGATAGGAGGGAAAGGAAGAAAGAAGAGGAGGGAGTGCAAAGATTAAGGGAAAAAAGATTAAAGAGGTGAAGGGAGGAAGAGGAAAGAAGAGAAGGAATGAGGAGAGGGGAAGAACAAAGGCAAGAGGAAGAAATAATTAGAAGGGATGTGAGAAAGTGAAGAGAAGTAGACAAAGAAATGTAACAAAAAAGGAGACAACAAGGTCTTGATACCAGTCTCACTCATTTGGAACCAGTAGGGCCATGCCTAGAAATATGATGGGACAGAAAAGAAGAGTTCCTTCCGATAAAGGAAGCAACACAAGCAACATCTAGAGCTTCATTAGACGAAGAAAGATTTGATGCGGAAAGCATTGGAGAAAGGATTGACAAGATCTATCATCGGTTAAGGCGAAATAGCGAGTATGAAGCATGAGGGAATGATGATCGATCCGCCTCAATCAAGAAGAGAGGAGGGAAGCCCATACAGTGATGAATGTTGAGCATTGTCTTTAAGCAGACTGAATCTGTATAAAGGTGAAAGGTACGACAGTCACACTAGTTGGGGACTAGAGATGTCGGATAAGGAAAGAGAGACTGGCTTTGAGGTAGGAGGAGGGAGCGCATGCACCCCTGAAGGGAGCTTGCACATAGATAAAGAAGTGAGATGGTCTGATCTGGAACAACCTAAAGATAGGACTCCAGATCGTATAGCATATACTGATCGTTCCCGAGGATGATCGCACAGTGAGAAGGGACAGTTGCTGCCATATATGAGCAGGTTATGGTCGTTCCCACAAGGAGACAGACAGGGACGATCATCCCTGCTATGGATAGACCAATGATGGGATCTGACTCTGGGAGGGGGTACACTCAGTTTCCCTTATTGGAAAAAGGGGGAGCAAGACCACAGTATATTCCATAGCCGCAGATAGACAAGGATAATTTAAGGTGTAAGTTCCTGAGTTTGACTTTGGGCGCTGGGAAAAAAGATATACAAGTAAGGAGCACTGTTTAATAATTGCAAATCAGACTTTTGAAGGGCACTCAGGGTACAGTACGCAGATACATCAGATATGGGTACAATTATGATACATAAAATAAAGGAAGATGAAGACCCTATTGCTTACATTCAGGATATTCAGGAAAAATGGAAACTTGAAACCCGCGAGCCATGGGAAAAGACAGTGGCGTTATTTTACCGCATTTTAATTCAGGGGTTGCCTGAGCCAGTACAGAGGCAGATGAAAAAACAAGTAGGGATGGAAGCAAAATCATGGGCTGAGATACAGCTGACAACAGTACATCATTGTCGGTTATTACAAGAGAAAAATAAGAAAGAAGATGAGAATAGGAAAATCAAGGAGGCCAAGTTAGTTCAGAAAATGTTGTCAACATTTGCCATAGAAGGGGCGGTATTGACAAGTTATCAAGGATTGGGAGTGCAGGAAGCAATGGATGTATCACAAGCGAGTAATCTATGCCTGATGGATAAAGGTGGATATGAGTTTGTGCCACGAGGCAGAGGTATACCCTATAGAGGACGAGGAGGCAGATTTCAAAACAACCAGGGTGGATTTCAAGGGCAAATTGCATGCTTATTATGGAGCCATGGGAATGTACAAAATGGTCAATTTTCAAGAGGGAGACATCTTATCCTCCACTATGTAACACACAGACTAGAGAAGGGTCAGTCACAAGCGCTGCGAGTGCAGCAGGTGCAACAGCAAGAACGAGTGCAAATGAATCCACTGCAAGGGCAGTTGCAACAAGCCTCTATGCAGACAAAGCAGTTTGTAAACACAAGTACTGACACCTAGATTAGGAGGTGTCCCTCTGGTAGGAGGGAATCCTTTCACAGGGACGGGGATGAGCATGCACCCATAATACGACAGCTCACAGGATGACTTGATGTGTTCAGTACTATCTGCGACACCAGACCCCCAAGAGGAACCAATGGGCAATGTGACAATATGAGGCACATTTTTTATTTTCTTTTAGACACTGGAGCAACTCGTTCATGTATGGTAGAGGGAAAATATCCAATGTCAGGAATTGCCATGAATATGGAGCTATGAGTTGAGTTCCTTTTACTAATGAATTACCACTCTCTATAGGAGAGTGTGACATGTCTGTTCTTTGTTATATTCACGAAAGACACTGGTTAAGATTTTGGGAAGAGATGTAATGACAAAACTAAACAAGACGATTTCATTTACTGATCAAGGAATAGTGTGCTACACTCCAAAAATACACTGTTTAAACGTGGGAGAATTTATACTGGCATTCACAGGACAAGTGGCTCAGCGAGGCGTTCCAGTAGATCCAGAGATTTTTCTGTATGGAGTGAGCATTCTACTGACATGGCTACCTGGCTTAGTGGGAAAAACTGTGATGATACCTGATGAGTGTTTGTTTAGACCACGAATACCTATGGATAAAGAGGGGGGACAGACTATCCCTATAGAATTGGAGCCATCCATAGTACAAAGGGAAATGGCAATGCTTGAAGGAATAGATGATGAGGGTAGACCATAGAGCACAGTAATAGCTTGTGAGGAAGGGTACAGATTGACTGACATAACTGATGACGACATGTTCAGGGAAGAACAAACAGACAATAAAGTGGTGTTCTTTATGAACATCGCATACTGCATAAGGATAGAAAAGAGGGAAGTCCCACAGCAAATGGTAATAATGCAGCAAAGTCCAGCTTTTTTTCAGGAAGACTTGGCAAAGGTGCCAAGTGTTCTTTGGACCACAGGCCCTCATGACGTAGATTTATTGAAGGGAATAGGGGAAGATTAAATAAAGCTTAAGCCAGGAGCATTGTTACCTTGAGGAAAAGCAGTACCCCATGTCTCGAGAAGCTGATGAATGTTTATTCCAGACCATTTCAGCACTAATGAACTAAGGGATTCTGGTGCCATCATGATAGATCAGCAAGGGATATGGAGGCTTAGTACCACCAAAAATTGAACCTGCCAGTCACGAAGTCAAAGTTATAAATATAACTTTATTCTGTACAGATTCAAATATCAAACCAGATAGCTACCTGGCTCCCAAACACCTTGCAGTGTGTACCAGCAGACACTGTGAGGGGAGGGAGTACTGGTTATCACAAAGCATGCAGTATTTATACACAGTTCTGGTCATAGCCCAGCCCTTCTCCAAACTAATAAGTTACAAATGTGGGTGCGTGCCCAGTTCACATAACAAATATAACAATATTAATATACACTTTTGACATGTTGTCCTATCCTTGAAGATTCAAGGGTGATGTTGGTTCTCCAGCTTTGGTTGATCCTAGTTTCAAGAAGCGAATTCAATAGCTTATTTCTAAGGCACACAGTTTTAGTTTGTTTACCATTCAGTTCTGATGTTTGAATATGGCTGATGCTATTGATGCAGACAACACTTTGAATTGAGGTTCACTGTGCTCCAAGGGTCCTTAAAGAGACTGGCACATTTTGTTTTATTCAGCTGTGTAGATCTTTCCTTGTTTCTTGAGCTTTAGGATAAGTTCTGTTCCAAGAACTGCACACAGGATTTCTTCCAAAACTCACAACATTAGTTACTTTGCATTGTATGTCACTGTTTGAGGGAGGATGAGTCTGTAGACATAGATGACACTTTGAATGAGAGTTCATTCTGACTACAAGGTCTCTTTGCACAGAACAAATAGTCTGCTCTTGGCAGCTCTAGTGTTGACATAGGCTCAAAGGTCAGTCTGCGTTGGCAGCTGAAAACATGGTTAATCATTTCTGAACAGAGAGCAAGAGTCAGAATCAAAAGGCAGATGTTTTCCAAAATGGTGGCAAAGTCAATCCTGTCTAGATCTAGTTAAGCATAGGTTTTTAATACAAATGCGAAATGGCTTAGGCAAATGTTTATAATCAGGTAGTATTTATGCGAATATGGTTTAACAATCAGAATCATTGTGTAATACTGCAGTGTATCCAATCAAAAAATCCAAACGAGGGTCATGGAGATTTATACAAGATATGAGACTGATTAACCAGATTGTAGATGCAGAGTTTCCTTTAGTTCCTAATCTGGCGGCGATACTGTGTAGTATCCTGGTGGAAGCTCGATATTTCACGGTGATCGATTTGAAGAAGGTGTTTTTCTTGATCCTGATGCACAAGGACTCACAAGACTTGACTTCCTTTACGTTCTGCCAAACCCAACTGAAACATACTAGGCTGCCCCAAGGGTACTGTGAGTCCCTATCAATCTTTAATAGAGTCCTACAGATGGATTTAGTCAATATTGATCTCAAGAGTGCGGTGACACAGTATATAGATCACAATTTAATTTGCAGCCCCACAGAAGATGAGTGCAGACAAGATTCTGTTCAGTTGATGACTATTCTAGCAGAGAAGGGATATAAAGTAGACAAGGATTTCGTCCCTGGAAGCTTGGAAGGAACTTACAGACTCCCTGTTTTATCCCTCTGATGACAAGCCTCCGTGAATTAACGAGAGCCAACCGCAAAATGGACCTGAGACCATAGTCCGCCAGTTTTTAAGCTGTTTCCCTACTTTTCCTTCCCCCTCACTCCAAACCGCCTGGAACTCTTCTCCCCCCCGGCCCAACTGGCGACACCAACCCAACTCAGCACGCAGAATCACTGGAAGAAAGTTAAGGTTTTATGGTTCGTTTGTTGTTGTCTTTCCTCATTAACACTCAGCATCCTTGTACCTTGGCATATGTTGTCCTACAAATGTGTTCATTAATAAATGCCAATAAACAAATTTGAAAATAAATAAAGTAGACAAGGAGAAGTTGCAATACTGTCAAGAAGAGGTGTTATACACAGGTCAGTTGATTTGACATGAAGGAAAGAAAATGACACCTGAAAGAGCAGACACAATTATGAAAACCTCAAAGCCAAACACAGTGAAAAAGATGCAACTGTGTTTGGTGTTAGGCAACTATGGTAGTGCCTGGGTGTTTGATTATAGTATGTAAGAACACTTCTGCAAGATTTGAAGAAGGCACAAGTAGACAAAATAAAAATAGAATAGACTGAAGAAATGGAGGAAGGGTTTGAGGAGCTGAAAAAAGCTATTTGCACAGCCCCTGTTTTAGGAATTCCCAATTATGCTGGGGAATTTTATTTGTTTTTAAACACAAATGGGACAGTCATTACAGCAGGGCTTACACAGAGAACTACATTGGGATACAAACCTTTAACGTATTACAGTGGGATTTTAAACCCAGTTATGAGAGGACACTTCCCTTGCAAACAGTCATTGGCTTCTGCCTCATTTGCCATTCAGAAATCTACAAGTATTGTCATGGGCTGATTTATGACTGTCTTCATGTAACATGATCTATTTGCCATTTTAGAGAAACCCAAAGGCACATTGACATCCCAAAGAACTTCAGCTTATGAGGTAATGATTTATAACCCAACGATTAAGATTGTAAGATATAAAAGAGTGAATCCTGGTACGTTTGTAGCTGAGCATAACTGTGCATGACTGTGCTAATTATGTTGAATTTTATGATGATACACCCTGTGTGAAGGAAAATGCTTTAGCGGGAGGGGTAATTCTGTTTATTGATGGTTCTTCAAAAATTGAGCAGACTAGTGGGGAAAGGCATTCTGACACTTGAACATTTATTGGGTCAATACCCACATGCAGAAGAGGAACACACGCATATGCCCTACAGACACAGGCTCAGTGAGCTTAGTGGCTCATCACTGCAAATTCAGTTTTTACATTTCCAGATCCAAAAAGAAGAAGCATGAGCATTTTGGGCCGACCAATGCTGTCAGACATCCAATAGACTCAAGGCAACATTTCTCTTTCCTAGTCTAGGCCTTGGCTCTGCTAGGCCATACAAGGGGCAGTATAAAGATTGGGAACAGTTCAAAGCACAACCCGTTGTGAATAAGGTTGCACTGTGAACTGTGTCATATCCTCCCATTGCTCGAGCCACCGTTTCCCACATTCACCACTGGACTCATTATTCTAGTGAATCTGCCTGTGCAAAACCATTTAGCGAAGCCATATTCACTTTTATGAATCAACCTAGACACGGAATGTAAGCCTTGTCTGCTTGCCTGTGCAAAAAGCATGGGAAGGCGACTCCATTTTGAAATAGCGTGGCCATAGAGTCAAAACAAAATGAGCACATGAGAGCCTGTGTGCAACATTGACTGTTTTGTCTTGATAATTTCCTGTGGTAAATATTTCACTTGAAATACTTCAATACAGTTTAAGGAAATAATTTAAAAGAACAAATTGTTTATTAGAAAAATTAGCATGTTGTAACCCGAATACTTACAAAGGTTGGCAACTCTATTGTCATGTTAAAAGAAAATATTTTCCAAGCCATGCTGTTCACTTCCTATCTCCAGTAGTCGAGGGGATGGGTCACAGGAGCAAAGGAGTGTATAATGACATTAATTGATGGTGAGCACAGCATACACTAAGGAGGTGAAGAAAGGGGCGTCCAGTGACCTAACGGGCAGATGATATTGAATGGTCACAGGTAGGGGGAGCAAAGGGAGGTGGCAGAGCTCAGAGGAAGGGGAATGTGAAACCTGTGAAAATTACAAATGAGTGCCGGTGGTGCAGTGAGGGCCTATGGGGAAAAGGAGGTGAGGTCTGATGGGTTCATGCCTTCAGGGAAAGGAAAGCACAGTTAGAAAATTCTCAACTTTAAAAGTGGGCAAAACAAGAGCACACAATAATTTGTATTTTTTGTTTATTTGTATAGCGCACAAGGCCGGAGGGCAATACTAATGAAGATAGGAAAGGATGGTTTATTAATAAATGGCATAATTGTGTCAAATGCATCAGAGTGGACAGTTTTAACAGCAAAACAAATACACAAAATAGAAATTCTGACAACTGCGCTCTAGCGGGCTATTCTTAAATAAGTGAACTATGATATGACAATTCGATAGAAAATATGTATTTCACTGAATGCATGTCTTGTAAGGATACGGAAACTAATACTTGACAGACTCTATGCAGTTTTTAAGATCCACTGTACTCTCAGCACACGTAAGAGTCCAAAAACAATGACACCCAAAGTGGGCTCACGTGTATTCTCAGTAAATAAGGTAACAGAAAAGGATGTTATTTACGCAGCTAATAAATGTGAACGTCTGAGGCAACAGGTGCAAGTGCTGCATAACGATAGGGACTTCTTGAAAATGTTCAGTGGGCAAAACAGTAGAGAAATATACACTGTACAACAGATCCAATATATTAAAATGAAGAGACCAAAAATAAAGTCAGCAAAAACGAAGCACTGCTTTGGATAGTGCTGTAGGTGGGAGAGATGGTGAGGATATGGGGCAGATGTGAGCAAATTGGAGTGCTAGAGTTTTACCCTGGTAATGGTGCTCCAACTGAGCTATGTGTGCGGGGAAAAGGCTGCAGGCAATATTTTACATGGAAATTAAGTGAATTCAACAAGGGGCAGGATTGATATTTTATTACCATGTGTAATGTATTTAATCAATATTTTTACTTTTGATATTATGAGATCCATATTAATGTAAACTATATTTGTGTCAATATATGACACAAAACTATAATAACAAGCTATTATTATCGTTCTAGGAGATTCGTGAGACAATTCTCAAACAGCATAAATCCTCTTCCTACTTGCTGCAGCCATAACTCCATCGGGTTCAATAAGTCATTCGTCAAGTCCATCCCTGAGGTAACTCCTCTGTGCGCATCCTCATCCAAACTCTCCAACACCAAAAGGGTTCCAGCGCCACTTACCGACATCCATCAGGCATGCAATCGACTTGAAACAGCCCCTCCAATAATGAAAGGTGACCGTGAATGTATCCTCCGATATTAACAGGCCGATTCATGGAATAATTAGCGCGGCGCAAGTGGGCAAAAACGTGCGAATCGCAGTGGAATAGCGAAAATCGCAGTGCAAGTGCGAAAATCGCACGAAAAGCAGCGCACATCGATTCATGGAAGTCCGTGCGCGAGAAAACCAGCGGATGTGCGATAAAAAAGTGCGCGGCGCACGTTGGCGCACAGGCCATCTAACAGCGTGCGCCAGGTCACAGCGAAAATCCCACAGGCCACAGCGAAATTCGCACATAGCGCGGCGCACGGAACAAAAGTAGGCGGAACACGGGCGTAACACTCGGAATGGGGAACAACTTGCCAAAACGTGGGCGTCACGGCGGAAGTACAGGGCACAAGTGCGCAGAACGCCCACACGCTCGCCTACAACACGTATTCATGGAATAGAATAGGGCAAAAAAGCGCACGCTCAAACCAGCGCACAGGCACAAACACGACCGCCATAAGAAAGCAGGGGGTAGCGTCTCTGCGGCTGTAAGAAATGTGCGCCAAAAGGTGCGCCAACAAATAGCACCTATATACTGCCATGATGAATGTCCTATACTGTGGCCCTCCAGGACAAATGACGTGCAAAGGGGTACCCACAAACACGGACACCCGCTGACAAAAAATACGTGTGCGTGTATACCGGGGTGCGCAGGAAGTCTCACACGCGATTTGGCCGGGTACGTGGATTTCAGGGGTGCGCGGGAAGTTCCACACGCGATTTCATCAGGGTACGTGTATTTCAGGGGTGCGCGGGAATTTCCACACGCGATTTCAGCAGGGTACGTGTATTTCAGGGGTGCGCGGGAAGTTCCACACGCGATTTCAGCAGGGTACGTGTATTTCAGGGGTGCGCGGGAAGTTCCACACGCGATTTCAGCAAGGTTTGTGTATTTCAGGGGTGCGCGGGAAGTTCCACACGCGATTTCAGCAGGGTACGTGTATTTCAGGGGTGCGCGGGAAGTTCCACACACGATTTGCTCAGTGCGAGCAAGGTATGTGTATTTCAGGGGTGCGCGGGAAGTTCCACACGCGATTGGCCCAGTGCGAGCAGGGTACGTGTATTTCAGGGGTGCGCGGGAAGTTCCACACGCGATTTCAGCAAGGTATGTGTATTTCAGGGGTGCGCGGGAAGTTCCACACGCGATTTCAGCAGGGTACGTGTATTTCAGGGGTGCGCGGGAATTTCCACACGCAATTTCAGCAAGGCATGTGTATTTCAGGGGTGCGCGGGAAGTTCCACACACGATTTCAGCAGGGTATGTGTATTTCAGGGGTTCTGGGGAGTACCACACGTGAATTGGCCGTGTGGGCCCTCCCAGGTGTACGCTCCACAACCTCCACTGAACCTGCAGGCAGCCCACACCATGGGGGACTACCCTGCACCCATGCTCATGTCCCGCAAGCAGCCCATCCACCATGGGCATGCCCCCCAGCCAACCCACATGTCACCTTGCACTACTGATCAACAATGCATGTCTCCCACCACCCCCACCCCCCTGCCACCATGGGCATCCTACACCAGGCCCCCACTCATGTCTCCCACCACCCCCACCCCCCAGCCACCAGGGGCAGCCTCCACCAGGCCCCCACTCATGTCTCCCACCCCCCCGCCCCCCAGCCACCATGGGCATCCTCCACCAGGCCCCCACTCATGTCTCCCACCACCCCCACCCCCCAGCAGTGCAGGGGCAGCCTCCACCAGGCCCCCACTCATGTCTACCACCACCCCCACCCCCCAGCAGTGCAGGGGCAGCCTCCACCAGGCCCCCACTCATGTCTCCCACCACCCCCACCCCCCAGCAGTGCAGGGGCAGCCTCCAGCAGGCCCCCACTCATGTCTCCCACCACCCCACCCCCCAGCAGTGCAGGGGCAGCCTCCAGCAGGCCCCCACTCATGCCTCCCACCACCCCCACCCCCCAGCAGTGCAGGGGAAGCCTCCACCAGGCCCCCACTCATGCCTCCCACCACCCCACCCCCCAGCAGTGCAGGGGCAGCCTCCACCAGGCCCCCACTCATGTCTCCCACCACCCCCACCCCCCAGCAGTGCAGGGGCAGCCTCCACCAGGCCCCCACTCATGTCTCCCACCACCCCCACCCCCCTGCCACCATGGGCATCCTCCACCAGGCCCCCACTCATGTCTCCCACCACCCCCACCCCCCAGCAGTGCAGGGGCAGCCTCCACCAGGCCCCCACTCATGTCTCCCACCACCCCCACCCCCCAGCAGTGCAGGGGCAGCCTCCACCAGGCCCCCACTCATGTCTCCCACAACCCCCACCCCCCTGCCACCATGGGCAGCCTCCACCAGGCCCCCACTCATGTCCCCCTGCACCCCCACCCCCCAGCATCCAGGGTCACCCTCCACCAGGCCCCCACTCATGTCTCCCACCACCCCCACCCCCCTGCCACCATGGGCATCCTCCACCAGGCCCCCAACCATGTCTCCCACCACCCCCACCCCCCAGCAGTGCAGGGGCAGCCTCCACCAGGCCCCCACTCATTTATACCATTACCCCCACCCCCCAGCAGTGCAGGGGCAGCCTCCACCAGGCCCCCAGTCATGTCTCCCACCACCCCCACCCCCCAGCCACCAGGGGCAGCCTCCAGCAGGCCCCCACTCATGTCCCCCTAAACCCCCACCCCCCTGCCACCATGGGCATCCTCCACCAGGCCCCCACTCATGTCTCCCACCACCCCCACCCCCCAGCCACCAGGGGCAGCCTCCAGCAGGCCCCCACTCATGTTCCCCTGCACCCCCACCCCCCAGCATCCAGGGTCAGCCTCCACCAGGCCCCCACTCATGTCTCCCACCACCACCACCCCCCAGCAGTGCAGGGGCAGCCTCCACCAGGCCCCCACTCATGTCTCCCACCACCCCCACCCCCCAGCAGTGCAGGGGCAGCCTCCACCAGGCCCCCACTCATGTCTCCCACCACCCCCAACCCCCGGCAGTGCAGGGGCAGCCTCCAGCAGGCCCCCACTCATGTCTCCCACCACCCCCACCCCCCAGCCACCAGGGGCAGCCTCCAGCAGGCCCCCACTCATGTCCCCCTGCACCCCCACCCCCCTGCCACCATGGGCATCCTCCACCAGGCCCCCACTCATGTCTCCCACCACCCCCACCCCCCAGCCACCAGGGGCAGCCTCCACCAGGCCCCCACTCATGTCTCCCACCATCCCCACCCCCCAGCAGTGCAGGGGCAGCCTCCAGCAGGCCCCCACTCATGTCTCCCACCACCCTCACCCCCCAGCAGTGCAGGGGCAGCCTCCAGCAGGCCCCCACTCATGCCTCCCACCACCCCCACCCCCCAGCAGTGCAGGGGCAGCCTCCACCAGGCCCCCACTCATGCCTCCCACCACCCCCACCCCCCAGCAGTGCAGGGGCAGCCTCCACCAGGCCCCCACTCATGTCTCCCACCACCCCCACCCCCCAGCAGTGCAGGGGCAGCCTCCACCAGGCCCCCACTCATGTCTCCCACCACCCCCACACCCTGCCACCATGGGCATCCTCCACCAGGCCCCCACTCATGTCTCCCACCACCCCCACCCCCCAGCAGTGCAGGGGCAGCCTCCACCAGCCCCCCACTCATGTCTCCCACCACCCCCACCTCCCAGCAGTGCAGGGGCAGCCTCCACCAGGCCCCCACTCATGTCTCCCACCACCCCCACCCCCCTGCCACCATGGGCAGCCTCCACCAGGCCCCCACTCATGTCCCCCTGCACCCCCACCCCCCAGCATCCAGGGTCACCCTCCACCAGGCCCCCACTCATGTCTCCCACCACCCCCACCCCCCTGCCACCATGGGCATCCTCCACCAGGCCCCCAACCATGTCTCCCACCACCCCCACCCCCCAGCAGTGCAGGGGCAGCTTCCACCAGGCCCCCACTCATGTCTACCACCACCCCCACCCCCCAGCAGTGCAGGGGCAGCCTCCACCAGGCCCCCAGTCATGTCTCCCACCACCCCCACCCCCCAGCCACCAGGGGCAGCCTCCAGCAGGCCCCCACTCATGTCCCCCTGCACCCCCACCCCCCTGCCACCATGGGCATCCTCCACCAGGCCCCCACTCATGTCTCCCACCACCCCCACCCCCCAGCCACCAGGGGCAGCCTCCAGCAGGCCCCCACTCATGTCCCCCTGCACCCCCACCCCCCAGCATCCAGGGTCAGCCTCCACCAGGCCCCCACTCATGTCTCCCACCACCACCACCCCCCAGCAGTGCAGGGGCAGCCTCCACCAGGCCCCCACTCATGTCTCCCACCACCCCCACCCCCCAGCAGTGCAGGGGCAGCCTCCACCAGGCCCCCACTCATGTCTCCCACCACCCCCACCCCCCGGCAGTGCAGGGGCAGCCTCCACCAGGCCCCCACTCATGTCTCCCACCACCCCCACCCCCCAGCCACCAGGGGCAGCCTCCAGCAGGCTCCCACTCATGTCCCCCTGCACCCCCACCCCCCTGCCACCATGGGCATCCTCCACCAGGCCCCCACTCATGTCTCCCACCACCCCCACCCCCCAGCCACCAGGGGCAGCCTCCAACAGGCCCCCACTCATGTCCCCCTGCACCCCCACCCCCCAGCATACAGGGTCAGCCTCCACCAGGCCCCCACTCATGTCTCCCACCACCCCCACCCCCCTGCCACCATGGGCAGCCCCCACCAGGTCCTCACAATCCCCAATCATGTGCGTAATGGACAGCGTCCACAGCCATAAAGCCCTACCAAGTAACCCATTCACCCACATGGAAATGGAAATCACATGGTACACCCCCAATGTTCATGAAGCTAATGAACCCATGTCCGTCACACACAATGGTTGCAATTGAATGGGAAAACACACAACATGACATGCATGAAACCAATGAGAGGATACCACACAGTGAAGTATGGAAACAAAATTGTATTGAAAAAAATAAAGAATGCTAAAGAAAGAAAACAAACTACAATGTGAACGAGAAAAAAAACTTGCATGTCCGTATAAAAACACAAAACTGGAAATCAGAATCCAAAAAATATTTGGCCAAAGTCAAAATTAAAAAAATCTCCATGCAATAAAGAACTATGTAAAAAACTACCAAGGGTCCATGAGCCCAACTGAACAAAGAAAACCTACTAAAATACCTACCTAAAAATCAACTATATACAAAAAGTGGAGCAGTGTCCGTCGACTCCAAATCATAATAAGAAAGAAAGGAAACCTAAAACTAAAGAACTATATACAAAGGCGGCGGGCAAGTCCAGCGGCTCACTCTGTGGTGTCCCGGGCAAGGGCATCATCGAACTCCTGTTCGATGTCCCGGAGGCGGTCCAGTTCCATGGCCCCGAGGGTCCGCAGGGACGACGCCGTGTCCTCCTCCAACCCCCTGCGGATTGCCTCGAGGCACTCGGCCCGCCTCAGGGCCCTCCGCATGGAGTTCTCCGCCCTGACCATTGTGAGCCGCGCCTCTTCCGCCCGCCGCCGCTCTGCACCTATGGCGTGGCCCAACCGCTGCCACACGGAAGACACTCTCTGTCCTGGGTCCCCCTGCCCTCCGGCCGATGCTTGCCCCTCCGATGTCGAAAGCCCCGAGCCTTCATGTCTCCCACCATGTTGCTGCTGCTGCTGCTCTGCCTCTGCCCGTGCACTGCCTCCTGCTGCCTGCACATCCTCCGCCGGCTGGGGTGCACTTGTTGATGTGGCCACCCCTGCTGGACCTCCGACTCCCGACTGTGGCAGGGATGCCTCCTCCACCAGCCTGGCCTCACCGTCAGAGGCAGCTCCACAGGGCACCCAGGTGACTGATGGGTGGGAAGATGGCACAGAGGACGACTGGCGCGTAGGGGGTCCAGTTGAGGAGGGGGTCGGAGCAAGCCCCATCAGACGGAGGAATCCGGCCTGGGTGACCTGTCCCAGCAGGCTGACGTGGTCAACGAGCCATTCGAGATGACGTGCAGTCTCTCCATGAAAAGACTGCAGGTCACCTCGCATGGCCCGTTGACGCAACGCCACACCAGCCAGGACAGGCTCAACCCGGACCTGGATGGCCACGTCCGCAGGCAGAGGAAGGCCAGTTGACGTCAGCTCATCCCCTGCCTGAAAACGGGTCTGGACGTAGGCATCCCTGCTGGTGCAAGATGATGCAGGGACAGGATCGGGGACAGGATTGCACACAGGCACCTCCGCGGCGGCCTGTGCTGCCTCCTGTCCCTGGTCCTGCACTGCACCACTAGCACCAGTGGGATCCCCACCTCCAGACCCCGTCTCTGGTGCTTGCACAGCCTCCTCCTCCACCAAACCCCCCACCAACCTAGATGACTCTGTGCCATCTTCCCCTGTTGGGCCCTGTGGGGTCCCAGCTGCCCCTTCTGCTGCCGAGGAGTCCAACTGCAACCTCCGCCTCTTGGACCTCCCCCCGGCAGCTGCGGCCTGGGATGTGGCACCGGACTCCTCACTCCCCGACGAGATGACAACACGGGAGGGGAGCCGGGCCTTGCGTCTCCGGCTGGCGGTCGGATCCCCGCCGCTGTGCTCCACAGCACCTCTTCATCAGTTGACGCTGCAGACAGGGAGAAACAAAACACAGGCATCAGGGCACTGTACAATGGACACATACACGCATGAGAGTTGCACATGAGTGGCATTGGCAAACCTCAGACATGTCATCACAATCCCCAACACACATGTCATTGCAACTGGCACACATGAGCCATACCACAGCCATATCGCAACTGCCACCACCATCCCTACACATACAACAGCATCAGCAGCCAAAGGGGAGCCAGACATCACATGCAACACAGGAAGTGCACCACACATGTACACACACCACCACACTTGCATGCATGTCTACACCTCTGCCAAGTGTCGCACTGTTCAGACGGGCATCCATGTCACATCTGCCAATCAGGCTTCCACATACCGCTGTCACATGCATCCATGTTGCATCACTGTTGCACCCTTGTCAAATACACACACATGCACATGTACACAGTGCTCATACATGCAGCCGAAAACAACATACATGCCTGACATCACGGACATGTCTACTTACATACACATTCATCCAAACATGTGTGCACGCACAACTGCATTTGCCATGCAAGCCCACACACACAAGCACCATCCATGTCTCACACATTACAGCCCTCGCATGTGTCAGCCTCACGGCCCTGTACACCCCCACCCATACTCGACCCTATACAAACAGATGTGCAACCGGGACAATGCCGAATAATCATCACACGCACTGCTCACAATCAGGATGCATGTACACTCACCGCTCGACTGTAGACGGGTCTGCTTCTCTAGGACCTGGACGTGGAGCGCTGGGGATATGCGTTCCAGGACCCCCATCTGTTCTTCCGACAAGTGGCCCCGGCGCCCCTTGGCATCCGCTGCCTTCAAGAGGTGCCGGGCCTTGTTCAGGGTCCTGGACCTGAAGTCCTCCCAGCGCTTCCTGACATGTTGTAAGTCCCGGACTGCCACCCCCTCTGCGTTGATGGCAGTCACGATGCCAGTCCAGATCCGAGTCCGTCCTTCCTTGTCGGCGCGGGAACTTCCGAAGAGGGCATCATACTGCCCCAGGACTTGCTCCACCAGGACACCAACTTCGGTGGCACTGAAGCTGGTGCCCCTCTGCCTCTCTGGCCGGGGGTTGTCAGTGGTCACAGATGGTGTTTGCCCCGACATGACAACCCCAGAGGCAGGAGTGGGTGGGCAACTGGGTCCTGGGGCTATGCTGTGGAGCGATGGAATTCCAGTCGGGAGTCTTCGGTTCCAGCAGGGTTGGTCACAGCAACAGCACCCCTGGCTGATGTGCAGGCAGCAAATGGCAGTGCACATGGGCAGCAGGCAGTCAGGCAGCAGCAGATGGCAGGTGGGAGCGTGCTCGGGGCTCTGGGGGGCAGTAGTTCGGCCTTCTGGGCAGGAGCGTGGTCTTCCGTGTGCTTACGCGTGGCCAGCTTGGTACGGAGTGATTTGGCACGTGAAAATCCTGCACGTCAGCGTGAAAACCGAGGAAAGGCCCTTAGCGCGTAAGCGCGTCAGAACGCATACGAGAATCTATTGGACCAAAGGCCCTCAGCGCGTAAGCGCGTCTGTGACGTGACCCGCACGGGTGTTTGCCACACAGCACGTGATGACAGACCACACGTGGAAAGACTGCACGTCAGAGTGTCATCGCGTGTAATTGGACAGCACGTCAGAGTCTCATTGCGTGTAATTGGATAAAAGTGCGCGTACACGCGATTGGCCTATGTACGTGTATATCAGGTGTGCGCGGACACTTACACATGCAAGTACGTCAGCGCACCTGTATCCCGGTGTGCGCGGCAATTTCCACACGCTATTGGACTGGGTACTGGATTTCAGGGGTGCGCGGGTCACACGCTCGCCTACAACACGCGCAACGCATTAATTTGCGCGCTAACAAAATAACTAGCTCAGACCCAGGATGAACATACCGTTCCTAGCAGCAGTGGGCGTGGCCTACCAAAGGAGGAGGAGGAGGATAGTCAGGGCCAGAATATTCACACCCAGAACCAGCCTTTTCGGGATGCCTGATGACCAGGTGCATGGGAGGTACAGGTTTCCACCACACATCATACTGGACCTGGTGAGTGAGTGGGAGGATGACCTCACATCACCCACCCTGTGCTCCCAAGCACTCAGCCCCCTGGAGAAGGTCCTCAATGTACTGCACTTCTTAGCCACTGGATCATTTCAGCGGACAAGTGCCATTGTGGGTGGTGTATCACAGGCCACCCAGTCACGCTGCCTACACCAGGTCTTGAACATCATCACTGCACGCCCATCAGTCCGCAGGCACATATACCTGCCCAGAACCCCTGCAGAAAGGCATGCTGCCGCCCTGGATTTTTACGCTGTGGCACGATTCCCCAAAGTGCTAGGTGCCATCGACTGCACCCATGTGGCTCTACGTCCCCCCAGGGCATCTGAGCACATCTATAGGAACCGCAAGCACTGGCATTCCATCAACGTGCAGGTAGTATGTAATGCCAAGGGAATCATCACCTCAGTATATGCCAACTATCCCGGGTCAACCCACGACAGCTTCATTTACCGAATGTCCACCCTAAGCCGGGACCTAGAAGCTGGCCGGCATGGAGATACATGGCTGCTTGGTGAGTATGAATGCCACTGCACATGCATTCATGTCAGATACTGAGCAAGGTCACAACCCCACCAATAATACCAATCACCACCTCCACAGGGGACAGTGCCTACCCTCTCAGCCCCCACATGATGACGCCAATTCGGAACCCCACCACACCACCCCAGGTAAGATATAACGCAGCCCACATTACAACCCGGGGCATAGTGGAGCGCACATTCGGAGTGCTGAAGTCACGCTTTCGCTCCCTTGACCGTTCTGGCGGGCAGCTGTTGTACGCTCCCCCAGTAGTGTGCAGGATCATAGTGGCAGCATGTGTCCTGCACAACTTTGCAACACGCCGGGGCCTGGCCGTAGACATGGTGGTGCCCCCCCATCCCCAACCACATGCACAGCCGCTGCGCATGGGAGGGGAAAGGGCACGGGGGAGGCAGCCCGTACACAGCTAGTGGCTAATTACTTCACATAGAAATCACACCCCTGTGGAGTGCACACTGCCCTGGCACATTCCATCTGACAATCAATGATGACTCAACCTGACACTGATCCTGAATGTCTGGAGAAAGAACCGTGAAAATCATATCAGCCTGAGATTGTTCACCTGGAAGTGTCACAATGTGTGCATCCCTACCCACACTGACACCACCAATGCAGTTTTGTGAAGTTACACATTCAAGCAGCTAAAATGAATACCCACTTGCAAAATGCAACAAGAGGACAGTGCCATGTCAGCCAACCCAACCCCAGCACCGCCACACGACACACTGTGCCATGTCATGCTATTTGCAGGTAAACAAAGTAATCCCCACAACATGACAGTAGTGTCACAATGTACAGTGTCCCTATTAGAAACTTGCAACACCTGAAATGCTCACAGTAATGCCGGACCAACAACAAACTTGAGCACGTACTACCATTAACATGACATCACTAATGTTTAATATTAGTAGTCTCACCACCTGGAAATGCCTGCACTCCTACCACTACCAACTGTGCAGTGTTGGCGCCATGTAGAGTTGTAGGTGCACTGCTGCCAACATGGACCACATCTCCTGACTAGAGGTCCTTGTGTAGACATGAGGAAGGGACCTGCAAATTGGGAGGTAGACACAGAAGATGAGTTACACATCAATGCAACATGCAGTGTACAACACAACAGCAATATGCACTAGGAATGTATACACAGTATTGACTACAGACTGCCCACACAGCTCATGGGAGTCCAACGTCACTGTGTAATTCACTGTCACTTGGGCACACCCTTTGCAAGCCCATGGAAACGGGAAGCAGGAGGGGTGTGTGTGACTCAAACCCAAGCATCTGAACCAAATACATTACAAGCCTGCATGTGCCCAGCCACACTGCAGCGTATGCCCACAGGAACCAAGGAAGCCAACAAATCGTCCCAGAAAAATTGGGAATAAAATAAATAAAAATAAAAATAAAAATAAAAAAAATTCAAAAATGGCCATTGAAGGGCCCGGGGGGGTTGGGGAGGCCACCCAGGAGGTCCGAGGACAGGATGCACACCAGAACCCACCTGCGTGGATCCTGGGAAAAAAAACACCTCCGTGGCTCATGGCCCACACGGCTACCCTATTGTGGGAGTATCACTGCTGTCGCTATTATCACCCTGTGCAGCTGCATCCGGAGGTGGTTGCACTATGGGAGGCAGCCCACGCAAGGCCCTAGTCTGCTCCTCCATGGCTGCAAGCATGCTGGTGTGGTAGGTCTGGTTCTGGAGGATGAGTGTGCGGAGGTCCCCATGCAACAACTCACGGGATGCCCGGACCTCCGCCCTCGTTGCCTGCATCTCAGCTGAGAGCGTACGGGTGAGACGCTCCAGCTGCTGTTCTGTCCTTTGGTGTGTTGAAGCCTCAAGCTCAACAAGAGTCGTCCTGAGGTGAAGGAGCTCCTGCCTCAGGGCTTCCCTGTGGCCCTGGGACTCAATGGAGATGGCCTCCTGCAGAGTCGCCAGTGCCGCCCGCCTGTCCCTGTTGGACCCCAACATGTCCTCCCTGTGTGACTGGCAGATGGAGTCGGTTGCCTGCTCTAGTCGCTCCATCAGCCTTTCAGCAGGGGGGACAATGGAAGTGGCCACCCTATCCATGGCCTGAGCCATCATCTCGGATGATGCTGCTTGTTGGTTGCCATACCGTAAATGGATTGCTCCCATGCAGTATTGCCAGGTGGCGTACGGCCACCACGTCGGCGGGCACCACACCTGTCTGGGGCAAGGCGAACTGCGCCTTGCTGTGCCGGCACTGCCTGAGGCTGCAGGACTGCATTCCCCCTCTGATCTGCTGGCCCAGGAACAGGATCAGATGTCGCGGAGTGTGACCCTGCATCCGTGACCACCAAAGGCGTAGCTGGCAACACTGACATCCCCATTGAGGGTTCTGACCCTGGTGCAGGTGGGTGAGACAGAACAGAATCCCTCCCTGGAACACTCACCTGCAACGGCACGTAGGTCTCATCCGAATCAACACCTGAGTACAGCTCGGGGGAGGTGCAGCCAGAGACACCCCTTGAGAGCAGGACCTGCAGCACTTGTGGGTTCTCACCCACCACCACACCACGTCCCTCACTGGTGGTTGGTCGGCCCTCGGACCCCTCCTGGATCTGCACCATCTCCACAACCCCAGCAGTATCAGGTGCGTCTTCCCCTGCAAAGACATAAAAACAAAGAAATGGAAACAGGCATTAGCACCATGGCACACAATGAGGGCTGAGAAGCAAGAGAACCAGTACTTGTTTGACACATGTCCCACATGACTAAAACCCTCCCATGCATGCACCCTCACTGCGTATGAAGGGCAGGCAAATGGCACACACTGATGACACCAAGATGGAAGATTAACACATTTTCTGCATGCTGCCTGGCAGTGGCATCACACATTGGCCTGTGATTGGCAGGTGAAACACACATGCCATCACACAGATGGCATGTACCATTGCTATTGAGTGAAGATGGAGAGGAGGGCAGCACCTATTCATTCTGTCCAGTTCCCGCATGTAATAGCTTTTCTAATTCAAACAGGTCAGATTCTTCACCTGGAGCTGCCAGTCCGAAATGGTGCAATTGCACAGGGACATGTTTGAACAAATGATATCCAGGTAACAAAGTCACTCCACTTTATCATAGCCATGTCAGACATGTGACTAGAGGACTGCGACATGCCTAGTAAAAGTGGTGGAATGCAAACAATCTGACTAAATGAACAGTGGAAAATTTAGCAACAATGTTGTGGCAAGGTGACACTTCAAGGGCAACTGGCGTGCAGTTGGGCTAGATGTCTACTGTTGGCAGAAGGGATACTGCTATGGCCAAATGCAGCTGCGCAGGATGTATTGCATGAAGCACATGGCTGACCCATACGACTCAGGCGCACACACTCTCACCTGTCACACAAACAGAAGCCCTCACACACACCATGCACATGGATGACACACACATGCATGTGCACTCACCGGACAATGTCTCGTAATCAGCCAAATCTCCCACGCCTTGGATCTGTTCCTCCGTGACGTAGGTCCCAGCGACTGACTCATGTGGAGTGAGTTCCATGTCTACTACTGGAGACCCACCTCCAGTCACTAGAGTTGCGGCATGACTTGAGGCCAGCTTACTCTTTGCCCTGCACTTTAGGTCATTCCAGCGCTTATAGCAATCAATGGCTGTGCGCCTCATGATTCCAAGGGCACTTACAATGTCTGCAACGGTCTGCCAGTGTGCCTGGCGTTGTGCAGGTGTGGTCTTGGATTCTGCAACAATGACCATCTCGTTGTCATGTGCGGACACATTCTCGACAAGTGCATTCAGTTCGTCATCCGTGAAGCTGGGCTTCCTGGACGGGCCGGACTGTGTAGCCGTGTCTGGGGCATCAGCCTGTGCCGGACGAGCACTCTTCCCCTTCCGCTTGGAAGGTGGTGGTGATTCTGAGTGTCCTGCGCCACTCTGGACACTAGGGGCAGGAGCCCTGGTGGACTCTGTATCAGGAGTGTGGGATTGCACACTCAGCATGGGAGTTGGTGCAGGCATTGGCTCTAGTGTGATGGTGTCAGGGGGAATATCAGCAGCATGGACTAGGACCGACACTGTCCGGGCTGGGTGTGTGAGGGCTGGGGTGGATGGAGCCGCAGCTGCCCCTGCAGCCTTTCCGCCCTGCCTACTTGGTGCAGCAGATGACCTTGCTGCCCCAGATGCACGTGGCATGGTGACATCAACGTGCACCAGCGCACGTGTCATAGGCCTGCTGACCTGGAAGTCAGCCATGGAGTCAGCCAGGTCTGGTGCCACAATGGGCTGGTCCAACAAGGGCTGAGCATGGATGGTGTCAGCCACATCAGCCTCAACGGGAGGGGGGGGGGATTATGGGTGCCCTTGACTGGTCCTCCACACATGGGGGGACAGGCTCACCCTGCAAGTAACGACCACGTCCCCTACCGGATCCACCACGGCCACCACTTGTGGCTCTTCCACCTTTGCCACCCTTACGGAATCCTCGCCTCCCAGCCATGGCACTGATGTTAATGTGTGTATGGGAGTGGCTGTAAAATATTGTCCTGGGCAATTGGGGGTCAAAGGGGTTGGGTACCAGATGGTAATTGTACCCTAGTGCTCTTGCAAGGCTGATTGTAACCCCTGGGGAAAGATGACTGGTCACGCTACGCACAGGAGCCCCAAAAAAGGGAGATGACGTGCACGCAACCCCTCCTAGACCACGTGTGCAGAAAGAAAAACCTGCACTACGCTGTGGCACCCAGTAACACAAGAATGAACGTATGCGTGTCACACGCAGCCTAGAATGACCTCTGAAGGGGTAGGCTACACACGGGGCAAGCACAGATGTTAGATACGTGCGTGACTCACCGTCTGCCAGGTAAAAGAGCGTGAAAAAGGAGCGCGTTTGGTTGGCAACACCCCCGCCAAAAGAAGATTTGTACGCTGTCTGAGGAGACAGGACAACAGTAGAAGGGAACACTGTTTGAGGGAACAGGCCCAGGTAAACCAGTAAAAGAGAAAAAAGAGAAAAATCTGTCAGAGGTAACAGGGAATACGAACTTGAAACGCTGTGAAGTAAATCGCTTGTGAACCGACAAGAAGTACAGAATTCACCCACTCGCTCTCCACGAAAAGCATGTACAAGGAAATGGTGTTATACGTGTACCTTTTATACAGGCCCACACGTCCAGCGTCACTTATGCGGCGTGTACGCGCTAGGGCCATTTCCACCAATTACACGCTTTGTCACTTATGCGTGTAGGGCCATTTCCACCAATTACACGCTTTGTGACTTATGCGTGTACGGCCATTTCCACCAATTACACGCTTTGTCACTTCTGCGTGTACGGCCATTTCCACCAATCACACGCGATGACATTCTGACGTGCAGTCTTTCCATGTGTGCTCTGTCATCACGTGCTGTGTGGGAAACACCCGTGCGGGTCACGTCACAGACGCGCTTACGCGCTGAGGGCCTTTGGTCCAATAGAATCGCGTATGCGTGCTGACGCGCTAAGGGCCTTTCCTCGGTTTTCACTCTGACGTGCAGGATTTTCATGTGCCAAATCACTCCGTACCAAGCTGGCCACGCGTAAGCACACGGAAGACCACGCTCCTGCCCAGAAGGCCGAACTACTGCCCCCCAGAGCCCCGAGCACGCTCCCACCTGCCATCTGCTGCTGCCTGACTGCCTGCTGCCCACGTGCACTGCCATTTGCTGCCTGCACATCAGCCAGGGGTGCTGTTGCTGTGACCACCCCTGCTGGAACCGAAGACTCCCGACTGGAATTCCATCGCTCCACAGCCCAGCCCCAGGACCCAGTTGTCCACCCACTCCTGCCTCTGGGGTTGTCATGACGGGGCAAACACCATCTGTGACCACTGACAACCCCCGGCCAGAGAGGCAGAGGGGCACCAGCTTCAGTGCCACCGAAGTTGGTGTCCTGGTGGAGCAAGTCCTGGGGCAGTATGATGCCCTCTTCGGAAGTTCCCGCGCCGACAAGGAAGGACGGACTCGGATCTGGACTGACATCGTGACTGCCATCAACGCGGAGGGGGTGGCAGTCCGGGACTTACAACATGTCAGGAAGCGCTGGGAGGACTTCAGGTCCAGGACCCTGAACAAGGCCCGGCGCCTCTTGAAGGCAGCGGATGCCAAGGGGCGCCGGGGCCACTTGTCGGAAGAACAGATGGGGGTCCTGGAACGCATATCCCCAGCGCTCCACGTCCAGGTCCTAGAGAAGCAGACCCGTCTGGAGTCGAGCGGTGAGTGTACATGCATCATGATTGTGAGCAGTGCGTGTGGTGATTATTCGGCATTGTCCCGGTTGCACATCTGTTTGTATGGGGTCGAGTATGGGAGGGGGTGTACAGGGCCGTGGGGCTGACACATGCGAGGGCTGTAATGTGTGAGACATGGATGGTGCTTGTGTGTGTGGGCTTGCATGGCAAATGCAGTTGTGCGTGCACACATGTTTGGATGAATGTGTATGTAAGTAGACATGTCCGTGATGTCAGGCATGTATGTTGTTTTCGGCTGCATGTATGAGCACTGTGTACATGTGCATGTGTGTGTATTTGACAAGGGTGCAACAGTGATGCAACATGGATGCATGTGACAGCGGTATGTGGAAGCCTGATTGGCAGATGTGACATGGATGCCCGTCTGAACAGTGCGACACTTGGCAGAGGTGTAGACATGCATGCAAGTGTGGTGGTGTGTGTACATGTGTGGTGCACTTCCTGTGTTGCATGTGATGTCTGGCTCCCCTTTGGCTGCTGATGCTGTTGTATGTGTAGGGATGGTGGTGGCAGTTGCGATATGGCTGTGGTATGGCTCATGTGTGCCAGTTGCAATGACATGTGTGTTGGGGATTGTGATGACATGTCTGAGGTTTGCCAATGCCACTCATGTGCAACTCTCATGCGTGTATGTGTCCATTGTACAGTGCCCTGATGCCTGTGTTTTGTTTCTCCCTGTCTGCAGCGTCAACTGATGAAGAGGGCGGAGACGGTGCTGTGGAGCACAGCGGCGGGGATCCGACCGCCAGCCGGAGACGCAAGGCCCGGCTCCCCTCCCGTGTTGTCATCTCGTCTGGGAGTGAGGAGTCTGGTGCCGCGTCCCAGGCTTCAGCTGCCGGGGGGAGGTACAAGAGGCGGAGGTTGCAGTTGGACTCCTCGGCAGCAGAAGGGGCAGCTGGGACCCCACAGGGCCCAACAGGGGAAGATTGCACGGAGTCATCCAGGTTGATGGGGGGTTTGGTGGAGGAGGGGGCCGCGCAAGCACCAGAGACGGGGTCTGGAGGTGGGGATCCCACTGGTGCTAGTGGTGCAGTGCAGGACCAGGGACAGGAGGCAGCACAGGCGGCCGCGGAGGTGCCTGTGTGCAATCCTGTCCCCGATCCTGTCCCTGCATCATCTTGCACCAGCAGGGATGCCTACGTCCAGACCCGTTTTCAGGCAGGGGATGAGCTGACGTCAACTGGCCTTCCTCTGCCTGCGGACGTGGCCATCCAGGTCCGGGTTGAGCCTGTCCTGGCTGGTGTGGCGTTGTGTCAATGGGCCATGCGAGGTGACCTGCAGTCTTTTCATGGAGAGACTGCACGTCATCTCGAATGGCTCGTTGACCACGTCAGCCTGCTGGGACAGGTCACCCAGGCCGGATTCCGCTGTCTGATGGGACTTGCTTTGACCCCCTCCTCAACTGGACCCCCTACGCGCCAGTCGTCCTCTGTGCCATCTTCCCACCCATCAGTCACCTGGGTGCCCTGTGGAGCTGCCTCTGACGGTGCGGCCATGCTGGTGGAGGAGGCATCCCTGCCACAGTCGGGAGTTGGAGGTCCAGCAGGGGTGGCCACATCAACAAGTGCACCCCAGCCGGCGGAGGATGTGCAGGCAGCAGGAGGCAGTGCACGGGCAGAGGCAGAGCAGCAGCAGCAGCAACATGGTGGGAGACATGAAGGCTCGGGGCTTTCGACATCGGAGGGGCAGGCATCGGCCGGAGGGCAGGGGGACCCAGGACAGAGAGTGTCTTCCGTGTGGCAGCGGTTGGGCCACGCCATAGGTGCGGAGCGGCGGCGGGCGGAAGAGGCGCGGCTCACAATGGTCAGGGCGGAGAACTCCATGCGGAGGGCCCTGAGGCAGGCCGAGTGCCTCGAGGCAATCCGCAGGGGGTTGGAGGAGGACACGGCGTCGTCCCTGCGGACCCTCGGGGCCATGAAACTGGACTGCCTCCAGGACATCGAACAGGAGTTCGATGATGCCCTGGCCCGGGACACCACAGAGTGAGCCGCTGGACTTGCCCGCCGCCTTTGTATATAGTTCTTTAGTTTTAGGTTTACTTTCTTTCTTATTATGATTTGGAGTCGACGGACACTGCTCCACTTTTTGTATATAGTTGATTTTTAGGTAGGTTTTTTAGTAGGTTTCCTTTGTTCAGTTGGGCTCATGGACCCTTGGTATTTTTGTACATAGTTCTTTATTGCATGGAGATTTTTTTACATTTGACTTTGGACAGAATTTTTTTGGATTCGGATTTCCAGTTTTGTGTTTTTATACGGACATGCAGCTTATTTTTTCTCATTCACATTGTAGTTTGTTTTCTTTCTTTAGCATTCTTTATTTTTTTCAATACAATTTTGTTTCCATACTTCACTGTGTGGTATCATCGCATTGGTTTCATGCATGTCATGTTGTGTGTTTTCCCATTCAATTGCAACCATTGTGTGTGACGGACATGGGTTCATTAGCTTCATGAACATTGGGGGTGTAACATGTGATTTCCATTTCCATGTGGGTGAATGGGTTACTTGGTAGGGCTTTTTGGCTGTGGAGGCTGACCATTACGCACATGATTGGGGATTGTGAGGACCTGGTGGGGGGTGCCCATGGTGGCAGGGGGGTGGGGGTGCAGGGGGACATGAGTGGGGGCCTGTTGGAGGCTGCCCCTGGTGGCTGGGGGGTGGGGGTGCTGGGAGACATGAGTGGGGGCCTGGTGGAGGCTGACCCTGGATGCTGGGGGGTGGGGGTGCAGGGGGACATGAGTGGAGGCCTGGTGGAGGGTGACCCTGGATGCCAGGGGGTGGGGGTGGTGGGAGACATGAGTGGGGGCCTGGTGGAGGCCGCCCCTGCACTGCTGGGGGGTGGGGGTGGTGGGAGACATGAGTGGGGGCCTGGTGGAGGCTGCCCCTGCACTGCCGGGGGGTGGGGGTGCAGGGGGACATGAGTGGGGGCCTGGTGGAGGGTGGCCATGGTGGCAGGGGGTGGGGGTGGTGGGAGACATGAGTGGGGGCCTGGTGGAGGATGCCCATGGTGGCAGGGGGTGGGGGTGCAGGGGGACATGAGTGGGGGCCTGCTGGAGGCTGCCCCTGGTGGCTGGGGGGTGGGGGTGGTGGGAGACATGAGTGGGGGCCTGGTGGAGGATGCCCCTGCACTGCCGGGGTGTGGGGGTGGTGGGAGACATGAGTGGGGGCCTGGTGGAGGCTGCCCCTGCACTGCCGGGGGGTGGGGGTGGTGGGAGACATGAGTGGGGGCCTGGTGGAGGCTGCCCCTGCACTTCCGGGGGTGGGGGTGCAGGGGGACATGAGTGGGGGCCTGGTGGAGGGTGGCCATGGTGGTAGGGGGGTGGGGGTGGTGGGAGACATGAGTGGGGGCCTGGTGGAGGCTGCCCCTGCACTGCCGGGGGGTGGGGGTGCAGGGGGACATGAGTGGGGGCCTGGTGGAGGCTGCCCCTGCACTGCTGGGGGGTGGGGGTGGTGGGAGACATGCATTGTTGATCAGTAGTGCAAGGTGACATGTGGGTTGGCTGGGGGGCATGCCCATGGTGGATGGGCTGCCTGCGGGACATGGGCAGGGGTGCAGGGTAGTCCCCCGTGGTGTGGGCTGCCTGCAGGGGCCGTGGAGGTTGTGGAGTGTACACCTGGGAGGACCCACACGGCCAATTCACTGCTGGTATCGCGTGTGGAACTTCCCGCGCACCCCTGAAATACACGTACCCTGCTCGCACTGGGACAATCACGTGTGCAACTTCCCGCGCACCCCTGAAATTCACGTACCCTGCTCGCACTGGGACTATCGCGTGTGGAACTTCCCGCGCACCCCTGAAATACACGTACCCTGCTCGCACTGGGGCAATCGCGTGTGTAACTTCCCGCGCACCCCTCAAATACACGTACCCTGATGAAATCGCGTGTGGAACTTCCCGTGCACCCATGGAATACATGTACCCTGCTCGCACTGGCCCATTCGCATGTGGAACTTCCTGCGCACCCCTGAAATGCACGTACCCTGCAGAAATCGCATGTGGAACTTGCCGCGCACCCCTGAAATACACGTACCCTGCTGAAATCGCGTGTGCAACTTCCCGCGCACCCCTGAAATTCACGTACCCTGCTTGCACGGGGCCAGTCGCGTGTGGAACTTCCCGCGCACCCCTGCAATACACGTTCCCCGCTTGCCTTTTGCCAGCCCGGTGAACTGGTCCAGGGTTAGCGCAGCCCTTTGCGATGATTTAGCGATTTGGATGGCTTTTCCTTGCGTGAGGGCGTTCTTGGGGGCGTTACTGGCGCTGCTGCAGGGTCGCTGCGATTCTCTGCGCCACGGCTGGTTTGGAAGCCTGAAATCAATGAATAAGCTGCGCGCGGAAATCGGTTTTAGCGCACGTGCCTGGCGCAGTCAATCGCACGCGGATACTCTGCGCCAGCCGCTTGCGACACTTTTCTGCGAAATTCTATGAATTACCCTATAAATCTGCATTACGTCAAAGCGACGCTTCCTTGTACTCAACATCCCAAAATCCTTACACTAGCCAATGAACGCTTGCAGACTATTTTAAGGTCCTTCATCTGATCCACTTCATCCACTCCCATTCCGAAAACGTCTCCGCTGGCCAAATGCTGCTTCCTGGCCATTTTATTTGCTTATTTATTTATTTGCTTATTTATAATGCGCCAAGAGCCCGCCGGCATCGGGGCGCAGATACATTAACACATTGAGAAACAAACACAAAAAGACAGTCAGGCTTAGTGATAAGAGAAGGTGCCTAGGGGGTATGTCACATTACTAGAAAAGTGGGGAATTCGAGATTTTCTGAAGGTTTTTATATCTGCCTCATGCCTGAGCGCAGGGAGGGGAATGTGTTCCAAAAATGTGCCACTTTTACAGGGAAAGATCTTCACACGCCTTTCAAACGTTTGAAAGTCAGACAAAGCACCTGCAACTGACTGGAATAGCGTAGTACTTTGGATGGAGTGTAACAGGAGATCAGTGTTTTTAGGTAAGGGGGAGCTGTTCCAAAGATGCATTGGTGAACCATGGTGCCTGTTTTGAAAAGTTTACGTTCCTGTATCGGAAACCAGCGGAGGTCTTTTCTGTGATCGCAGATGTTACTTCTTCTTGTGATATTTTTGTCAATGTGCACTGCATTGTTCTACAAAGTTTGGCATTTTTTCTAATTGAAGCGCGAGGCACTGATTAGTAGTGGGCTACAATAATCAAGTTTAGTTAAGATGGTTTGGATGGTTAAGAAAACAATTGTTTTCTGTAATGTAGGTGCAGATGTTCCTAAGCAAGCGTAGGTGGTAGTTACAATTCTGGCTCACCTGGTCAACATGGACATCTGCATTCTGGTAGATCTCCAATTGAATGCCCAGAGATTTAACCTTATTTTGCACTTGCATAGTTTTGCCTGTGCTTGCCGTGAACCAAAAGGGAGGAGCTCTGTTTCATTGCTATTCAGACATAGCCAGTTTTTTTGGCAGTTTTTGTGCATCCAAACGTTAATTTTATCGTTGATGTTGGCTAGGGCAAAGGAGTCCTTGGCATAAGTGGCAATAATTTCAAGGACTAGCTGAGTGTCATCAGCGTAATTTGGAAAGAAAATACCCAAGCTGTTCAAGAGTGAGAATAACGGTCTTATGTATAAATTGAACAAAAGTGGCGATAGACATGCTCCTTGGGGTACAATTTCTTCAGCTTTGTGTACTAACTATCGGGATTCAAGTTTACGTTTTTGTCTTTTTGGACACCAAGCTGTGAGGTGTTCAGCATTGTCCCTTACCAATTTAGGTCTGAGGGGAGCAGTTTTATCTGGCATATTTATGAAATTGCTGGAGAAGGACGACACCAGCTTTCTGCTGAGTCTGTACTAAGAGTGTTGTTCATGATTAGGTCTAGACAGGCTTGTGGGTCTTGCTGGAGCACTTTTTTGAGATTACGACTGATGACTGTTTTAGTTTGGTTATTTGGTTTTGGAGGAGGATCTGTGAGTTGGATATGGGAATCAATAACATGGTGATCCGACCAGATACATGGAATGGTCTGATTGATAACGGCTTTCAGATTTCTGGTGACTACCCAATCTAGAATGTTATTTTTTTCCCAGTGGTGGGTTCACTGTTCTGAACTAGATAGTTAATGTTATTCAGAGTTGATTCCAAATCTATTTCTTCTTTGTCCTGTTTCTTTTCCCGCCAGCGATTCAGATTTCCCAAAAAAAGTGTTGCTGTTTTTGGGCTCAAAAGGTTATTTAATATTTGAAAGATTTCTTCATTAAAGTCAGGCATTGGTATGGGTGGTCTGTAATTTAGGACACCATTTATACAGCTGTTCTTAGTTGGGGTCATTTTGACATGTAAGATCTCACTACCTTGGCAGGAAATTGGGGAGGTGAAGAGACCTAAATGGGTTTTGGCAATGATTGCAGTCACCCTCCATGGCCTTTGGCTCGGTTTTTACATACAATCGAAAGCCCTGTTGGGACAGCTAAGTCAATCATAGGACCACTGGTGTCCATGATCCAGGTCTCGGTGAGACACATATCATTTAGGTATATTACGTGCGTGATTATTCAGTGATCTTGTGTTGAGGAGAGCAATTTTTAAGTTTGTCTCCTTTCTTAGGTTACAGCGTCTTTTTTTGTCCAGGTAATTTTCTTGGGTCGGGTGTGCAAAGGTTGCTTTTCTTTCTCAGTTCCACTGGGAGAGGTAGGCCCCTGGATGATTGTAAGGATGGTCGACTGATCAAAGTCAGTACCCTTTTCAATGTTAACCAACTTGGGGGAAAAATCAAGTTTATTGCTGTGCGGCTGCATGTCCAGGCTAAGTGGAGCAGGGAGTTGTGGTGCAGGCATTTCAGTGTGAGCGCTGGGCTGAGGTGAGAACTACTCTGCTGGAAGCCCCATTTCATGGGGACTATGTGATGTAGATGAGACTACATTGATGGTGAGTGGGTTTTTTGTTTCAAACTGGCAGCGAGGGGTCGGTTGCTCTGAGCGTCCAGTTTCACTAGCTTGAGTTTATTTATAAGGGCGAGACGGTTAGCTCTTAGCATGGCTAATGATAGGGGTTGTTTTGGAGGGAAACCTATCTTCCTCAGGGAGAATTTTGTAGTCCAGCAACAAGGTGGGAAATGAGGAAAATTACTCAGCAATTACCTGTGGAAGTCGGGAAACAGGATTCCAAGATGCTGAGCACGTCGATGACCACCGAAGACCGGCTTGTTTCTGAAGCACAAGCGCTGAAGCACCTGACATGTTAGTAAGTAGTCAGCCGAAGACTTGGCAAATGTAGTTTCCGGTGTTGTCACGGAAAACACACTTTCCGTGAGAGTGCTTTTTCTCTCTGTGGCAAGGTTGCAAGTACAATAGTGTACCCATTTCTAAACTCCAAACAGAAAGGCAGAAACACGATTACACATGTGGGGAGGAAAAACTAAAGTGAAATAAAACTAGTCAGCAAGGAAAATTAAGCCTGCTTATTGCGAGTCGAGGCACAGAAGACAGCCCGTTACTTGAAAGCTATTCTGATTTTATTGTCGTTGAAGACTGGCTTGTTACTAAAGCGAAGGTGCTGAACCTCCTGCCATCTCAATTAGTAGTCAGCAGGAGACTTTGGAAATGTAGTTTCCGGTCTTGTCATGGCAAACACACTTACCCTGAGGGTGCTTTTTCTCTCTGCAGTAAGGTTTAGTTTGCCAATTTGTAAACTCCACACAGAAAGGCAAAAACACTATTACACATGTGGGGAGGAAAAACGAAAGTGAAATAAAACTAGTCAGCAAGAAAAATAAACCTGCTCATTGCGAGCCGAGACACAGAAGACATCCCGTTGCAAGAAAGCTACATAGCTTTTATTATTGGCGAGGACCGGTTTATTACTGGAGCCCCAGCACTGAAGCACCTGATGTCTCACTAAGTAGTCAGCAGGAGGCTTGGGAAATGTAGTTTCCGTTGTTGTCACAGAAAACACACTTTCCCTTTTTCTCTCTGCGGCAAAGTTACAATAGGGTGCCAATTTATAAACTCCACACAGAAAGGCAGAAACACGATTACACATTACTAGTTAATTCACCAATAATCCCACTATCTGCCCCTACAATTTGCCACCTTGCAAACTCCCCTCACCCAATGTCATCTATATCCTCCCACACAGATGAAACCCCTCCCGGATGATGCCTCTATCACAGGTCCCAGGCATTGCAATCTCTGTGGTCAGAGCTAATGAATGTGCTAGGCTAGGACCCTTACCCATCTTGTGGCAAACATTATCAATAGCACCATTACCATTGTATGTGTACCGACACTGTTCATGTATTCTCATCCCTTATAATAAATCCACCCTAGTCCCAGTGGTGCTGTATAACCACTAGCCTGTCTCCCCGGCTCCTTCAGATTCCATGAAGCTAGTGTGACGTCAAACATCCCGGAAGTCCATCTCACTGTTCCCCTTTCTAACTGGGCTTTAATCCAAGGCATGTTAAGAAAACTGCTCTTGTGAAAGTACCAACCCAAACCCGGAACCAACATAAACTTGTGCATCCTGAATTAGACTACGCGAGGCTCAGTAATGATGGAATCCCACTCCAGACACAATGGGTCTCATTACAGTTTTGCCGGTATCTATTTGGTAATTTCAGTGGGATGCTGGCAAAATTGCCTTGCCATTTCTACCGCCCGATATCCCGGTATTAAGTAAGTTTCCATTCCATGGAGTCCGATAGGGCTCCATGGGATGGGATTGCTGGGATTACTGGCACCGGTAGTACTGGTGATACCGGCATTTATCTGCTGGTCAGGCCTGCCGGTAGTTCACTGCCCCTACCGGCAAACTTGTGTTTCCTTGGTCTAGAAAAAATGCTGGTGCCAGATTTACTGGCATTTTTATCCAAATTTTTTCCAGACCGGGCAACTCCTGATGAGCCTCAATG
The DNA here is from genome assembly GCF_040938575.1 of Ambystoma mexicanum. NCBI lineage: Eukaryota > Metazoa > Chordata > Amphibia > Caudata > Ambystomatidae > Ambystoma > Ambystoma mexicanum. The sequence goes on from NC_090941.1 coordinate 635,371,204, forward strand.
TGTTGGTCTAATGGAACTCTTGGTGAGGTAGAGAAGCTTCTTAGGCTAGCATGAGAATGCCATACAAAAGATGTAAATGTAAGTAGCTCAAAGGATGTCATTTTACAGTTAAAAGCAATACCCTAATTCAGGGAGATACAATCTTTATCTCACCAGACGTCTTGGACTACACTGCCCATCAGCCCTAGTAGGTAAGTGACATGGTAAGGAATTGTGACATTCATAGTACCAAACGTGACTATTTTAAGACATCCTTAATGTATTATAAAATTGTGAGTACTCTTATACTCCAAAAGACTTGGTGACCTGCAACCCTTGGTTATAAAACATATTTGCCAACATATTCCCTCATCTTAATCAAAGGAAAGGGACTGTCACCAAAGGACGGGCCAGGGCCCATGAGGGTTTGTCTCCAGGCTCACTTGGGCAGGGCCATCTTAAGCATTTGGGACCGTGGGCCCGGACACCTTTGGGGCCCTGTTAGGGAGAATTCTCTGTTTAGGCTGAATTTCCTAACCTAGTGAGTCCCCCAGCAGCTTTGCTGGAGTTCTGGAGTTTTTTTTTTCTCCTGCCAAGAGTGAGACTTTTTTTCTCCCACTCTTGGACATGATTTATGGTGTTCCTTTGACTGTTAATGTGTTTTATGGGCTATGGGGTAATTTACTCCATAGGGTCTCATGTGTTTTTACTATGTGTGTTACACAGCACCCTCCGTGCAGTGACACAGGGGTGTCATAGTGACACCCCACCATAGACTCCATACCCTGGGACTGACTACTGTCTCCCAGGGCATGTAAAGTCACCATTGGCTTTACTAGTCCCAAATTATTAACAGAAACCAGTACAAACCATCATATTGTGGACATACTGGTTGGGGCAATTCGATTGCCCCGGGGTCTGTTAGTCGAGGGGGCACGTCTCTGTCCACCCTGATCGAGTTTTAGCTGGTGGCAGTGGAAACTACTTTTTATATTCGACCGCGAATATATTCCTATGGGATTTTCCCATTGTTCGAGGCTACCAACTTTAATTATTTAATTCTCATAGCCTCGAACATACCGCTGGTTTATTTATTTAATATTAATTCGCCGGTTGTTATTTTTTGCCAGGACTCGATTCTAAAATGGCGTTTGTGTTATCTTCTGTGACTCCAACCCAAGTCGAGTCCTTTATTCCACTTTTTGGCGGGCTTCTCCACAGAAGCCTCCAAAAGTGGTGCCACCCTGTCTGGGTACCACCGGGGTGTGGGAGGTGGTTTAGGCACCCTGGACTGAGTTACCTTCGTAACTCAAGTCGCACTCTTGTGTGATTGGCCCAAGTGGTGAGCCGGCTGGCCCACCACTTAGCATGTTTGATTGACAGCTAGGCTGAGTGAATGGGAGTGTGCTGCATAAAAGCAGGGCTTTGGGGACTGGAACTTCAGAAGTCACCACAGGACCTGAGAATCCGACGAGGGAGAAGCTGAGCCAACCTACCACGACGACACCACCGGTGGAGCCCTGCGGAACCGACTCACCACTTCCCGACGACAGAGAAGATCTCCCGGCTGGAGAGGCTTCTTCCCCTGACTGGTGGGCACAACCAGTTTACCTTCTTCTCTTCGCACCCCAGACCGGCATGTGGTCGAATAGCCCGTGCCAAGCACCCCGGCAACCGGATAGCCACTTGCCACTGGACCGCTCCTTTTACCTGAGAAACTCCGCGGCTGGTTTCTTCCCTGGCAGTGCAACGGACTCCTGTCTTCCTCCCCGATGAGATCCTCTCTTCCCTCGGACGAAGCACCGACTTGCATCCGCTTCCAGGAACAACTGCCCCCGCTGGAGTATTCTAACCACTTTAAGGTACCGTGTCCACCAGGCCTCCCTTTCTAAAGATTGCTACAAGGTAATAATAACCACCTTCTGGACTGGGCTGGCAGCCTTGACCTTCTAACTGGTCCCTTTCTTTGGTACAACTCTTTTTGAACCTCTTCAAGACTTTTGTGCACTGCAACCATGTGACCTTGGACATATTTCGTTTGATCCTCTTAAAGTGGATCCAGCCTACTGAACTCTAACTTCACGGTTTTACTTTGCCTTCCTCTCTTGTTGTGTTCTTGTAAAAGTGTTGGGACATGTTTTCAATTTATTCTCTGCTTTTCTCTCCCTTTTAAAACAAATTATTAGAGTGCCATCTGCGTTAAGCGCTCACCACTGTCTGAAAATAAGTGGGGCTTGACTTAAGACTTGTCTAATATTCTTCTAAGGGATGGTATGTCTTTTAGTGACTGTGTTTGTGAATTGCTTACTATTAGTGCCTGTGTGTTTTTCTAGATGTGGTTTTAAGTGGTTTTAAATAAATAATTATATCTCTTTTACACCAAGCCCTGGCCAGTGTTTCCTTGTTCGACTGTGTTCTTTTGACCTATTGTGAATACTCTGTATACTGCCTAACTCTTCTTGAGGGAAGTCTGACTACTCAGCCACAGCTACCAAGTGAATCTGTGTGGTACAGACTGCTACCAAGCGGGTTTACTGCCAAACACCTGTAGTCTTAAATCTTTTGCAGTGGTCCCAGAGGTTTCTGCCTAACAGACCCCCCTCCATCAAACCAAAGAAATTAAGGGATACAGACTATCTGGTCAGGACCCTCCCACCTCCCCGCCTCATCGCAATCACAACACATAGGTTGACATGTTGCCTCGCAATGATTAAAAAAGCCAACGGTATTCCCTTTCAGTCCCCTTACCCTCTTCATTCTTGCTGTCATAAGAATGTTAAATAAGTAGCATTTTAAGGGCAACATCAGCAGTCCACGACACGGCTACTTGCATTCTTGCATAGATAGAGGCCATTTGTCATCATTAGCAGTCACAAGGAAGTTACACCAGTCATAGTATAATGCAGGACATAGATCGATTTAAAAAGGTTCACATAATCTAAAATAGACAGACTACTCAGATTAGCTCCCTCACAGAATGCAAAAGTGCTCAACGAGACCAATGGGAAGCAAGGAGAAAGGTACACCTAGCATAGCATAGATAGCGGATGAAGGTTAGAGGCTACCAGGAAGGTGCAAGTGGCTGTGGTGTGCAATATGTCAATGCTCCCTACTATTATAGAGGAAGCAACACTATATCCAGTGAAACCATGAGTGAAGCTGTTTTGAAGATCATACACTGAGAACATAATCACTCCGAAGGGTGACAATTGTGAATGATTTAGGGACTAGCAATGTTGACAGATTACGCAATGCAAGATTGAATAAAATGGTCAGGATTACACATTAGTTAAAAGGAGATGCTGGGATGTATGCCCACTCTGCAATTTCTGCACTTTACCACTTGCTTTTCTAGTATGTACCATGAAGTAAAATAATCCCATTTTATAGATCTCAATTGAAAAGTGGACGAGTCACATTTTAAAAACAAAATGTTATAGAAGCTTATTATGAAAAATGGGAATGATTCTAGCTTATCCCCATCATCAAGCGAAGTATATAAGTACCAACATACTAATGGATATGAACCTAAGAGATTACATCTGGATTTCTTTTCTGTATTTTAAAGCTTTAAATTGGCCCAAAACACAGGCTTTTGAAACTGTTCTTAATAAACATGCACAAAAACCTTTCAGATTATTTATTTATGGGTCATTTGTTTGGCGCTTATACAATTAGCAAAACTGTTTTGAAGTGCCCACAGGGCAAACAGGGTGGGCACAGGGGAAGGATGACAATGACTTACAGCTAGGATAAATAATTAAGTTAATAGTGCAAACAATACTGAGAATAAAGGGAAGAGGAGACGAACCTACTACGCCTTGTGAGTGTTCAGAAAGTGCAAGTGCAGAGGTGGTAGGGGTGAGGGAAAGGTGCTTTGATGTTCATGGAGAAGTGCTCAGGGTAAGTGCTAAGAGGAGAAGAACGTAACTGCAACCACCCATAGGTAGGGTGAGCCCAAGTAAGTGCAGCAGAAAGACAGCAGTTGGGATGAGAGATGTGGGGGGGTCAAGGCTCCGAGGAAACATATGGGCCTTGCACATCAGTCACGCTGCTGTAAGGTTAGCAGGGAGGAGAAGGAAGAGGTAAAGAGAAAGGTGTTGAGGATTTTTTGGAACTTAAGGAGGTCATGCTCAAGTCGCAGAGGGAGAGGGAGGCTGTTCCACAGGAGGGAGCCAGCCGAGGAAAGTGATCGCCCACCAGCTCTCTGTTTTAGCAAAATGCTTAATATGCAGGGAGTTGGTGGCAGAGGAACGGAGCAAACAATTTTATGTGCCAAATAAGCAGACCTTAAAATATGTTATCCAGAGGCCTACAATATCTAATCCACTCTCTTCTGTCTAGGACCCCTTCCACTGAAATGAACTACATAAAAGGTCAGATCAGGTATTGAATGGGCTTGACAATACCCCCAGCATGTGAGAAGCAGACCTTTCCAAGAAAGACAGTACAGTAATGTCAGTGAAATAAGATGATTTGTCCAGGATCACTGTATCTTCTGCTGGCAAAGCCAGGATAGAAGCCTGAACGCTTTGGTTGCACAGTCTTGAATTTGCATACCTAATCATCTCTCAGACTAACACTTTATAGTTTTCATTGATGGTAGCTGCCTACGTTTTACAAGCCCCCATCTGAAGAAACCAATTTCAAGACCTTTCTCTATACTGATGCTATATTCGTTTTGTATAGCAAACACTATCTAGCACTGGTACACTGCTGATAATAGAACCGGTTGTGCTACAAAACAAAGTACACATACATGCATATTTATCAACTTCAAACATAGGAAAGGCTGAAATTTAGTATTATAATAACACTGAGATATTCTGAACCAGCGCTGCACTCACATTTATCAGTATGCATTTCAACTTTGGATATTGCACATACTCAATATAATTCACATAGAAAGGTGATAATACTGTGTCGTAGTGAACGCAAAACCTATGTGCAAGACAGTGAACACAGGATGCATTACACGATCAATTGATCAGAGCAGAATGTATTTGTCAACAAAAGACAGGCAATAGGTTCAGAGCCTCAGCAGCACACCATAACATATATTGGTGTGCTATTTAGGTTTTGTCACTGACTTTTTTAGTTTAGGCAGCCTTGTGGGGCCCCCTCCAAGGTGGTGGCCCGGGGCAAGTGCCTCTTTTGCCCTCCCATAAAGACGTATCTGCACTTGGGATTGTTAGAAAAAGAATACTTTATTTTTTAGCACATTTTTAAAAACCTTTTTCCTCCATCTCTATGTTCTTTAATATTGCCTTGAGACTTACCTCCGATGTCAATTTCATATTTGAAAGAATAAAATGGCCACTCTTTATGCACTTTCTTTGTTAATTCAACAGTAGCCATGGACTTGAACTGAAATCTTTTGGCTAAACCTGCGGGAGCTTTGGGATTACTCAGCTCCTGCTGGCATCCAGATACCCCACCCTAAAAACAACCAATGGTGTTTCAGAAGACTGGGACAGAGGTGGTACCATGGAAAGCTGATAACATGAGTGGGTCCCTTAAGTCACATTGAGCACAGGGATACAGAGAGGTATGAGAGTGAGACTACAGGCACTACATCTGGCCTCAGTGATCAACTGGAGGCTGTTTAATTCCTACCCCGGATTAGGCTGAGTACCATGATGACACTGTCAAGAATTTTATTTCAGTTCAACGCCTTCATTTTACTTGCACATTTTCAATGATTTGAGCTCCTCTACTGTTATCAATGAGCCGTGCATCTGCTCCGTGCATTGGCAAGAGATTCCCATTGTGTACACTGGTGCCCTTTATCTCGTTAGTTAGGACACAGGGTAAGTACACCAAGAGCAATTAGCACAGGCCTCTGAGGCGGTGCCACTTTGGGATCCCCTTAGCAACCCTTCACTTGGTGCTAAAATATGAGTGGTAGCTCATCTTCCCAGAGACGGTTAATTGACAAAAATATATCACTTTATCCATTAGGCAAGACGTTTATTGCTATTTGGCAGCTCACACGGAAGAAGCAGCTACTGTTTACTTTGGCAGTACTCATATCTACATATAAAAGGTGACACAATCAGAGGTTGAAGTGAGCTGGAGCGCAGGGACATCATTTGGGGGTCACCAGAGGTCGCAAGTGACCTCTGTGGTCTCCCTTTCGACCTCTTTTATTTTTTTTTTGCAATGCAAGCTCCTAGGCTGTGGCCAGCACCATGAGGCTCTTTAATTCTGGAGTGGCTGGCTTTCTTGTTCGAGCCCCTTAAAATAGAAGAAAAACAAGAACATAAGGGCCACAAGTCTAACACTTTCAGCACTGAACCTAAATAAGAAAGAATAGGAATGCCAAGAATTGTTTCTTTCTGGAATTCTATACAATAATTGCTAGACTCATTAAAGGTTTATTTCAGTCACATTTTAGGGGGTGAGTCACTGATTTAGCCTGTTCTCAAACGCCTCAACTCAGCCTGTCATCCTTCTGAGGTTGATAAATGGGTACCAACACAGGTTGGGTGATATTTGGTGTACATTTCTTCTATGTAAAGCGCTTAAGCTTAAGTGCTATACAATAACACATCATTATCATTTGGTCATGGACGTCTGCTTGCAATCAGAGTAATTTGGTAATATGGGCCTATACACACTGATCATAACGATACATATGCTGATCCATTCAGGTATGAAATGTTCATCACATTATAGTGATATCGTAACCATATTTTTCGTAACGTACAATGCTATGTGATGCCACTTCCTGTTTGGTCAACGGGTGAAAGGTTGTGTTCCATCGCTTCCCGCGATATCACTTTGGGGTGTGGTCAAATGACATCACTTCCTGTGATGTCATCATGGGGGTAAAGGGTCGTGTGATGTCACTTCCACTACCCCTGGCATTCTGGTGAAATGACGTCCCTGCTGGAGCGGTTGGGAGCGGTGCTCGTCTCCTTTTTAAAATTAAGTTTGACTGTTCCTATACTTTCATTTTAAAAAGAAACCGCTCCAGAATGATTTTGTTTTAAAATAAAAATGTACGAAGAAGTTCAAAGTTGCACTGAACGTTCCTTTAAACAGCTGGTGCATCTGTTTGGGGGGTTGTATTGTGTGGCCAGCAGGAAACATAGTTCCACTACTTCTTTTCATACACTGCGACCACTGGACACAATGTACATACAGTACCTTCTGATTAGTTATCACGCCCTGAGCGTGGACTGGTGATATAAAAGACCCACGTAGGCATGCGTGACGTCCGTCATCAATGGCAGCTCGCTGCATAAAATAGCTTGTCACGACGACATCCAGGAATTAGCTTAAGCCTGCTCTCTCTGTGCATCTTTCTCTGATTGCAGGCAGCTGCCCTTGTCAACCTCACAAACCTTCTCCCAATGAATTGTTTGCTTTTGTGACATGGCATGAAATGACTAGCTTTCATGCGGTCTACCCAGGTGACTATGCAAGGTTACCAAAACAGCATCGAACTTGAAAGTCTGTTCCAGGACAGTGTTTAGACTTGAGGGGTTTGGTTATAGCCACAGAACATCAACCTGCACATAGAATTACATATTTTTTTTTTAATTTAATTGAGTCAAATTGGGATTCCACTTCTGGGCTAATCAGAAATCCAAGACTCATCTCTACTGACTCGAGATGCCTAAGGTCCCTTCATGTGTTGCAACATGCCTCTGGGGAGGCCGGCTACACTCTAAGCATGATACTAATGAGAATGTATGTGCTCGGCTTTACATCCTAGTTGCATCATTTAAGCAGTGCACATATGTACTAAGGATTCGTACGTGCTCCTTTGCTTTTTTTTTAAATGTCCGTTAATTATGTGATTTTAAGAATTTGTAATATAAATACTGATGTCCCTACAATTGCCAAATGCAAAGTTGGCCTCCCCATGTGTGCAGAAGATGCTGTTTTAATTTTAAAGACCAAAGGGGGTATTTTAAAGCAACTTTCAGTACTACTAGAGTTCTGTAAAGAAAGCAAACTTCGATGGTGATGGTATGTCGTGCTACACGCAGGCCCGGCTCCAGGAATTTTCATCTGGGTGGGCCAGGGTTGTGATCAGGGGGGCCCACATTCCATTGGGTGTTGGTCGAGGAGTACCCTAAACAAAGTGCTGGCGTTGATTGAGATTTCCCAGATCCGTGATCGAGCAAACAATATCTTCCCAGATCTGCAAAAATATGTGTGCACCCCTCTATAAAAAACAGTACATAGCAAAAGTGTAGCAAGGAAAATAGTGTTGCAATATCAATCTACCTATCTTTCCTTCCCATCTGCTCTCCCCTTTTTGTTATATCTGATCCTCCACCTTTCACCGTTCAGTTACCTTCCTTCAGCTGCCATAACCACCGTTCCCATTTACCTCCCCTCCCACTTATTCACACCAGCACCCAGCACACCTTTCCTTGCCTGGCTTAGGAGAATTATTGAGGGTGATGCCTCCTCTTCCTCCACTGAGAGGGCTTAGCAGTGAGGCCCCTAGTCTTTGTACCATCTGAGATGGTGTCCGCCCAACAATACCTTCCTGAGCACTGTGGCTACTCCCAGCATGCCCCGGAGGAGATGCTTGTGCTCCCTCCATCTTGTTGTGAAAGATAAATCCCCCCCGGCCCCTCAGAATACTGAAGCAAGGAATAGGCGATTTTGTTTCCTACAAAATTACATTTTCTTTCAAACTTCAGTTAATTTCAAGAACAGAACATACCATGTCCAATCAACACAGGTAGTCTTTTGATCTTAAGAATATTTCGAGCGCAACAACATATACTCCAATAACATACACATGTATATACAATCCTCGCTTCACCCACCCATTCCACAAACTCCTTCCCCCCTCCTTTCCAACTGAAACACTACAGTAGTCCCATTCTGAATGTTTCCCATCAATGGTTCATGTCCAAAATTCCATGTTAAACAAAAAATATTATTTAATTGAGTTGAGAGTGCACGGGAATGCTAGGTGCTGCATCAGGAGGCAGACGGTGCAATTTGAGGGGTTTGCGGCCTTCTGGTATCGCTCCTGGTGGGGCGTGACCCTGTACATCATTGTCTGGTACATACTGTTAACACACTGGTTATAATATGCAATTGTCCATGATGACTCTTTGTTTGATGTGTTTACTTTGATTTGCTATTGAATGGCACAATCTTATTCAATAAATGTGGCCTGGATATTTTCAAAGTTACATGTGAGTGTCCTAATGCTTGTGCTGTCCATCTATTAAACCATGAGTGAGGCTTTTTGGAATAGCTTATAATGCGAACTGAATCATTTCGTGGGGCACCTAATTTTAACAGGTAAGGCATAGTGAAATTAAAAGTATGCCAAGGATCACACACTTTGATCAAGTGGTAAAGCCATAATTTGAGCCTAGCCTGAAATTTAGATACTTGACCACACATCTTCTGAGCTCAAGTTGGTACAAATATGTGTTGAAGTTTGGCTTTGAATACCTAAAATAATACTAAATGTTATACAGATCGCTTTAAAAAATACACAAGTCACATGATAAACCAACCTGAAAATGTATTAATTATTGTAGAAACATGTTAATGAAAAGATTAAGGTGGGCATTTTGTTTTGAATCCAAAATTGCAAAGAGTTATTTTCCTGTTTGCACTTTTTTGCAAAAGGGACCATTCATTAATTTGAATTGTTTCCACCAAGCATTGGAAAAGTAAAGAGTAAAACTCAGGCGAAAATTGCCGTTGCTCCTTACTTTACCATTACGTGTCTGGAAAATTGTAAATCACTTCCGCAATTAAGGATTATGGGAGCCATCCACAATGTATTCCTTTGGACTCTGCCTGCTTTTACTAGGTGTAAACGTCAGACAGATCCCATAGGAATCCATTGTTTTTCCCCAATGTAAAAATACATGCTGGTGGAACACCAATCGGATTTGGCAGGGGGACCTTGTTAAGTCTGATCTGCTCTCCAACTTCGCCTGTCAAATCATGCAAAATCCAGCAGCTCATAAAATGTGAAGCTAAATGCATTTAGCACCACTTCTTCCACACCGATTGACCTGGAAAATTATCCCCTATGACTGTAGCTTTATTTTCCCCATCCTGAATGGAAGCCTACAAGCTCCAGTATAGCAATTAATGAGAATTTACAAAACTACTCATACAGACTCAAAGTGAAATGAAACGCATGGCAACGTTACTGTTTCACACAGCTTGTTCTGTATCCCCTTACTTACTAATCACCCAACAATCACTCTTAAATAGCTTCTTAAAACCCTATATAACTTATTTTAAAGTGCTACAGCAATGGGCACTGCCTTTTTACATTTTCCCATCTCTAATCACTTCCTGTTGTAAATAATCTGCCTCTGAGACTCTCACTGGTAGGGCCTAATCCGCCCTGCTGTTTGTATTCGAGGGGAGGGAGTAGAGCAGGAGGCGGGTGGCATTGGCATTTTTCCCTTGTCCAATTGTTAATTCCACCTCTGATTGCACTATTTTTAAATACTGCTTTTTAGTTATAAAAGATGTACACTTTTTATTCTTTGTCCGTAACATTATAGAAAACTCACTTCTTTTTTGTTATTTTACGGGTGTTCATGTTTCATTTCCAGCACTGCCTAAACACCCAGCACCCAAGATTTACATCATACATTCCAGACAAATCCCACAGCACACATGACCTATTTTGTTTACATGTAAACTCTGTAAATTTACTCAAACAGAATGAGGTTATCAAGTCAGTACTTATCAGTTTGAATCATGAAACATTTGGTCAGGGTAGACTAGCCTTCCAAACAAAGATACATTCTATTTACGTCAGAGCCACACTGGTAAGTATGCATGAGAAGATTTGAAACTGGTCAATAGTTGCCAACCTAGCCTTATCATTTTCAAGTAGGGCCTTGTTGGACCAGCTCAGTGAGGTGCAGCTTGATTCCCTAGGCATAGCAAGCAGAACTCCCACATCTGGGCATATACACGTTCACTTAGGGAGACAAACTCAAGGCAACATGCACTGGCAGAGCCAACAGCTTGGGCTTTTGATTAGGCATGGATAGGCATTTGCCAGGTACTGCCATGAGGGTACCACCTGGCCATAAAATGGAAAAACCTGGAAAATGCTGTCAGTAACTGGGCATATGATGGCAAATGTCTGCTAATACCTATACGCAAGCCAAACTGCTGACTTTGTGATTGCTTGTTTAAGACAGGACTTCAGTGCAAGTCACAGAGGCATTGACAAATATATTGTTTATAAAATCAACTGGCTGAAGACACACATTAAGATAATTTTACTACAACAGTAGATCATTCACAGAGGCAATTAAGTAATTAAACAGTCAAAAGAATGCTTAGATATAACACTGGCAGGCCCTGTATAGCAACACGTTTGTTGTTACTTTGTGACAGAGCTTGCTCAAAGAGTTCTGCAAAGGTTAGGTTTTGGTGGTGAGGCATTGACATAACCATGGCTAGTCATTAGGTGGGTAGGTGACCAGACACACCCATAGGATGTGTGTTTCTCCTCACAGTTTATTGCCATGTAATCTGTGTTCCACAGCATGAGTTCTGTTGGTACCTAATAGGTAAAAAGTCTCTGAATCAATCAGAACCACCGCCATTGCTCTGGCCAGCCTTCCATACCATTGTTTTCATATGAGCCTTGACCCTGTCACTAATGTCAGTAGCCCTTCCCAAACTGCTAAACCACAGAGCCTAAACATTAATCTGGTTGCTTGTGTTCCAGTGCAGATGCAATACGGCTTAGCAATTGAGATTAAACTGCACGTTTTGGTGGCAGCACAAAAAGTCATTTGCTAATGGCTTGTCCCCTTCTCTAATCGCACAGACATACTACAGAATTATGGCATGGAATGTTGCGCAGAGCAACAGTAGTGGTAATGTTTAATTCAAAGCATTGCATCTATCACTTTTTGATTTGACTATACTCTCGCCTCCAGAATTACATTTTTGTTACTACCAACCTTATCTTTTGACTTATACTCAAGTAGTTAATGCAGCAGAATACATACTTTGAATGTAATTTGTAAGGCCCCCCCGTCAGTTGACGCACCTTCTGCAGAAATCTGTGTTAAAGCACCTTTACCTGTCATTTATTGTTTGATATAGTTAACCATTTTATTAAGCATGATGTGTAAAACCACTATATTCCCACAAAAAACAACATACTTTAAATTACAGAATCCAAAATCTTGACTGTAGGTTTCAGAAAATGGTTGTAGGCAGCCTGCTTGAACAATTGTGCTACCTCACTAAGAGGTGTGAATGGCTGTGGGGCATACATCATTGTCTAGGGTAAGAAAACAATTCCTGGCCTGGCCTCTTGCAATTCAGCCTCTCGGAATGATGTCTCTGAGGTTGCTGCTGAATGTTTAGACACAGGGGTGCACAACTGATTTTGCCAGAGGGCCGAAGGAACCCTACATGCTGCCTATAGTGGGCCGAAAAGTAAATGCGGGAGGAGCGGCAGGCGAGGTAGTGGCAGGAGTGTTCTTCAACAGTGGAGAAAGAGACTAAGTATGGCCAACTTAGTCACACAGCCGCTCTTGTACCCAAACATGGGTTATGGAATTAGTAAAACTTTCTGCAGATTGATTCCTGTACACAATCAGAACTACTTGTATCCAATGTCAAAAATGGTAATCAAAACAAAGTCCAAGTAAGTGATGAATTGAATAATAGTTTATCCAAAAAATGTTATTGAGAACAAAACACTAATTCAGTCTTAGTGAGGATGCAGCTACACATCACGTGGTAAGTATCAACTTAATATGCCAATGCATTTCGGAGTATACAGACTCTTTCATCAGGGCAAGTCTGATTTGTAACAATGTGAACACATAATACACGTACACATTTGTAAATGAACAAAAGAAAGGAAATTGAAGCACATAACAGATTGTAGAATGTTCAAACAAGCGTTGAAATATAAATGGGGAGTAAATAACAGAAAAAATGCATTAAATGGAAAGCGAATGGGAAACAGTATATAGAATAGGAAATAAGGAGACAAATGGTACCTCATCTATGGTGTGTAGCCATACAGTCAATTACTGCATGTGAAAAGAATTGTGAGCGATCCCGAAGACTTCCTAACCCAACAACTGCTTATGAAAGAGAAATTCCTATCTCGTGGTTACAAAACATCAGAACTGGATTCGGCAGTACAAAGAGTGAGTGCTTGTGACCGCAGTACCTTGTTATCTAACACTGTTAAACCACCAAGGGAACTTAAATCTCCAGTATATGTCTTGAAATTTTCTGTGCAGAGTAACCAAATTAAAAATTCAATCAAGAAATTCTGGAACATCATTAAAAACGACATAAGAGTACAGAATTTGTTCGACCAACTTCCAATTTTTACGTACCAGAGAAGCAGAAATTTGCGTGACGAATTGGTCCGCACACGACCTGGATTGAAAGAACCTGTCACCCAACGAACTGGGACATATCCCTGTCTTCACTGTGCCAACTGTAACCTGATATTGAAGGGGAACACAATACACCATCCTCGAACAGGCCAAAAAATCTTGCTAAGAACATTTGGAACTTGCGACAGTACTAACATTATATATGGCATTAAGTGTCCCTGCAGGAAGTACTATGTGGGACAGTCCACTAGAGCAGCAAAAGTACGCTGGAACGAACATCGTTCTTGTATCCGGAACTCCAATCCCAATTCTGCGGTGGCTCGCCACTGGATTGAAAATAGACACAACTTAAGCCAAATTAAGTTCCTGATCCTAGAGGTATTGAACAAAGTTAATCCACATGAGGATTTTGGATTGTGGCTCAATAGGAGAGAAACCTTTTGGATAGACAAACTTGGGAGTTTATCTCCTAACGGGCTCAATGAGGAGATTAACTATCATTGCTATATCTGATCATGGTATAGTGGTATTGTTGCAACAAGCACCACAGGCTCTGAATACTCAATAGACTTTCTCTGTGGCCCCACTTTAAACTTGATACCTGATATACTTTACGTATGACAGTATTCTACTGTCTTTCGCCAGTACAGCTGCTTTAGAAGTTGTGTTTTCTGTACCTGCCACCTGTGTCCCGAGGTGACATCTAACCCTTGTTACCTCCATTGAAAGATTTGCATGCCAACTATGTCTTTTGTGTTACCTTTGCATATTGTGTTGCCCATATATATACATTTGTGCATTCCTTGCTGTCGCGCTTCCCAGACATTTTTGTCTGGGACCCAAAGTGACATTGTTTCAATGTCACCTTTAGCGGCATGTTTTATTTCATTGCCCTATGTTTGCTTTTCTGGATTCATCTAGCATGTTGTTCACAGTATTTTTTGCATATTGTGTTGCCCATATATATACATTTGTGCATTCTTTGCTGTCGCACTTCCCAGACGTTTTGTCTGGGACCCAAGGTGACATTGCTTCAATATCACCTTTAGCGGCATGTTCCATTTATTTAATTTCTCTGTTTGCGTTTCTTTATTTATCTAGCATGTTGTTCACAGTATTTTTTCTATTTCCATGATTTTTTTGTCATTGGATATTATGCACTTTACAATTCCTGATTTACCCCCATTAGGTGACACAATTACTTGCTTTGCCTTTTAGGGGCTTACAAACTGCGTTTGCAGAGCTTTTAGGAAGTCACCCGCATCGCACCTCTTCCCAGACGCGATGCGGTCACGTGGTTATTTAGATAACCCGTTTCTTAGCAACGCCACAACACGGCGATGCATTGCAGCGTTCGGACGGGTTTCTTTTCGGCCGCGCTGCATATACAGGTACTGCATTAGATCTAGATCACTGTAGGCCATTTGCCTCATCCCAATCCATGTAGGCCTGTGTTCATTCTACTTTTGTGCTTTTAGAAAGCTGTTTTGACCTCTGTCCTCCAATGGACTGCGTGTGTTATTGACATCAACACGCCTGACAAAGCTACATTGGCTACACACCATAGTAGAGGTGCCATTTGTCTCCTTATTTCCTATTCTATATAATGTTTCCCATTCGCTTTCCATTTACTGCATTTTTTCTGTTATTTACTCCCCATTTATATTTCAACGCTTGTTTGAACATTCTACAATCTGGTATGTGCTTCAATTTCCTTTCTTTTGTTAATTTACAAATGTGTACATGTATTATGTGTTCACATTGTTACAAATCAGACTTGCCCTGATGAAGGAGTCTGTATACTCCGAAATGCATTGGCATATTAAGTTGATACTTACCACGTGATGTGTAGCTGCATCCTCACTAAGACTGAATTAGTCTTTTGTTCTCAACAACATTTTTTGGATAAACTATTAATCAATTCATCACTTACTTGGACTTTGTTTTGATTACCATTTTTGAAATTGGATATAAGTAGTTCTGATTGTATACAGGAATCAATCTGCAGAAAGTTTTACTAATTCCATAACCCATGTTTGGGTACAACGGAGAGCGGCTGTGTGACTAAGTTGGCCATACTTAGTCTCTTTCTCCACTGTTACTTTTAGAGTCGGGGTGTCTCCAGACTCTTCACAGCCTGCTCCCTTAAAGTATTTTTTGAGAAGCTCCATTTCCTTTTTACTTTTTTACCTTATTCTAAGGATCATTATCTAATGGTGCCCACTTTTTCCTTTCCTTGAGGAGTGTTCTTCAACCCTCAATTATTATTAAACACATGGAAAAAATAAATTTTTAGGTGTGCAGGTCTTTGTGTATTTCAAACGTATATTTTGTACTAAAGATTTTCCATTTTTATAATTAATTTATTTCATAAGGATATATTGGCAATAGTGGACAAAGTAGACAAATCATTCAGGAGAAAAAACAATGCGCTCAAACATTTCACCCATTATGCCGCTTTAGATTTGCAAGGCACAAGCTCATTATTTTGGACTGCTATTTGGACTGCTATACTTTGCTGTTTGAGTTGGCCATACTCTTGGGAGTATGGCCTTCGTTGAGTCAGGTTTCCACAAAAGGCAAAGGAGGTACATCTCTTAACTGTGCCTAATTTAGCTTTATGATTGGGTTAACTCTTGCACGTGACACTATACCCCATGGCCCCCACCCTCCAACCAAACACTATGCCCAATGTCCCCCACCCTGCAACCAGACACTATGCCCCATGGCCACCACCCCCCAACCAAACACTATGCCCCATGGCCCCCACCCCCAACCAAACACTTTGCCCCATGGCCATAATCCCACAACTAAAAACTGTCCCCCATGGCCCACACCTCCACACCATGCCCCACGGCCACCACCCCCCCACCTAAACTCTGCCACATGGCCCCCACCCCTAAACAACCACTATGTCCCATGGCTCCCACCTCCCAACCAGACACGATGCCCCATGGCCCCCACCCCCAACTGAACACTATGCCCCATGGCCACAACTACAAACTGTGCCCCATGGCCTGCACCCCCACACTATGCCCCATGGCCACCACCCCTCCAACCAAACTCTGCCACATGGCCCCACACCCAACCAGACACTATGCCCCATGGCCATCCCCCCCCAAACACACTATGCCCCATGGCCTCCAACCAAACACTATGCCCCATGGCCACAATCCCACAGCTAAAAACTGTGCCACATGGCCCGCACCCCCACACTATGCTCCATGGCAACCACCCACAACCAAACACTATGCCCCATGGCTCCCACACCCAACCAGACACTATACCCCATGGCCCCCACCCCCAAATAAACACTATGCCCCATGGCCACAATCCCACAGCTAAAAACTGTGCCACATGGCCCGCACCCCCACACTATGCCCCATGGCCACCACCCACAACCAAACACTATGCCCCATGGCTCCCACATCCAACCAGACACTATGCCCCATGGCCCCCACCCCCAAATAAACACTATGCCCCATGGCCACAAACCCACAATTAAAAACTGTGCCCCATGGCCCGCACTGCCACACTATGCCCCATGGCCACCCCCCCCAACCAAACACTATGCCACATTGGCCCCACCCTCCAACCAAACACTGTACCCAATGGCCCCCACCCCCCAACCAAACTCCATGCCCAATGGAGCCCACCCTGCAACCAAACACTATGCCCATGGCCACAATCGCACAACTAAAAACTGTGCTCCATGGCCTGCACCCCCACACTATGCCCCATGGCCACCACCCCCAACCAAACCATGTGCCCCACACCCCACAAACAACATAATGACCAGTGGATTGCATCAGCGCAAGAGCCTTTTCACAAAGACAGCGAGCTAAATAGAATTGGCATCAACAAATGACTGTCTGCATCCCGGTTTCACTACAAACCAAAGTGTGTGATCCTGGGCAAATCATGCAATCGTACTGTGCCTTATCTGCAGTGATTCACTTCATAGCTTATGTTAGCATATCATGGTGTTATAAAAAAACAAATCCTAATGACTATAGAGTTGCTGCATCTATATTAACAGTGCAATTTAGGTATTTTGCACCACAAAGTTATTTGCCACTTGGCTTACTTATAGCAACCTATTCTAAAGTCACTTCCATTGTACCTTCAAGTATCAAAAACTGATGATGCTCCTTGCAAAGTCCTTTTCTGTGAAGTCACTTCTGTTGGTGCAATCCGTATGCAAGTGTAGGTGTTAAAATGCCATCTGCCACTAATGTTACCAAAAAAAAGTTGATGGGAGGGGAAGCTGCATGAATGAGGCTGTATGTATGGAATTGCGCACACTGCATTTGGGGGGAAAGTAGCAGGACTTTTTTTGTGCCTCACCCGACACACTGTTGCAATGCTGGATACTCCCCTGCACACACCCCAAACTCCCAGCACACACACCGATCGATAAAGAACATGAGAGTGCCCCCCACTTACCAGCACTGTGGATGTGCTTGCGCTGCAGCTGGCGTGGAAAGGCTGAAATGCCTTCCGGCAACAGTCCACGCCACGCCAGCTGCAATGCTGGCCCTCTATTGGTGTAGCCCATGCACTACATGACTCGTAAGAGCCACGTAGTAAAAGCCAATAGAGGGTCAGCATTTCCCAGCCTGGCAAGTAAAAAAAAGACTTTCCTAACAGAGGACGGCCGTAGCTGCTTGCGGCCTGTCCTCCGATAGGAGAGTCTTTCATCCTGGCGGGCCGGGAACATCAACATGCTGGGCCGCACTTGGGCCGCATGTTGTACACCCGTGGTTTAGAGTGACATCCACCCCCCACTCCCTCGGTTACCAGTGGTCATTAACACCACTGGCATGGCCCCCTTTCTAGGGGGGGCCAGAGGCTGGCTTTGGGGGGGCCTGGCCCCCCTGGTCCCGCTGCTGGAGCCGGGCCTGGCTACACGTAAAATCAAAACAAATATTGCAATCGAAGGGGAGAGACTCGAGCAGGTGAGTTCTATGCTCAGCTACTTAAAAGCCATCTTCCCCTTAAAAGGCACACTGGAGCTATTCTGTGCATACATTAAATACACACACTAGACATCGCCTTCCATTGACTGTAATGGAGGTCTACTCAATGCAAGCGCGATCCGTCGCCTTCTATGGCAGCGAACTTTGGGGGTTTTATAACATCTCTTCTATGCCCTTAACAGAAAATAAATTCACAAAGAAAACCCTTAACCTCGCCAGCAGTACTCCTACTATTCGATTACTTGTGGAAACAGGTTTTAGAGCAATTAGATGTGTTGCCCTTACTAGACCCCTATATTTCTGGGTACCCTAAACTCGATCAGCTTGAACTTCTACAACGAGATGTTTAAAGACATTTTAGAGTCTGTTAATGGTCCAACCTGGAAGCGGCTGTCAGATTTTACGGAGGGTCTGCTTTCACAGCCCTTGCACTCTAGCTCAGGAACAATCAGTGAAAGACAAGTACTATCGACATGACCTTTTCTGATCATAATACTATAACTATATTCCTTTGGCAACATGCTACTATGTACAAGAACATTCAATTTAATGTGTAGGTTGGTAATGCATTGCCTTCCGATATGACAGATCATTGGAAAAACCACCATTAGTAGGACACTTTAATATTCACAATATTCTCTGAGAAAAAAAAACTCACAATAGCCTCTTGCCAAGCAATGTTTTGGGCCTAACAGGCTCCCATATCAACATCATACATTCTCTTAGTAGTATCATTTATACTGTTAAGGTGAGGCGTGCCAGTAGATAGGTATATCATATTGAATCAATACACTAATGCTAAGGCTTTTTTAAGGAAGGTATCATAAACAGATGAAAGACAGTTTCTCATGTGCACATTTCAGGCTGCGTGCAACTTTGTTTCTGGAAGGTTCTCTCACTATGCGTCAGCTGGTGTGTCTTTCGAGTGGTTCTCTGTGTTTATTTCAAATTCACTTAATTCGATCTCGTTTTGGTCGAATCTTGTAGCTATCATAACATTCAGTTTGGTGTATATTATAGTGCGGTGAATGCTGCTCTATAGTTAAGTTGAGTATAGAAATACATAGGAAATCCAAAACATGAATTGCTAATTACCTTTGACTCGTATGACGGATTTGGCTGAAATTATGCAAACAAACTTGTACTTATGCCCCTTCTCCCATGACTAGAATGTGTGGAACAGATCAGTTGAAAAATAAAGAAGTTATTCCGAAAGCAAAAAAACGCATAGAGGAAAAAAGTCAAATGTTTGCTGAAGCACACAGTGAAACCTGCTGAATGGAATTGGACCAGGTACAAAACAACTTGAGGATGAAGCGTTGACTCGATTTCCAGTAATGGCCGGGGGTTATTCCATCAAGTAGTTGGTAAAAGATATGACAGAGAAGGGGATGCCCCCTTCTCCCAAAATGATATTTCTACATATGTCCCACAATGCATCAACAAGGCTTTTCATAAATAAAAAAAGTCACCAATTTTTTTATTTTTTGCTCGATGGTAGAGATAACTTTGGGTATAACGGGTATAACTGGGGTTAGCCAAAAATGAAATCTGGAAAACAATGCCATTTAGATCAGGAAAAGGGATGAAATGGCATTAGGCTAGAGGTGGGGAGAGGGAAAGAGGACACCATGTGAAGGTAGGAGGTTGAGGACGGGGAGCTGGGGACAAAGTTCAGAGCTCGAATGTTTGTGCACATTTGAGGTTATTTTTGCCATAGTCAAGGTTATTTTCATATTCAGAGTTATATTTTTCATATTCAGGGCTATTTTTTGGAAGTGCGTCACTCTTGTATTAACTGTGCATATTTTTTGAAATATTCAAGGTTATTTGTAGGTAATTGCTGATATAACTGTGGTTATGGGAAAAAAGTTTTAAAAAACAGAGAGTTAATTACAAAAAAGTGGAATTGTACAGCTACAATGAGGTGTGGGGTAGTAACCTATTGGGGCAATATGGCAAGGGGTGCAATATGGGCAGGGGTTGCTCAGTGAAACTCTCACTTAGCTTGGAGACGCCTGATGCATAGTTAATAATGCTTCAAAATTAAGTCATTAATCCTTTCAATGAACCTAATGAGATTTCAATAGCCTTCAAATTAGTCCTAACTTCCAAGTGACCAAATTAATTTTATTCAAGGTTCATCAGAAGAAGCCCAGGCCGATGCATTTAGGACTCTAGATCCTTCTTCAAGGCAGGCTCTAAACATATTAACAGACATGAGGTTATTAAGACCTCTGCTCTTCTTGATCGCAATATTGTATTTCACAAAAACAAGAAAAATAAATGTACATTTTTTGAAAAGAACATACCTGTCAGATAATCATCATAACTGTGAATATTTGTACAATCCATTTTCCTGAAATCAATTTTAATGCTGCTTAATCATGAATCCTTGGATGAGGACTTCATACTAAAAACAAAACAGAATAACAGACTATAGTAGTGACCTGTATGCATGGTGTCGATGACAGTGATTTGTCCAGCAAACATCCGGTTTATATTATGGGTCTATTACCTTGATCTTTATCCAGAAATCATACCAAGTGCTTAGATGTAGGAGATCCAGGTGAGGTGAAAGTGTGGCTGACGGAATAATTGCCTTAACTCTCCAGTGTGCCGACTAAAAGTAAATAATGGCAGGCTCTAAGACAGTCATTAGGAATTCTCACTCTTTGCGCAGTAGCGAAATACACTATAGCGTTCCTTTTCAAAAGCGCTTACCTTGTGTAAGCATTTATCTGTGTTGAGTAAGGAGTTTATGGCAGTTGCATTGTGTTTTTGCAGTGCAAATCGTCCATCACCCTATCAAGAAAAGCATGTGCCAGTTGCTGTATTCCATTGAGGCTGACTATTACAGTGTGAGTGCATGAGAAGAAATCACTCTCACTCATTGTAATCTTGCTTCGTTCCATCTACCAAAGTAATGAAGACAGGAAGTCGGAAGGCGTCTCCGCATCAGCAGCAAGGCGTGCAATATGGCCCTGGCTGGTGGGTCCAAAAGACATGTATAGTGGCCGCGGCCATAACCCGTGGCCACCTAGTGTGTCCAAAATAAACATATTGGGGGAACATACACAATGGACACGGCCAAAGGCTGTTGCCACTGACCATGGGAAAAGGCCATGGCTTGTGGCCCATGAAAGAACTATGATATAACAAAACCCTTGAAATTAATTGGAAACACCTTAGTTAAGGTGCAGTTAAGTTGCACAGATTTAGCACAACCAAACCCTTGAAATTCAGCAGCTATGATATGATATGATGATATGATATGGCATTTATAATGCGTGTATACACAAGTGTTTCAAGGCGCGAAGAGGCAAGGGAGGGGGAACAGAGGGAAGACAAAGATGACGATCTTACTAGATCTGGTGACATTGAGATCGCGCAAGTGCAGGGGAGAGGGAGAGGGTAAGTGCAGGGGGAAGGGAAAGGGGGCAGTGCAATACATAGGATTAACAGTAAAGAATAAATAAAACAGTAGGTAAAAGTACAGCCAGCTAGTGGCAAGTGCAGGAATAAGTGCAGACATCAGGTTTCAAGAGCTGGTGGGGACTGTTGGGATACGCAAACAGCCCCAAAACGCAGGGGTTGCCCAGGAGGCAGTGCAGGCATACAGCTGGTGGGGGAGGGGACCTGGGCCCAAGATCAGAGGGTAGCCAGATGGCCAGTGCAGTTTCAGTCAGGAGTTCAGTAGGGGAGAGGAGGAGAGAAAGCAGAAGCAAAGATGAAGGTCTTGAAGTGCTTCAGGAACTGGAGATGGTTCTCCTCAAGTTTCAAGGAGGAGGGGAGGCTGTTCCAGAGGGAGGGCCCAGCCGAAGAAAGAGATCTACCACCAACTCGTTGCTTGGAGAAGCAACTGGCCCTTAGGGAGTTGGAGGCGGATGAGCAAAGAGATTGAGAACAAAGCTATTTAGGAAGAGAGAGTTGAAGGTATTGAGGCCCCGGGCTCCAGATGGCCTTGTGGACAATGTAGAGGGTTTTGAACTTAATTCTCGCAGTCACTGGGAGCCAGTGCAGAGATTTCAGTCCTGGAGAGATACGATCATTGGCTTGAGGCCAAGGACAAGTCTCGCAGTCCTGTGCTGGATGAGTTGCAGAGGGCAGAGAGTAGAAGCAGACAGATTTAGAAAGAGGCTGTTGCAGTAGTCCAGCCTAGAGAGAACCAGAACTCTGGAGACAGTGAGCTTCTGGGGGAAGGAGAGGAAAAGAAGAATACCTCTGAGGAGGTGGAGCTGGTAGTGTGACTTCTTGGAGACACCAGAGATGTGAGGAGAGAAGGAGAGAGTGGAGTCAAATATGCCCCCAAGGTTTTTAGCCTCACAGGTGGGAAAAGGTAGAGGGCCAAGATAGGCCGGCCAAAGAGTGACAGGAAAGGAGGGAGCAGGTGCGCCGATGAGGAGAATCTCAGTCTTACTAGCATTAAGGCAGAGATCGTTGGTGGCACACCCCTCCTGGATAGCGGACAGGCAGTCAGAGATGAGAGAAGGAGAAGAGGTGGCGGAAGGGAGTCTGAAAATTAGCTCAGTGTCATCCTCGTAGCACTGAAAGTTAGGGCAGAGAGTGGCAATGTGGTGGGCAAGAAGTGCCAAGTATTGGTTGAACAGCCAGGGAGAGAGGTTAGAACCCTGGGGTACACCACAGTTAGAGATGGAGATAGAGGAGAGGAAGGACCTAAGTTGGACTTGGTAGGGTCGATCAGAGAGGAAAGCGGTCAGCCAAGCCAGGGCCTGATCGGTGATACACAGGTTATCATGGAGACGGTGAGCAGGATGGCATGGTTGACCATGCCAAAGGCAGAAGAGAGATCAAGTAATATGAGGGCACAGGGGGTATTGGAGTCAAGGTTGGAGAGCAGGTCTTCACAGATGTTCAGGGAAATCGAGCTTAACTGAGCGCATTCCCATTGCAAAGCCGATGAGCCCATACATATTAGAAGAGAAGGGATTTGTAATGACATAAACAAATGCATTATGGGGGAGATGGCATTAGGGGGGACATCAATGGAAGCACACCCAGTTAAGCTGGTCATGACTTCCAACCTCTGCTGAATTTCAAGGGTTTTGTTGCATTCAATCTGCACAATTTAACTGCACCTTAGCTAAGTTTTTGCAGTGAGTATTTATATGTATAAATGTCATGCAAACTACAAAATCTGACCAAACAGAGGTCAAAGTAACTATACCTGAAATAGACACATAATGCACTTTAGACTTCACACAGTGGATATTTTCATGCATCCACTATAAGAACATCCGTGATTTTGAGACTCCTTTTGTGGCACAGAATTCACAACATGTATAGACACTGATACCACTACAAGGCGTAGCTGGAAAGTAAACCTTTTTTTGTCAAAGCAGACTTTCCAGTAGATTCCACTATTGCTTTATCATTTTTCTTTATTATTTTCATTTATTAGTAATATACTTGTAGCTGACGGCTTTGTATATACAAGACAAAATTACATACATACATAAAATACATTTCCATCATCGTTTTGTCCAACATACAGTTTAGACGGTTAACAATTACTTAATACATACCTGACAGCTTCATACAAAATTACAAATCAATATCTCTTCATAACAGTAGAATTAGTGATAACATACATACAGCATCTTGAACCAGCATTTCCTAACACTTTGGAATACACATTTAAAAATCATTGTTATTTTCAGATACAATTTGACCATGAAATACACAAAATTACTGCCATCCCCTTTCATAAAGTAGGATCATATTCGAAACACATCACTTGAGACCACCTTATTATCAAAAGATTTGAGAAAGGAACCACGGATCATGGTTAAACTTTCACAGTGAACTAACAAGTGTTCCAGCGTCTCTTGTTCATCGCATTCACATAAGCGACATAATCTGTCTGACCGGGCTCTGCCCATTCGTGATCCTAAGACATCTAGCACATCACACTAATTAAACTTCATCAGTAGATAATTGCAAAAAATATATGGCTCGGGATAAGCTTTGTACATTGGCATTATAGTACGTGTTTGCCAATAGAGGCAATATAGCCCACTTAATCTTTTGGTAGACAGTTCAACCAGATAGCACTCCTGGCTGTAAATATGCAATTTCTTTTTCAACCACGATTTCCTCTGGGATAGAGACACATGACTAGCTCTGCTGTCAAAGTTATAGAACCATTTGGCATACAAATTGCGGATTGTACCTTTCGTGCCAAGGATACTACACCGGTCAGTCTGCAAATATGCTTGCATGTATTACACTATGATAGTGTCATTGTCAATGGACATTAAATTTGCATAGCACATGATCAGTTTGCGCACTCAATTGCTATGCCTTTTTAGTCGAATTCTAAATAGATGTACTCGATCGTAAGATTCTTAGGTATTCTAAATAATTTCCTAAGAAGAACAGCTTCGAATTCTTTTAATAGAGATAGGCGATTATGTCCCCCAAGTCTGACGCCATATAGTAACAACAGCAATATTTTTGCTGTATATAATAATAGTACTGAAAACGTTGAGAAGCCCACATTCCACAGCCCAGTTTTCATAAAAAATATTCTGTTTATGTTGCTGGGAGAAATACAGCAATTTAACATTTTACAAAGTTTCTTCAAGGCATTGCAATACAAACAACAAAAAGCACAGATACAGCAATGCATTATCTATTTCAGAAACATAACTTACAGCATGGCACATAAACTACTTTATTATCAACTCAGGAACCATAAGTGCCTATTTCGGGAAAAGGAGATGAGAACATGGGGCAGGGAGTGACAGGGGTAGATGGGGGTGATCATGAGAGGGAATATAGTGGGTATGTTGGCTTCCCAACATAAGGATAGTAAATAAGTAAGAATGTACATACATATAATACATATCTAAACAAATAGAGACTGTTGTGTTTACTCACATACAGTACATTTCCTTAAATGTCTTGCAAGTCAGGTCACATCTAGTTAACATTTTTGCAATAGAATTAACCCAGCAGAATATTTTTGCAGCAGAATATAATAAGCTTGAATTTGCTGATTTATGCTGGTAGTCGTATATTCTGCACAGCTCTAACACTATCATAAAAGATCATCAACCCTAAATGACTAGCAGCCCCCTAAACTCTACTTATGAGCAACAAAGTATAAACGCCTCAAACACTCACAACAGAAAGAATCAACCTAAAGTGCAAATATAAAATGCAAACTCTGCATTGGCATTTGTGGGGAAATATGAATTGCAGTCTAAAACAGTATACGAGCAAAGAGCAGAGGGTCAATTACCAGCAAATCCAAATGTTGCCCATATCATTCAATGCAAAAAGTGAAAATACTCCAAAAGGAAATGGGATTTAAAAAATACATTTTAGACTCGTCCATCTACTCACAGGTTTACCAAGCAGGATTACACTTAACTAACAGAATTTGCCCAATGAAGCATATATTTGTTTGGCTATTTCAAATAATTTCAGACACACATTTAAAATGATGTAACTTTGCATTCAATAGGATTCAAAGTTTTTTTTTTTTAACTCAATGTCCAGAATACCACATTGTTGGAAGTTGCAAATAAATGCACAAAATTATGTTATTTTCCACAGTTGGAACCCTCTCCATCGTTAATGAACATACCAGGCATGCTTGTTTGGTGTTGTCATGACTACAAACATAGATAACCACCTTCTTGAGTCAAGTTATATCTTCATAAAATGGATTCAAGGATATCTTTTTGTAGAAAAGAATACATGAAAGAAGAAATGGTAAGCAACAATCCTTCAAGGTGCTACCACCACATAGATGTGATACTTACAGCTATGATATACTGCCAATTGAATCATTTAGGTGGATCTCTATCTTTTTTATCTGGACAAGAATACACCGTCGGCATGCTTGCAAAGAATACATATAAATATGGCCTGAACCAATGTCCAAAATCTTTTGTCTGGGCATTAATCTTCTTTTCTGACAAACGGGATAAGTCAACCCGGGCCTGTATTTAATATTGAACACAACACATTAACTACCAAGAGTAGATATACGCTTCAGCTTTTTAGTGCCTGACTTTCAGGAACCTTATTCAACAGGGTCTGTCAGCTCCTCAAGTATGCGAGCGGAAAACCACATTCTGAAAATGTATGGTCATTTTGATCACTGAGTGAAGCATGTTGGCTTACACAATGCACCATTTGTCTAACAGAGCAGCGTGGGCTTGACTGGTAAAGAGCTCAGGGGAAGTTCTGTAGGTGCGTATATATGCCTCAGCATTTCTTACATCACTCCTCTTCTGTAGCTGACCTACATGTGCATGGAGATAGACAAAGAAAGGGGTTCGAGGATCAATGTTGAATTTTGTGCAGAGGACTTGTTTTGTATTATAAGATTGAAACATGCTCTGTGATTTGACATGTTCCCTCAATGCTTTAAGAGTGGTTGGAAATCTCAGGAGGGGCCTGCATGGTATTTATCATATCATTAGTTCTCTCCACTATTCCAGCCTGCCCGGGTCATAGGTTGAAGCAACCACTTTTTGGACACTTATAAATCAAGGAACTGTGTTCCCCTGTTTTTGTTCTCGACATACTTGCTGATTAGAGACAGCCAGGTGAAGATATGGTCTGTGGTTTGATGTTTGGGTAGGAATCCTATCAGAATCTGATGTAAGATGTTATTGTTAATTACGAATTTCGATGTTTCTGATTCATGAGGCTGCAAAATAGTTTGCTGAGGTTACTGTTCACATAGGTTTCCCTGTAGTTGCTTGGGTCCACGGTTTCATCATCTTTATAGATAGGAGTGATGGGCCGTTCATAACAAGCAATATTAGGGAATGGGACCTAAGAAAAGTCTGGTCAGAGTCTCAGAATCCCAAACAGCTCACAAGTCGGACCCATAAAAATAAAAAAATAGCCTCACATACATGGTTGGGTTTTCGGATTTTGCATGAAAGGGATTAAAATCTATTGTGCGTTAAACATAATTAATGTGCAGTCAAAAATGCACTTAAATAAAGGCATTTTGGGACCCCACTCTAATTTTGCTCCCTCTCAACAGAATTCCACCAAACTTCGTGAAAACATGTGTATCTTGATCTATTATCAGTTTGCCAAATGAAGTGTAGATTTGTCAAATGGCACCTCATTAATAAGCCTTTACATTATTTTGGGACGCCCCTCTAATTTTGCCCCCTCATGACAGAATCCCACCAAACTTTGCCAAAGTTATAAACCATCAAAGAACTGCATTTCACCAACCCTGTAATGCTAAGGTGTTCGCGAACTTTCACAGGACTGTCCGGGAACATCAGAAAGGTATGCAGACTTTTGTGGCAAAAAACATCAGTTTTTTGCTTCTTGCAGCCATATCCCATCCCATTCTCATCACCCTTCACCTCCCTCCTCTAGGTTTTATATTTTGGGTTCACCCTCTAACTTACATATTTTTGTTGTACTTAATTAAGCATCACAGAGTATGCATTGGCCCTTGCAGCAGGCCAAGCCCTGTGCTAACTTTAACCCAATAGTTGGTACCTCATGGCCTTGGAGAATGGGCAGATTGTTGTGGCCATGGTCTAATGCCCCAAAAATTATAGCCACTGCCCATGACCACAGAGACTATTCACCACTGTCCATTGTGTGTAGCTATGGCTAATGTCCACAATCCCTAGGGTATGTTATTTAGACATGTTGCACATCCAACTAACCGTCTTAGAGTAGACACTGGCCCTTGCAGCTGGCCAGGCACAGTGCCAACTTGAATTGCTTAGACTGTCTCTTATGGCCAGTGGCCAGATTGTTCACTACATGCTGAACACATGCTAAAATAATGTGGTCACTGGGCACAGCCACAAAGCAACTTTGCACCCTTTTCCCATGTCCCAAAGCATCCGACCAATGGCCAAGGACACAGGCAACTTTGTGCACCCTTTAACACAACTGGGGTCCACACTCACTTTTAATTAGATCTAACTATAACAACCCCCCTCCAACATATAATAACAATCAATGCACATTAAATAAATTACCACCATATTTAGTGCAGTGATGTCCCAAGACAGAAAAATAGTCCTCAAACATATTCTGATGTCCGCGGTCACAAAACTGAACCCACGAACGACGCACAAGTTATAACACCATGTTTTTGCTTGTTGCCCACCCTTTACCCCCCATGGAATGCTTTCATGAGCAAAACAGGTATAAATATGCATTTATAGACATTTATTTTCTGCATTGTCTAACGACCAAAGGCACAGATCACGAACCCAACATAGCGCCTGTCTTGCAATATTTTAAACATCAGGCATATTCACGAACATCAGACATGCGCGGACACTGAATCAGGAAGTGAGTACGGACACCGGACTGAGATATCACTATTACTTTTACCTATTATTTCGATATTTAAAACAAAATTCACTGGACAAAATACCACCAAATTTGCAAAAGCATGGTTTCAGGCTAGTCTACCACTCCTCACGAATTGAAAGTGAGGTGCAAATCCCCCTTGTGACTGTCTTTTTTTAATATAATGGACTGTTTTTTGGAAATTTTGGGAGCACATGAATGGCTTTGCAACCCCCCCGCCCACTTGAAAAAAACTACAGCAAACATGGTAAGGTCAGGCCAGGTCTTTATTTGTTTTGTAAGGTTTTGGGCAGATTTGTCAAACAGTGCCAAAATTATAAACCACCTGAAAAACAGTGCTTCTGATCAGAAAGCCAATTTAACAATAACTATAGGGTTGCTATTGCCGACCTTGTAATGTTTTTTCTCTCATTATAAGCAGACAAAGAATAAATCGACAATTGAGACTGTTTGATGGTGATATATAACTGGTGATAGTGATATTGTTACTATTTATCTGCCTGTCTATCTATCTACCGATTTATATCCTAACTGTCACATTTACGAAAAGGCCGTAACCTACTTCCACAGCACACCGAAGCATCTGTCAAAGTACTTTGCTTTGTCTTCAAAAGGACCCACAGACTTGAGCAGTACCTGCCTCCAAAATACGATCCACAGGGAGACATCCCACACTCTGATCATCACATGCCAACCTGTCAGTCTAGAAATTTGGATACCTCTACTTTGAGACCGCAAACACATTTTGGTGGCCGTGGTCCAACCGTCTCATGCACAATATGACAAAATATAGGTTTTTGAGTTTGCCAATGAACGGTCATTTCGATGTAACAAGAATCGCCATTTTTGTTTTCTAACCATTGCTCACTGCTTTCTGTTCCTATTGCTTCGCAGTATATTTTCCACTTACACTGCTCGACTGTGAAACATTGTTGTCTGTATGTGAAAAGGACAAGGCCGCAGGGCCGTGAGGATAACAAGAGTTTGCTGAAACACAAACGTAGGCGGCGCCAGGAAGAATGCCCAGCTCCCTCCCGAATGTAGCCTTGAAGCAGAGCTGCAGGGAATCTAATCATTTCACAGCTGCCAGCCAGTCTCGTTATATGGTAGAATATGTTAGAATAATGCCGCTGAAGGCTTGAATTATGCTTTTCTTATGGCCCCCCTTTGCTGAGCCCACTAGATCAAGTCGGCTCCCAGGACGCGAATAGCACCTGATAGATAGCAAGGTCCGGAATGCAACTCCCCCCGTATGTAGTTCGCTTCCAAGAACAGAAGCGCTGTGTTCTATTCAACAACTGAAAGATGCCTTCGCACTCACAAATTGCAAATTGTTACTAGAATAGACGTTCGAAGGTGTCATAGTGGTTGGAGATGTCCATCATCACACCAAGTTCAAAGAAACCCAATAAAGGGGGGTGTTAAACATGTCATAGCTGATCGTTTGATATGCATTTTGTATATATGTAACTGATGTACGTAATTCACCGCTCTTGTGTCCCTCGAGGTCTAGAGATACACGTTGCGGGGCGTGTAACCGAGTTGGCCAACTGAGACTTTTGATTTGAAATAAAACCCTAGCTTTGGGAATACAACCTCGTGTCTGGCGTATCTATCGTGTGTGGTGACTCGACTTGATTCCATAGACGTCAGGGTCCCCTAGGGGCCCCTTTAAAGATGGCGCCCGAATAGGGACCCTCCCCCACTTGTTCCATCGCGTAACGTTGTAATTGAGTAAGGCAGAGAACGGCGAGGACGGGACGATCGAGCCGGGATCAAGAGGTGTTCGGGGTGCCCTGTAAAAGTGATGAGAGACTCCTTTGCAGATCTGCACACATCTGATCCCTGATCGACATGCCTGGCTAGAGAACAAGGAGGCGGAAGCCAAGAAACGCAGACACGACGTCCTTTGGTTCGTCAGTATACAGACGACTTGATTTATCAGGTGAGTCATTCCCCGATTCAAAGTATCCTGATATTGGTTGAGAGTTGATTTTGCAAAATCAAACGCCCTAGGTAAGGTTGATTAACCAGGGGGAAGGTTGAAACATGCCTGGGGTATTGTCCACCCTAGCAATGTTTTTCCGCAGTGGTAGACAATCTTTGGAAGATGGCCAAATTGTACCACCTGGGGGAACGCCGGCATATGAGATGTATGTGAAGTATGGAGTGGGTGCGATAATATTCTGTGAGACTTGGCATAGGCAAACCAGAAAGCAACAAGACCATCAGTGGCCGATTAATGGTAGTTTTGAGATAGCGAGGATAGATAACCTGGAAAGGGTGTTGATAAGAAAGAAAGCGCGTCCTGCAGCATTTGAGACTATTAAAGACTGGAGAAAGAAAGCAATGCTCTGATTTAAAAGCAGAGCAAAGCATGCATGCAGGCATAAATCGAAAGGTGAAGTAGCGGAAGAAAAAGAAGAGGAGGAGTGGACTGAGAGTCTAAGAAGGACAGGTAGGCGTGAGCAGTTGAATATAGAAAAAATATATCCACAACGAGAATTATACATAGCAGATGAATTGATAGAAAACATATTGACACATACAAAACAAGGCCCAAGATCAGAAGTAAGACCAGACACGTCAGTAGCTATTGCCCAGACCCCGCCCATAGCTTAAGCTCCCCCTCCGGTAGCTCAAGCCCTCCCGCAGCCACAGACCGTGCATGTAACACTTCCTATTAGCCAATCAGGCCCACAACAGACACTCCCTGTTCCCATTGTCCCATCCGCACCTCCCGCCTCAGGCACAGACTCGGTACCGTCCGTTCCTCCCGGGGTTGAAGTTGAAACCGCGGGGGCAAGAGGTGGGACTGACCAACGCGGGTGCACGAGTGTAACTCGCAGCGCGATCAGCAAAGAAAGGAAGGTGGAATTGCAGCAACAGGCAGAGATGTATATAGACGGGAATGATGGGACGGCAGCAGTGGCTTCGATATATGACTTCCGTAGAAGCAACGAAAGACAGATAGTGTTGGAATGCATGGGTGAATATTTGGTGGAGAAATGGAAACAGCTAATTGGGAAATTACCACCGCAGCGAATGTTAGATTTGAATGCATTAGCACGCTGTAGGGAGAGGGATGAAGAAGTGAGGGAACATGTATATAGACTTTTTGAGCTTAAAGATGAATTAGATAATGATTATGTCAAAATGTTTACTGCACCTGTCAAAGTGTTTACTACACCTGCATACAGGAGTAGGGATATCGGGAGACCTGGGAAGGGAGAAAAGGGGTCGCATAATAAACGACAGCAATTACCATCGCCGGGGCAGAAGGAGATGGTGAACAAATTATCGTTGCTAAAACAGGTGGGGGCAGACTTGAAAGAATGTCTAATAAGAACACAGGTATTAATGCAGCAAGTAGTGGGACATAATAGAGGGCGAGGGAACGCACAAGGAAGGAGTAATTCAAATATGTATGGGGGAACAGTGGGACCGAATCAGTATTATTGCAAAGAGAAAGGACATTGGTGAGCGCAATGTCTGCATCTACAGAATAGAAATGGGTCTGGTCAGAGGAGACAGCATAGAGGACACCCAGGAGCAAATGGACCAAATAGGAATAGTATGCAGCAGCATCATAATAACGGAGGTAATCAAAACCAAGGCCAAAGCCAAAATGCCCCAAACCAGAGTCAGGGACAGCAAAATCAACAATATGGAAATCAGAGTCGGGTAAATAGAGGGAAGAGTGGAAATGTTTTCGATACACAGCCAAACACGTATTACAGTAATAGTAATGATTACACATTGGACGATGTGTTATTTCCCTAATAGGACAGCCCAGGACAGGGGTCAGAACCAGTGTCTATTCCCGTGAATCAGAGAGGACCCTACGTAGAAATGAGAGTCGGGAATGAGGTGCACCGCTTTCTTGTAGATGCAGGAGCACAGAAGTGTTCAATAGACTATCACTTGGTTCCGGATATACCACTGTCAGGGCAAAAGAATATTTCCATAGGGTTCGCAGGTACACCAGTCATAAACCCAGTGTCCAAACCAGTCCCAGTTACCATAGGACCATTTACTGAACATTGTCCTTTCCTTCTAACAGAAAATTGTGGAGAAAATGTGTTGGGATTAAACTTGTTGAAAAAACTAGGTTCTGTTATACATTGCACGGCAGACGGAGTGTTTCTAACAATATGGCCAAACGATGCCCCTGTGTCAGAATTCATGTCCAAAGTGTTATCAGGGAAACTAAGTAAAGTACCAACCTGTATATGGGCAATGCATGACAACGATGTAGGATGTTTAAAGATAGAGCCAGTAAAGATTATTTTGAAAGAAGGTGTTAACCTACCGCGAATACCCCAATACATAATTTCGGTTGAAGGTGAGAAAGGATTGAAGAGTATTGTTACAGATTTGGTGAAATTAGGGGTAATCGAGGAAATCACAGGCAGTACATGCAACAGCCCGATTCTTCCAGTTTATAAAAAAGGAGGTAATGAGGTACCATACCGTTTCATAATTGATCTACGCGCATTGAATAAGGTAGTAGATCTGCAATTTCCTCTAGTGTCAGACGTCACTACAATATTGACAATGATACCTGTTTCAGCAGAATATTTTAGTGTAGTAGATTTGAAAAGCGCATTCTTTAGTATTCCAGTGGACAAGAACAGCAGATATTTGTTCGCGTTCACATTAGGAGGATGATCATTTACATTTACGCGGATTCCGCAAGGTTAAACGGAAAGTCCAAGTATTTACAGTAGAGCATTAAAAGAGCAGCTAGACATGCTGGAATTACCCGTGGGTTGTGCACTTTTGCAATACATAGACGATCTATTGCTAGCAGCAGACACCGAGGAGATTTGTAAAGAAAGCAATGTATTACTACTGTCACACCTCGCGGCATATGGCCATAAAGCTAGTTTGAAGAAATTTCAGTATAATCGAAAGGAGGTGGCCTATTTGGGCTACCGACTTTCGAAAGGAGGGAGAAGACTAACGCCAGAACGCATAGAAAGTATTTCTTGTATGCCTATTCCAAAGACACAAAAAGGAGTCAGAGCCATAATAGGCATGGCTTCATATTGCCGACAATGGATTGGTAATTTTGCGTTAATTGTGAAACCATTAGTGAATTTAACTAGAAAGGATGCGGTTATACCTTTGCAGTGGGATGAGGAATGTCAGAAAGCATTTTATCAATTGAAAACTGCATTATGCTCGGCTCCAGTTTTGGGTACGCCGAACTATGAGAACATTTTTAGACTATTTGTTCGTGAAAGTGAAGGATGTGCATTTAGCGGTTTTGACATAGGAACAAGGTGGAAGAAATAGGCTGTGCGGCTATTTTTCTTCTGCGCAGGACCCTGTAGCGCGCGCATTACCACGATGTTTGTGATCTGTCGCGGCGGCTGCTGTGTCAGTGAAACAAACGGAAGGAATAGTATTGGGGCACACTTTCATTCTGATGGTGCCACATGCCATAGACGTTCTATTAAATAGGACACAGACGCAACACCTCACCTCTGCTAGATTGACAGGATATGAGATTATCTTGTTCGCGCCCCATATCCAAATTATGAGGTGTAGTGCTTTGAATCTTGCAGAATTAATGTCACTAACCATGAAAGAAATTGGGAAGAATGAATCACCCCCCCATGATTGCTTAATGGTCACTGAGGAAGAAACCAAGGGAAGAGTTGATTTAAGTGATATTCCACAGAAAGAGCCGGATGGAGAGTTATTTTGTGACGGCTCATGTTTTAAATTACCAGATGGCACGACAACTGCCGCATACGCTATCACTACTCTAGAGAGTGTTGTAGAAAGTAAAAAAAAAATCCCTATAATTCAACACAAGCCGTGGAAATAATAGCATTGACCAGAGCCTGCGAGATTTCTGAAAATTTGAATGTGAATATATATACTGATAGTCAGTATGCTTTTGGAGTGGTTCATAATTTTGGTCGACTCTGGGCTGAGATAGGGTTTCTGACATCACATGGTGCCAGAATACAACATGGCCCTTTGATTGTACGATTGCTGTCTGCACTCACGTTTCCAAAGTGCCTAGCAATAGTGAAATGCGAGGCACATAAAAAAGTAACATGCAAAGTAGGAGAGGGAAACGCGTTTGCAGACAGAATTGCGAAACAAACTGCCACTGATTTGAATACCAAAATGATGACGGTTCAGACAGAGGAAGTACCCTGTATGATAGGAGATGGAGTTGCCACTGTCAAAGAAATTTAGGCCGAGGCTACGGCCGATGAAATACAGGGGTGGGCAGAGGGAGCTGCTGAGTTGGATCTGGAGGGTTGTTGGGTGGACAAGGGAACTAGAAACTGGATGTTGCCAAATTTGTATGTGACTGCAATGGTCACAATGGCCCACAGCCCTACGCACATCTGTGCGAAGAAAATAATACAGCACCTTTCTACAGTTTGGCAGAATGTAAACATAAAAAAGAATGCAGAGAGGTTGGTGCAGAACTGTATCACTTGTTTGCAACGCAATGTAGGGAAGGGAACGGTGACTCCAACAGGCAGTTTTGGCCCGCCATCCATGCCATTTGAGGTAATTTATTTTGATTTCATAGAGATGGAGAGGTGCCAAAACTTAAAATACGTCTTGGTGGTGATCTGTGCATTCAGTAAGTGGGTGGAGGCATATCCTTTGAAAGACTGCACAGCGATGAGTACGGCAAAAGTAATGTTGAAGGAGTACTTTTCCAGATTTGGCTTGCCCCGAGTCCTATGGTCTGATGATGGACCGCATTTTGTGGGTACAGTGGTATTACAGAAATGTGCTGGTCTCCAGATTGATAAAAGATTCCATAGTTCAAGGCATCCGAGTTCTGCCGGTCTTGTGGAGAGGCACAACGGGATCTTAAATCAAAGATTAGCAAGATTTGTGCGGGAAGCAAGTTGAGTTGGGTGGATGCATTACCAATAGCACTATTATGCATGCGTACGTCTGTACAGGCTAAAACTGGGCTCGCCCCGTACAAGATCGTAATGGGGAGGCCGGCAAATGTTTGGTGCGCACCTCAGCCAAAGTGACTAAGTGAGATAGAACATCCTGTGCTTAGTACTTATTGTGGCCTTTTAATGCAGAAATTGCGTTTGATTCATCAGCAGGTGCAGGAGGCATTACCAGTGAGATACACCGGTCCGGGGCACGCGCTGGAGCCAGGAGACTGGGTGCTGCTAAAGAACTTTGAAAGGAAGTCATCATTAGCACCCAGGTGGCGCGGGCCCCATCAAGTACTTTTGACAACGCAGACGGCAATACGGGTGGATGGAAGGAAGTCGTGGATCCATGCCACCCATGGCAAGAAGATTCCAACTGCACTGAAAGACTTGCCTGACACTGATGACCGGAAAGAGACAGCGGTCCCAGAAATGAAAGAAACTGTTACCAGTGAGCAGCCACCTAATCTGCCAAAACGAGAAGTGAAATTCGAAACAAAGCCTGAGACGACTGCCAAAGAGGGGGAAGGGCAAAGAGTGCCCCAACATTGCCCAGCAGAATCGACATTACTGCTGGCCGACACAAAATCTGCCTTGCAAATACCAGCAGAAACAAATCGTGTACCCCTTTGGCGCCCACCAGCACTTACTAGCACACCAAATAACGGATCTGCATCATTGGCGCGGCGCTCACCAGCACCTGCAGTAGCGCCACAGGCTGACTTCAAGCCTGAATCTGGAAGTGCACCGGCACTGTTCACGCATCATACGATACCAGGAGCAAGGCGGTACAACCTGCGGCCTCGGAAGACAAAGTGATCCGCAGTTCTTTTTGGTGTTTATGTCAAACCTCTGGTTCAGCTCATGGATGGAGAAAGAACCAGAGGTGTAGAGGAGAGAAGCGTGAGAATTGTGCAAATCGGACAATTCAAGACTTGTGGCTCCTCGGTGCGATCATAAAAAGTACATGTGTCCGGAACCAGAGCGGACAAGCTGGGTGCACATGGTACTATGGCAAGTGAGATAACAGATTAACAGTACATGTGTCCGGAACCAGAGCGGACAAACTGGGCGCACATGATACTAAGGCGATAAGATAACTGATCGAAGGTCCTCTGAGCAGTTTAAGAGGGGACAAGTGATCTCGCCTAAAAATGAATAATCGAATCCAGGCTAAAAAAGACAGCCAGAACTGAACTGTGACAATTCCATTGAACTTATTAACATCAGAGCAAGCGCGACGAAGAGAGATATCCACAACGAACTGTGATAAAAAAGAAGAAGGACGACGAGAAACATGCCGGGACCAGTTCCAGCCTCCTCCTGCACCACCACCGCTGAGAATGAGTCAATTATAAAGACTATAAGCTTAAGGAAAACGCATGGTAAAACAAATTGTATGCTGGTACTAATGATAATAATGTGCTTTATGAGCGTGGTAGCACCAATATCGACAGCCGTAATATTATGGTGGGTAGAAACAATACACCCATTAGAAATGTTTTTATCAATAAGTAATATATCCACTACTGAAAGCCCGGTTCAGGTGATCACTTATACCCTACCCCCAATGGGAGAAAAACACAGGGAAGGTTTTGGAAATAACACCTTATTGTTGATAATGAACATGACACATGCAATCCTGAAGAAAACAAACTGCTGGGTATGTGCCCATTTACCACAGCATGCTGGGAAAGTAATAGGGTGGTATGTGCAGCCATTACCATTAAGTTCTGCATGTAGTGCATCTCTAGGTGCAATGTTCTATGTGAAATGGAATGAGAGTAATACGGGTCAATTAGACAGAACCAACATGAATGAGTTTGAGGAGATACGAATGAAGCCTGTGGGTTGTTCCATTTTCCATAAAGCACAAGTAATAGCCCCAGAGCCCTAGAGGAAAAATACATGAAAGATAACACGACAAAATAGACAAGATAGATTGTCCCCACCAGAAAAAACATCTGTAATGACATTTCGTGTAAGAACAGAAGGGGACAAAGATGCAATTCCCCCATCTTACACGGTGAATTATAGCCCAAGAACTGTCCCTTTTTGTCTAAAAAAGAAAGGCTCTTTTTCAGTCAGAAAATATGCTGGTTGTATGAATACAGTGGTACTAAAATGGGAAATAGAACCAGTATACGTAGGTGATCCAGTTTATTTTATATGCGGAGAGAAAGCATACCCTTGGTTGCCCAGAAACTGGGGAGGTACATGTTACCTAGGGCTACTGTTCCCAGGAGTATTCCTCTTAAAAACAGCAGCCATGTGCAGATTATCCAGAACTAGAGTCAAAAGGACTGACAAAGGTGTTTTAATAGCAACTGATGTAGCAAAATCATTCATTCCATTCTTAGGGCAGATAGTGAACTCCTACAATATAAGGCAACTGTCCAGAAGCCTAAAAAATACAATAAACACA
Organism: Ambystoma mexicanum; assembly: GCF_040938575.1. NCBI lineage: Eukaryota > Metazoa > Chordata > Amphibia > Caudata > Ambystomatidae > Ambystoma > Ambystoma mexicanum. Next base: position 635,409,218 of record NC_090941.1, read on the forward strand.
ACAACAGATATATTATTTAACATGACATTGGAAGAAAGAGGAATCAGGTTAATGACGCTGCAAAATAGAATGGCTCTCGATGTGATCCTGGTAGATCTTGGGGGAATTTGCAAAATAGTGGGATCAGCATGTTGCGTTTATGTCGATGATTATTCCCCCACGATCTTTGAAGCAATAAAGAAAATGCACGTTCTAAGCTCTGGACTCCCTACTGGAGAAGGGAGCTGGGGAATAGAATCTTGGTTTTGGGGAGTAATACGATCTTGGGGATGGAAGTTGATCTCAATATTAGTAGTGGTGTTTGGAATATTCCTAACGTGCTGTTGTTGTATACATTGTTTACCCATAATTTGCACTGAGGTAACTGAGGGATGTACAGAAGGATGTATGCATATGATGATGAAGAAAAAACAACCTCATGATCGAACTGACCCATACCCAGATGAGACGAGAGCAGTAAAAGAGTTGATGGCAATAGATATTGATGAGGACAATGATGTCCACGATAGCATGCGAGACTCAGACATAAGTGCTTCAGATTCATCATCACTAGAGGAGGTTTCAATAAATAGATGAGACGTTTGGCATACGGCCAAAGGAGGGTTTGTCAGTCTAGAAATATGGTTACCTCTACTTTGAGACCGCAAACGCATTTTGGTGGCCGTGGGCCAACCGTCTCATGTACGATATGACAAAATATAGGTTTTCGAGTTTGCCAATGAACGGTCATTTCGAATGTAACAAGAATCGAAATTTTTGTTTTCTAAACATTGCTCATTGCTTTCTGTTCCTATTGCTTCACAGTATATTTTCCACTTACACTGCTCGACTGTGAAACGTTGTCTGTATGTGAAAAGGACAAGGCAGCAGTGCCGTGAGGATAACAAGAGTTCTCTGAAACACAAACGTAGGCAGCGTACATCCCTCCTGAATGTAGCCTTGAAGCAGAGCTGCAGGGCATCTAATCATTTCACAGCTGCCAGCCAGTCTCGTTATATGGTAGAATATGTTAGAATAATACCGCTGAAGGCTTGAATTATGCTTTTCTTACGGCCCCCCTTTGCTGAGCCCGCTAGAGCATGTCGGCTCCCAGGACGCGAATAGCACCTGATAGATAGCAAGGTCCGGAATGCAACTCCCCCCCGTATGTAGTTCGCTTCCAAGAACAGAAGCGCTGTGTTCTATTCAACAACTGAAAGATGCCTTCGCACTCACAACTTGCAAATTGTTACTAGAATAGGTGTTCGAAGGTGTCATAGTGGTCGGAGATGTCCATCATCACACCAAGTTCAAAGAAACCCAATAAAGGGGGGTGTTAAACATGTCATAGCTGATTGTTTGATATGCATTTTGTATATATGTAACTGATGTACGTAATTCACCGCTCTTGCGTCCCTCGAGGTCTAGAGATACACGTCGCGGGGCGTGAGACCGAGTTGGCCAACTGAGACTTTTGCTTTGCAATAAAACCCTAGCTTTGGGAATACAACCTCGTGTCTGGCATATCTATCGTGTGTGGTGACTCGCCTTGTTTCCATAGATGTCAGGGTCCCCTAGGGGCCCCTTTCAAACCGCCTCTGAATCCCTGGCTCCAAGCACAAGCACGGTGATGGCTGATGCGTCTCCACCAATGGCCCATATTTCTGGAATTCACTTACTCCAAGCCACCACTGTGCCCAATCCACAATGCAATTCAAGACAGGCCCCAACACAATCCTTCCTAACCTCTTTTTCATAACTCATGTGAAATCGGTAAACAATAATCCAATTTATTTGCAGCCACCTTTGATATGCAGGGGACCCCGCTTCTCTACCACTGCAGCTATTTAAAAAATCACTCGAGTTCTTAAAGTGGTGCTGTCATGTCTAGATTTCTGCAACACAATCTGGTGTGCTTCCTAGAACATTTCAAAAACTTTACAGGGTGCTGACATTTGGCATGACTCCTACAGAATACATAACACCTTCAATGAAGTTATTTCATTGTCTTGTTGATTAAGGACAGTAGTCACTATAACATTCTGTGTTTGGTACACAGGTGCATGGCTGATTAAGCCCTTCTGTGCCTTTTTAAACTCTTAAAACCATACCAGCCAGCCAGCCAATTGCAATCAACATCCCTATTAGTGTTATATATTTGTATTGCAAGAACCTAGCTCAGGAGCAACAGAGGGCAGTGCAGGTCATAGAGCAAAACATGTGTAACAAGAAGTTAACAAGTCATCAAGTCAACATTAGTACTACTTATGAGAAACCGAAAGAGACTCTGAACAGTCCAGATTGTCACTGGGATGGAGTTCCAGAGGACCTGAGCATAGCATGAGAAGGACCGTTTCTAAAGCTTTCACCTTTGGAGCTAGTCTCGTTTCCAGTCTGATGATGGTTTTACTGCGGGATGATGGAGTGCTGCCCAATGTTTTTAGTTTGGCCATCAGGTAGGCAGGCAGTTTTCAACAAGACCCAGGCCGGGATGAGGAACCAGTGTAATTTGTGCAATGTAGAGTTGATGTAGTCAAACATCCTAAGGCCAGTGATGAGGTGAGCAGCGGCCTGGTCGGCTGCATTGATCATTACACCACATCTGCTGCCTGTTGGTCAGTAAAGGCATAAACACTTCAGAGGCAGAACTCTTCAAACCCATATCCCAACAATGTAGAACGTACATCTTTATCGCCTATGGTTTGGAGAAGACTTCTTCCTATCCTGCAAAGCACTAAAACACTTTAACTCCATCAGGTAATTCAATGTGCTGACCCAAACTTTGAAAACAAGCAGGAAAGTTCCCAGCGGTGTGGGTCCCAGACTCTACTAATTCAAGTGGGGCTGCTCAGGTCATCATCCCTCAAAGGTAGGGTGCAGGGATCACATACACACATTAAAATAGCATAGCTGCAGCTGCAATGACAGAATTTGCATGGCATAACCTCAGCTGAATTTGAAAGGTCATGCCCTCTGCCCCATGGAGGTACCATGAGTTGTCATTATGATCAAGCATGTCCCTTCCCAAAGTTACCTCCCAGGGTGTGCATAAATGCAGGCCACCAAAAATGTGTCAGATATGCACTGCCTATATGGAAGTATAAATGATTCTGAAATTAATTTCAGACCTTTAAACATTAATTTCATCATTCATCCATAAGTAGAAATGGCCATATGTGAATGGCACTGAGTTATCATTGACACATTTTGCATTATGCAAAGGGTGTGCAGCACACTGAGGCCTCTTGAGTTATTTAATAATTGTGTGGGCATTGCAACACTGGGTGTGTTACCTGCTTCCATTCTTGTATAACTTCTGAAATCTGGACCCTAGTGTGTAATATTTTGCTAAAAAGAAGTTACTCTCCTGAAAAATATGCCATTTGTTATTAAGCATTACATGTTAATTTAATCATTGAGTTGATTTATCATCTGCCTATGACCCCTGCTGACCCCTAAATGACATCCCTGCACCTGCCACCCGGGTCTCCCGCCATTCCTGTTACCTTTAGCTTGTCAGGTTGGCGTCACTGGTTCTTCCTGGGATCACGCCTTCCCAGTAAGGGCTTTCAGCGCCTTCCTTTTCTTCTCTGCTTTGGTCTCTGCGGCTCTGCAGAGTATTCTGCTGGATGGTCTCAACATGGTTGTCGGACCACATGGTCGACCCCATTGAGGTCACGCCACCACCTGCCAATGCTTGCCATGCACACTAATCAGCTGCCTGTCGGTTCCTGCCCCGCTTAAGTTTCTCTTAGTTCTTGTCGTCCACTCAACTGAGGACCTCCCGGAATAGCTCGATTTCTCTCTCCCAGGTTCGAACTTCCCGGGCTTCACCTGTTTGGTGAGCCCAACACTCCAATGCACGTCCTTCTTTGGATTTTATGCATTTTAGCTGGATCCTCCCCAGTGGAGAATCGTTGTTCTTCTTTCTTTCTTTGGAATATTCTCTCTTCCTCCATAGTTCCCAGTTTACACAGTATTCCCTATTTGTCGTAGAGGTCCGATCAGCAATTCTCCTCCACACTTCTTCTCAGTGGATGTGTGTTGGCCTCTAATATTGGAAGTGGTAGCACAATACCACACAGTGGTCTGTTCAGGTTGTGTCTTCTGTGGCAGTGATGGTCTGAGAGGTTCATAGGAAAGTGAGGCAAGGAGTTCCATCAGGGAATGGTAGTTCTTGTCCCCACGAGGGGAGACTCTCTTTTTGAGGTCCCGCTGACCGGCACCCCTAGGGGGAATGTTGCGCAGTGGGCTTCACCTTCCTAGCCTCACAAAGAAGGGCTCCCCATCTGGGGAAAAGTGACAGGATCCTGTGAATTGTCACATACAACTTCTAAGTATTAACACTTGTGCAATATATATTTATTATTGATTTGTGCTATTATGTAAATAATACATGCCAGCATGCAATACCCACATCAAAAAATCATGTTCATATTACAGGCTTGTGGTGACATCACTACTAACCTGTAATAAGACAATGACATAGCTACTGCACGGTCATCTGATATTACACTTTAGTTTTTGATGCCACAATGTCTGCTGCTTGAGCCAGCCGTCGTTGTATAGCATACTTAAAGCTTGGAAAAAGCTTTCTGTGACACTTTATAGCCGTTAATTGCTGGGACACTGTCTATAGTAGAATATTTAGTTTCTGCATTGTAGGATTTTAACTAGAGTGACAGGCCATGAAGCACTAAACGAAAAACTTGTTTTAGATGCATGTTAATAAACTGCCTAAAATATTGTTCTACAGCACATTAGATGAATGTTATTTTTTTTAACTCAATCATATTCTACATTGATTATATGTATCAGCAACTGGAAGCTTTCTTATGTTACATTAAGCAAAAGCGCCGGTATTATAGGGCATGACCATCTATTATAAGAAATACCAAATCTCCCATGATATGCAAAAAGTATATTGCATCTCACCTGAGAGTTCTGTGACCTTCTAAAGGAACGAGGGGAGGGTTTCATTCCATATAAACATACATTCATAGTTTATTTTGTCCATCATTTGGACACATTTCACAACAGCACATGATTTCTTACAACGATTTCAGAAAAAACATTTTTGATGCACCACAATTGCCATACTTTCAGAGCATGTGCGTGTGGCACATTTTAGAGTTTTCTATGCGACAATAATTTTGAATAGCTGGAGTGTTAGCGTGGTCTAATTTACACAACCGACTGGAATCTGCCACACAACACATGTAAATCCCCTTCAACTGCCCTGGTCTGGCTTATGCAAACCATTAGTGTCTACACATGTTTCAACAGTTTGGTACATCGCTAGTGGGGATGAATCACACTCTTAGCTGTCTTCTTCAGGATAAGTGCTAGTACAAGATGTTATTCACCACACATGATGCCTTATTAAATGTGGTGATACTTGAAAAGTTAATATCTTCAGCATGAGAAACAGCAGAAAAACAGACAACATAAAATGCATTCATGTTATTTGCCTGCTGGTGCATGATATCTACATTTGGCTTTCAGTTACACGGCCATTTTCAGATATTGCCTAAATATCATTATAGTGTTTACATCGGCCACTTTCATGAACATCTCCATTGTATTTACTGGTTCTGCCATAAAAGCGATGAAACCTTTGGCCTGGCCTTTGGCTGTTTTAAACTACATTTCCCATCACACCTAGCCAGCATTGTCAGTAATGGCGGCACATGGGAATCATAGTGCAAAGCATCGACCCCCATACTAGTGCAAGGATTGTGATTTCAATTGATTATATCTCTGAAGCTAAATGTGGCTAAATGTGGCAGAAGGCCTCAAATACCATTTTGGAATATGTTTAAAGTAGCAGAACGGTTGCCTTTGAGAACATGTTTAATTGGTTTGTAAAATGTGGAGAAGAACCTTTTCTGCTTTTACCACAACTACAGTTTAAGATTCCCCTTTGATTGAACTATCTTGGGGGTGAGATTACGCGGATTTCTCATGTGCTAACACGTGGTGGGAAATTTGGCTCAGTATTACCACTAGGGGGAAATTGCCGTACTACAAAAAACAGGTGCTTTGAATGCATTTTTGGACCATGGCAGAGTGCACCATACTGCTAAAACCATTTCATATTAGCAAACAGCCAGACTTTGCTCCAACGCTACTATCATGCAAAACTGCACATGAACTGCTGCAAAGTTTCTGTAATCTTTGCCAAGTTGTATTTGTAGCGCTTATAGGTGTATCTCGGCGCTATAGACAGATAGCAGATCTTTTTGGTTACACAAGTCAATGATACCCATGGCCCCATAATAAGATGCACCACACAATTTGAAAAGACATGATTTTGTGCTTTGTCATTTGGTTTAATTTTACGTATTCATGTGAATATATTAGCAACTTTGTTTTGCAAGGTGCAAAGCACTAGTTGGCGCTGATTCTGATATTTGAACCATTCCTGCTGCTCTATTTTGGTGCAGCTTACTTAGGGCCTCATCACGAGTTGGGCGGTAATGCTGGCACTAATAGCGCTGGCGTTATTAGCCCTACCGCCAAACCCACTGGCGCTATTGATTTGGCGGACCCTTAAATCCGGCAGTAACAGTGCTACTGCCGGATTTAAGGGCTACCGCCAAACTCGTGATGAGGCCCTTTTTGTAGCAGCAAATGCTGAAAGCAGTGGGAACCAGTGTGATGAAAGAATCAGCAATTCGGATGCAGGGTAAATAGGAAGGCTTGTTTCATATTGAACCTGAACTCAAGAGGGGGTCACAGTTCGTTTGGTCAATACGTCTGAATCTGAGAGGAACAGCCACATGGACTCCATAGCACAGGCTTGCTCAATCCTCCCTTCCACAGGCATGTTTCCAGTGCCCTGATACCCCAGGGTCTGGCGTGCAATACAAACAAACAAACAAACAAGCATAGATCATGTGGAGACAAGCCAGGTTGCACCCTCTTGCCCCTAATTGCCCCACTGACCGTGGGCATATTGCGGACTGTATAGCAAGGAAGGCACGTGCCTGACCATGCCAGCGCATTGCAAGACAGCACTGTGCCCCGTGCATTTCATACAGCAGGTTCTGCAAACAGCTTGACCTCACATGTCAAGGGCTTCAAAGAAAAGGCTTTACAGTAGCAGAGCTTCTGTACATGTCCCCCTACCCTAGTGCACTGGTGCACATTCCTCCTCTTCAAAGAGAGAACATGCCAACATGGTCAGGGATGGACTAGGAACCAAAAGAGGCCATTGAAATGTTTTTCAAAATGGCCCTAAGAAATTAGGAAATGAAATAGGGAACCACGCAAAAGAGGTCCATGATGCAGAGGCCCACCAGGAACTCTGCAGAGTTCCCTGTAGGCCAGTCCACCCCTGAACATGGTGACCAATGACGTGGTGGGCATCTCAGACAGGGCCGATGCAAGCACTAGGCAAACTAGGCATCTGCCTATGTTGCTGGCCAGCATGGGGGGGGCAAAGTGCAGGTTACAAAAGAGATGCAAACCAATCTGAATTAAAGTGGCTGCACAATGTCTTCCCGTAATTAGAGGATGCCCTGCTGCAAAAACAGAGCGCTCACATTTTCAGGAGTCTCTAACAGGGCAGTGAAAGCAGAGCCATTGCCTAATGACGTATGTTTTTCAGCAGCACACTACATAGTCTAAAGTTAAAGGTATGGAGGGGTATTACTGAGTTTGGTACTGCACCATTGGGAAATGAATGTTACAGTTCACCCGTCGCTACTTGGAATACCAGGACGTTGTACCCCCTCCTTCATGTTAACGTTTTCTTAATTTGTACGTAATAATCCCTGTTAGTTCAGGAATAATTCACTGGTTTCCTTTGTTCCTTTCAATGGAAGAATTGTATTTAATAAATCAGAAAAATCCTCTTATTACTAATTCCAAGAGGTCCTGGTTGACACGTGTTTCAGCATTCAGCCTTTCTCAAAACCGGACAAACAGTATCGTATTCAATTCAGCTTGATAACATGCTTCATTATATTCAAGTTCTCTTCTCAACACCTTCATTAAAGGGTTCATTCCTGGTCATGCTGCTCATGGAGGCAGTCTCCCTTGTGTGTATGCTTCTAGGGTGCAGAAGGGGGGTGCCCACACGTGTGTCAATTTTACTTGCCCACTTATCATCGCACGAGGGGATGCAGGAAGGTTGGAAGAGGGGCAGGAGAGGGGCGCTTAAGCAGGACCAGTGCAGGCTGGGTGGCTACCAGTGGACAGACTTACAGCTGCAGGAACTGCAGGTAAGATAATTCCCGGGGCCAGGGTAGTGGCAGCAAGGGCGCTACTAACCAAAGACATTGGTATGGTAGGTGGTGTAACAACTGTGATCCCAGAGAGAGTAGTTTTTCTGATCGTGCTATGCTCTGGGATAATACAAGCATTAGTACATGTTTTAGAATGTTTGGCGTACATAAATGCCTGCGAGATAGCTTTTTCCTTCTGTTTCATTGAACTATTTTTTTGTCTGAGGACAGCGCTTATTGCCAGTGTACTGCACAGCTGTGGTGGAGTAGGCGGGTATATTAGCTGAAGAGGGGGATCCACTACCTGAACCAAACTGAGGTATTTCAATCACATAGGAGTCGGTGTTGGGACCTTGATCTTTCACCAGTTTCCTGCCACGATTCATGTTTTATGTAACAGTAGCGATTGTATATCAAGTTTGTTCTCAAGGCAATCACATTTTTCCACTAGGGACATAAGAAGGCGCTTGAAGACCATAAACTCCTCATAGGATGACATGCTAGAGTTAGCTATCTCATCCAGGTCAGTGCTGGCTTGGTCTTGAGTATTGTTAATCGAAATGGATGAGATAGGCAGGGGCAAGCCTAGGGGCTGTAGGTTTAAGTGCTTAATAGCTGGTACATTGGCCACATCAGGGCGAGCTACTGATCAGAGAGCAGTTGGGTGCAAGAAATCACCAGCCTTGCCAGTGCCTAGGTGGGGCAGGGACAGGCAAGGAAGATGGGAGGGAAAGGATGAGTTCCGGTCGACACCTAGATATTCAAGCCCTGCGGTGTCATTAATCAGATCTAGCAGGGGTGGGGGGACAGGGAGATAGAGCGATTAGTGTCCCAGGACAATAAATCTGTGCAGTGGTTACTGCCAAGTAAGGTCCAAGGCGGAGTGGATGAACAGGTCAACAAGAGCAGAGGGGAGAGAGGGGGGGAAACACCAGGGGCAGATCAGAAATCCTGCAGCTACGCGTGGGAGAGAAGGAAACACAGTCAGGATTCAGAGTGCTAGGGCACTCAGGCAGATTCACGTCCACAGTAACTGTAGGGAGTGCGGTGAGAGTTTCAACTAGTTTTGTTCCTATGCAACTTCAAGAAACGTTTAAATCATCCCTTAGCTCATTAGCAGCATTTTGTTCATCAACTTTAGTGAGGGGAGGAATTTCCTAAAAGTATGTAGTATGTTTCCGACTTTTGGCTGCTGAGTATTACATGAGTAATAATTTTTGAGGGACATACTCTACATAGTCTGCCTCAAATAAAATCACGTTAGGATTAAGTGCGAACCTCCAAGGCGGAGGGTGTGCCAAGGCAAGTGCTAAGGGTAGACAGGAGATGAACAGAATGGGTTTAGGAGGTCAGGGACCCTGAGGATGCATAAGGGCCCCGGACACCAATCACAGCAACTGTGGGATTAGCAGAGAAGAGAAGAAGGGAAGGCAGAAGTGAAGAGGAAGGTCTTGAGGAGCTTCCAGAATTTAAGAAAGTCCTGCTGAAGGTGCAAATGCAGAGGGAGGCTGTTCCATTGGAGGGAGCCAGTTGAGGTAAGCGATCGACCACCTACCCTCTGTTTAGTAAAGCACATTGCACACAAAGAGTTGGTGCCAGAGGAGAAAAGTGCTCTAGCAGGATAGTATTTAGTAAGATAAAGGTGAAGATAGTGTGGTCTCCGGGCCCAGACAACCTTGTGGATGATGCAGAGGGATTTGAATTTAATCTGTGCAACAACCGGGAGCCAATGAAGACTTTTTAAGGCAGGAGAGATGCAGTCCCTGGGCTTAAGGCCAAGGATAAGTCTTGTTGCCATATTCTGGATTAGCTGGAGGGCTCGCAGAGTGGAGGAAGTTCGATTCAGGAGGAGGCTATTGCAATAGACAAGCCTAGAGAGAACCAGGGCTTGAGTAACATTGAACCTCTGGGGGAAAGTGAGAAAAGGAAGAGCTGAAAGTGGGACGTCTTGGCAATGTCCTTCCTGAGTGTGAGGGAGGAAGGAGAGAGAGGAGTCTAAAATGACTCCAAGGTTTCAGGCTTCAGAAGAAGGAGTAGGGGGAGAGCCCAAGGAGGAAGGCCAGAGTGAAGAGAAGAAGGAGGGAGCAGGGATCCCAATGGGAAGGATCTCAATTTTACAAGCGTTGAGCAGGCGTTAAGGCAGAGATTGTTGTATGTTCACCAGGACTGAATGGCAGACATATCTGGGTTAATTCACAGCTGTAAGCATTATCTAGTATTTCTTGGAACGGCAACAAAGATGCCCAATAATTTTACAATGTTATGTGCTTTCAAAGCAATACAGAACAGTATATAGAAGAACAATACTGGTCAAGCTTTGCTGTCTTTGCCAGTATATTTATATCCACTGCAAGTGATGATTCCAAGATAAGCCTGCTTGCTGAGAAGATGTTCATGTTAATGCTAAATGCGTAGAAATCAAACTATCAAAGGTGTATGTGGGTTTTCTGATGTTAAAATGATGGTTACATTTTAAACTTACTGTGAAAAGTATTAAACAAACTGAACGATTTGGAAGGTCATACTAGTAATTTGATGATGGAAAAAAAGGGTTTACCTTTTTGATGAATCCAGGGACTTCGTCCCTTCTCCTCAAGGGGGAGTCCGCCCCTTTGAAATTAGGTAGAGGATGCCCACTATGCAATATACTCCCTAAGGGGGAGGGGATAGGGGGATCTCACTTGGGTTGACCCCTCCTTAGGGCACAAGGCATCTCCAAGAAGAAATACTTCCATAGCCGTGTGATAAGAGGCTGGACCCATTAAAGGCCAGATTGTTCAGGCCAAGTTAAGAGATGCAAAGACAGTGCACAATCATTCCAGACCAAACCAGAGACTTACTGTGGGGCGCAGGTAAAGCAACCTATCAAACAACCACTTTTAAATATAGAGGAACTCTTTGAACTAGTGAGACAGTATGCATGGCGGTCGCAAGTACAATTCTCCATGAGGAAGAAAAGACTCAAAGGACCGAACTTTGAACATTAGAACCAGCCTGGGGTCTGAGAAAGAGAAGAACCATAGAGAGAACTGGGTGGGGGTCAGACACCAGCCACCCGAAGCCGAGTACAGTGAAAGCAACTTGACATTGTTTAGTTGTAGTGCTAGGGCGAGCATAGGATGCATTAGGTTTTGGACAGAGAACAGAATGCATATGCGACATCCTGATGAGCCCTTGTTTGTTATTTTCTTTGAAGTTAGGGAACTTCATCATAGTTATAGGGCGAGTTGAGGTTTTATTTCCTTTAATAAGCACCCTTGCATCATACTTGTTATCCCTCTCCTATGCCTGACTTACCACACCCTCCTAATTGATGGCACTTAAAAGTAGGTCTAGAGCAACTAATATCCACTGGGGTGCTATTGAACATAGATGACACTGATGGTACTTTGCCACATATGCCCCAACCAAGCTGCACTGCCCTGCAGTCTTAGAACGTGCTCCCTGGCTCTCCCCTCCCATCTAATTAGACAGCTTAAATTGGGACAGCTTGAGAATGGCTAGTGGGCACACCTGATAGACTTAGAAGTAGAGACTCTTCGCAATGGGTAGTGGTTGTGGGTGTGTGTAGTGGAGGCCAGCAACAAATGCCCTTACCATACCATCTGTTTCACCTCACCCTTCCATACACAACCAAGTATGTTAATAAGCTATTGACGACACAGATTGCAGAAAGCCGGCACGTTTTCACAGTTCACCCCCTGTACCCGCCCCAATCTTCAGCCACCACAGCCACTGGTAAGACCTCCTGATTGGGTCCGAGAGTCATATAAAAGAAGAGTTCTCCACATGCATTGGTGTTAACAGGCACATGGATCTAGAACTCATGATGTACCTGTTCATAGGAAGCAAAACATGAACCATCACTGCCTATGCTGTACAAGTTGGCTGTTGAGGGGGCTTGCCCTGGCTCTGACCATGCTGCTCTTGTACTAGTTTAGGAGGGGAAACCTGCACTGGCCTTGCACATGCTGTACCTGTACCTGTGTGTGAGGGAAGCTTGCACTGATCCTGTTGGCGCCAGAAATGTGCCAATTTCAATGGAGTGAGAACAGGCTCTGCAATAACTTGCTCTGCCAATGCTGTACTTGCGCATATTTGTGATGGAAACGTATACTGCCCCGGGCATGCTGTGCGAGTATCTGTTTGCACGAGACTTGCACTGACCCTGCCCATGTCGTACCTGTTTGTTAGGGAAGCTTGCAGTGACCCATGCACATACTGTGTGGTTTGTGAGGGCAGATTGTGCAGCCCTACCCATGCTGTCCATGTTTCAATTTTTTTTAAAGAAACATGCAATAGACTTGTCCATGATGTACTTGTATACACTTGTGAGGGAAACAAGTGCTGGCTGGTCCACTCTAAAGCAGTACATTTTTTTTTATTTTTTATGAGGGACGCTTGCATTGGCTTTTTTTGTGATGCAACTCCCACTTGACCATGCTGAACTGTTTGTGAGAGAGGTTTGCTCTTGTTGTATACATTCTGTATCTATTTGAGATGCAATGTTGCACTAGCCCTGTCCATGCTGTTGTTAGGGAAGCTTGTAGTGGCCCTTTACATGCTGTACCTGTTTGTGGCAAGCATCCTCTGGCACTGCCCATTCGGTTTCTGTTGGAATGTGAGGAATGCTTGCAACAGACTGGTTGATGTTGCAGCTGTTGGCAGGAAGCGTGTGCTGGTCCTGCCTATGAAGTGCCTGTATCTGCTCAGCTTGCGTGCAAAGCCTGTGCGGGTTCTATGCATATAAAAACTGTATGTGCTGTATTTGTGAGGATCTCTTTTACTTTTGGAAACCTTCCAGCACTGCTGCCTAGGATTTGATTTATGGGTGCCTGTGAGGGCATGTGGACCTGCTGCCTCCCAGACTGTACCTGTCTGGTTTGTGATAGTAACTTGCAGTGTTGATGGCCATGATGTATCTGTCCAGTGTGTGATGGAAGCTTTCAATTCTGCTCCCTAGGCAGTTACTGTTCTTGGTGTGAAGTTAACTTGCTCTGATACCCATATTGTATCTTTCCTGCGTGTCAGGGAAGTTTTAACTTCTGCTACATGTGTCATTTTGTCTTTTCTGTGTGTGAATAACCGTTTATGCCAGTACTGCACAGTTAAGAAAATGGTGTGGCACACATTCATGAAACATAATTAATCATCATCATGCTTTTATTCAACAATTCGTCGTTTGCCAAAATACATATAAAACACTGTCATAAGATATGCAAATACAATCGATAAAGTTGAAAAACAACACTAAAATATACAACACAGCAAGATCCAACATAAAACAGATAGCAGTTGCATGTGTCGATGCATTTAGAAATGAGGCCCAAGATCAATCAATTCTATCAATAATGGTGTGCAAAATATGCAATAGCATAAACATTCATGTCTATGCAACTCTTCCTGATAGGAGAACTAACATTCTATATGGTTCAAGTGCACATTATGCAAACTCTGCATTGTAGAAAAGATGAGGAACACACAATACATGTTTGACTAATATTATAATGTCAAAGAACTTCTGTGTTTGCGCAACATTAAAACTGACTCCATCCCTAGGTTAATAATTCAGTGTGTTAAAAATCTAGGCTTGCTAAACTATGCCAACTCTACAGTGTGACGAAATCCAAAACCAAATGTAAATGTTTGCAAGTATTGAGGTATCATGTTTCATTATTTAACCCTCTGTCCACAAGCTTCATTAGTCTGGATTTTTTGGGCCAGGCTTGATGAATGTATCTAGCTAAGCGATATACAATGTCATAATCGCTTATCTGCCTTAACGGGTGTAAGGCTTGATTAACATGGCACACATTATGGGCATTGCATATCACTTTCAGGTACCTGGATCGAAAGGTCCGATACCCATCACAAAAGAACAGGAAATGACTTGTTTATTTTGTTAAGCCACAAACTGGGCACAGGTCACTTCCGTCCACAGTCCATGCACACGTGTGGCTTGCTGTGTTCAATATGTTAAGGCTCATTTTCAGAAACAGGCATAGCGAAAGAAAAGGACACACCACGTCCAAGTATTTTCAGATCCTAGGGAATAATTACTGGATAAATACAATTCACCCCTGTGTAAAATACTGCAAGTGTCAATGAGTTGAGCTTCCGCTAGCTCGCGAGCCAATGTCTTGACTACTTCCACACTTCCTTTTGTAATCGTGGAGGGATCATCCCGTAGTTCAATTAAGTTAAAATCATTCAGGTGTTTTTTAACATGCACAAACAATGGGTGTGATTTACCACCCTCCAGATGTAGGACATGTTCTACTCCTTTACTATAGATCGTCAGCTCTGGGACTGTCCATACTCTCATCCAATAGACAAATGGACGGAAGCCCGCTTCTCCATCAATCTGCCTTAATCCCAACTCCATATAAAGAGGAGGACTAGGACATCCAGAAGGCATCACCAACAAGCGCTTAAGGAAGGCTTTATCCGCCAGATCAAGGTTATTATTTGCATGCCTCACATTTCTGCTGCCGCAACAACAGCCGACTTTGCCTGTGCTATATGCATGTTCATAGCGGGGGTTAAAGCACCTCTTCCATGGGTATTGAAAAATCTCTATATTGCCCCACCATACTTTTTGATTGCTGAGTTGGACTTAAGCATTCGAGTTGTCCATTGCCCATATTCATTCAATCTAACACCCAGATAATCATAGTGGGAAACTTGGTCCAGGGCTAGACCATTGGCCTCAATATTAACTTTTTATAATGACTAAATTTAGGTCGGAAGAACAAGGTTTTTGTGTTCTCCATATTGACCACAAATTGAAGTTCAGAGCATGTGTCCAGGAATGCACACATAGTTATCTCCAGGCCTTTTTAGACTTCACCAAAAGCACGGCGTTGTTGGCAAAAAGCAGTACAGAGATTGATTCAGACCCTAACTTTGGCTGATACAAGCATTTTGTCCTCAATTCACTGATAACCTCGTCTATGTAAATTCAAATCCACAGAGGGGTGAGGATGCATCCCTGCCTCACCCCTCTGGTTACAGCAAAAGAATCAGTTACTTCTCCCCCTACTCACCAACACACAGAGGCTTTGTTGTCAGAATAGAGCTGTTCTATCATTTGTAATAGCTTACGTTGAACTCCCCTTCTCTCAAATACCGACCATAACTGATTGCGTGGGACCCCGTCAAAAGCAGTTCTTTGGTTGATGAACAATGTGAAGAGTTTCAACTTCCTCAGAACTGTATACTTCTGAACAATCAAGGGTAGGCAAAAATGATGCACCATACTTGTCTTGGCCCAGAACTCCACCTTCAGCTGGCCGATTATGGCCTCTTCCACTGTCCATGCCTGGAGGTGCTCATACATTGCCCTAGCAAACAGTTTCCTGCACTATCTAATAGGGATATGGGTCTTTAATTCCCTCGGTCATCCGTCCCACCTTTCTTGTAGATGGTAGACTTTTGCCACGAGGAGGGTACCTTGTTGGACCTGAGGACTGCCTTTAAATACCTCCAAACCCAATCAGTCTGTCCTTATAGAGATCTATCGGAATAAAGTCAGGACCAGGAGCTTTCCCCCTTGCTGTGACTTCATAGCATTCTCAAATTCCAGATAACTGAATTGTGTGGGGCTGATATTACATTTGATGGCATTAAGCATTGTTCCCTGTTTCAGTGGAAGGCCCCCGGGAGCAGATGTATTTTCCCCTAGGCCATATAAGTTCAGGAAATGGTTTCTCCATCTAATTAGAGCATTATTAGAACCTATTTCTTTTTTAACAACCTCCCTCCTTTCACTTACAAGTTCCAGGAATGTGCGTGTATCACCAGAGATGATTGCCTCATGCAAGCTCTCCCACTTGAGTCGAGCAAAGGTGTCTTTTTTTACTTAATTAGATTTATAGTTACCTCTCTGAATACAAATGTCTGCTTTAATGTTAGGTACGTTTTTCTAAAGTCCAACTGATGCGGGACTTCATGAGGCTTATCTCTTGGTATTAGGGACCCAACTCTTAATAAAAGCCTGTACAACACAAGTGGGTAGACTGACTGAGCAGCCAGGCTTATCTTAGGAGGGAATTATGTGAGCTGTAGAGTACTACAAAGAAATCAGTACATACATAGACCCAAGAAAACACATACTCACTTAATGTTATACTCAAATATTTGTATTTATATATACACAAGGCACACAAGCAAATCTAAAATGCAGCAACTAATAATTACATTTGATTGGAAATGGAATCAAATTATAAAAGGAACAATAATGCGGGTGAGTAATTCTTTCTACGATTTACATATCCAGCGCACAGAAGCACATCAAATAAGGTCAGTAACAGCACTTATATCTATCACCTTTTGCAGAATTGAGTTAGGAGGGAAAGTTTAAGGTTCGACAGAGCACAGCTAGCAACAGTTAATAACAAGTACACTCCCCAGAGGGATATAGGCAGTCTGTTTCCTAACTGTAAAAGTGTTCACAATTAAAGTATATGGAGGAATCAGCATTGCTAAAGCGAATAGGATCAAGGAGATGTACCTTTGGGAAACCAGGACAGCCAAAGTCAAATGGGCAGTTCCAGTTCTGATGAAGATCTTCAGAGGAAAAGTTAGTTAGCCAGTGAGAGGTTCATGAAGAAAACACAGAAGCTCAAGGGGAGCCTTCCTGATAACGCATAGGCTGATAGGCCTGCACAGAGGTGTTGAGGTCAACTCGCAATGAAAGAAAACAGCACTTTGCTAGCAAGGAAGCACCGAAAATTGCACAAGCTAATTACAACCCAAGCCCCACAGTACCTTGAAGATGAAGAAGAAATTGGAGCTGGCATTCTTCTATGTGCAACTTTGCAGACCCCGATTGCTGACTCAATAAAACAGTAGAAATAAAAATGCCAGTCAGAGAAAAAGATTGAGTGAGTGGTAAAAAGTTCCATTCACTCAGGAGATTAAAATGAAAAAAGTCCAGAGTCCAGCAAAAGTGCTGGAGGTCTCTCATGTTAAAGGGTATTAGCAGAGAAACTGAGAATTCTCCCTAATATTTAATCAAACTCGAGCTACCTTTCAAACAATTAAGGAGGTTGGACTTCGCTAGTTTGCACTCTTCGTCGTACTACTTATCTATTTCAATGGCATGCTTCTTTATGAGATGGCTAAGTTTGGTGATGTGTGGTTGGATATTAATGACCAAGCTGTTAAATAGATCTTAAACCTCATCATCCAAGTAATTCATATTCAGGAGACGTTCAAGATCAGGCAACGGTGAGTGATACATATTTGTTCGTGATGATGGTGCATTAAGGGTAGTCCATTTAATTCCCTTCAGTGACTGCCCCACAATCTGGATCACAATACTGGGATTACCAGACATACGTGACTACTCCCATTCTGTCCAAGACCTCATAATATGATGCTTAACCCCATATCCTGACTGGGAGAAAGATATAGTCTATATGAGACCCACAATCATTACCCTTCAAGGTGGTTTGGCCGGTTGACCTTTCATACAACGCCCATTGCATGCCCTGAATTCCATTCCGAATAGGATTCTGGCATGGTCCAGAGTGCTAGGATGGGTCCTCTTCAGTAGAACAGCAATTAATGAGGGAATATCCCAAACTTCATCATGGTCATCCTAGTTGCCATCCATGTCTTTTAGTGGTTCAATTTGCAGGTTGAAATCACAGAGGAGAACCATGAGAAGATCAGTCCCCAGTTGAGCTTCTATCTCTTCTGTGAGTTTCTTTACCAGCTCAACTGCATTAGGGCCATGATTCCTATTAAGCCAATTGTATATGTTTAACAATAGTATAGGTTGTTCTTTGGTTGGATTAAGTACTAGATATTGAATATCAGGTGAACCAGATTCATTTATATCTGCCAATCAAGGGCTATATTAATCAATGTGGCCATGCTGCCATAAGGTCTGCCTTTTGGCCCCTTAGCAACTGGAATCTGAAAAATGTCATAACCTTGACAATCAGCCTGTTCCAAGGCCCAGGATTCCTGGAAGCAGACTACGCCATACCCCCGAATAAAGTCACACCAAGCGGAATCTTCAAGATGTTTTCTAAGGCTTCCGAGGTTCCATGAGCTCATCCTGTGGGGTCTCAGAATGGTCCCGGACTTCATAACTGAGGTCTGACAACGTCAGTCCACCTTGTCTAAACAGTTATTCACCTGACCCCGAGGGATCCCAAATTCAGGAGTACTTTTCCTTAATGTTCGTGCATTAAACCGAGTGGGCCTATGTAGAGTGTTACCTTAGGCTATTGCTGCTGTAGGGTGGATAAGCCTGATGGATATTTTAGAACCTATCGGTGGATAAGTGCGGAGCTTGATGGATAATAACCCCTCCACCAGGAAAACACTTTTCATGAAGACATCGATCATGTTGTCATCACAGTCCAGCATTCTCCGTCTTATAAACCTCACTATATTGTCCCTGATGATGGAAACACACCCTCTTATATGTCATAAATATATTAAGTAGTGTTTCCGGGCATTTATTGGTGTCATTATGTAACCTAGGGACCTTATGTAAGGATATGGAGGGATATTTCATGGTCCTCTCTGCATTGAGGTGGCCGCTTGATCTGCTGGGGCTCAACCCAAGAAGGTTATTCAGGTGCCCTGGTACCGAGAATGTTCTATGGCCACTTAATCTGCTGGGGTTAAACCCAGGGGGGTCAATCATGTGCCCTATTACAGTGGATGTTCTATGTTCCAATGGTGTAGAATTGGCTCAGCTTACCCTCAATGAGTGCGCACATAGATCTTGTGATTCGTAAGCACTCAGACCTCTCCTATTCAGGCTGTTTCTTCCCATGCGATTAAAAGCAACGTTACCATGTATTGATGTGGCAAAATTCCTGTAACCCAATGTGGGGATAATTAGATTAACCCATTATTGACAGCGGTGTTGATTTTGTGATTCGCATATGCTCTTGTTTCCAATACTTAGGCCAATTCTTTCATCATTATGCAATACATTTTTGTTAGTCAGTGAAGCGTTAGTACATCTATCCTCAACAACTACTATTTCAATCAGGAGAATTGGTATACATTTCCTAACTGCAATGTTCAACAGTCTAAAATATTCCCCTCAGAGTGCTTCGTGGCCTTCACCATCTGACTGTATCAGATCCAGGGACGGCTCACCCATACAATCCGTCTGAGTCCCTGCACTTATCCCTTGGTTCAGGGCAACTCCTGGCACTCTTACTTCCCTCATTGGGGATGTTTTCCTGGGACGTTAATTGGGAGTCATCGGGGGTCCCCGGCCACGTCCTCACCCATCAAGGTGAAGGCTGGGCAGGGGAGGCTCTCAGCCATGATCCCTGTGAGTGTGTGGCTGGGAAGCCACGCGCTTTTGTTTTTGAGTCCGCACATGTACAGCACTGCCCTCCTAATCATTTTTGTATGTTCAGCCAATTAGTGGCCAGGGAAATCATGCTTTAGAAATGATTGGCTGTAGAGAAGAATGCGTGGAGTTGTATGATGCAGCAACCTATCAAATACAGCCTCCTCACTTAGCTGCGGCAGCCCTGGCCTGCAATATCTTTCCCGTGGCTTCAGGGCAGTGGCAGGCAATTGCCAGTGGACCTGGCCATCACATCTGCTTTTTCAACTGCCATTGCCAGCATGCAATGATCTGCTCTAAGGCATCCAAGATCACTTGCCTCTGCCTGTGGGGGAATATTTTAGGAAATTAACAAATGTGAATTCATGAGTCTTTTGACTCAGCACGTTGCTCCTAATCAGCAAAGGGCAAGTAAGCTAGTTGGAAAGGATTGTTGCTGAGCACTGTCACCCTAACAGCCTAAATCCACTCAGGGTTGAAACGCAATGCAGCGCTGTAAACTGCAGTTAGTAAAACACGGCTTGGGTTTGGTCTTCTGTTCCTGCATTACTAAAACATTTTGGCATTCACTCTTTCCTTTTATTAAATGCTAGACAATGCCATATGAACTCCCACAAGCATCTCTATGCGCATGTAAAAAGACATATATGATGGGCATGCTTTTTAAAATTTGCACCGTGTAGAAAGAGTCCAGTCATATGTTGGTGGTGAAAGCTCACACCGTGCTCACTTGCACACTGCAATGATGGACATGGACTGAAAAAGAAGTGCATCACGGCCCCCTTACAAATGAGGACACCTAATTTGTAATGGTGCCAAAAGGGTAAGGGACGTGCTTTGGAAGCAGTTGTCCCAGCCACATGGGGTTGATGCCATGCCCCAGGACACTTGTGGTCCAGCATCTAGACCCCCAAGTGGTCCCAGCTACACAGGGGTGGCACCAACACCTCATGGCAAGAAGGCAAAGCCCGCACAGCAGGAGCTGGGTCAACCCCATAACACGGCACAGGACACTAGCACGTTGAGGAAGAATAACTTCCATGATGAAGAACTGAAGATCCTCATGGACTATGTGGCCATTCACCATCGTGACATGTGTTTACATCTGGGTAGCACCCAGACAACGGCTCAGCATATGGGGCATTAGCAGCATGTGACGGATGAGATCAACACCTTAGGATTTGAGAAGCGCACTGCTGCACAAGTAGAGAAGCACTGAAATGATCTCACCCGTCACACCAAGCACAAGCTCAGTGTCAACCTGGCCTCTGCTATGACAACTGGAGGGGGGTCACCAGAGGAGGAGGATCTGACCGAGCACGAAGAGGCTATGAGCCAATTCATTCTACTGTAGCAGGTGCAAGGCATGGGAGGCCTGGAAAATGATGAGGACACATCTGATGAGTGACCAACATTGTGCATCTGGGTACGTGAAGTAATGCATCACCAAGATCTATGATTGTGGTGCACGTCTGGCTGCATTGGAATGACTGCCCCGGGTGAACCATGTCATGTGGTGTACTGATTCCTGTCCAGTGTACACAAGAGTGGATACAAACCATGTGTTGTACATCAGTTGAACATTTCCTTGTGACAGTACTCATCCCCCACTAGCATACCCCCAAACATCTGCAACATGATACCACAATGTGCACCGTTGTTTGCTGCATCCTTGATGTGAGTGTCTCTGCTCTGCTAGACATGTACATGTGTCGGAATTCCTAGTTATATTTCATGTCCTGAAGGCTATTGAATCTATTTTCACACAAGTACATATGCGCTGCCATGCCACACAGAACATCCAAGATGACACCCAACACGCCTTATGGCGTGCCCTGAGTGAGTGTGCATATGCCCAGACTGTGCACATCCCCGCTGCCCCAATGGCAGAGACTCCTGAGGCAAATCGTTGTAAGGCCTGCTCCCTGTTACCCTCCTACACTAAGCCCACACTCCATGTGTCCATGACTCACTACTTCTTCTGGGTCACTGTACTTTGTTCCTTTATACATCTCCATTGACTTACACTCTCCACTTCACAGACCTTGCCTTGGTGGTACTTTTACAGCCATACATGACCTGGGACTAATTCCTTTACCCCAGACGGATGGCATGTTCCCATTGTGTACAGTCCCTGTACCAAGACAAAACTGGTATGGCATGTGATGGATGCAGACTTGGATGTGGATATGTGTGTCTGCCTGTTGCCATGTGATGTATTGCACGTCACAGAGGCACATGTCTATGCTCATTTCACTGGTATTGGTCAACAGTTTGTGGTACAATGGCCCATAATGTGCTTCTTAACGACCCTATTGATTGGCAATGTGGCCACTGGCAGCATGGCCCTGAGCAGGGAATTATGCTGCCACTCTACATATGCCATGGTCAGATAGCTTGTTGTCCATAGTGTGTTGATGCTGTATTTCTTTTCGCGACATGCCCTGCATTTTGTTGCATGCTAGCAATGTGATACACATTTTAACTGTAGACACGTTGCACATGACTCTGCATGACTTTTTCTGTCCATGTGCAGGTGAGGAGGCATCAGATGCAGAGGAGGAGGAGGAGGAAGATGAAGAAGAGTATGTGGTGCTTCAGACCACCAGTGGAGGACGTGGCAGGCTGTGAGAACACGCTGGTGCAACAGACCATCCTGAGCCATGCTGGAGAGTCTTCTTACTCTTCGGATTCAACTGGCTCTGATGACAAACCAGATGTGCAGTCCTCAACACTGGCAGAGGTGAGTGCACCAATGGGTGGAGCAG
This sequence comes from Ambystoma mexicanum, assembly GCF_040938575.1. NCBI lineage: Eukaryota > Metazoa > Chordata > Amphibia > Caudata > Ambystomatidae > Ambystoma > Ambystoma mexicanum. Next base: position 635,431,528 of record NC_090941.1, read on the forward strand.
TTGGGGCCTGTGAGTCTGCAGGGGATCAGGTGCCTTCAAAAGGCCAGTCAGTGGTGGCAGGCCGTCTGTGGTGGTTACGGCTACAAGGCAACACTCTCATGTATAGTTTCTGGTCCTCTAACATGTGTCCAAGGGAGTGTTGCAGTCCTGCAGCCAAGGACAGGGGCATCACAGCAATGCCATGCTCCCTTGGATCAGGCAGGCGTGGGCCCTGCTTATGTGGAGGACGTGTGCAGGCTGGACCGTCAGAGTGGGAGCAGCAGATGTTGCGTTCCGCACACCAACATGGTTCTGCTTTTGAGAGTTTGGCTGAGGGCATGAATAGGGTGGCCACTTCCATGATCCCCTAGCAACACAGGTGCGACAACAGCTGCAGGTCATGCGGTCTACGTACCACTCCCACAGGCTGTGCTGGAGGCCAACATCAGGGTCCAACTAGCATATCTGCAGTGTCTGCAGGCATCCCTGCTTGCAGAGAGCCAGGCACACAGGAATGTCCTGAGGTGTGAGTTGGTGGACCACAGAGCTGCAATCCTTGAGGAACATGCAGCCAACAGAAGACTGTTCCACCAGGAGATATTAGCATTGAGGCAGACAATCTCGGAGGAACTGCATAGTGACCTCCAAGCCGTCAATCTGCTGATGCATTCATCAGTGTCAAGCATTGCAGCTGCCACTGAGGACCAGGCCAGGGCACTGTGTGGTGAGCCTTCAGCACCACTTCCACCTCAGATTCAAGGCAGGATGGGGGTGTCAGAACAAACATGCCTCCTGGTACAACATAGCTGTGTGGTCCATGAGCCCATGGAGGGGAATGTTCTTTTTTTGTTTTTTGGGACGTTCACCCATGTGGACGTTGACATGAACCCTGCAACACCCCCCTCCTGGGTAAAGCCCCAGCCCCGGTCCATGATAGACACTTTTCTTTAGATACTTTTGGAGACCCCAGGCCCGGATGGTGCTCTTTCCAGATTTTTTTGTTTTTGTTTTTATTTTTACCTTGAGTTGTGCAGTTGTCCTCTCAAGGCCATGACTTTTGCAGTGGTGGAGATGCAGGCATGCATAGTGAGGTCAATGTGCATGTTTGCATGGAGGTGCGCAGGATGGCATGTACAGGTAACTATGGGTTCAGTGTATCCTCGCACATGTGTGCTGTGTGAATGGTACTTCACTATCTCTGTTGTAATGTCTTTTCCCATGTTGTTTTAGTAATCCGTAATGTGGCAGTGACTGCTGTCCCGGGGAGACACCCTGCACCCTTTGACATCCATGCGCCCCATGCCCTCCATCAGGCACTGGCACTCCTGTCACTAATTCTGAGACACAATTCCTGGTGAAGGTGATGCAGGATTCACACCAAGCCGGCGCAGTCAGCAGGTAAGCATGAGCACTGTCTTGCATGTTGAACATGCATCATTGTTCCCCATGTTTGCTACATGTGTAACTTTACTTATATGTGCTTTGCATGCTACTATGCCAGGATGTTTTTTTAAGTGGTACTAATGTCACTGTGTTACCTCCCTCAGTCAAATCATCTATGCATGCACCTACTGTGGTGTAGTGCATGTCATTGTCCATCTCCAATCCAGACAGTGTACTCCTTGATGTGTGTTTAACTTCCCTCTCACTCTCCCTCCCTCTGCTGTGCTATGCTGCACTCATGGGCAGATAACAATCTATGTCCTGTCACCCTCTTGCACCCTGTGGTGCTTCTGCAGTGGGTGCTCTCTGCCTATTTTCAGGATCCATTCATATGTTGTCATGGATGTGCATGTTCTTTGTATTGCTACTATGCATGTCATTGCATGTAGGGGATGCATCTCTCGATGGGTTGCATCAAATGCAAGGCAGGTGGGTACCATGTGAAGGGCATTTGCAGACGCCTGTGTGGTGTTTGGCTGGTAATCTTGCACTGTGTGTGATCACTTTGGATTGACTTGTCTTGTGGGGCACCAGTACTACTTCATGGGTGCATGTTTCACATGGTGTGGTTCTGGTGATATCTCCGGGCATGGTGTGGTTTCTATGGATGTGTGGAGCCACTGGTTTCATATTAAGAATTGTGGGAGTTCCAACTGTGTGGCTCTTTCTTGGGTGGTTGGGAGTGGGTGGCAGGGCCCGCTGTTTGTTGCCTGTGACAGGTGTTGATGATTGTTCTGGTGTGTGTCTCATTGCACTTTGGCCATGTGTACTGAGTGACACTTCACATCCCTTACAATGTTTGTGGGATAATGGTTGAAAGACCCATTTGGCTTCTCTTGCTTAGGGTTCCGCAATTATGGTGTTCCGCTCCAGTTACAAGCCACAACCATGGAACCATTGATGCACATTTTTGGGATGCTATTTTGTGAACAGGCACATTACGTTGTGCAGTGTTGATGTTTTCACATGCATGCCCCATGCATGCTGCACCATGGTGTGTGCAGCTTTGAGTTGACCACAGCTAGGTGCATGGTACTGCAGCATTCAACAGAATGCACAATTGAACCAATTGTATGCTGTCACAATGAAGTCTGCATTGACCTTGCACTTTTACTTTGTATCCTATGTTTAGCATGCATTTATCCTTGCTTGCAGTATCACATAGCTTTGCCTTGTCTGCTTATATCTTCCATTACAGTTGCCTCAGTGGCCAGCCTTCCAGTCTGACATCGGTCTCTGTAAATTGATGCCTCAAGCATGATCCTGCCTGGAGTGCAAGAGGTGAGTATTTGTGTACTGGCCTGCTTGTGCTTTGCATCATGGCCTCCCATGACTGTGTTCACTGCACTGTCCCAATACTACGCAGGCGATGTCATGCCTTGTCATGTTGTTGATAGTTTCCAGGGGTGTGCCTGCTTTTTTGGGGGCTCAATTATCTGCATATGTGATGTCTTCTCTTTTTCATGCAGCGTGTTGACTGATGTGTGCATTGTGTATGTGCCATAGTCTTGGGAATGGGGATATGCACATTTTCTGCATGTCATTCAGGGATACAGGCAGTGCGGGGGGTTGTTGTTTGTCTGTGTGTTTTTTGTGTGTTTGATTTGCATGAAATGTGCAGGTGTTGCTGCATGTGTGTTGGGACACATGTTGATGGTTGTCTTGTGAGTTGTTGTTTGCATGTGTTGTATGTCACTGAGGGGGGTACGTGGGTCTTGAGTTTTTTGGTGCATTGATGTTTTAGCTGCACTCTGTTTCCTCTTGTTCATTGTCTGCAGATCCTTCCATCAGGGAATGATGGCTTTTTCATGGGATGCAATTTAACTGTTGACTGCATACCAAGGGGACAGGTAAAATGTGCATTTATATTGATTGTTTTGGAATGTCTACATTAGTTGCTACAGGCCTGAGTGTGGCCATTCTTGTGTGTCACCCTCTTTGTCACAATTGTAAATTACCTCTTGTTAATTTTCACTTTTGGGATGGGGTTTACTGTGGTCATGTTGTCAGATTTTGTCACATGTGTATCGTTACTGCATTGCTTTACTACACCCAGTAGTCACGTTTGTGCGCATCATGCACATTCTAGGAAATGTGTGCAGCAATATGCAATTGTGCTCACAATTATGTGTCCATGTTAATTTTTTAGGCTATGTATGGCTTGCTGCTCAAACATGATGTGTCAGGATTATTCTTGCTTACACATTTGACAGGTATGTTAGTTAGTCATATGGGATGTTTTTGGTGCCAAACGGGTGATTTCATTAAATGGTTGGCATGGTGGTAGTGATGTCCTCCCTCTTCAATCTATTTCTTTTGGAGACACATAATGAAATGTCTTTTTGGTTCTAAGGAATGCACACAAATTTGCACTTCCAAGGGCACTTTCTCAGGGTGGTTTTGTGGGCACAGTGAATTGGCCCATTGTATCATTGAATGGCACCTGGGATTGTGTGCACTCGACAGGGGAAGGATTTTAGGTGAAAAAAGATTGCACAAGCTGGGTACATGCAGCCTCTCCACGTGCCCTTTGCCCAGCCATACCCAAGCAGTGTGCCTGTGGGTGTGGATGGTGTGCCACCACCATGTCCACCAGGACACCACACCATGTTTCAACATTGTGCAGGACACATTCTGCCACAATGATCCTGCAGACTACTGGTGGTGCATATAGCAACACACCACCAGAGTGGTCAAGGGAGTGGAAACGTGACTTGAGCACTCCGAATGTGCGCTCCACTATGCCTTGAGTCACAATATGGGGACTGTTGTACCTTACCTCGGCAGGTGTGTTGGATTTGCATATGGGCATCATCATGAATGTGCTCAGAGGGTAGACACTGTCCACTGTAGAGGTGAGAATGGTTGTTATTGTCATTTGTTGACAGTGTCTATTGGTCTGCGGGCAACATGGATGCATGTGCAAGGCCATTCATACTCACCAAATGAGCCATGTGTAGCCATGCTTCCCATCTTCCAGGGCACAGTGTAGCAGGGACATCCTGAAGATGTAACTATCATGTATGCTACCAGGATTGTTGGCATACACTTCAGTAATGATGCCCTTGGCATCACACACAACCTGAACATTGATAGAGTGCCAATGTTTCCGGTTGCGGTAGATGTGCTCTGTTGCTCTAGGTAGACGTAGAAAAATATGGATGCAATCAATGGCACCTAGCACATTTGGGAAATGTGCCACCCCATAAAAATCCTGGACCACTGCTTGCCTTTCTGTTCTGGGTATATAGATATGCCGGCAGACTTAAGGACATGCAGTTATGATTACCAACACCTAGTGTAAGCAGCGAGACTCCATGGCCTGGGAGATGCCACCTACTATGGTGGTGGTCCACTGGAATGAGCCAGTGGCCAGAAAATTCAGAGCAGTGATCACCTTTTGCAAGGGCTCAGTGCTTGGGAGCACATGGTGGGTGATGTGAGGTCATCTTCCTACTCTGTGACAAGGTGTAGGATGATATGGGGGGAAACCTACACCTGCCATAGACCTGGACATCAGGCATCCCATAAAGGCTGGTTCTTGGGTGGAAGGTTCGGGCCCTGGCCATCCTCCTCCCCCTGCTGTGTCCCTGTATGATTGCTGCAACAAATTGTGCATTAATTGTGGCTGTATCCGTTTGTTTGTTAGCATGCATGCTTTTTATGCATTTGTTAGTGTGCGCATTGATGTTTATGCCTGCAATCGCGTGGTGTAGGTCTTTCTGGATTTGCGCTTGCTTTTCACAACCCGGCGTTCCCTGTTCAATTGCATGAATATATTGGTTTTGCGCATGTATGGGTGATGTGATTGTTTGACGGTGGAATCTCCCTCATAACGCCCACAATTTACCTTGTTCTTCCTCATTCCACGTTTTCCACCCCCTTTTTAGCAGGCTGCGCAGGCCCGGCCGGCCCTTCTCTTGGAGTCTTGTGCAAGGCATTCATTGGGTCACAGTGACATGGTGGACCGGCGCAGGTTTTTCGCAAGTCCCATGTAAGCCCTGCACATTGTTTTCCATGAATCGACGAATGGGGACTTGCGTGCAATTTCGCGAGCAACTCCAGTTATTTCCACGCAGATTATTTCATGAAACGGGCTGTTAGTTTACAGCACGATATTGCATATGTGGTGTCCCGTTCTTGTCTCTGTAGGACTTTGCGAATGGGTGTCACAGGACATCCTGACTCCCCTGGTGATGTCAGGATCCTGGCCGGCACGCGACCGGCTGTTAGAGGAGATGTGATGGTAATCAAGGGTCCACTGTAAGTGGAAGAGAGAAAACGAGGCACTGTATTCCGAAGCAGCTTAGAAAATTGAAAAGAAAGGCAGAAGTGGAGGGAGCAAGAATGAGAAAGGGCATGTAGGGAGGAACCAGCCAGTTGAGAACAAACTAGCGTATCTACGAAGTAGCAATGCAGCCTCTCACCTTCACCATAGCCTTTTCCTCCTGATCACATGTCACGTGACTAGTAACACGAGAGTCCAGCGGGCATCAGCGGGACTGCTACAGCATTTCTCAGTCCTGAGAGAAACGGGACAGACCTATGCAATGGATATCTGGAAAGATGATGTGAGAGGGCTACCACCAAACCGAGCTAGCAGTGACGGTAGAAAAACTACTGACAGCCAGAGCCAGTAACACCCACTCACTTTCAGTGACTTGAGCAGTGGTTTCTGCCAAACTCTTTAGTGGAGGCTTAAGGGATGCAGATGAAGGCAGGACAGAGGCAGAGACATGGCAAGCATAGCCAGTACTAGTTCCACCTCCAAATCAGGGGTGCTTGCAAAGAGCCAGTGAGGGTAGTGGAAGGAAGCAATATCCTCCTTCTAACAACCTTTAAATAGATGCCTACTGTATATAACGTAGCTCACAATAATCCAGAAAAATGCCTCACAGAGGCACATACGAGTGTGCGTGTAGGGGATGGGGGGCGGTTATGGATGTCTGAGGATCATTATTTTCAATTCTACTGATGTCATACATTGTTTGCGCTTCCGCCTATTTGCATTGCTAATCCTTCCTGATTTGGACATAGTTTCTAATCCAGCCTGTATATTATACATTTTTATATATTTATTTTTTGAGTCATTTGTGATGTGCAAAACCAAACAGATTAATGTACATCAGGCGCAAATTATTCATTTAAGACACCAAATATGTGATACGAAACAAACAGTCCAGCCACCTGTAATATTAAAATCTATGTAAAAAGATGGGTTTTGAGGAATTGATGAAATTGTAGTAGTGTTTTCTTATTCCTCAACTCCCATTGCAGGCCGTTCCATAGACTAGAGCTGTACATTGCAAAATGCCTATCCGCCCTAGAGACACAACGGGACGGAGGGGGCAACCAAAAACAATTGATCAGTAGAGCGTAGTAGTCAAATTGGTTTGTATCTCTTCCGTTCTTCAACAAGGTACGGGAGAGCAAAGTTGTTCAGATATTTGTATATCAAGCACAGAATCTTGAAGTCAATTCTGTCACCCACTGAAAGCCAATGGAGAGAGTGTTTCAAAGCCGAGACTGGAGTAGATTTCAGAATTGTAAAAATCAGCTTTACACCCGCATTATGTGCTTTCTGTAGCCTATTCAATGCTTCATTTGGATGCCCGCTACCATTCTTTTACCATAGTCTTGTTGAGAGTTGACTAATTCCCCCACAGTGGAGGCATGGTGCCTCATTTCAAGTGTGGTGGTCCGGAAACAAGGGTGCTGGTAAGATCACTGGCACCATTGTTTCCGGACCACCACACTACAAGTCTGCCTTCCAGGGCTGCTCGCCCCACTGGTCTGACCTAGCGTTCCCACTAGGCAGATTCGTCACAGACAGTCACCCTCCAATCTTTACCTGCTGCCAACGATCAGTCAGAAATTAACTAAACAACTGAATGGCATTTTTCCGAGACTTTCCCCAGCCTCCTTAAATTCCATGGTCCACAGTGTGAAAAGCTGCGGACAAACCCACCATCACTACCAGTGACAGCTCGCCCCCTTTTGTCTGATAACTGCAGAAGCTCATCCCAGGAGGCTAGTAATGCAGTCTGAGTTCCAAATCCCGGGCATCTAGGAGAGCACATTTTTCTACATGCTCTTGGAGCTGGGAAGTGACTATCTTTTTGAGTATTCTTCCTGGCCATGGGAGTTGAGCTACCGGGCGATAGTTTTGCTATTTGTTTGGATCTAAGTAAGATGACTTCAGCAGCGGGGGTATGATGGCACGTTTGAGTTTTGCCAGAACATGACCTTGTAATAATGATAAGTTAACAAATGATATTGTGTGTGTAAGAGAGTGATTTAATTTTTCCTTGTTATGAAAAGGTCTAAAACATGATGGAGAAACTGCAGCTTGTGAACACAGTGTGCGAGACATGCATGTGAACTGGGGAGGACACATCTGGGATGAAGGGCGTGTATACTCAGGATACATGGGGTCAGTAGTAGGGCAGCAACATGGCCTTTCACCTAGGGTGCCAAGTATAGGGTTCCTTGCACTGCCCCTGGTTGCAGATCTACCTGCAACATGTTGCAGACATGTACATTTTGTCCCAGGCGGTTTATGCAGTTCTAATAGGAAACCCTGAAAGGAGATGCCAAAAAGTATAAATCTACAAGTAAACCTTAAGTAACCGAAACTATGCCTCAGGATAATGGATGTTCATACTGTGTACAGATTCAGAACAGCTTGAGTCAAAAGCCATTTAGAGGATTACTTAACTTCAGCTTTGAATTTCACTGAAATAAAGCCATGTCTATCCCAATGCTTTGTCTTGCCATTAATGCCGCCAATCATATAGAGGCGACTGAGTGCAGATTGCAATAGGGAAGGGAATTAGGCCATCACCGACAGCAGCCTTCTCCATTGACTACCGGGTGAACCGCGTGTGTTTGAGAGGTGTGGAGGAGGGCCGAGGATGTGCAAGAGGTGGGAGGGCTGTGTTGCGGTGGGACAGGCCTAGGAGGAAAATGGAAAACGTCCAAACGTTAACGACTGCAAGAGAAATCTGGAACAGATAGACTCTAATATTGATACGTTGCTCTCTAATCCCATCGAAGCAAAGACAACACTGTTTCAAATAGATTGGTGTGAAACACGAGACACCGTGTTATCACATAAACTTTACACCCATCTGAACATGGATTTTAGAGGCTTAGATGTGTTCCCTAAGTACCTCATTAAATTCCCTAATGCTTTTTGGCGCACCCTTTGTATGTGCTTTAAATTCAATCTACTGCCAACTGGGTAAATCATCAAACTAAAAGGATTACAATCTGAAGGGACAGCGCATTGCCAATTGCATAAATTGGAGGCAGAAGAAAAGTGCCCACGACACCTGCTAATAGGATGTGTGGCTTTTAACGAACTAAGACAATAGGTTGTTTAACAAATGTGTTCATTCTGCAGACTGGCTCGCCACAGAATATTGTTGCTACAGAGCTCTTACTGGAAATGAGGTCTCATTCACGATTGCTGTGATCACATTTTTAAATGTAATGCACGTACTTAAATTACCTTAATTTATTCACAGGTTGCCGCACTTTAAACTGCTCTTTGAATGCTTGGTTTGCAATATAGGTTTTTATTCTAAATATAATTAGACTTCAGATTAGATGAAAATCAATTGCAGAGAGTGTTTTAAACAAATGTAGGTGTACATTTTAGATATGACTATAAATGAATCAATACTGGGTTTCGACAATTAAGATGTGATATTATGAATATTTTGTAAGAAGTGTTACATGTGTTGTACTATTTGTGTTGTGTGAAAAGTTTCTTTGTAAACTATAACACACAAACCATATTTTTTCTAAAAAAAACTTCCCAAATGTTCAGTTCATGCAGGTAGGGCTGGTGTAAAGTCAGCCAATCCTGCTTCTCCTAAGAACTTCATATCAGGAAATCTCTCAACTTACAGGTGCCGTGGGATGCAAGGAGTGAGAGGTGAAACATCTCTCTTTGCAAGGGACATACTCATAGAGTTCTGCCCTGTGGCTACAGTTGAGAAGAAGAGAGATAAACACAGTGTGGGGGGTGTGGGTTCAGGGGTTACATCGGCCCCCCTCGTTCCTCCTGGTGCCCAGTGCGCCCCGCATCCTCCCGCTGTCGCCCTTTTACCCCCCACACCGGTACCAAAAGCTGCCTCTGCCACTGGATGAACAGACGTGGACTGGCCTATTAAGAAATGTCCTGAAACAATCAGTTGCTTGTCAGCCAAGCAACATGTGCCCGGCTTTGTTCCTCTACGGGAATCTTGCCTGTAAGGAAATCCTACATTTCCCACTCAAATAGGCCTTCATGCTCCAGGGTGGAAGGAATGAAGGGTGGGAGAGCTCTTTCAGCATGGGTGTGTGGGCCAAAGAGCCTTGAATCTTATGGTGCAGTGGGAAGGAGGAGGTGGACCAATCAGGGGATTGGGGCTTGTCTACGGAGTAACAGAAAGACTTCCAAGCATTAAGCCGTCTTCCTGAAGCCAGCTGTCAGGGCTGGGGAGAGTTGGTCTCATGGTAGGCTAAGCAAGATGTGACAAGCACTGCTCCAACTTTACAGATGTCTCAAATCCACCTGTCTATTTTCCCTATAGGCCAATGTGTCTCTTTGTGTAAGGAGCAATAGTTCAGAGGGCTCTTTCTGAGATCTCTCAGAGTTACCTGCCTGTTTTTCCTATAGGTTAGTGTGCCTCTTTGTTAATGTTAATGTTAATGGGTCTTGCACTGCGCACTGTTGCACTTGCGTGGTCTCTTGGTGCTCTGGTGGATCTGCAATGCAAGGAGGGTTGGGGTTGTTAGTGGGATTGAGAGGGAGAAGAGAATGAGAGCTTTGATGCATTGCAATTTCATTTCAGAGAAACCGGTCACTGAGCATTGGTACGTTTTTGGTTGGTAGCTGTCATGTCATATTGAGGCATGGTTTGGTTCATGTTGAGTGTTGTGAAGTGTGTGCGGTAGAGGTATGGTTGTGTTTTGCTCAGAGTTTGAGGGTGAGCATGCAGAATGGTGAGTTTTTAGTATGGTTAGTTAGGAGCAACACATATCCCACCCCCAACAATCCACCTAAGTGCAGGTACTCAATGGTCTGATTGCACTTCAGCTCTTCACTGAAGTCTGTGTTTTGCCCAGCAGAGGATGTATAAATCAGATGCAGTGGACAAGGCATTTATCTCACCCCCAAATGAATATGAATAGGTCTTTTTTGAATGAGCTACTCATTATGCACACAAGGGAATGCAGGCAGAGAGACCTTTGCGAAATGCCAGGTCTTGGTGCCTGCATTTGTAATGTTGTCTTCGTTGTGACCGTTTGTTCCGCAAAGGCACAGAGATCACAATGCATAAAAGGTACTGCATTGTATAGAGGACTCCATGGATGCCCGCAGTGGTCTTAAGGGACCACTGCAAGCACTGCAGATTCCTAACGATGTTCCATGTATAGTGGAAGCAGTCACCATAGCAGTGAAGACAAAGGTGTCCCCTTCCCCCTAAAGGAGGCACAAGGATAATCCTGCCTTGGCTCCCTACCTTGTCCTTCAGGGGTAGGGTGGTAGTCCGCAAAATCATGCAGTTAGCCTGCGAAAAGAGGAGTGGGCAACAAAGGCCTCAGCCCTTGAGAAAAAACAAAAGAGGCGTCTCTGGGGGCTGGCCGGGGGCCAAGGGCCTTTTGTCCAGGTGAGGGATAAAGGAAGGCTGGCTGCAGGGGCAGCATTTCATTTCTTCCTGGCACAGCTGTCCTGCTGTGAGAGCCAGGGAGCTGGTTTTCGTCACCGAGGAGCAAAGTTCTATGGCATGACCCATTTCAGGGCAAGGGCAGTGTTGTGTGCTGGCGAAGATTAACCCAGAGCGGCAGCAGCGTCTTTACCACCAAGGTTCACCCTCACCCAGGAGCCTGCAGCAGCCTGTGTGCTGCTGAAGATCCACCCAGAGCGACATCAGTGGCTGTGCGCCAGCAAGTATCGGCTAACATTCTTTGCCAAGGGAAATCCACTGGCCGGAAGAAATCCAGTGGCAGGCGTAGCGTCGGTCCGGCGGAAGGAAGAAGGAGATTGTACACCGGCACAGTGATAGGAGCGCAGGCAGCACACTCGATAGAGAGGCGGCCAATTTAACAAGATAGTGTGAACTTTGTAAGGAGCCGAGCCTGACCACTGATGGTCTTGGTGAACATTAAGATCTGAGCAGGTCTTCCAGTGCAAGCTGCCCAGGCGCAGTGGCGAACCTCACACGGGGAACACACCGAACAAGGTGAGCCGGATCAGGCGTGGAGGTGAAACAAATTCAGATCTGGTCAGACTAAACAGGACATATGGCGCTGCCTCAGTTTGGAAACATTTGCAGGGATTATTGCAGTGCGTGTGCCATGGGTTGAGATTTTTGTTTCAAGGCCACTGCATGACACTACACGCAAGGAAACATTCATTTCCCCCGTCTTTGACAGTCATGTGCCAGGTGGAGCCATCACTGGTTCGCAAGGGCCACTGCTAGGCATTTAGGGAGATGGAGAGAAGAAACATTGGTCTCAGGTAGAGCTGAAATGGAGTTGGAACAACTCATTTCAGTCGCAAGGGCGGCAGCATCCATGCATGGGCACAACTGTCTGCAGAGGGTGAGCAATTAAAGGGATGGTCTAGTAAAAAAATTTTATTTAAAAAATAGATAGGCAACATAAAAAAAAATACTAGCATTCTCCGTTTTAAAACTTCCTATGTAAGCTGCAGCTTTCCTGCTCTGGTCTCCGGTCCCTGTCCTCCGCCTACAGCACTAATGAAGGGAAAGCCACCCAGCGGTAGCTTTTGTTTACTACAGCTGGCTGGCTTTTCCTTCATTAGTGCCGCAAAAGCAAAAGCCAGCACAGGAGGGCCTCCATTTCACAAAATGGATGCGCCCATGTGCTTGCTTTTGCGAATTTTGAGCTTGAATAGCTCAAAATTTTACATAGGAAGTTTTAAAACAGAGAATGCTAGTATTTTTTTTTATGTTGCCTATCTATTTTTTAAATAAAATTTTTTACTAGACCATCCCTTTAACTCGACATAAGCACTGCTGGACCGTCAAACTTCTGTTCCCAGCATCCAGAGAATAGCAAGCATTTGAAGAACTGATTTCCTTGAGGCAAGAAGAACCTATGGGCAAGAGAATAAAACCCCTGACTGTGAAAGCCATGGCGATGCAGCAACAGAGTGAGGCAGCAAAGAGAAAGAGAGAAGTGGAAGCAGACAGCAAGGGCACAGAAAAGCAGAGGGGAAAAGCAGGGGCCTGCGGCCGCCTCGGCAACCCCTGAAAGTGAAGGCCCAAGGAAGATCAGCAGAGAGCCCAGCACGCGTGCACCCATCATGGCAGCAGAGACATCCGTGGGACCTGCATCCTTGGAGCAAGTGAAAGGTATTGTAAAGCAGTGCTTGTAAGCATGGGGCAATGCTAGTAATGGACGGCTGTTGTGTGGCAATATGAATGCATTTAATCAATTAGGGGGAAACTCAGTGTCTGTTAACCAACTGGTGGAGGCACTGAGGGCAGGTGACAGCAGAAGCATCAGGGATAGGGGTGCCATTACGCCAGGTTATGTAGATAATGCTGTGAGGTCACTGTCGCAAGGGGAGGTATCACACATACAGATTTTACAGCCATTGCCAGTGCAGACATTGCCGGGCAGCAGTCAGTGTCATGGGGATAGCCTCAGCAGCAATACTACTTATGGGAAAGGGATGCCAGTGAAGTGGGAGAATGGAAAACCAGACTCCCGTCCTTCACCTCTCGCGCTTGGCCTAGAGGGTCGCGGCCCAGACACCCGCCACGAGAAGAGTTTGCCCATTTACCAGATGACCAAATACCCTGGTACAGAAACATACGGATGTGTCCATCTGCCTGCCCAACAGCCCGCACTGGCCATGCCGACACCTGCGGCACGGACCAACTAGACTGAAATCTACACATCGTTAGAGATGCCATGACGACCTAGATAACGGGAAGCACCGCTGAACTATTATACACGCTGAACATTTCCACACCAATCTACACGAAGAACATACTCAGTGCTCTGACGTAGGCGACAGGCTTATTCACGGACGTGCATCTTTATTATTTTTACATAGGCTTTCAGAATGCAGAAACGCAAGACGCACCATGAGCTCATTTATAACGCTTGCTCACGCTTCTCTTGAAACCCGTTACCATCATGAGAGATATAATGGAAACACGATACTGGCCATGAAACTGTATGCCACTATAACCTAAAGCATCCATGCACTAAATGGATTACTCGTGCACCAGGCCCAAGTAGGCCCCAAGCAAGAGTTCCCGTGGACATTAACAAAGCAAAAGTCAGGTTGCTGAGCCTGCAGAAAGAACCCAGTGGAGCAACCAGCCAAGGTCGTACTGTTGCAAACCCACAGTCAAGAAACAAATCTTCAAAGGCACGATGTTGCAACCTCGCACTCCACGTACCAATGTTAAAATCATATCTGCAAATTAAACCAGACATACAGTGGAAAAACAATATTAATTGTGCAGAATTATGCCTCAAACACGGTCCCTCCCCACGTGACCAAGCCGAACCTGACGAGATGCCAAAACCCAGGAGAGAAAAGGCGTCTGGGTACCTCGCTACGAGACGCAGGCCGACACACTTGAAAGGCTCAATGGACACCTGCTACGGTGGGAACGGTCAGTCTCCCACCTATGAATAAATCCTCACATTGCCTGCACGTACCCATATTGAAACACTGTTGCAACCACAGGTGCACCGTGTGCTGGGAACAACGGTGGTCCCAGGCTGGGGAGCTCACGGATGCACCAATCAGAACATGAGGTTCTTATCTCAGACGTCAGTAACGTTAGCCAATCCTCAGGGGTCTTCATGTAACAATTCTTATGTATCTAATTGTAGGGACAACCCAGATATACCACCTGACTACACCTTAACCACTAATATCATTCTCTATAGGCGTACTATACTAACCCCACCACTCGAGCAACCAATCAAGAGTGGCGATAGGTTCTTTTGGTAACTTTTTGGAATGACGCAAGTAGCGCGTCATAATGTAGTAAAAAGGGCCTGCGAGCCCCACTATTGTGTGTGTGTCAGGACGAACGCGTACGCTCCTTGACCCATCCCTGCCGTTTGCATAATAAACGACAGAAGTTGCCTTGCTCCTTGTGTGTGCCTCATACTCTGTCTCGATCCGAGATATACACGGGAGGAGTTGGGGCCTCCCTGCCCGGAGGTCTGCGGACGGCCCGGCCGACCCCGGCAGAATTCCCCCCCGACAAGTTGGAGGCACTGCTGAGATCTGTTTAAGATCGACTTTTATTTTTTATTTTTCCAGGCACTCCCGTTGCGGGGAGGCCCGGCGGCGCGGCCCCCTCTGCCGTTGCCCCCTTCTGAGGACTACAGGACCATCGCGGAGCTGCGAGAGGACCGGACAGCGCAATCCGGATATTGGCCCTCGGGAGCCGGTTGAGAAGTATCCCGCCCGCGGTCGGCGAGTGTCCAGACGTGGTCCAGACGAGGGGAGGTGGCGAGCCGCTTGGAGGGGTGCACGCAGTCGAGCGGCCCTGCATCGAGGGAACTTGGTGAGCATGACACGCACAACAAGCAATGCGAAATTGTGAGGGAGGGGGCGGAAGTAAATAAGGGAGGAGGGAGGTATTGTAAAAAGGTGGGGTGAAGGTTTAATTGAGTGATGATAATGGAATGAATGGTAGTGAATTGAGTGCGAGAGAAGGCGGCTAACGTTACGCGAAAGAGGGGGGCAGGGCACGAGAACAACACGTGCAGACGCTCGCAACAAAAAGCTAACGTTACGCGAAAGAGGGGGGCGGGGCACGAAAACATCACGTGCAGCCGCTCGAAAGACACTGATTGGCCTAAATCGCGACTACGTGTGAGGGTGGGTGTGTGTGGTTTCCTACGATTTGACATTTATCATTCAATGAGTAGATGAGGTTCCCTATTGTTCGAGCAAGAAACTCGATAGGTAGATGAGGTTCCCTATTGTTCGAGCAAGAAACTCGATAGGTAGATGACGTTTCCCTGTGGGCGGTGGCTAGTTACGTAGTTGCCCAAAACGGAAGATAATTGGCTGGTTAAGCCCTCCTGTTGAGGGGCGTATCACACGCGAGGCGACGCAGCGTGCGCAGTCCGGTTATAGTATTGATGAGATTACCTTGTTCCAGGAGAGACAGGAAGACAGCTGTAGGGTTAGCGGGGTAGATTGCAAGTGTATTTTGAATTTAAAGAACATAACACGAATATACCAGTAGTTCGAAGAAATAGGTGACGTCACCAGTAGGGATTTAGTAAGATATCGTGAACACAAGAAGCTTTGGGTTTGACATTGGTGGGGAAGAGAAACATGATAAAGGAGCGGACACGGAGATAAACGATAAACGAGTGGATCAAAGAGGAGAAGGGGAAGGGGGCGTGGCTGCGCACGGAGAACGCCGGCCACGGCAAGTGTAAAGGTGGGAGGAGAACAGGGAAAAAGGACGACTGTGTAAGATCGTCGTAAGGGGTACGCAGCTGCAGGGGGCTGCGTGCGCTTCGGCCGCAGGGGGCCGTAGGGGAAGGAATATAATATAACATCATAAATATATTTGTTTTATAATTTTTTTTTTTTTTTTTTGTGATTATTATCATTGCATAAATTGTCAAAGGATTGTCGTAAGTCCCCACACTTGCGGGGCAAGGTAAGCAATAAAAGGTTGTATGTTGCAAACTGGTAGCAAGGGGAAGGGTAAGAAAGGGTGCGCTAGTATG
Organism: Ambystoma mexicanum; assembly: GCF_040938575.1. Taxonomy (NCBI): domain Eukaryota; kingdom Metazoa; phylum Chordata; class Amphibia; order Caudata; family Ambystomatidae; genus Ambystoma; species Ambystoma mexicanum. The sequence goes on from NC_090941.1 coordinate 635,447,698, forward strand.
TCATACGGGAGAGGGTTGGGAGGGTGGGGGAATACCCTCACTACCCCACTACAACATATATGCACCACACTGCCACCACATAGGGAGAAGTTAATTAAGTACAGCATAGAGTGGACCCAGGGGACGGACAACAAAATGTTGACACCATGGCCGCCTAATGGTAGCTTTGACCCATATGCCCAACATTCACTATTAAACCATCTGCACAATACATACAAGGGGAAGAAGTTGGCAAACCATGTGGAGGTGTTTAACTTATGGAGGATGTTCCAGGGGTCTAGACCAGGACCAAATGGAATGTTCACTATGGGGGAAACACCGGAAGAAAAGGAGATTAAGAAAGAAGGAACGGATGGGGAAAAGGAGAGTGAAGGAACAAAGAATATGGGGAATGAAAAATTGGGTGGAGGAAAGGTTGATAAATTAGCTGACATAAAACAGGAACCGAGCAATGAGATACCCTTAACACCGGGAGTGAAAACAGAGGGGGGAGGGTTGTACCCTTTAAGAGAATTAGGAGAAATAAAAGGACAGTTAAGGGCGGCTGAAGGATACTCAAACCCGGCATACAGCCCTCCACCATATGTGGCTCATGGAAAGATACCAATGGGGGACGGGAGGAGAGAAGAGCAGACTGTAGAGATAGGAAACGATGAGTGGGTAGCTGCACAGATATTGTTGAAATTACGAGGATCACTAACTGGAGAGGAAAGGGAGGCGGTAAAGAGAACAAACGAGGATAGTGAAAGAGAGAGTGAAATGAGGGGAGAGGAGCTGCTACGGCAGAAGGAAGAGATTTTGGAGGAAAGATTAGCTAAACTAAGGGATGAGCAGAATGAACTGATAAAACAACTTGAGGGGGAGGAAAGAGAGAGAGTGAGGAAAAGGAAAGAAGATAAGGACGAATTGGAAAAATTAAGGGAGCAAAGTGAGGAGAGAAAGAGGGAAGCTGTAAGGGTAAAAGCAGCAGCAGAAAGGGTATCAAGAGTAGTGATGAGGGAGAAGAAGAAGGAAGAAGAAGAAAATGAAAAGGAAATGGAAATATGGAGGAGGAGGATAATATCAGAGACAGCTAAAAAATATGAAGAGGGGAAGGTAATAGAGAGTATAGTAGAAAGAGAAAGGGTGAAATGGGAAAGGAGGAGAGAGGATGAAAGGATATTGGAACAGATGAGCAACGAAGTAATGGAGGAATTAAAAAGGAAAAGAGAGGAAAATAGTAGGGAGATGGAGGAGAGGAGTGAAGGGGAGAGAGAAGAGAGTAAGAGGGAGAGTGAAAGATGGGGAGAAGTATATAAAAATAGAGAGGTAGCAACAACGTCAGCACTAAGGGGAACAGGTGGTAACAACGGAAAGGAAGAGGGAGACCTAATAGACTTAAAAACTGTAACAATAAAAGGAAAAAAGGCAGAGTGGGGGGCGCAATTTATGAATGATTTTTGTAGTGAGGATGGAAGGAAGAGTGAAAGGGAAAGCTTAGATAAGCTATACCTCACTAGAACAAACATAGATTCGCCATGGGTGAGTAGAAGATGGGAGGAGCTGGAGAGAAGTAAGGAGGAAGTGAAAAGAATGGGAGAAACACAAACTAACGAACACACGCCACCGACGCTCACCAACCAACACACGCCACCCACATCACCATCACACTCACCATCACGCTCTCTAACGCCACACCCCACATGTTCAACAACTGCACGCTCTCTGCACAGAATAAAGCTCGCACCCTTCATGGACGAAGTTACACCTTATGCATGTCGGCTTAGGGACCTCCCTAGTCGCAGGCAAGACAGGCAAACAGACGTGACAATATTGAACACAGGAAAGGATGAAAAAAGGGGAAAGGAAGAAGAGGGAGGTAGGAGAAGAGGTAGTAAGGAAGGATTTGAAGTAGTAAAAGGAATGGGGGAAGAGGAGGGGTGTGAAGAGTTAACATCATGGAGCATAAAGGATGACACAAGACAGAATGTAATGCCACTGCTGGAGAGAGGAGGGGTTAGACCACAATATGTACCTTGGAAACATACGGATAAGGAAAACATAAAATGTAGGCTCCCATCATTAAGTGGAGGTGCGGGTAAATGGATATATGAAATGGAAAAACACACCGCAGGACAGAAACTAGCAGTGGGAGATGTTAAGGGCCTGTTAATATCAATATTAGGGGATAGAGCGGATGACATTTGGAAAAGAGCGGGATTCCATGGGGTAACAATAACAAACACATCGCATGATGGGGCACCATTTGCAAACTGCAGACATGCGCTATGGCAGGCACTAAGAGTGCAGTACCCAGACACATCAGACATAGGAGCCATTACTTCCCGTAAGATGGGTGAGAACGAGGATCCTGTTGATTATATCCAGGATATTCAAGAGAAGTGGCGCATGGAAACTAGAGAACAATGGGACAAAACACCAGCCATATTTTATCATATACTAGTACAAGGGCTCCCAGAAGGAGTTCAGAGACAATTAAAGAAAGTAGTGGGGATGGAAGCAAAACCATGGCCGGAAATACAACTGACTATAGTACATCACTGTAGAACATGGCAAGGAAAAATGAAACAAAAGGAAGAGGACAGGAAAACAGAAGAGGCCAAATTAGTACAGAAAAAACTTACTAAATATACCATGGAAGGGGCACTAATAACTGCGCCAACACCAATGGCCCAAAGCCCAACGCAAGTAGTGGCTGCACAAAATCCAGCTCAAATAGCGCCTCCACAAGAGGTAATAGAGCAAGTGCTGCCTCTGCAATCACACGCACAGAACATGGGAGGAGGGTACCCAATGCAAGGAGCTGGGTATTATAATTATAATAGAGGGAGAGGAGGGTTTATGAGGGGAAGAGGATACGGATATAATACCCAACAACAGGCTGGGGGACTCAGAAATAACTACCAGACAGGGCAACCAGTATACCAGGACAACACAGGGAACTTCCCATGGCAAAACAGGGAACCACCCGTGTGTTGGAGCTGCGGACTATTAGGACACATGTCACGTACATGCAGGGTCAGGCCAGGAACACCAGCATGGAACGAACAAGCACAACATAGGACATCACAAGAACAGCAGGGCATACAACCACAGCAGATGTCACCACAAGGGAGTGACCAACACTATTCCCTACCACAACAACAAATAAAACAATACCTGCCACAAGTAACTGGTGCAGCGTTAATACAACCACCACCACAACCTGAACGAACGCAATTGGGTGGGGTGACGGTGTTGGGGCACAACCCTTACACAGGGAATGGCCAGTCATTGTACCCCCAATAGGACAGCCCACAGACGGCCTTGGTGTGTCCCATCCTGTCAGTAACACCTAATAGTGCGGAGGAGCCACGCATAGAGGTAACGATAGGTGACAAAAAATTATCATTCCTTGTTGACACCGGGGCGACCCGGTCTTGCATAAGGGAAGGTAAGTTTAAGATGTCAGGCGAAGCCATGAACACACAAGGGTTTTCTGGGGCTAAAGGGTTGGTTCCATTTACTGATAACGTTCCGCTATCTATTGGAGATTACGATCTGTCAGTACCACTTTTGTATTATAGTGCCTCACCAGTAAACATACTGGGGAGGGACATAATGAACAGATTAAATATGACGATCTCCTTTACAGAGGATGGCATAATTTGCTCTACTCCAGGGATTAACATGCTTGCAGCACGACAGATTTTGCAAGCATACTGTGGACAGATAGCGATCAGGGCGGAGCCGGTAGACGGCGAGCTATTCCAGTACGGAACAGACATGGCATTTGCATGGATGCCAGGGATAGGAGGGAAAATATGGAGGAGACCAGCAGCCTATCTATTCCGACCAGAAACACCAGCTAATGAACTGGAAGGGAAGGTCATTGCAGTGGACATTGAGAGCATTATTGCAACAGCTGATTATGTTGCTGTGCACGCCCAAGATAAAGAAGGGAGAGCATGGAGGGCGGTGATAGCACTAGCAGAAGGATGTAGGCTGACCCAGGTGTCAGATGAAGAGTTGTTTTCAGAAGAAAAGGAGGAAAATGAAATGGTGTTCATGATGAGTGTAGAAATGTGGCTAACAGTGGCTCACAAACAAGTGGCACAGAAAATTGCAATGGCACTTGAGGCACCCGCTGGCACACCAGTCCCATTTTTTAAAGAAGATATGTCAAAGGTGCCAAAATCATTATGGACTATTAGCCCTTATGATGTAGGATGCATTAAAAGCATAGGGGGTGTAAGGATAAAATTAAAAAAGGGTGCCATACTACCAAGAGTGAAACAATACCCATTGTCAAGAGAGGCAGATGAGGGCATATACGAAACCATAACAGCCCTTATAAACAATGGCATATTGGTCCCCTCAGAATCCCCATGCAACACAGCTGTGTACCCGGTGCGCAAGGCTAAAGGAGGGTCTTGGCGGTTCATACAGGACCTCAGACCGTTGAACAACATAGTAGAAGCAGAGTATCCAGTAACAGCAAACCCGGCCACAATTTTGTGTGGCATTCCAGCAGAAGCATCACGGTTTACAGTGATTGACCTTAAAAATGCTTTTTTCTCAATACCATTACACCCAGACTCACAAGACTTGACAAGCTTCACTTACCGAAATAGGAAGTGGAAACATACCAGATTACCACAGGGATATTGTGAATCACCTTCAATTTTCAATAGGGTAATACAGATGGATTTGGGTAACGTTGAGTTGGAAAGCACAGTGTTACAGTATGTGGATGACATAATAATTTGCAGTACAAATGAAGATAAATGTAGAGAGGACTCATTAAAAATGTTGACGATATTGGCTGAAAAGGGGTACAAGGTAGACATGGAAAAGATACAATACTGTCAGGAACAGGTACTTTACATTGGCCAACTGATATCACAATATGGAAGAAGGATTGCACCACAAAGAGCACAGGCAATATCAGGCACTCCCGTGCCACAGACTGTAAGAGAACTGCAGCAATTTCTGGGACTGTGCAACTACTGTAGAGCATGGGTATTTGATTACAGCTCTTACATAGGACCCCTGCTTGAGGGTTTGAAGGAAGCAAATAAAGGGGAGAAAAAGTTGGGATGGACTATGGAAATGAAGGAGGCATTTGATGAATTAAAAGAAGCAATATCAACTGCTCCAGTACTAGCATCCCCAGACTATGAGCGACGATTTTTTATATTTTCACATTGCGACTCAGCAGTAATGAAAGCAGTATTGGCCCAAAAGACTAGCATGGGCTATAAACCAGTAGCATTTTACAGCGGTCACTTAGATCCAATAATGTTAGGACAATTCTCTTGCGAACAAGGTCTTGCTGCAGCTGCATTTGCAGTAGAAAAAGCATCATCAATAACTATGGGGTGTCCAACTACACTATTTGTAGAACATGCACTATTTGCGATATTGAATAAACCTAAGTCCACACTGACGACACAGAGGGCAACAGGTTATGAGATTATTTTGTCCAAAGCTGAACTGGCAATTGTTAGATGTAGCACGGTTAACCCTGCAAGGTTCCTAGCAGAAGTAATTGAAGAGGGAGATTACGCCCACGACTGCACCCAAGTAACTGAGATGTACTCATGTACTAGGAAAGTTGAAGAAAACGCACTAGAGGGAGGTGAGCTTTTGTTTATTGATGGGTCATCAACTATTGATCAAGGAGACGGGATAAGGAGGACTGGGGCAGCAGTAGTACAAATGATGGAAGCGCCAGTGTGTGTGGCTATTAAGTGTGTACAATTACCACAGCATTACTCTGCTCAAGCGGCGGAACTGGTTGCACTCATATTGGCACTAAAGGAAAGTTTTGATAAAAAAGTTACTATATATTCCGACAGTGCATATGTTACATCCACTGTCCACTCAGGGCTATCAAAGTGGAGAAGAAGAGGGTTTAGGAGAGCTGACGGCACTCCAGTACAACATGCCCTCTTGTTGGCTGAACTAATTGAAGTAATAAACGATCCCCAAGAACTAGCCCTAGTAAAATGCACAGCACACACCAATGGAGAAGACTATATATCAAAAGGAAATGCAGCAGCAGACGCACATGCAAAATATGCTGCATATTTTGGTGAGATATGGAACCCCACAGACTCACAGAGAGGGAGAGGGAGGGGAATAGCGAGGGAGATGTTAATAAAAGAAGGGTACACCCATCTCCCAGCCACCCAGATTATGGAGTTACAAGCGGCTGCACCAATGGCCGAAAAAGAAGTATGGGTGAAAAGAGGATGCACAATGTCACCAACCGACGCACTATGGCGCCAGGGTGGCACTGGGAAAGTTGTAATACCATTGGCATTGTTAAATACCGCCTTGAACCAATTACATCACCCTGCCCATACAGGTAAAGAAATAATAGCAGCACGAATTAGAGAAGATTGGTTTTGTCCCGAGTTAACATCCCATGTGTCAAATTTTATCAGCAATTGCCTTACATGTCAACAGTTCACGGCCGGTCATACTTTAAAGGTGATAAGAGGTACCATACCCCGACCAGAAGGACCTTTTCGGCACCTCCACATTGACTATGTTGATATGATCAACATTTGTCAAGGCAATAGATACATGATAGTAGTAGTATGCCCATTTTCTAGGTGGATCGAAGCAGGGCCCTGTTCACACCCTGATGCGTTTAGAGCAGCCAAATTTATAGTAAGGGAGGTATTCCCCAGGTGGGGAGTGTGCGAGGTGTTAAGATCAGACAACGGACCCCATTTCGCAAATGAAATGTTCCAGCATATCACATCCCTACTGAACATTAAACACAAATTTGCATGTGCGTACCACCCACAGGCCAATGGTGTATGTGAACGCCTGAATGGCCTATTGAAGGAGGCAATTGCTAAAATACAGCAAACAACAAAGAAAAGTTGGTTGTATTGCCTTCCGTTAGCACTGTTCGAACTTAGAAACAGGCCAGGGTCCGACCACCACCTCACCCCACACGAGGTGGTTACTGGACGCCAAATGCGCCTTCCCCTAACACCAACGTCAAGGGCATTCACCGACCAAGAAAGTTCTGCGAATGTGTTAGGTGATGAAATGTATCAATATGTGTCTTCTTTGATTACTAGCGTTGTGTTTGTGTCTCAACAGCTCGAGCGCACACGGGGCGGGTCCACCAGCAACCAAGAAATAGAGGAAAATACAGAATTGGGAAAGGAGAACTTGTGCCAACTTGCCAAAGGTGACCACGTACTACTTCGAAATTTTAATAGAAGGTGGAACCAGCAGAGGTTCACTGGCCCCCATTTAGTAGAGGACGTATCAACAAGAGCAGTAAAACTAAAGGATAAGCGTGCGTGGAACCACCTGCATGATGTAAAAATCTACAAACTGCAGACCCGCCCCAGCGCCAACGACAGGTCCATTGGAAAAACGCCAACAACATCCCCGGCAGCGGAAGAAAACACAACCACAGACAACGACCCAATTGTCCCCTCGGAGAGAATAACGGACGAAGAAGGGGGTGATCCCCACACTGCCCACCCCATGGTCACACGTTCAAAGAGTAAAACTGCTCCCACCATCTGAGCAAACCCCCCCCCCCATTGACTACTAAATACAATTGTAATAAAAACTAAGGACTTCGCTTGCACCAATACACATGTAAACACGTGAATGTTCTCTTTTTCTCTCGCACATACAGGAGCTGCGTAATATTGTATTGTTAAGAAAAGTTATCTAACAAATTCAGTGTGCAGGCGTAGATGGTGCTGCCAGACGATAGTTACCCAGAAGAATTGTCACACCAATTTGTATACGAAATAAAAAGGCCAACATACTTAAAAAAGAAAAGGGTACGTGTATACTACACGGCCTTCCTCCTGGCCATAGAAAATTACATGCCCCACCTCCGCCCATACTTGCCGGTCTTGAGAGACCGATCACTTAGAGTAGCGTGGGAGCAACTCTTCACCTGGGCACTGAATGACTATTTGATAGGGAGAGCTTAATGAAACAAAACTAACATTTAATAACAAGCACTTTTTGAGAATTTTTAGGCGGGCAACTTTAACGTCGCAAGAATACGCTGCCAGGACTGCAGCAAGGTAAGAGCAAAATGTCGGTGAGGTTAGCATATGTAATAAAAATAATAGGGATTTTTATGATCACCGGAGTTTTGGCTGCCTCTGTATGGCAGTACAGCTATGCTATGAGTTTTTTTGCTGCACCCAAACCTAATGTACCCCACCTCCCTGCTGCAACAGGTGTTACGTCAGGTGGTAACAGTAACAATGAACAAAAGCGAAATAAAGTTAAACGCAGCACATACTCAGACAATAAAGGTATTGATAATTATGTACAAGATTCAGCACACGTCACAAACAACATATGGTACCAGCACATGACCCGCATTGGTAAGCAGACAACTGAGGATAGCTGTTACGTTTGCTCATTAATACCATACGCCATGAGCGCTTCACGAACATTTGTTGCCACAGAAATAGATGAAAAAACAGCACAGTGCATAATATATTTGGCCCTGTTCCAAACGAAAGGAAGGTTCCAAGGAACAGTAGTGCACATGACATGGAAAACACGAGACTCATACCCATATGAAAACAACTTCCTCAAGACCTATCTGAGTTATCACAAGACCAGTTTACATGCTGAAGCATTCAGATACATAACAAGTGGCCCTGAAAAAGGAGAAACAAAGAAGGTAACACTGCAGTATCTACCATGTGATTGGTACGCCACGGAAGTTCCGGGTAAACAAGGATGCTGGGAGAGGCCATTACTGACGATAACAGGAAAGGTGTTCCTGGGTACCAGCTGGGAGATAGGAGTGGTTGGCAGCAACATGGTAACAAAAGAAACTATCTCAACCATCGAAACACACAATCATCGATGTTGGACGACATGGATCAAGTACGTACCAATGCTCACGTGGGTAGAAGAAGATGAAGACCCGATAACTATATTACCATTGACTGCGCCCAAAGTATGTTACCAGCATAAAGGAGAGGTGGACGTGGGATATAACACCAATTGTGCAAGTGTGATGGAGTTACCTGAGGGGGGAGCGGGAACAGCAGTAATAATGGACCATTATTGGGCCTGCGGAGAAAAGGCATATCATACACTGCCTCCCCTGTGGAGTGGTGTGTGCACAATGGTACACGTCAATGTACCATCACTAGTGGTACCTAAGAAGCATGTCGATGTGGCGAAATTTCCGAAAATGGATGAAGGAGACAGGAGAAGAAAGAGATCTGCACCACTCCAGAAGGAGCAAGAAAACAGGACCAACAGCAATGATACTGTCCTAAACAGGAGAAAAAGACAAGGAGAGCCATTAACAGGAAATTATCTGTGGGGAAGGTCGGAAACGGAACTAACATCAATACCGCCAGAACACAGACTATTCAGCAGAGCAGCAATGTTCTTCTCCTCAATAATACATCCGGGACTGCAGGCATACGCAAACGCAAAATGGCTGCAAATAACCAGATGGGAACTAATGATGACCATAAATTCGACAGTAAATGGGTTTAACGCAATTAAAGAGGAGCTGCGAGCTGTAAGGATGGTAGCACTACAGAACAGATATGTATTGGACCTTCTCACAGCAATGGAAGGAGGAGTTTGTGCAAAGATAGGACAATCATGCTGCACGTTCATACCTGCCAACGATGCCGACAATGGTACACTAACAGAAGCAGTTTCACAATTGGCCCAGATGCACTCCAAAATGATGGACGAAAGTAACGGCGTAAACAAGGATAAAAGCTGGTTTTCACTATTATGGTCATGGATGCCATCTTGGCTGTCAGATGGACTGAAAATAATAGTGGGATGTGCTATTTTGGCTGGAGCTGCACTGATAATAATTAGATTTTGGAAAGCCCGGAAGGCGCGCTCAACTGATGAGTTGCTGGAAATGGTGGGAATGCACCCCTTGATGCCAGCGGATGACGGCCAGCACACAGGTGTGATAATACACGAAAGGGAGAAGTTGCGCACCCAAATCATCGCCAATCATCTAGACCCACCATCAGTGAAGATCGAGAACCCAAGGAACCCTAGGAGCTACATAGGAAGATGGGTGTACTGTACTCCTGGAGGAACATGCGAATACATGTATTGGTCATTTGAAGATCACGTAAACCATTATGGACATCTCGGAGGGATAACCAAGATATGGAGAGTAAGAGGAGATAACGAGAAGGATATGTTTGTGGTCGACAAGTCGACCAGAGGGGGGACTGAAGTGGGAGAATGGAAAACCAGACTCCCGTCCTTCACCTCTCGCGCTTGGCCTAGAGGGTCGCGGCCCAGACACCCGCCACGAGAAGAGTTTGCCCATTTACCAGATGACCAAATACCCTGGTACAGAAACATACGGATGTGTCCATCTGCCTGCCCAACAGCCCGCACTGGCCATGCCGACACCTGCGGCACGGACCAACTAGACTGAAATCTACACATCGTTAGAGATGCCATGACGACCTAGATAACGGGAAGCACCGCTGAACTATTATACACGCTGAACATTTCCACACCAATCTACACGAAGAACATACTCAGTGCTCTGACGTAGGCGACAGGCTTATTCACGGACGTGCATCTTTATTATTTTTACATAGGCTTTCAGAATGCAGAAACGCAAGACGCACCATGAGCTCATTTATAACGCTTGCTCACGCTTCTCTTGAAACCCGTTACCATCATGAGAGATATAATGGAAACACGATACTGGCCATGAAACTGTATGCCACTATAACCTAAAGCATCCATGCACTAAATGGATTACTCGTGCACCAGGCCCAAGTAGGCCCCAAGCAAGAGTTCCCGTGGACATTAACAAAGCAAAAGTCAGGTTGCTGAGCCTGCAGAAAGAACCCAGTGGAGCAACCAGCCAAGGTCGTACTGTTGCAAACCCACAGTCAAGAAACAAATCTTCAAAGGCACGATGTTGCAACCTCGCACTCCACGTACCAATGTTAAAATCATATCTGCAAATTAAACCAGACATACAGTGGAAAAACAATATTAATTGTGCAGAATTATGCCTCAAACACGGTCCCTCCCCACGTGACCAAGCCGAACCTGACGAGATGCCAAAACCCAGGAGAGAAAAGGCGTCTGGGTACCTCGCTACGAGACGCAGGCCGACACACTTGAAAGGCTCAATGGACACCTGCTACGGTGGGAACGGTCAGTCTCCCACCTATGAATAAATCCTCACATTGCCTGCACGTACCCATATTGAAACACTGTTGCAACCACAGGTGCACCGTGTGCTGGGAACAACGGTGGTCCCAGGCTGGGGAGCTCACGGATGCACCAATCAGAACATGAGGTTCTTATCTCAGACGTCAGTAACGTTAGCCAATCCTCAGGGGTCTTCATGTAACAATTCTTATGTATCTAATTGTAGGGACAACCCAGATATACCACCTGACTACACCTTAACCACTAATATCATTCTCTATAGGCGTACTATACTAACCCCACCACTCGAGCAACCAATCAAGAGTGGCGATAGGTTCTTTTGGTAACTTTTTGGAATGACGCAAGTAGCGCGTCATAATGTAGTAAAAAGGGCCTGCGAGCCCCACTATTGTGTGTGTGTCAGGACGAACGCGTACGCTCCTTGACCCATCCCTGCCGTTTGCATAATAAACGACAGAAGTTGCCTTGCTCCTTGTGTGTGCCTCATACTCTGTCTCGATCCGAGATATACACGGGAGGAGTTGGGGCCTCCCTGCCCGGAGGTCTGCGGACGGCCCGGCCGACCCCGGCAGAATTCCCCCCCGACACCAGGGTTTGCACCTCTGTGCGCTAAAGGAAATGCATTAGTATGGCACATCCTGACTCACATTAAGGAGAGGATATCGCAAATACATTTTTACCCTACTAGAGCTAGTATAAATGGGTTTGGATTTGCGCCAGTTGTCAGAAAAGGACAAGGAGAAGAAGGAGAGAGCTAGGGTCAAAATGAGGAAACCATACATAATTGGTTTGATGGTTTCAGGATGCTGGCATCCATCATGGAGGAAGAATACCCCAGGGACGCGGGATCCTTATGGGCTTATGAACAGTACAATCATGATGCTTATTTAACCTATGGTGGGTGAAGTATGACAGGGGCTTCAGGTTAAAAATGCAGATTTGGCCCGCAATGGCATGGGACGAGGTGGATGTCACAGGTTTTATTTAGAAATTGGTGACCGCAAAACAATTTGGGAGCAGGGTTCAAGCAGAGAAGCCTTATTATAAGAAAGAATAATCTTCATAAGGGGATAAAAGGAGGGGGTCCTTTCAGGGGCGCTCTTCCTGGAACAGCAGGTCCAGCGGTCAGCAGGGAGAGCAAGCTACATGCTGGAAATTCGAGCAAGGTTTCTGCCCCTTTGACAAGTCATGGACACTCAAGAATGCATGCACCAAGTGTTCAGGGGGGTACAGCACAGGCTCTTGCAGGGCTGGTAAGAAGTCCTCTGGCGCAAAGCAAAGGGAGGCCCCCAAACATAACTAAAATGATTCCTCCAGGTGGCAGCAGTACACTGACCTCGCCAATAAAACTGCACAGATTACTTCCTCTACTAAATTATTACCAACTCGATTGACGCTAAAATAATTTGGGAATTATTTTTTAGGGTTTTGTTATTCCATACACAGTGATCCTGGGTCCCAGGGAGGCCGAGAACCGTAATGTGCAAACGAACAACCAGAGATGGTGAAATAAAAAATGGACACATTTCAAGGTTTCTCCTCTAGGTATAATACCAAAGAAGGAGAAGGAGCATTTTCATCTCATCCATCGTCTTCCTTCCCGGCTGGGGAACCAGTAAATGACGGCCTTGAAGAGGAGATGTGCAGGGTGAACTACGCGACGTTTAATGATGCTGTGGAATTGGTCAGGGCCGCTGGCAAAGGGGCAACGCTGGGAAAAGCTGGCATAGAGTCAGCCTTCAGACTCCTGCCAATCAACAAGGGGAGTTACAATCTGTTAGGTTTCAAATTTGAAGATAAATTCTATTATGATAAATGCCTACCAATGGGATGCTCAATATCTTGCGCGCTGTTTGAAAAGTTTAGCACCCTCATGGAATGGGTGTTGAAACGAAGGATGAATGCAGGAAAAGTCATGCATTACGTGGATGATTTTCTGTGCATCGGTGGTAAGGAGAGAGGGGAATGCAACAAGCTAGTGGAACAGTTTGTGTTATTATTTATTCATTTAATGTGTTACAGTTTAGTTAATAAACTTTACACATACATGGCAACAAGAATACAATAATCAAATTAGTTAATTTCCAACATCAAACTATTATTTTTTTTAAAACGTATTTTATTGGTTTTGATAGAAAAAAGAAAAAGAAAACGTGCAATACAACAAGAAATCAACATTGGTTTGAACTGGGGAGGAGACGGTGAGGGGGAAACAAGGGGGGGGGAGCAAACAAATCAACAACAGTCTTCATGTTGTAGCAAACTTACAGTGGACGGGTGGGTTAGGGGCAATGACCCAAAGTTTCAGGAAGCAAGAGGGGTCAAACACAGGGGTGGTTCCACCAATGCCGGCATCCGAGCAGTGTCAATGCAGTGGTGTGGGACTTCAGGGGGGTTTGTAGTCAGCGCTGAAGCGTATGTCTCTGAGGAGGGCCTTCCATGATTCCAAAGTGCCACCTTCGGTTTCGCCACTGTTCGTGATTCCTTCCTGCCAGGCCCTGGTTTCAGCTGTTGTCCATCTCTCGAGTTCTTTGAGCCATCTCTCTTGCCTGGGGCCCGACGGCGTCTTCCAGGCCATCGCTATTGTTCTTTTAGCCAGGATACATGAGATGTCCATTAATTTAACAGCGTGCTTGGATTTGCTAGGTCTGGGGTAGGTCCCCAGGAGGCACTCGCCAGGAGTCCATTCGTATCTTGTCATTCCGGCGTCCATGCAGGTCTGTTTGGCCTTGGACCACAGTGCCATCGCCTTGGTGCAGGTCCAGAACATGTGAATCACATCTGCTTTATCATTCCCGCACCAGGGGCATGCAGGGGAGGATGTCTTATTGAAGGAGGCAACCCTATGTGGGGTCATGTATGTCCTGTAAAGAACGTTCAATTGGATCTGGCCAAACCTGGTGTTCCTGGATACTTTTTTGGGAAATATCAGCGCTCTTTCCCATTCTTTATCTGAAATCGGGGTCTCAAGGTCCGCCTCCCATTTTGTCCTCAGATCTTCGCATTTAGGGTTGGTTTTATCACATAGTCTGCTGTAAAGCCTGGAGACAGGTCTCCAGCCGTCCGAGAGGTCATGCATCTCTTGTAGCAGAGGGTCAGGGGGGGGCTCCTCCGGCCATCCGGTCCATTGTTTCTTAGCAGTTTGTTTGAGGCGATGGTACCAGAGGAACTGGCCCGGGGGAATTCCATCGGCAGCCTTAAGAGATTCGAAATCCCTGAATTCTCCCTCCTCATACATGTCGCTCCATGTGTAAATGCCGGCCTCTTCCCACCTCCTTGCCGTAGAGATGTCTGCAGCCGTTCGACAGGTGTCTGCTAGGATGGGATTGTCCGGAGAGTATGGGTGTCGTATTCGCCTGATGCAGCAGGACCTGGCCCATATCTTTCTTCCCAGGTCAATCACCATGGAGGGGACCGGGGGTTGCCATGTAGGGTGCCATAGGATCTCCTTGGGGATCACATTGTCCAAGGGTTGCCTCAGCAGTTCGGTCTCTGCTGAAGGCTCATCCGAGAGCCATCTCGTTATGTGACTCAGCTGGGCAGCCAGGTAGTACAACTGGAGATCCGGTAACTTTATTCCGCCTTCTTTGTGTGGGAGAGAGAGGACGGACAGCGACAGTTTATGCCTGTGTGGGCCCCAAAGGAAGTCCCTGATGATGGCCTCCAGCTTCTTGAAGAAGGACGGTCTAATGTAATGGCAAATGTTTACGAAGAAATACAGGAATCGGGGGAGTACGATCATCTTGACAATCGCTGCCCTGCCCACCATGGCCAATGGGAGCTTGGACCAAAACTTTATAGAACTTCGGAGACTCGTGATGGCGGCCTCGGTGTTGTGTTCATGCATGAGTAGCGGGGTGTGGCTTATGTTGATCCCCAAATAACGGAACTGGACCAGTTGCCAGCTTATTCCTATCTCTGGGAGATTGTTTTCCGGAATGTTGCGTAAGCCCGCCAAGGGGAAGGCAGAGGACTTATTCCTACTAAAGCGGATCCCTGAGTACTTCGCATAGTTGTCCAGTATCTCCAACGCGGTTGGCGCGTTAACTTCGGGGGAGCTTAGGTAAAGAAGGACGTCGTCTGCATACAAGGATATTATGTGGTGTGCATTGCCCACCTTAATGCCAGCATCGAAAAGCTGCTGCCTGAAGTATAATGCAATCGGTTCCAGGCCCAGTATGTACAGCATGGGTGATAACGGGCAGCCCTGCCTTGTTCCCCTTTGTATATCCCAAGCCGCTGAAACCACTCTTCCCGTTCTTACTCTCGCCGTCGGGGAATTGTAGAGGACCTCAACCCACCTGATGAAGCCCCCTCCAAAGCCAAATCTTCTCAGGACCTCCCTGATCCATTCCCAGTATATGGAGTCGAAGGCCTTGATGGCGTCGAGCGACAACACCGCCAGGTCCTCGTCCCTGTCATATGTTTCGGCCATTACATGCTGCAACCTCCGGAGGTTAGCAGTGGTGTTGCGCCCAGGAACGAATCCGTTCTGATCTTCGTGAACGATGGAACCCACCACCCTGGCTAGCTTGCGGGCCAATATGGATGTGAGGATCTTGGCATCGTAGTTTAGCATAGCCAGAGGGCGATAGGACTCACAGTCGGTGGGCGATTTGTGTGGCTTGAGCATGGGGACTATTATGGTTTCCTTCATGGTGTTGGGGAGAATCCCATCCGTGTGTGCCTCCTGGTAGACCTCGTGGAGAACTGGGGCAAGGATGGACTCATACGCTTTATAGAACTCAGGTGGGAGGCCGTCACTGCCAGGGGCTTTGTTGTTGGAGAGGGACCTGATTGCCCCTTGAACGTCCTCAAGAGTGATCTCGGTTTCCAGCTCCTCTCTCTGCTCGAGCGAAATGTGGGGAAGTTCTATCTCCTCGAGTGTGTCTATGATGTCTGCAGCAGGAATCTGGGTCTTGTGGGTATACAGTTCTGTGTAGAATTTAGCAAAGGCTTCATTGATCCCTAGCTGAGTCGAGTGGGATGACCCATTAGCGTCCCGTATCTCCACTGGGAGATGTTTGGGGTGTTCCCGTTTGCAGAGCCATGCTAGTAGTCTTCCCGGTTTGTCCGATTCTTTATGAGATCTGGCGGTGTGCGTGGCGAAATCAAATTTTTCCAGTCTTTCCCATGCCTGCTGACATTCTGTGCGGGCTTCCTTCAGCTTGGTCTCTGTCTCCATAGAGTTGTCGCATGTGGACTCCAGTCGGGAGATCTCAGCTTCCTGTGCTTCCAGGGTTCTCCGCAACTGCCTGCGAGTTCCGCCGGCTCTCGATATGATTTCGCCTCTGGTCACCACCTTCATTGCTTCCCATAATGTGCCCCAGGAGGGGACCGAACCGATGTTGTTCTCCAAGTATTCTTCCAATTTTTCGGCAAGGGTTTCCCTGAACTCGAGGTCCGCAAGTGCCGCGGTCGGCATCCTCCACATGGGGATCGGGGGTCTGGGGCCTCTCATTTGCCATAACATGGTCAGTGGGGAGTGGTCGGAGATCGTCCGCCCCAGGTATTCTGTGGTTGCTATGTGTGGGGTAAGTTCCTTATTGATGAACAGATAGTCAATTCTTGTGTGAACTCCGTGTGGAGCTGAGTAGTGGGAGTAGGACCTGTCGGTCGGATGGTGTTCCCTCCAGATGTCCACTAAGTTGAGTTGCTCCAGAGTTTCCCTCAAGGCACCGGATGTGAGGCTGCTCGGGCGTGGGGGGGGCAGCGATCTGTCTGCACTCGTGTCAGCAACACAGTTGAAGTCCCCTCCCCATATGAAGGTGCGGTCCCGGTACCGAGTCAGCTTCGTTATCAATGTGGCGAGGTACGCCGATATCCCGTGATGAGGGAAGTAAGAGTTGATGAAGCAGACTGGGGTTTGTTCCAATGTGCCCCAAATCGCTGTGAATCTCCCTTCTTTATCTTGTTCACTTCCCTCCATCTGGAAGGGGACGTCCGGGCTTATCCATATTAGCACCCCTCTGGCGTATTTAGAGTAGGGGGACCCTCTAACAGTCCCAGCCCATCGGTCTGCAATTTTAGACATGGCCTCCGTCGTGAGGTGAGTCTCTTGAAGGAGTGCAATGGAGATTTTCTTCCTCCTGAGGTAGGACTGTATACGATTGCGCCTGAGGTATGAGCCCATGCCCCGCACATTCCAGGTCATTACAGTAAGCTGTGCCGCCATCCGGTTCGAGTTTCAGATTTGGTGTGGGACTCTGGGGTCCGACTCCACTTTAGTCTTGTTCGGGTGGGCTGCAGGGGGGATACCACTGCATTTCGTTCATCGGTGTCATGTCCCAGACCCATCTCGGTCTGCGTTGGCAAAAGAGGCATGAAGACTGTACAACTAATAAAACTAACAACAAAACTTAAACTGGTGCGCCCAGCAACTACAACATTGTCGCGGTGCTCAGGCGCTCTCGAGCCGTCGGAGCCCATCCGGGAGTCGGGCGCGAGCTGGGTCAGGCGGGTGCCCAGACCGGGTAAATACTACGCTGGGGGTGGGGCAAGGGCCTGGCGGCAGAGCCGAACGAGGCCGTTTCCAAGTGAAAAAACTGTAGTTGGATTATCTTCTGTATTCCGGTCTCACGTGCGATGTTTCTTACATGAGGGTCGCTGGGGGGTTAGGTCTCGGTCTGTGAGTTGTCCTTGCCATCCGCCAGGTTATTATCCTCAAGCCACATGTTGGCCGCATCTGGGTTCTCGAGAAATACCACTCTCTCCTTGTAGACAACCCTTAGGCGCGATGGATAAAGTAGTCTATATTTTAGGTTCAGTTGTCGGAGCCGGGCTTTTATCGGGACAAATGAGTTCCGCTCTCTTTGTACCTTCTGCGTGTAGTCCGGATAAATGGAGATTTTGGAGTCTCCTCGCTCGATGGGGCCCCCCTCCCTGGATCGCCGTAAGATAGTTTCTCTGTCCTGAAAGTTCAGTATCTTAGCGATTATGGGTCTGGGGTGCGATCCGGGGGGAGGGCGCCTCTGAAGGGATCTGTGGGCCCTTTCGACAGAGAATCCCTGGGTCAATTTGCCGGCCCCTATTTCTTGTAGCAGAAGGGTTTCGACGAAGGATGTGGCATTTACTCCCTCGTTCCCCTCCGGGACCCCCAGGATCCTGATGTTGCTCCGTCTGGCCCGACCTTCGGCCTCCTCCGCCTTTTCCTCCAAAAAGGTGACTTTCCTCTTCAGGAGGACAACTTCGGACTTTATGGCTGTGATGGCCGTGGAGGCTTCCTCTGCCGACTGTTCAACGGTCGCGACCCTCTCCGTTAAGTTGCGAGCGTCTTGGCGGATCAGTTGAATATCGACTTTGAATTCGTCGATCTTGGAGTCTATATGCGTCTTTAGCGAGGCTATAGCATCAAGTATCTGAGAGTGGTTATCGGCCGCCACCTCTTCGCTCGACTGGGCAACTTCAGAGGAGCTGGCCTTGGAATGAGTGGGGGTCTTCGCCCTGGTGGAAACAAAGGAGTCCATGGTGGCGGCTCTGGTCTTGTTCTTGGCGGCCATCTTGGGGCGATGGTTGCGGGTGTTTTAGGCCTCAAAAGTTAGTTCACTTGTGAGATCACTGGTGGGGCCCTTCACCTGGCCAAATATCGGGCCGTGAGCTGTGGTCTGCCCCCGTGTGTGATGGTGTGGTCCGTAGAGGTGGTCTCTAGAAGAGCGGAGCCTCTCTTTTGCTGCTGCCTCTCCCCGCCGGGCCCTGGAATCCGTTGGGGGAGGGGGTACCCCTCGCAGGCACCGCTATGCTGTGCGGGGCGCCATCTTGGATCCAGTAAGAACGGGAGGGGGGGAGAACCGATTCAGGGCCACCGGAGTCTCAGGGGGGTCCAATTTGGTGGGCCCAACAACTATTCAGGTGCAGGGCTGCTTCGCCCAACCGCTCGTTCCTTTTCAGAAGTCGGGGTCGCACGCGAGCCGGAGAAAAAGGATCAGGAAACGGCGTCTCGGCCGGAGCTCGGCGGATCAGCTACCGCTCGCCATCGGCGCCAAGCCACGCCCCCAACATCAAACTATTATATCATTACATTACCATTCATGACAGTTAATCTCCACTTTGAAATTAAAATTACACAATAAAAATACAATGTCATTACTAATAACAATAATAAATAATTAAATCAAGCCTAGACACAATCATACATGCTAAAACCTAAAACAACCTAAATCAAGCCCTGTGTATATCACATCGAAACTCACCAGAATACGAAATACTGACAATATTAGGAAAAAACAATTAGGAATTACAGTTCACAATTACAGAGTAAGGCATAGCCCAAAAAAGGGTTCTCGTATAGGTGTATCCCATCACTACTCCTGAGTGTAGATAAGGCCACCTATTCAAATCTTAATGCCCAGTTTTCCCTCTATGACCAACCAGATGTTATATAAAGCAGTTAGAATATGGATATTTTCGGAATTTAGGCAGTGATGCCAAAATAATGCCTTAGAGGTTGCTGCAGAATCATGAGTATACTTTCCCATATGTTGATGTATTATGTCTGTCATACTGCTACATTGTGTCAGAACATGTTGTGCTGTCTCCAAAACATTATTGATTTTACATAATCTGCAAATCCTTAGTGCCGACAGCATTTGATCTCTCCGGCCCGTGACCCATAGAGTCGGGAGTTGATCCAGTCTTAATAGGAGTATAAAGCGTTGCAGTCTTTTGCAAGGGCATAAGTTAAGGTAGTCTTGCGGTCTCATATATGTGTACAACCTGAATTTCACAAATTCATAACTTTTCAATGCACTGAGGTGGGCATAATTCTCCAGCCAGTCCCACATATCTATTCGCTTGTCAAGGGCTCTCTGAACTTGCCTGGTATAGTCCCCTTCGCGATACATATTTCCTTATCCACAGCAATCAATACTGGATTTGTTGTACCACTACGCATTTTAATGAAAAGCCCCAATCTCTTTTTCATCACTATAGCTTTCAATGAAGGTATTCCCAGCTCTAGGCGTATAATGGCCATTGGAATTCCTGGGGCTAGGCCCAAGACCCGCCGCCAGAATTTCCCTTCTATTACTTGTAGCCAGCTAAGATCTAGATCGAACAGGGCCTCTAATCCGTAGGTCACCATGGGTGTGAAAACCTGCACATAGAGTTGGCGAGTGCCCCATAACGTAAAACCTCCTTGCTTATTAGTGAAGTTCGCAACCAGCGATGTAACCTGCGCTGCTCGCATCTTCCGGGAATGTTTGCATATACTATAGTCGCCGCTAGGCTCAAAATCAATACCCATATACCGATATTGTGGGGCGTAAGGGATTATGTTCTTACCCACCATAAGATTTATGCGTGACACTCTTTTATTGGTAAATCGCAATACCTTAGTCTTATCAAGATTGATAGTAAGGCCATTATGATTCGCATAATCCCACAGAGCTGTGGCCGATCTACGCAGGCCACTGATTGTGTGATCAAAAATGACCAAGTCGTCTGCGTAAGCCAGGACAGTGCATACCAATTCCCCAATCTTAGGTGGGCAATTTGAGACGGCCGTTATGGCCAATGGTATGTCATAGACATACAGATTATATACCAAAGGGGCCGTCACACAGCCCTGTTTCACCCCCCTGTTCTGCTGCACTTTGTCAGTCAGGTGTCCCTCTTGATCTAATTTCAGTCTAACTGACGTATTATAGTGCAGCAATCTAAGGTAATACAGGATGCCTGCTGGACAACCAAGACCGTTAAGTTAGACCACAAACGTTCTCTAGGGATGGTATCGAAAGCTGCTTTAAAATCAATATATAATGCGTATAAAGGTGGTGCACCTTTATTGCGTGCCTTAGTTCTGAACAGGTTCATGACCATTAAATTGTGACTCGTTGAATAACCCTTCCTAAATCCACACTGGAAGGTGGACAGAATGTTGGCCCTTTCTACCCATGATTGTAATTCCTCAAGCAGTAATGAAGCAAACAGTTTACCCGTTGTGTCCAACATGGAGAGGAGCCGATAATTAGTGGGATCTAGGCGATTACCCTTTTTAAAAACAGGTATCAATACTGCTGTTTGCCATGAGCTCGGTATTAGCCCCTGGATCATTATCTTCTTAAACAGTATTGCCAATACGCTCGCCCAAAACTCGGGCTGCTTTCTCATAACTATATTGGCTAGACCGTTAGGTCCTGGAGCTCTGGACGGTTTAAGAGTCTTTATCTTGGTAATTATGGCCGCGTATGAGATATCAAAGGCCAGATAGGGAGCCAAGGTTATCTGAGGGCACAATTCGTCTCTCTGTAGTATTGTATTACGGGCTAGTAAAAACTTAACCCATTCCTCAGCTTTAATTGGATTAACCATTTGGCCCTTCGATGTCTCCCTAGCTTCCCCCAGGAGTGACCAAATACTACGAGTGTTTTTAGAACAAATCGTCTGCACTAATTTCTGGTGAGCCCAGGTATTTACGGCAGATTTTATATTTTTAATAATAGATCTATATTTATTTTTAATTTTCCTCGCAGCCACTCGTAATACTTCAGATGGTCCTAACTTTTTCTTACTCATACGCAGTTCCCGTCTCAAGTCCCTCTTGGCATCTCTAATCTTATTATTATAAGAGTGAGGCCCACTTTCCGGTCTAAACATGCTAGTGGTCGGAACCGAAGCATGTGTATGAGAAAAGGCTTTTATCCAGTTTTCTATTAATTCAATAGACATGGAATGGAAATCGGGTAAATTTGGCCATTTATCCATCTCGAGTGCCAGTGCTGCCTGATTAATGTTCTTAGCCGACCACCTAATGTTGGAGCCTGATTTATTCGCGTAGACTGTGCCCATATTGCACTTATCGAAAGCTCTCTGTTGGATGTTTAGTATACAACGGAGAGCTGAATGATCGCTCCATTTATTTAATGATACAGACATATCTTCCACTAAGAGGAGCATTTTAGGGGACATGAAGATGTAATCAAGAGTACTACTATAAAGCCCATTGGACCAAGTATGTTTCCCCGGGTAGTCACTATTCGTATAGCCGTTCAGCATTTCCAGATCCCATTCGTCAAGCAGCCGACGCCAACGTGGCCCCTCGATGTCAGTTTTAGTATGAGTTAGGAGATGTTTCTCTCTTAACTTGGGGTTTTGAGGATATTTCCCTGTCTCAGCAGGAATACGACAATTAAAATCGCCCACAACAATAGCTGCTCGGTTACCAGGTAGAACCGACCAAGAGGCCAGTAATTCATGAAGGGCTTCTTGAATAAGTTCACTAATCCCGGCATGCGGGGGATTATATATATTTATCAAAAGAAACTTCCCCTTATCACCCTTTGTTCCATATTCAACCTCTACTGCCAGCATATTATCACAAACATTACATGGTATCTGTCTCGAGGGCAGAGAGCTAATCACACCTATCAAAAGCCCTCCAAATGGTCTCCCTTTATTGCCCTTCTTAGCAAAGGATTGATAATTCATGTATCCATCAAGTAATATAATGTCCATTGCCCATGTCTCCTGTAGGCATATCAGGCTATGTTTCACAATAAAATTATGTTATTGTTATTATTATTATTATTATGTAACAAGCTTTGAGTACCTTTGGCTGAAGGGAAAACAGTTGGCCCTCTCAAAAGGTTAACATTTTCGGAGATAGAAATAGATACGTTCGAGGGAGTGACCAGACTACCAAGGGACACGGTTGCAGACTTAAAACAGATAATTGGTTCAATGCTGGGGAGGAACAAAACAACACTGAGAGAGCTGCAGTCGTTGGTGGGGAAACTGAATTTCGTAGTAAGGGTAATTCCGGCTGGTAGGGTTTTTGCAAGGAGCATTTCTATTGAAACAGCAGGACTTAAGTATGCAGCCCTGCATGTTGTGGTTGGGGTCAAAAGTAAAGGATGATTTAAGGATGCAGCATATGTTCCTGGGAAGATGTAACAATGTACTTCTTTAGAGAGAGCAATGGGCAAGCAGCGAAAGCATAATGCTCTTCACTGACGCTTCAGGCAAGCACGGTTTTGGGGCAATGCTGGGGAGTGAGTGGTGCGCAGGGCCGTGGCCAGGCAACTGGCATAAGGAAGGCATCACTCTAGACATTACACTTTTGGAACTGTTCCCCATCATAGTAGTGTTTCAACTATGGGAGGGCCCACTCATGAACAAAGGGGTGATATTATGGTCAGACAACCGGGCTGTTGTAAGGTAATAAACCAAGGAACCGCAAGCAATAGGAGGGTACTATGTTTGCTCAGGGAATTTACAGCAAGCATGCTTAGATTGAACACAGAAGTGAGAACAAGGCACATTCCAGGTGTTAGGTATATAGCAGCTGACGGTCTCTTTCATAGTTTGGGAAACTTCGAGAGGCAAAGCCAGATGCAAGCAGGACGATGACCTCATTCAGACACCAGCTGTCGGATATAATTGTGAAGATCTGAATGGCCTTGTCAAGACCACCCTCTCTCCAAAAAACGGAAAAGAGATACAAAACCTGCTGGGAAACATTTATTAAGTTCAAGGAAGGTTTGCAAAGGGAGCAGCATGAGAGAGCATCGGTACGCGCTTTTATTGGGTGGGCATGGTGCACCCACAAGCCTAGAGCATGGGCCGACCTACAATTTGGCAGCAATAGCGCACTATTATCAGTTATCGGTATGACTGACCCAACCAAGGAACATTACATCAGGATGGCAATGAAGGGATGGGCCAGGCAAACAGAGAAGAAAGAAGATGCTAGGCACCCCATAGACATTATAAAACTGCAGGACAAAATCAGAGGGGTAAGGGAAACTTGCAGGGACAGATTTGAGACCTATGTGTTTAGAGCAACCTTTTTCCTTAGGGGCTTTCAGGATCAGTGAGCTGGTACCAGACAAATAAAAAGAGGGTGGGGGGGCCTTTTTGAAGATGGACGATATTGTGGTGTCAGAAGAGGAGCTACAGATGCGTTTAGGAAGGTTGAAAACTGATCACATGGGTAAAGGAAGGGTGAATGTGCTACAATGCATTAGGGGCAGCCCCTGCTGTCCAGTGGTTTGCCTCAAAACATATTTATCGCAGAGACGGGACCCTGCTTTTCTCACACGCTGATGGATCGGCCCTAAGCAAGTTTCAATTTAATGGAGTGATGGATTTGGCATTAAAACACATAGGGGCAACGGAGGGGGTCTTCGGCACTCACTGTTTTAGGATGGTAGCTGCCACGTCAGCAGCAGTGGCGGCCATGCCGGCAGACGCCATTACGAATATAGAGGGTTGGAAATCAAACTGTTTCAAGATTTATGTGATGTTTCCTAAAATATAACAGAGTCTTTCCTCCTTTCTCCCTTTCCCCATTACACAGGGTAGCCCTCCTTTCTCCCTTTCACCACTACACAGCATCAAGGAGGTAGAGAAGAACAGATTGGGTAGTAGGCCACTTGTTTGTGACAAGGGCCAAAGCAAAGTGGACACAGGAAAGGGAGAAAATGACAGCAGGACATTTCAGGGTCTAATGCAGGGGAATTCCAGGGATGAAATGGGTATAATTGGAAGGACATGTGGAAAAGCTTTTGGAAAGGTACCCTAAACCTGAGGTCTTGTTGTTACACCTGGGGGAGAACGATCTCACGAGTCTAGGAAGAGGAATGTTGATGAGAGAAATTATAGGAACTTTTCAAAATTTGGGATCCCGCTTCGGAGACAGAGAAATCATGTGGTCAGAGATTATACCAAGGAAAACGTGGTGGGCAGCACAGTCAGCAATTGAGAGGTCTCGAAGGAAGCTAAATGGATTTATTAAAAAATGCGGAAAAGGCAGAGGAATCACTCAGGTCAGACACGGGTTGATCAACTTGAAGTCTCCAGAGTATTACGAAAGAGATGGTGTGCATTTGTCAAAGACCAGTATGGATCTGTTCTTCTGGAACATGGGCACAATGTTGTTGGAATTGTGTTGGTACACCTGAGGGGAGCCACAGAGGGACGTCCGCCACTCTATGGCATGGCGGTGTGTAAGCGGCCAGTGGCATGAAAAAGACTACAAAATGAGCTCATTAAGAATCAATAGGGGTTTTCGCTCTGCCCGGGAACAGAGCCCCTCTGAGGCCCAGTGGCGAGGGCGTGTGAGGGAAGTAAGAGAGCTCAGCTTCCCCATCCTAAATGGCACTCCTCCAGCCCAGGATCTAAAGGCAGGCGGATCAAGGACATGTGCGGATGTGCGAGATTTGGCCTAACAAATAAAGCGGAGATGGTTGGAAATAAGAGGGAAGCAAGGAATTGATGATTTAGTCAGCTTGGCGCCGCACAAGAGGAACAATCTGCCAAAATGTGTTTTGCTATGATGACAATCATGTAGTCATTTTGAAATAGATGATTTCTCTGTACATAATAAACCTGTGGCCTTCTATGCCACAAAAACCCAGCTGCCTCTGACATTTATGTATTTTAGTATAAAGAAGATCTAAATGGAGGCATGCCAAAAATGTGTTATGGTTCAGGAAGTGGACACGTGCCCAGGTTATGGAACGCTGCACTGTGTGAATGGTTGGTGCCTGCCCTCGGCGGATGGTATCCCTGCAATGCTTTGCCACCTCAAGAGTGGTTAGAAGGCGCTGAAACATTTACTTGCTAGTCTCACGGACGGGAGGAAGAGTTTCTCTCCACCTCCCCTGCCGCGCCCATTTTACGTACTGCGACGTGCGACTTTGCACCCCCAAAACCTCCTGCACCAGTAGAGTTACACCTGAAATGTCTTTCCTGCGTTTGCTTGCAGTTTGTTTTTTAAGGGTTATGTGCATTAAATGAAGATGATATGCCAATGAAAATAAAGTGTGGTTAAAAATGCGAGCACATGTTAAAAACAGTGCCGCGCTGTATTCAACTGTAAAGTGGGGGTTACAGTTGACACTTGATTTACTAAAAGAAACACCTATTCGCATGAATACTTCACACACGGTTTGAGTTTCAGACGAGTATTAAATATGCTACTCCCAGAAATCCGCCAGGCAGAAAAGCCGAACATAAAAAAGTGACTGTTTTTTCAATACTAAAATTCACTGATATGAGGCAGGGATGTCATTTCAGCAAATTGCCAGGGGTAGCGGAAGTGACACCACACGACCCTTGACCTCTGATGATATCACAGGAAGTGATGTCATTGGACCCCAACCAGGAGTGACGTCACATGATGTGATGGCACACGACCTTTCACCCCTTGACAAAACAGGAACTGACATCACATAGCATTGTTCCTAAGTACACTATGAACATTTTGGTTACGATATCACTGTAATGCGATACACATTTCATATAAGAATGGGTCACAATATTTATTTTTATTTTGACGTTTGTTAAGTGCACCCAACCTGGTGACGTAGCATATGTATCGTTAATACCAGTGTATATAGGACCATATTACCAAATTACTGTGAATGCAAGCAGACATCCAAAGTCAAATGATAATGATGTGTTATTGTATAGCACTTACGCTTAAGCACTTTATATAGTACAAATGTACATATAACATCACCCAACCTGTGTTGGTACTCGTGTATCAACCTCAGAAGGATGAAAGATGAGTTGGCCTTGGTAGGATTCAAACCTGCAATCTGCAGATCACACACACACAACGCAGCAGTGAGCGCTCAACCTACCTTGCTATCTCACCAGCTATAATAAAATTAGCAATTACATGCCTGAATGTTCTCAAAGTCAAAAAGCAAATTACACTTTGTAGTGGATACAATTAAACTGGTAAGTGTGAAGAGCAGGCCAGTTCATCTGCAGGGCTGGTGCACATTTGTCTACATGTCAAGCTTGTGTGGATCTACTTTTTAGGCTTCATAGGTTGGCAAAATACACACCATTGGGAGGGTTCATAACTGTGTATTAAAGAATTTAGAGTAGCGCAGGGAAAGCAGTGCACCGTACTCTGGGCTCTCGTTGCCTCATACATGCAAGCAAACATCCTGAGCCAGCATGCCATGAAGATAGGAAAGATAGACATATTACAACAAAGCATTTAATGTGGTGCAATGAAATCAAGGGCCACTTTATGTGCCATGGTTAAACATTTCTACACTGTACACAAGCTTTTAGGCACAAGGATTGTGTCAAGTGACGAGGACACCGAGATGGAATGTCTTGTGATGATCGTAAAAGAGACAACACAGAAAAAACGTGCTATAACTGCACCTTGCAAAAGGCAAAATACACAGTCCGAAATGGATTATTATTCTACTCCAAATGCTTTTTGGACGTTTTTGTCTGCATTGTGAATTTGAGGTGTTTATGAAAAGACTAAATCATTGACTCAACCCCTGAAATGTGCCTAAAATAAACCTTTAATGAGTCTAGCAATTATGGTATGGAATTCCAAAAAGACAAATTATTTACTATTTCTATTCTTTCTTGTTTAGGGTCACTGTTACATTTGTGGACCCCCCCTGTTTTTTTAAGAGGCCCGAACAAGAAAGCCAGCCACTCCAGAAACGAAGAGCCACATGGTACTGGCCACAGCCCAGGAGCTTGCATTTGTAAAAACAAAAACGTTTTGTTTTAGGGATAGCAAAGGAGACCACAGTCATAGCAAGGGAGACCACAGGGGTTGCAGCTGCGACTCCTGGCGACCCCTAAACGACGCCCCTGATGTGAGGGCCCAAAAGCAGATTTCCACAACTGCTCAGGATATTTTTGGAAAAAGCCTCCCCCGAACCCCCATTTCCGTGCAGCCTGTCCTACGCCACCTTGTGACGCTCTCTCTGCCTCAGTAACTCTAGCTCATCTCACTAAAGGAGGTGCCTCGGGCTGCCTCCAGAAAAGGGAGACTTTGACAGCCTTGCCACAAGAAACCATGCACATGCAACACAAAGAACTATAAGGGGCTCTTTTCCGCCTCAGGGCACCAAGGGGCATCCCTCCTTCTCCTGTAATATAAACATAAAGTTGACCACCTACCTACAGCATAGCTGCATTAGTAGGTTTTGAAAGGCAGGCCCACTAGGTGGCAGTGCAGCACTGCCTTGGGGAAATCTTTAACAGTGCTCTGCAGCTGTGGGACTGTCTTTACCAAATCAATTCTTTGTAAACCACCGTGAGGCTATGAAAGCCCTGCATTTATTAGACATGTTATTAACGGAAAAAGCAATTTAATGCTGAATTCAAAGTCTGCACAAGAATGTCCTTTTCATCTTATGCAATGAAGCGCTTTCACGAGCCTGATGCGCCAATGTTGATGCAGGGGTGCCTCTCGGATGATTCATTAGCGGGCATTCCAGTAAAAGAACGCCCTGTTCCTTGTTAAGTGCAAGCTGTTGATCCTGGTGAACACTACAGTGCGTGTACGTGCCATGTTTAAATGAAGTTCTAAACTCACCTGTTGACGCGTTGGCCTTCAGCACGAGCTGTCATTTTCTGTTAAGCACTAGACTGCATATTCTCCCGCTCTGAAGTTCTCCCCAGTTCTCTTTGTCCGCACCAGAGCACCCCCTCCAACCCAACCCCCCCCTTCCACTTGTAGCTCTTATTTTTAATTCTATGTTTACACAGTGGTGCGATTGGCACAGGAGGATAGCTCAGGGGCAACGCTCTCGCCCGCGAAGCACCACAGGTTCGATCCCCGCGTCCAGGCTTAGAAACCTCTGAGTATTAAGCGCGATATCAATAACCAATTATAAATGATATTGCACAGCCTATTCATGCACAACCCCTGAGGCCTATCATATTTGTAATTCGTTAACAAGTCTCCACCAATTGCACCATTTATTTTATTTTAGCTGAGACTGTTTAAAGTGCCTCGTGTAGAACTGGATGAATATAGGCACTATAGACATATCTTGTGACAATAAGGCAGTGTCAACGTGCTCACCTTGGAAGCAAGACGACACAAAGCAACAAAGGTTCGATCCCCGGGTCTGTGCTTAGAAACCTCTGGGTATTTAAACGCATTATAAATATACAACTAAGACAACAAAAACAAAAGAAAATTCTGTAACTGCGCCTCAATGGCACTGGGCTGTGTGAGCGCTTTAAAAATGTAAATAAATAAAAACAGAACACCCACTGCTAATCCTTTTTCAAAACAAAGTCGTCGCATTCCGGCAAGGCATTTTCAGATCTGAAGACAGCAATGCGCTCACGTGCCGGTGTGGCGGTCATTCTCTTTAAATAGAACACAGAATCTTTCACAATTAATGATGGGTTTTTCACCCGCCCTCTGTATTCATTTGTCCAAACGTGCAAACCATCGCATTGCGCCTGGCGCTGGATACACGGTTGCATGTTGTCCAGGGCCTTGCACGTGGGCGTACAGTCCGTATTACAGACCCTTTGCACAGGTGCAAGAGCAATTGTGCACGGTAATAACAGTAGAGCAAAAATAGCCTTAGAGTGAAGACTTATTGGGGCTCATTTTAATATCACGAGTACATTTGACAGAGGGGACCACTTAAGTTTGCACTTCTTTGCCAAAGGTCCCGCACTCCTTTCAAACACGTAGTGCAAAGTAAAGTGTAACACACAGACACCATCGTATCCTGCGAAATTGAACTCACACTGTAATTCTGTGATGCTTTGAGTGCTGTGTGAGCTGCGCTTTTCGCAGAACATCCCAAAGTAGACTTATTTTTTTCTTTATAGACTCTGGAGATTTGTAAAGTGCACTTTGTGTCCTGATTCCAATAATGCTATAAATTTCAGGTGACCGCCAAGAAAATGTTTTGTGCAGTTATGGACAATGCTAAAGGGCCGCCCAAAGCGAGGCAGGGTAACTGCTGTTACAATCAGCAGGCCTGGAGAAGGGCAGCCCAACCCCCCCACCTCCCTGCTTCCTGCTCCTCTCCTTCCCCCAAGCCGCACAGACACTCATTCTGCACAACACAATACTGAGGAAGGGTGAGGTGTGAGCAATCACCTCACCCTTCCTTCATGCAGCACCTAAGGAAACCAACAGGCAGGCAGGGATCAGGTTCAAAGACCTGCCCTCGCCCCAGGGGGCCAGATAGTCGGCTATCCAGCCGGGGGCTGGAACAAAACAGCCCCCATAACAGCCCCCACTACTAAACATATCAAAAGACCCAGGGCTCCCCTGGGTCTTATAAATACAGAGCGGCATGCTCTAAGAAAACACAAACAGTTTGTGGACCCTGAACAGGGACCCAAACACACAAGAAGTGGACTGTTTACTCAGTGCCTTCCAAAACTTTGCTTCTTTAGCAAACTCTGAAGTTCACTGCATTTGCAGCGTCTTTATTCCCCTTTGAACATTGCACTGTTCATGAACCTCTGCACGACAGCGAGTGGCGAACACTGAACAAACAAAGAAAGTCTCCTGGGACGTACCGAAGGGAAGCAGGAATCCGCTTACCAACGCGAACGAAGGAAGAGCCTGCAGTGCAGCCCGGCGTAGGCGGTGTCTTCAGGAGAATGGTCAATTTCAAGGTAAGCCGCCACGCCGGGCTCCGAACACGTAATAGAAACACTGTTTTCCTACGCGAGTAAACAAAAGTAAGCATCTGCAGGCAGCCGCTCCCCGGCAGACTCAGAATGCGCGCTGCACGTCTATTTTGATAGAAGCTTTGCAAAATTCGAAGCACAGAGACCAAGGGGAAACCTCATTCTGGGAAACATTATATTAAGGCACGACAAACTTTATAAACAGGTCCTTTTTACAGAATGCATATATTTTATCCCTCATACAACTGGGGCATTTTTAAGGCCCAGGCTAACAACGGGCACACGCAATTAAGTAACAACTAACAAAGGTATAACACACTATGCAGAAATCAAACCAGGCACAAGAAATAAATCTGCTCCCAAAGCCCACTACATGGCAGTTTTTCTGAACCTAATCAAAATATTCTGGGACAACATTAGACAGTTACCCAGCACGGGAAACAGCATTTCTAAGCCCACAACGAATCCACAAATAATATGACAATGTGCATGACAGATGGTGAAATTGCCTAGTGAACTGGAGCTCATTTTGACATCTGTGCAGAGACTGCTGACACGGGTTCAAACCCCTACAGGGCCAACACACAGCCTTTTCAAATATGTCTTTCTTTTAATCAAAACAGGCTGAAAGGAAACATGGGTCCCAAACGGAAATCACGGGAACCCACCACACCAGCACAGAAACCCAAATCACCCCACCTTCTGGCAGACATCGAGGCAGCGGAACACTACGGTTGGGCTTGGATCAGGGAGAATATGTACAGCCTACCAAAGGAAGGGATATTCATGCCGCCCATTCAAGATGATGTCACATCACCATCAAAGAGACAGAAAGTGACAGATGGCCATAGAAAAGGTAACAAAAAACTGGCGAAATTGTGCGAGAACATGTCAGAAATGCAACAATTATTGCGGGAAATGAGGGGGAAACAATTATCCCAAACAGGGGAACCGGGGCCCACAAACCACAACATACCCCTAGAACCTACCATATTGGTGACCCCCCCACACCAGCAATAATCCAAACAATAGCAGCACCAGCCACATCACTGCCACATGTGCCAGCAACGTCAACAGCTGCCAGCACAGTTGCACCAACGGCAACCACGGCAGACTCAACAGGCGTTTTAAAAGCATGGGCAACCCCCAGTACAGACCCAGTGGGACAAACTGGGCAAAGCCACAGCAACCCAACAGACATAGCAATGATCTGCAATGCCCAATTAGATTATTTCAGACTGAAATACTGAATAGATATAAAAGATGCCGAGCATGGAATATTGACACCACAATCAAAGAAGCCATATGGGCCAAAGAGTTCATAGAAATCTTTTCATTAATAGAAGCCCAGCGCAAAGAGAAAGATGCTTTTAGGGATCCCAAAAAGATAGAAGAGAAAGCCATAGTCAGAAATGCCCAGGTAGAACAGAATTGGGACAACTGGCTTCAGGCTTTCGCCATCTTGGCAACAATATACGAGGAGAAATTTCCCCATGATGGCAGAAAAATATGGGCTTACATGGATAAAATAAGAGAAGTGAAAATCACTCAGAAAGGGAAGACCTGGCTAGCATACGACATCAGATTTAGGAGAAGCATGTCAGAGAGGCCCGCCATAGAATGGGACGAGGTCCAAAATGACTTGTACATGTTAAATGCTGAGCCCCCAGCGGAGGAAGAGGCCTCACAGAACTCCTCCAAAAATAACTAAAATACACAAGGTCCCAGAAATAACGATAATAGCCCTTTTGGAAGAACCAGCCATGGGCCGCTAAGTCTAACACCCACAGGCAAAACAAGAACCACTCTACAAAGCCAACATTCCATGCAGGAATTTTGGGAAAAACCAGTGCACCTGGGGTAAAGGAATGCTGGTACAAACACGCTTGCACAAACTGCAACAGTGATCAGGCAGCAAGCAACTGCACCAGACTGCCAGCCAAAAATTCAAAAGATTAGCACCAACCACGCCTTTTCAACCCCAGGCCTGGCACCAGGCAAAACTCCCAACAACCCAACCAATTTTAGAGAAGCGCTCTTGAATTAGCCAGACAGGGAAACCAGCAAGGCAATCTGGCAGGGTTTTTCCAAGGGCTTTGTCATCCCATTTAAGGGCACAGGGTCAGAGAACATCCCATTGAACCTAAAGTCCACCAGGGACAACCCCCAAATAGTGGAAAGCAAAATCAAGAAGGAACTGCTTTTAGGCAGGATTGCAGGACCCTGGGACCACATGCCCCTCAAAGATTACATACTATCACCACTAGGATTGGTCCCCAAAAAAGAACCTGGAAAAATGAGGCTAATTCACCACTACGGCCTTTTATTGCCAACACTTGACAAACAATGTGTGAGCCAATTTATTCTGGGTGAGGGTACGGGGTCGGCAAAAAGTATGCATGCATATGGGTTCAGCAGTTATTGTAAGAGCTTAATTCTACCCCAACTTTTTCCCCATGAGATGGAAGTAACACACAAACAGACTTGTGATAACATTACTAAAATGATAATAGAATGTTTTTATATAGTGCTTAATGCCGGATTATTCCCACTTCTAAGAGATGTGCTAACTTTGCTATTATTAGTCAGTTTAGCGGTTCTCAGTTTATTGACCTCGAATGGTTGCAGGACTGAGCCTGCTTTGCTCGTGTTCAAGCGTGTGCCTGCAGGTCACTAAGAGATTTCTGTTTTCAGGGCATAACCCACTGAGCTATGTTACAGGCTAATTTAGCTTCAAAGGGCCAATAGTGGCAAAAGCCGAAGGCTACTGGCTGAACTCTAGTCTAATTGCCTGGCCTGGGTCCTAGAGAGAGAGT
Organism: Ambystoma mexicanum; assembly: GCF_040938575.1. Taxonomy (NCBI): domain Eukaryota; kingdom Metazoa; phylum Chordata; class Amphibia; order Caudata; family Ambystomatidae; genus Ambystoma; species Ambystoma mexicanum. The sequence goes on from NC_090941.1 coordinate 635,481,087, forward strand.
GCTCAAAACGTAAAATTAGAGTCCTCGATCCTTAGGGTCGGGCCATGGACTCTTCTCTGAATACTCCATTGAAACCTATAATGGCTCCCAAAGAATTCATTTTCTATCTCCTTTGTATAAATGCTACTGCTACACTCAGGTCGGACTCAAAAGGTCAAATTGAAATTGCCAGATTCAAAAAGGCTAACGGACTTGGGAAAGCCTTCCATATTAAAGTCTAAGACTAGAACTAAAATACACAAGCTTGCGGAGAAAACTGAAGACCCATCCGTTCAAATGATAAACCGGTCCTAAGAAACTGATAGCCCTAATGACTTTTTGAGCGCATTGTCCTGTGATTTTATATGTTTTGTCCCTACATGTACATGTCAGCACCCTAATGCTTGCGAGCTACTGGCCCTATATAAACAAACAACCCCCCACCAAATCCCCTTATATTATTTATAATCCAAAACCAACCCAATACATATATAAAATAACTCAAATAATATAAAGGTCAATTGTGTAGAAGGTCTATTAGAACCACTATAATTAGGTCAATTAGGACTAAGGGTCAATTGTAAAAGGTCAATGTGGGTACTACCTTCTAAAATACTGTACTAAGTATGTCAAGGAATAGGCAAGATCCCATGAGCTCCTGTGGAAAATCCTCGAGGACTTCCTCTTTGCAGCACCAAAACAGGGGCTTGCTGTCACACGGAGGCCAAGTTTACCTCAGTTTGCTCTGGATATTGAGCTACAATATCAACAGTCACTGCAGATCTGACAGGGCTCGCGAGCTTAAAACAAGGCCGTCTGTGGAGGTGAAGGATGGTCATTGGTTTCTTCCAACTTTAGGTGGAACAGGGTCAATATCGCTCAATGCTTGCAAGAGTTATGCTGGACTGCATTTCTGGGGGAAGATGCCTGCGCTGCTCCCGGCTGCTCCACACTCCAATATTTTGAGTTCCTGCCTTGGAATCCCACAATGCCCACCACTACCCATGTCTGTGTATAAACTCCACTCTGAGATCATTTGAGTTCCATCCTAGGCACGTCACACCGCCCAGCATTGGCCATGTCTCTGGATACAATCCACACTAGGATGATTTGAGTGCCCACCTTGACATCCCGCAATGCCCACCACTGCCCATGGCTCTTTAGAAACTTCACACTGCTATTGTTTGTGTGCCTGCCTTGACATCTCACAATGCCCACCACTCCCCATATCTCTGTATAAAGTCAACTCTTGGATCATTTGAGGGCTAACCTTGGCATGACACACCGCCCACCATTGCTCATTTCTCTATATAATCTCCACTCTCGGATCATTTGAGTATCATCCTTGACATCCCACAATGCCCACCACTGCCCATGGCTCTTTAGAAACTTCACACTGCTATCTTTAGTGTGCCCGCCTTGGCATCCCACAACGCCCACCATTACCTATATCTCAGGATAATCTCCACTCTGGGATCTTTTGAGTACCCACCTTGGCATCCCACAACGCCAACACTGCCCATGTCTCTGTATAAACACCACACTTCTATCTTTCGAGTGCTTGCCTTGACATCCCACAATGCCTGACATTGACCATGTCTCTGAATAAACTCCACTCTGGTATCTTTTGAGTGCCCACCTTGGCACCCCACAATGCAAACCACTGCCCATGTCTCTGCATAAACTGCATTCTGTGATCTTTTGAATGCCCACCTTGTCATCTTGCAATGCCCACCACGGCCTATGTCTCTGTATAAACTCCACTCTGGGGTCATTTGAGAGCCCACCTTGGCATCCCACAACGCCCACCACTGCCCATGTCTCTGAATAAAGTTTATGAACAGCAACACATCAGCGTCCCTCAACATTTGCCCTCATAGACTATCAACACAGTTAAGGGCTTTGACTACAGTGGCATGCCATTACCATGTCCTTCGTGTGTATAGTTTTCTATTAACACGTGCTGCTATTGGTACAATCGTCCCTTAAAAGAAAAACTGCTGGCAGTGGCTAAGCAGCCTCTTGGTGTGAGCCCAGCCTTCTATTGCAGTGGGTGTAATGCTCCTCCTGGCTTGCGTTACAAGGTGATGTGAGGAAGGGTCCCGCACGTCTCCCCTCTGATTCTCTCCAGTTCGCTCTCCGTTTCCCATTCTCTCTTTATGTCTGTCTCTTCTCCACCTCTCGCTCTTTCTCTCAACTTTCTATTCTCTGGCCCCCTCTCATTGTCTCTTTCACATCCTCTCTCTATTGCTACATCTCCTCCTCTCTGCCCCATCCCTCTCTCTCTGTCTCTCTAGCCCTCCCTCCTTTAACTCTCTCATTCTCTTTGTTTCATTCACATTCTGTCTCCCTCTTTCTCTCCAGCGCTCATATCTTTTTCATGTTCTTTTATTTATTTATTTATTTATGTATGTATACATTTGTAAATCTCGTGGAGCCCAGAGGCATCTAGGCGCTCTGGCTTAAGAATATGGTTACACGTTTTTGAGCTTCAAGACAAAGAAGCTCTTTTGCAGTCCTACATCTCCTCCTCTCTCTCCGTGACTCCCCCCCCCCCCTCTCTTTATCTGTCTCTTCCACATCCCCTCTCGCCCTCTAGGAATTGTTCACAGGTCTCATGAAGCTCAGCGCTTTGTCTACCCATTAGTGAGGATGGGGTTTGCCTAACAACATAATGCAAACATTACCCTGATTCACAATGATAACAGGATTATAACAATTATTTAAGTCGATTTGACAATGTATACCAGGCAGATTATATAAATAATAGTAACTTGATGGGCAAACTGTTGGACTTTGGCAAAGGTAGAGGCACTCGTGTGCGCGCGTTCTGCTCGGTGCGTTATAACGAGGAGTGCAGGGCCGGGGTTTGGCTGGTGGCGTAGCCATCGCGCGGAGGGGAAAGTGGGGCACGGTGGCGAGGCAGTACGTTTACTGCTTACACGGATTTCACACCCATCTCTAGCATTTAATACACGGAGCAGGAGTGTTCCAAGTGCACGATTCTCCTGAAACATGCACATTTCGCACTCAGTTGACAGATCTAAAAGGCATTTCTAAAAGGTACTCTCTTTGCTCTTATCCTTTTTCGCCGCCGGATTACACACTCTGCCCAATAAATTGCTTCTAAGCGCTTTGGTGATATTCTTTATTTTTGGCATTTAGAAATATAGCAAAAATGTGCCAGACATTGGGGCCAAATCATAACCAGGAACTCATTCAAATTCAAGAAACTGAGTCATAGAATGATCTTATCATATGTCCTTTAACACATCAAAGGAACAGTTAACAAGCCTCATTCGACCTATAATCTACCCCACACAGCCTGTGATCTACCCCACACAGCCTGTGATCTACCCCACACAGCCTGTGATCTATCCGCACACAGCCTGTGATCTACCCCACACAGCCTGTGATCTATCCCCACACAGCCTGTGATCTACCCCACACAGCCTGTGATCTATCCCCACACAGCCTGTGATCTACCCCACACAGCCTGTGATCTATCCCGACACAGCCTGTGATCTGCCCTCATTCAAGCTGTGACCTGCCCCCATTTAAATTATGATATACCCCATACAGCTTGTGATATGTCCTCATACAACGAAGGATGTGCCCAATACAGCCCATGATGTGACCTCATTCAAAGTAGGAACTTCACTCATGTAATACGGTCTTCCCTCATACTACCTCAGCCATGATCTTTCCCCAAACAGCCTATGTTCTGTTCTTCGTGAACCTATAATCTATTCACATTCAACCTGTGATTTCACCTCAAGCAAGCTATGACTGGCCCTCACAAAACCTACGATCTAGTGGTGAAAATAGTAGCATCACACTCAGCTTAAAGAGCACGGCTTTGAGTGGGCAAGCCCAAAGGGCCGACTGAGGGTAAAGTCTGCATTCCTTCTGGAGGTGAGGCGCTGCTGAGACTCCTGACCACGGAGAGTGAGTGCCCCCTCTTCTCTCTTGATACGCGCCTCCGCCATGCAAGGGCTTAACCTTCCGTGGCTGGAGACTTTGAACCCCAAAAGGAGCCGATTCCACCACCTATGGTTCCGCTGCGTGCTACTAGCGAGGAAGTAAACCTTTGCCTTTCCCTTCCCAGCACTAGAAGATGTTTTGAAATGTTTGGTGGGGTTGGGGGACTGAAATAGTGACAGTGGGATCATAAATATGTATCTGTTTTAGTGGAAAGAGCTGTGCCCTGAAGTTATACACAGATCACTGCAAAAGGAGCATCAACCCTTTGAGTTGTCTTACTGGGATGGCCAAATGTGACCTGTTCTGAAGCAGGCGCTCGAACACTTTGAGCTGTCTTACAGGGACTGAACCCTTCATTGACTTGATTTTGTGTATTCATATATTTTTATTCAGTTGACTATTGATACATTTTATTTAACAATCTTTTTCTATATATGTGTCTCAATTTTTTCGCATTTGTATTTTGTAGTAAATTGAAAAGTAATCTGTTAAGACACTCCTTTAGTTAAATAAGCCAGTCCTTTTTCTAAAGGTGCTGCTTCTTAGGCCACACTAGATACTTTTTAGGCCACACCGTGACCAACACATATTCTATAATGTTTAAAGTCCTGCCCGTTTGATCATCCCACTTAAAACATCAGGAAGCCAAGAACGTATAATTAGTTCCATTCATATACAGAACACCTACACGCGGGTGCATAGCATTTCAAGGCCAGACCAAAGCCGTGCTGCAATGAAACACCTCCCATATTTATGTATTTATTTATTTATTTATTTATTTATTTATTTATTTTGGATTTGTAGAGCGCACTACAGCCCACAGGCATCAAGACGCTTAAAGGATACTTAAGAAGGCTTGCTTGAGGTTTACAATAAGCGCATAGATATGGCATAACATAACATAGAACGACCTAACACATGGTTACACTTGTTCAGTGCAGTTATGAGTTTGCAGCTAGGTGTAGCCAAGCACAGTGACATTACATGATCTGCCCAGGAATACACGGCTTGGTTGAGGAGAGAAGTTCGGGTCTCTTGTGTGCATAGTCCACAGAATAACAGCCAGGTCACGTGATCCTCGAGCGCCTGGACTCTCTTCTGTGGCCTGGACGATAAGCAACTTCCAAATGCAGTGAAATAGCCCAACGTTCTCCCAAAGAGGGACCCGCCCTCCATAACCTGCAGAGTGAGTTGGAACAGCAGACAACATGATCAATCAGACGCTGGCCTCTCTGCTGTGACTGCTACACAACGTTCTTATTGCTAACTGAGCTGAGGCTTGCACTGGGCATCACTTGGCTTTCAAAGAAGTGCCCGACGGACACTGACCTTGACCAATCTACGTGAGTCTTGGACTATCCACCTAGAAGTGAAAGGCACATCCCGTAACCAGGCTCTGACTGGTAAAAGGCTGGCAGCTTTCAGAGCTCTGTTGCATTGTTCCAAGTTCATAAAATAGCTCAGTGAGTTATCCCCCAAGAGAGAGGCGCCTGTAAGGGCAGAGTGGAGTCCGCTTCTCACGTTTTGGAGATCAATGATATATATATATATATATAAGTTCCACTGAGTTGGACTATTTTACCTGTGTTGTGCAAGCGCCAAGAGGCAGTTCATTCAGCGGTGGGAGCTGTATGCATACTCACTTTCTTTACCTGAACACACTAAATCGTTCTATTGGTTTATCATTTGGTAAGACTTGTTTTGTCCGAGAAAACAGGCTTGCAAATGAAATGGTAAGCGTGTACACAGTAATGCAATGTGATCCGCAAAACACGAAAAGACAGAACTAATCGTCCGGGTGAGCGACCAAGCATTGACACTTGATCCTAGAATTCTTTAAAGAGCGATGCGATACATAACGTTATGGCCTTGAAAATAAGTTCCTCCCTTTTTCACTTAAATGCACAGTGTTGGATTAGATGCTTGATTTAGCTGTGCTCCCCTAAAGGTCGCCATGGAATAAACTATAGGCGTACTTACATAACTCATGTCCATGTATTATGTCTTAATTTCATGCAAAGAAGCAGCACAGTAACATTGCATGCCACGTTTCATGTTATTGGATGGTGGGGGTGGAGAACATATATTGCTTTTCAAGAGGGAACAATTTTAGTGATAATTGTATAGTACAGTATTAGTTTTCGATGTACCACTTCTGTTGGATTCCTCCTGGCTTCTAAGCGCTGTAATAAACGGTGTTTTGTTTTTCAGAATGTAAACACAATTGCAACAGCTCTCCCGCTGTATCTCACCGAGTTCTACCGAGTGCCTTTATTTTTGTTGTCCCAGCACTCCCGTGTTCCTAAAATAATTTTCCTTAATTCTTCAAGTGCAGCGACAAGTACCAGCCACGGTATAACATGTCATTCTTATGAAGTGCACGCACTTTTCAGGCTGACTGAGGCCCCCCGAAAAGCAAGGCACTCACAGCACAATAAACGGGGCGTCTCTAGGTCAGCATCCCCCATAAACCCTCAAAAAAAGAAAACACTCTGACTCCGGGCCTGATTTACAAAGCCGGTTTCATTTGCACTTTACCATTTAAAACCTGTTTGTAAACCAGGACCCCAGTCTCATTTAGTATTTGTTTGATATTCCCGGCATGGTTTTGAGCAATTATGGAAGTTGCGGTGTATACATTAAAGGCATTCCGCGCTGCAGTGAGAACATAACATTCACACCGTCAGACAAGGGGGTACCAGCACACCCAGACATGGGATGGAAAGTTAATTAAATAGTGGTGGCCTTACCTGGGACTTGCAAAAGTGCCACAAGTTGCAACAGTAGGAGCATGGCCATCGTCAGGCGAATGTTGCAGCAAGTGCAGCAGTGCCAAGGCAGTCCCGTTACAGCAGTTCTCGTGGACGGCTGCTGAGCACTTCTGATCGCAGGGAAGCCCGCCTCTACCTCCTCCGCGCGCCTCGGAGCAGCTCAGGCTGCGCAGCTCGCAGAGGACGGCTGGCTGCTGTGTAACTGAGCAGGGCTGCACGCGGTGGCTTTCACAGCAGCTCTGCCTCCTCCGCGCGCCTCAGAGCAGCTCACGATGCGCAGCTCACAGAGGACGGCTGGCTGCTGTGTAACTGAGCAGGGCTGCACGAGGTGACTTTCACAGCAGCTCTGCCTCCTCAGCACGCTGTCGAGAATGCTCCTGATGCGCAGCTCTCAGAGGAAGGCTGGCTGCTGTGTAACTGAGCAGGGCTGCATGCGGTGGCTTTCACAGCAGCTCTGCCTCCTCAGCACGCTGTCGAGAATGGTCCTGATGTGCAGCTCTCAGATGAAGGCTGGCTGCTGTGTAACTGAGCAGGGCTGCACGCGGTGGCTTTCACAGACGAGGCGTGGGGGGCTACTGTCACTGGGTTGCTGCGCAGCTTGGGTTGAAAATAGCGTAAATGTCGAAATGCATGTGTTGTTGGGAGCACAGGGCTCCTGGTAAAGCTTTTCAAAGTTTTATTGACACTCCAATTCCAAATGGCAGCACTTAAGAATCCAGTTAATGGTTGGTGGTAGGAGTTTTGAGCACCCTCTTTTGGTGGTTGGGAGTACACTCTCTTTTTGTGGTTGGCAGTGTGACGAATTGACTACTGCCCTGCAGGAGTACTGGAATGAGTAGTATCTAAACCGCCTACTCAGCCACACACTGCTATAAAACCAGCAGTGTTCTGAATCCTAAAGGTGAAACAGACACAACCTGACAGGCATACTTCCATCGCCTTTTGTGGTAGCGCAGGCGGAGCACAGGCTACTCTTTCAGGAGGGCTGTGAGGTGGTTTCAGTAGTAACCCAAACAACTTAAGTACAATGGTCCAAAATAAAGCAGTGTCCAATCCCGTTTCTATCAAAATATAGACTTCTAATGAAACAATAAAATGCAGTCAAACAATCAGAAATCACTAGAAAAAACCCACTCTTGCAAAAGTGCACAGAGAATGCAGATGTTTGTGAAAAGGGGACTGTGGGTAGATGAGCAGTGATATTCAGGCAGAAAGACTGGCACAATGCACTGTTCAAAAGAGATGTCTATATGAACAAGGGGGTGTTGAATCGGGACTCTGGGTTCCCTCATTGCAGAACCAGTGTCGAGTCAAGGAGTGGCGACACTGGGTCCAACAATGCAGCGCTCTTCAGCAGCAACAGCCATTTCAGTGGCATAAGAAGACTGAGTGGTCTGAAGTATAGAGAAGCAGAGACTGTCCTTCAGCAGCGAGAGGGCTCGGCTGTCTGAACATGGCATCGAGGTACTGCAGAGCAGGAACGTCAATTCACCAAAATGCCAGGGGTAGCAGAAGTGACATCAAAGATCTGATGGCATCACAGGAAGTAATGTCACTTGACCTTTGACACAGATGGCATCAGATCCTCTTTAACCCTAGTGACATTACCGGAAGTTGCTTGCAGGCATAAAAAATGACATAAACGTAAACATTTTAAAATACCAAACACATATTGAGGCAGACAAGAATATTTTAGATACCAACCACATTTTAACAAGGGTGCTGTCTTCCTATGCCATGGGTAGGGTCATGATATGAAAGGGTTGGACCCAATAGTACAGCATAGGCCAAAGCAATATTGGCTCCGCCATCAGGTTCACTATTTGAAGATTTGAATACATCTTTTTGCAATAATTATGACAAAGCATTGAGCAATTCTGGGGAGTGCTGTGACCTGATTCTTGCTGAAATGGACTCACAAACTTACATTGATGGAAAGCCTGGTGAAGATGTACAACACAATGAAAATTGTAAAATGGGGAAAGATATACAGAGAAATGTTGTATACACTGAAAAGGGAAATAACCACACACCTGAGGAAACATAAGGAGATATAGTCCTCCGTGATGAGATGCCGAGTGCCAAAATATTGTTAAATTTACATGGACTTTTATATGTCTTGGCTCCCTACAAATGTGGGGGCCCATAAAGGGGATCCCTTGGCAAGCAAGAAATTGTCACTTGGGGGAGACAGAAACGCTAAAACATTGGCTGTAGCGCAAAACTAGGGCAGAGGAAAATTTGTTTGGGAAAATTCATAATGAGATTAGAGGATTTAAACAGTGAAGTCATGTGAGTAGTATATGGGGCCCCTTTTTTGCAATGTAACATTTTTGACAGGTGGGAACGCTCCCTGGGTGTCCTTAGTCCCGCCCCCTTGTGATATGGATTTGATGTGAATTTGATATACATTTGATATAAAATAAATATCAAAGATGATATCTATTTTATATCAAATGTATATTTTTTGATATAAAGTGTTTTTGTAGTTTGACATTAAAAAGGGTATAATTTACATCAGTTTGTTATAAAGTGAATATACATTTTATATAAAAATGTGAGCTGGGAGTGCTCGTGTGCGCTGCTGCCTGTTGAAGGGCGAAGTAAGTTGTGAAGAGAGAGACTGTGAATGTTAGTGTTTTGTTGTGGTGACGCGTTGATGATGCTGGAGTAGGTGGAAAGTGGTTTTATATAGCCTTAATATAAAGTGGGTGTATATTGATAACAGTTGTTATATAGATGTAATATAAAACTATGCAGTGTGACTGATGTCATGCTTTTATAACAGTTTTATATAGATGTAATATAAAGCTATGCAGAGTGGATAATATCATTATTTTATAACTGTTTTATATAGATTTAAAATAAAGTGGGCATTATTGATAACAGTTTTATATAGATGTAATATAAAGCTGTGTAGAGTGGGTGACATCAATATTTTATAACAGTTTTATGTAGATTTAATATAAAGTTGGCGTTATTGATAACAGCTTTTACATAGATGTAATATAAAACTATGCAGAGTAGCTTACGACATCATTTTATAACAGTTTTTCTATTGATTTAATATCAAAAAGGAGGTTGTGTTTTTAAAGGCAAGCTGTCATAAGTTTGAAATGTAAAGGAGAGGCTGGAGCTATACATAGGTCTGGGAGGGTTTTGGCATTTTTATATGAATAAAACATGTTTTTTTTTTTTTAAATAGGTTGAGCAGGGTCGGGCTCACCTGGTCATGCCTGGACATGAAGCCATTAAAAATATAGGCTGACAAAGCAGAGTTATGGGTTTAAAAAAAAACAGCGAAGTTGCATGGCATGAATACAAATATAGAATATATAATCTATTAACATTAAAACATGTTAGAATGAAAACAGATGTTGGCAAAACAAAGCAAAGGGCGCTTTAGAGGTCTGAGGCAAAACAGTTGAAAGCTATTGCTTGTGGCATTGTAAAATGTAGTTTTAAAGAGTGACAATATTTTGCATATTTTAGGCAACAAAAGTGTCATAAAAAAAGTGGTGATCAAATTCCAGCAGTCCTATCCAGGAAGAAATGGACACACACACGCACGCGCACACACACACACACACACGCGCAAGAAATGGGGTTCTTATCTACAATGATCACACCTGACTGAGGCAGCAAATTCACAGCTGAAGACACAGGCCCATGTGAGCTGGCTCAGCTGAGTTCTGTTTTCAGTCAGGCAAAAGAATGATGTAACCGTTAGGCTGCAACTGTGACTTCCAAGAATATAGGGCAATGGGTGTGTGGGCCCACTGTCTTATCTTAGAGTCTCACTGTGTTATCTAGAATATTCTTCTGCGGAATACGTATGACTAATGAACTACAGAGGGGCGAGTCATACTTTATGTGCATAATATGTCACGTTGGAGATCTGCTGATAACCGGCCACAGAGGGCATAGGGGTCAATTGTACGTGTTTAAAAGCAGATTTTGGAAGCCGGACAGAAATATTGCTTTGAAGCCACAGAGGTGGCTGCCCCATTTCCTTGATGATTAGAATTCTGATATCTGCAGGCACTTGTCTAGGAAAGGAGAGACCTTATTTTCTATGAAAGAACATTCAGGTAAGCTGTATTTCACCTTCTAAACAAGGGGCAAAATGTTTTACACATGTTTGTGATGTGTCTCTATTTAGAGGATGAGAGCAGTTGGGGAAGATTTACTATTTCATGCAAGCTTGTTTTTGATTTTTCTGCAGTCTTGCACAGCTGTGTGAAGGCATTTTAAAATAAACAGTGTTTCTTTGTGACACAGCAGCCTGGTTAGGATAATGTTTATCTGGGTTCATAAGCGTGAAATATTTATATGGTCTTTAAATCTAATGAACAGTATTTTTTAGTGCTGAGAAAGTGGTTCAAGGCACTAACATACTTTTCTGACTTTGGCAGGCTGTCTAGGGTAATGTGTAAAACATTTTTGCGAGTGTTTATAGATCAGTTATTTAATAGTCCAGCACCTAAATATTAAACCCTCTACACTTAGAGGGTTTAACATTTTAAATAGCATATTCTGGATAGATACACGCTTAGCCCCTGCGGGGGCTAGCATATGAATAAAATATAGAGGCATTGTGAGGCCACAGTCTGCTGGGTCATGCATGAATGAGATTAAGTATATTGCTAAACAGTACACATGCTGTGGAAAACGTGTAGCTGGTATTTTTATATAAGGGATGAAATTATTGATGTTTATACACAGCACAGGTGTTAAGGGGCTGCATAATATTTTTAAAAGAGATGCTTGGTGCGAAAGCCATTTTTTAAAAGTTCATGTTTTAGAATGTTAGAATCTGGCATTGTACATTGTGTATTTTTAAGTATGGGGCTGTTTGAAAAGCGCAAACTGTCATATTGTTGCAGCGGTATAACTGCCACATGTGCAGGCTGGTGTTAGAGTATCAGGTTGCATTTTTATACACATGGAAGCCCCGGAAAGTCCTGCTTTGCCATGGCCCGCTCTGCAGCCTGTTGTTAACATTCTCCTACGATCGTGCATTTTCGTTTAAAGCAAGCACTTCAAGGTCCACAAGGTGAAGGATTACTTCAAAGGACGTTAAAGACTTATATTGAACGGACACAGTTACTTATATTTCCTTTTTTACTCTATTTAGGCACTGCACATTTCAGCTTGTAGGCGTGCCTATATAACTGTGTTTGTGCGTGCACCGGACCCGGGCCCAGGCTGGGGGTGCTTCCTTTTTCTATTTACTGTAGAATAAAAGGTTAAGAATTATCACCTTGCTACTGAGCACGTTCAGGACTGTTGAAATTTGAGTTTAATTGAAGCTACTTCTGTTACATGATGCTAATGCACGTTTCCTGTGCCATTGTTATTCCTGTTTTCTTTACCAGGTCTTTTGTTTATGAAGTAGCGCCCAGCTCACATTTCTAAAGAGAGCGTGTGTGTGTGTGCTTGAGTTCCGGTGTTAAGGTCTTGATGTTAAAAGTTATGTATACACTAAAATCTGACATGCCTGGTGTGTCGGCTCAAGGTTCATGCGAAAATAATGGAAGTGCAACTCCTAATGGCTTATTATCAAACAACCTATGCATAAATCCAAACAAACGTTCTATGCCTAAATCGAGTGATCAAAACAAGCGTGTTTCTCGCACATCTAAGAAAACCATCACTCTTACCCCAGTTAATAAAACCCCTTGACAAAATCGAGACATTCGAAACTTTTATGAAAAAATAAGTTAATCCTCAGCATTAACTCAAGCCCTACTGCAATCCGAGCCAGTTGTTCCGCCAGTGGCTAACTCCATACTGGAGTTCACAACTACTTACAACACTGATCTTAATGTGATGAATCCTTCTATCATTATTTCCGACCAAACCATACTGACAATTCCTCAGACTGTAAGAGGATTCAATTCAACACTACAGCTAACTCAATGCCTAGTCTGGGATACTGAATGGAAACCCTTATTGATATATCTTTATGTCCAGTTCATGAGTTCTGGATGACTACCCCTATATAACACCCCTCTCTTGGAATCCCCCTGACCCCACTGAGCCAAGAAGTAGTTCTGTTTTGCAAGTTTAAAAGGTTTATTTGAGAATTTAAACAATATATATATATGTCACACTTTTATAATGAATTAATAATTGAATATCACACTTAATCTGAGCAGTAATCAATAATGGATAGTCTGGCACTAGCACACTTCTTTATAATCAATGATGAGTGGGTATAGGATGGATAAGATAGCAAAAATACTTTTATGGTTTCAAATAGATGCAATGTGGAATGAAAATGCAGTACAGAAAATAACTCGATAGGATTTCAGCAAAAGACAATGTAATCACTTTCTTGGACAATTCACACCCCCCTTTATGCAATGTAAGGAGATGAAGATGAGAGCACACAGTTCTTAGGAATGCAATCAAATAGAATTCAGTTCAATTCCCCCCCAGCAGCTTATACAACAGATAGGAGTTTTGAAACACAGGCAAAATGCTTTGAATATGGTGACAATGCAGTGAGAAATATGCTGAAAATGCTTTTAATTCCCTTTAGGAGGTTCAGGGTGAGTGAGAGATACTAGGGATGAGTTCAGGCTCCCTTTAACAATGCTCTAGGAGTAACTAGCAGGTTAAACGAATTTTTGGCAAAGGAAAGCAAGGAAGCTGCTGTTTTCACACGTGGCTGGATTTTTAACCAAATCGCGAATCGTGGCAAAATTCGCGAATGCGTGAATCACGATTACGGCAAAAGTATAAGGAGTAGCAAGTCGGTTCTAGGTACGTTGAAAAGCTAAGATTCTAAGCTTTCAGAGGAAAGTTAAACCAAACGGTTCCAAAGATATGAACGATTTTGTAAAGGTCGAATTTAAAGTAACTCAAATTGACAGGTGACAGCTTTTAAAAATGACAGGTGACAGCTATGCGGCTGCAGAATTGACAAGGGACAGTTAGGAGGCAGTTCTACTTAGATTAAATAGATTGAATTATATCACTGGAAACTAAGAGATTTGGTTTCACACCGTCCTAGCTGTACTCACAATGTATTTGGAAGGTCTAGGTCTCATGGATCGGGTCAAGATGGCTTCGGTTATGGTTTCGCCCCGGACGGTCCCTGCGCACAGTGTCTGGTCTCTGCTCTGCTGGTCTGGTCTGACACTGCTCCTGGCCCGGCTCCTGGATCTCTGGGTACAGCGTCTGTGCACAGCTCCTGGATCTTTCTGCACAGCTTTCTCTGGACACAGCGCTGATCTGCACGGCTCCTGGATGCTGCTACCGCTGTTAGGTTTGCTGGATGCTGAGGCCTGCTGAGAAGAGTTCTCAGTTTGTGGGTTTAAGCCCTTGCTTTGAGTTCTGAATCAAGTTCTTTGGAGTTTTAAAGTCTAAGTGTTGGATCTGGTATCTTCTGGATGTTGTGTGGTCCGGCAGAGTGCGTTGCAGCAACTGGATTTGAATGTCTCTACCTGTCCCAGCAGTCTCTTTTTATGTGTTTTGAAAATGGGTGTGTGCCTGGGCCTAGCAAAGCCTATCCCTCTCTACTTGTCATTGGCCCAATTCTCCCCTCTCCCATGATTGGGGGAAGGAAATGTGAGTCAGAGTGATGCTGTAGGTTTTATGGGTCAGAGGATCCTCCCCTGGTCAGTTTGCCCACAAATCTATATTTGATTCAAATACATATTGCACAGATACACAGTTGTTTAAAATTACATGCACCCATCACATATCACATGAGGTATACTCTGTTCAAACTCTGCTCTTCCTGGGGGCTTGCATTCAGAAATGGCAACATTTTGCACTTTTTAACTGGTTTTGCAATATCGGACATTTACCCAAATTTACACACATGTGCGCAAGGAGTATGGACATTAATTGATGAAGTGTCAGATTTTTAACATGCAGACATTTGGAGTGAAACCCTATTTTCCGCTAGCAACCCCCCAGATCATACCACCGGGTCTTAAAACCTCTTAAAATGTGGGCAGAAAAATCACAAGAATTATGGTATCATTTAGCTAATTTTGACAAGTCTGCACCATGAGTTATACATCTTTCTTAAAATCATATTCTGGCCAACAGGGGTGTGTCTTTTCAGGTCACATGGTGTAGAAACCAGTTTATCCAGTTTCTGCCAAGCTCAGAGACCCTGCCCCTCCCAGCTTCTGCCAAGAGGAAGCTATTTTACGGCCCCCCCCCAATAAACCATCTGCCTGAGTCAAGGAAGGGCTTTGTTCAAAAGGAAGCCAGTTACGATCCCCCCAATAAACCATCTGCCTGGGCCCAGGACAGGCCTTTGTTCAACTCCCTGTAGCTGCTCCACCCCTAATCTAATCAGAGAGGTGACAACTCCTTTTGGCCAGGGGAAGAGTGGCTGAGCAGGTTTTAACTCCTGTGGGGGTAGATGTCAGGCAGAATTCAGTTTCATTAAACCAGGTTTCAGCTAAATGTCACTTTTTGTCCCCCAGTTTAAGTCTATTACTATTTTTACATACACATTAAATAATTACTTCCTTCAAGTCATTTCAGAGTACAGTTTTACATTGTATCCACCTCTTAGCAAGTCTTTCCTTGGTCTGGTTTTGTTTCATTTGTTCAGTTTTACACAAAAGTCTGGTGGTTTTAAAACGCCGGCTTTCTGATAGTGGTGAGTACTGGTAATGCAACCATTTTTGGGATTTAAGAAAATGAATTCCCCCCAGTTCTAGGTTGCTTTTGGCAATCAGCATTGCCATTCCCAATGGTTTCAGGCTACTGTGTGGGTAGCCCAATGGTGGTTTTAGGCAGTGCCCTCCTGTGCTCACAGCCTAGGCAAAAATGGGTGGCAGCCTATTCTTCATGCATTTCCCTGTGCATTTTCTGGGAAGTTCTGGCCATCATGATGTTTTCCATGCCAGTACTGCACAGTTTTCCTATTCTGGCGTACATGTGGGCTTTTTGGCCATCTTGGATTTTCTAAGCCCACAGCACCAAATGTTGCAGCATGATAGCTCAAACGTGGGTCAGGACACCCAACAAAGCCCCCCCACGCGACTGCACTTTGAATTTGAGTCGATGGGGAGTCGGGTGCACAGAAGGTTATGACCCACGCACTGGTATGTCCGCATAATCTTCTTCCAATTCTGCAAATAGCAAAGTTCAGCATCTTTTCCTTCATCCGGTACTGATCGATCGGTTCTCCTCGCCGGTCCTGATGGGAATATTGGGCGGTACCCCGGACCCCTTGGGTCTCTGCTCCCGGTCTCCGGATCGTCCTCCTTGGCCAGTCTCCGGGTTTTCTTTCTCCTAGGACGACAAAGGAAAAGCGGCAATACCTATTCATGGACATTTCTCCCCCACCATTGATATAGTGGGGTGGCATATCTATTTTAGAACTCAACAGATATGAACATGCACATTTTTTTAAATTAAGCGACAGGAACACATAAACTTGAGAAACACAGAATTTGATAGGTTATATGTAGGATATTTTAGGGTTGGAATTGAATTACTCTGGAGCGGTACCCTCTGGGATTACAGAGGACTCTTCCAGTTGCTGCAAAGTGTGCCTGGGATGGCAACACTTCAACTGGTTTATGTGGACCCACTTGTCTTCCCCCTCTGCCAAACCGCCTTTGGGGATGCGGATCTTGTAGGCCACAGGGGAGATCTTGTCTATAATCTCAAAGGGTCCCTTCCGTGTAGGCAAGAATTTTCGCTGTTTTGCCTTGTTTCTTTCGAAGTTGTATAAATAGACCCGATCCCCCACCTGATATTCCTTCCTGGAAGTTTTCAGGTCATAGTGGGTCTTCATATTCTCGGCTGATCTTTCTAGATTCCGCTGAGCATAGGCAAAAGCATGCTGAAGGTGTTTCCTTAAATTCTCCACATACTCATGAGTTGTGGAGGCATTTATCAACGTTTGCTCTTGGGTTCTGTAGAGCAAATGCTGGGGAAGCACCATCTTGCGTCCAGTCATCAACTCAAATGGTGACATTTTGGTTGCAGATGAAGGGGTAGATCTGATGGCCATTAGGACCAGAGGTAAACGGATATCCCTACTTGGCCCAGAATCTGCCACAAACTTCTTTAATATGCTCACAATGGTTCGGTTGTATCTCTCCACTGCTCCAGAAGAAGCTGGCCTGTAAGCAATGTGTAGCTTCCTTTTAACCCCAAGTATCTCCCACATCTTTGTCATTACTTCACTGGTGAAGTGGCTACCCCTGTCTGACTCAATCCTTTGAGGTAGACCAAAACGGGAAAAGATGTGGTTAATCATCAGGGCAGCTGCTGTTTCTGCCTTGCCTTTTGGGGCTGGGAGACATTCCACCCACTTGGTAAACAAGCATGTAACGGTCAACATGTACTTGTTTCCTCTGGACGAGCGGATTACAGGGCCTACAAAGTCGATTTGCAAATCTGACCATGGCAGTGTCATCCCCCTCTTTTGGAGGGGTGCCCGGTGTGTGAGGGATGTTGGCTGAAATTGTGCACACACAAGACAACCCTCCAAATATTGGTTGAGGTCCTGGCCCATGTGTGGCCAGTATGCAACCTCTCTTAAGATTTCCCCTGTTGTGTGAAACCCCCTATGACCGGCGGTGGCCGCATCATGGGCGTGACTTAACATCAGGCTTCGGAATGAGGTAGGAACCACCCACTGATCGTGGCCAGCTTTGGATTTCCTTACCAGCAAACCGTCTTGGATTCGGAACATTTTTGGACATTTCATCAACACTCTTAGGTCCTCTTTCCCAATGTAATCGGTATCCGTCAGGGGAAAGTTTTCAGGGTCCTCAAGGTGTTGGTAAAACTTACCAATAATTGGATCCCCCTTCTGAGCTGTAATTAAATCAGCAGCACGGGTCTCCTTACTCCATTGTGCAGTTGGAAGATCATTGTGAGCATTTGTCTGGGACCTAGTGATAGCGGTGACCTGGATTTCCCCCAACAGGGACTCTATTTTGATTAGATCCCCTTGGATGGCCCCGGTTTTGGCCAGCTGATCAGCTAAGTCATTTCCAGTTTTGTCTGGTCCCTCTACTTTGGAATGACCCTTGATCTTCTTCCAGTAGATGGTCATCCCATTCGATGTGACCAGATCATCAATGTTTTGGATTAACTTCCCATGTTTCAAGGGTTTGTTATTAGCACATAACATGCCTCTGGTTTTCCAATTAACCAGGTGCTCCACGAACCCGTTCCGTACATAATCCGAATCGGTGATTATGACCAGTTCGTGGAGTTGATGTTGGACAGCAGTGAGGATGGCCTGATGCACAGCCATCAATTCTGCCACCTGACTACTTCGGAGACCAATTTTGTGTCCAGCGGAGGGTTCTGGGAACTCCTTCACCCATGCATTCCCTACACAAGCCACCAGTTCTTTCTCCCTGTCGTTGTCAACATGGTACGAGCATCCATCCACATAGACAGTGGGCATTCCCTCACACTTGTCTTCTTCAAAGACTTTGTGTGGGGAATTAAGGTATGCCTCCATGTTGTCCTTGATTTTTAGACTTTCATCTTCGAGACAGTTTTCTCTGGCACAATCATGCAAGTCAGCCAGACCTTGCGCGAGGGGACTCTTCTTGTTTTGGCCATATCTGACCTCCACAGGAAAGCCTTGCATTGACAGAATCCAGGAAGTAATTCGGGAATTACTCACATTTCCGGCCCGGATTCTGTCACTTTGGAGATATTGCAGAGGCTGGTGTGGAGTCTCCACGATGATGTGTTCCCCCTGGATAAACGGGCGGTAATTCTTCAATACCCACACCGTTGCCAGGAGTGCCTTCTCACAATCATTGAATTTTTCCTCCACAGAGGATAAAGTTTTGCTCGCATAGGAGATTACTTTATTGACCTTGTCATGCTTTTGGTATAATACTGCCGTCAAGCACATATTAGAGAACCCTGTCTCCAGGAAGAACTCCTTGTTTCTGACAGGGTAAGCTAGACAGGGCGCTTGTGAGAGGCTTCTTTTGAGTTGTCTTACTGCCTCGGCTTGTTCTGGACCCCATTCCCACTTGACACCCCCCTTCAGGAGATAAATCAGGGGTCTGGTGATCTCTGCATAGCCCTCAATGAACTTTCTGCTGTAATTAGTCAGTCCAAGGAGGCTCCTTAGTTCCCGCAGAGTTGTGGGGTCTTTCAGTTTCTGAAGTGCTTCCACTTTCTTTCCCTGGGGACAGAGACCCTGAGGAGTAATCTCATGCCCCAAGAAATTTACAGAGGTTCTACACCACTGTGCTTTCTGAAAGGAAAGTTTTGCTCCGGCGGCCCTCAACTGGGTCAGAACATAACGGATCTCCACTATGTGTTCCTCCACAGATGAACTTTTGATGAGGACATCATCTACATAAGCCAGGTTACCCCTTGCACCCAGGTCGGGCATGGCCTTGTGTAGGAAAATGTTGAATTCATTGCCGGAGTTGAGGTATCCGAAGGGAGTCCGGGTCCATGTGTACTGCTGGCCCCCAAAGGTAAAAGCCAGCTTGTATTGGTCCTCCCTACTGACAGGCACAGTCCAGTATCCATTGGTCAGGTCTATTGCAGTGAATACCTGTGACCCCTGGATCTGGGCCAGCCCTTGGTCAATGTAGGGCAGAGGCCATCGGGAAGTATGGACCCGTTTGTTGAGCTCCCTGAGGTCGGCGCAGAGTCTCCACTGGTCGTTTGGCTTCAATATTCCCAGCACCGGATTATTGAAAGTGCTGTGGACTGGACAGATTATTCCCCGGGACTCAAGGTTCTTAATTATTTCAGTAAGGGACTCCATGGATGCCAGAGGCAAGCGATATTGCTTCACAAACACCGGAGTCATTCCAGGGTCCGTGGGGATTGTTGTTGTGTGGATGTCGGTGCGGCCACAGTCATATGAGTCTACCGCAAAGAGATCTTGGAAATTCAAGAAAACTTGTTTCAACTTTTGCTTTTGTTCCAGAGTCACACAGGCATCAGCTAGGTTGACTCTCTCTTCCACCATCTGCCTGAAGCCTGGAAAGCCTTCTGGTTTGGCTATCTCAGCGGCCTCCTCCAGCTGGGTGGAGAAGTCCCTGGTCAGAGTGCTGATTTGGACCGGAGGCTTCAGGTGGGAAAGGCAGCCCTCATGGACCTGGAAAATCACCTCATCCCTCCTGAAGTCACAAGTCACATCTTCCTTACCATAAGGGCAAGAAGTGTACACCAGGAAGTTCCCCCCATGCCGGGTGAAAATCCTGTCTGGTGTTGTATTGTCCTCACTGTCACTGTCAAAACAGTCCTTGGGGATTGGTCCTAACAGTTCATTTCCTAAATCAATGGAAAAATGTCGGTCATCAACCGCCATTCCAATAATGGTGCCTGCGGCTAGAGTAATACTCTTTAAGTTGCTGTTATCCTCCTCTATAGGAATAGTGTCATGTTCTATGTTGACTAATGGAGTTGGGTTTACCCCCAACCCTTGCTGTTGGAGAGAAGCATTTATATGTATATAAGCATCAGGGTTTTGCAATTTTTGTCCTCTTTTAACTTTCACTTCCAGGGAGAATTGTCGGGTCCTTTCTGGGATGGTGACTTCCTCTTTGATCTGAATTTCAACTGCATAAGGTAGCAATTGAGCTGACCTAAATGCTTTTTCTGGATCATCAAAGCCCATGGGATTATCCGCTAATCGGGACCAAGCTTTGAAGTTTATTAGGTCCAAACTAATGGCAAAGCGATTGAGAATGTCACTGCCTAAGTAAAAGGCGGCAGTGACGTCTCGCACGACCCAACAATTATGGACTATGCTCTTGTTGCCAATGGAGATTTTGAGCATACACCTGCTTGGCAGGAGATGTTTGGAATTAGGTGCTTCCAGGTCCATTTTCCATTTGTCTATCAGTTTGAATGTGGGAATGGCTGGATCTTTTGGGAGTTGGCCGAACATGGCTTCGCTGATGAAGCTCTTACCGTTGTTCACGCACACTCGAGCGAGAACAGAGTCCTTCCCATCATTTAACTGAACAGGGATGAACAACTGCTCTCCAATTTGCTGAATATCAGCCAGGCTCTGAGCTGATTTCACATCTTTCTGGACTATAGGAGTGAGAGTTTCTGATTGTGGATTAGTAAAGAATTTCAGGGTGTTTCCTTCCAGTGTGGAATACCACCTTAAACTGGAAGGAAGGTTGATTTTCAGAAATAGAGAGGACCCCCCATCACCAGTCTGTTGTCCTACTGCTATTACTGTCACGTCTGGAGTTTGGTTGTTTTGGAAGTGAAATTCTACTTGGTCAGATTTTTATTCAACCATGTGGCAGGTGCCGTTTAAACTAACATGGTTGACACTCTGTTTTAATTTTATTGGTCGGCTAGTCTGGGTCCAGAGGACCTTGTTTACACAATCTATTAGAGGTGACAACCTTCTCAGGAGGTCATTCCCTAGTAAACAAGGGGTGCCCTCTGGAGTCACTACTATGACCGGGTGTTTCACCTTGTGTCGCCCAATTTTAATGTCCAAGTCTGCAGTCCCCTCAACGGGAATTTCCTTCCCGTCAAAGTTCTGCAGTTGTCCAGGAAGAGAGGTGAGAGGAATACGGTAATTCTCCCCCCTTCCGGCATTTAGTTCCTCAAAGGCCCTTTTGGACAGAAGCGTAGCTTGGGATCCAGTGTCCACCAGTGCAAAAACTGTACCCTGCCCCTGTACTTGTACCGGGGCATAGTATCTTTCCTCCTTCTCCTCAAGGGGGCACAGATAATGCACATTTTTGGACAACTGGTGGGCTAACTTTCTGGTTTTGGACATTGCTAGAGAAGAGATTTGGTCAGAATTCTGTGGAGAGTCTTGGGAATCTGAAAGAAAAAGTTGGCAACTGGAGATCAGAGCCATTGTGGGTTCCCCTGGTTCCGGTTCTGGGCCGCCCCCCCCCTTTTTGGAGGCAGTCACCAGGATGGGTTTGAACCAGGGGATTTTGGTATTGTGGGTTCTGGGATGAGATGATGGGCGGCGATAGCTCAGTCTCGATATCTCCCCAGTCTGGATTGGAATCCCTTGGGACCCATTTTTCTTTGGGAGGAGTTCCCCCATCTCTGAAGGAGAAGATCCTTTTCCCAGGATCTTCTGAGGATCCCTCTCCCTCAAATTGGAAGATCTGTACCTCCTCCACAAAGTGGGTCTGTTTGGGTCCTTTGTTTCTCCTACCCCCCCTCTGCTCCTTGGGAGGCAGGCTTTCAGGGGTAGGAGATTTTGTTTTCGGTTCCTGGTTTTCCAGGGACTGTTTACAAGTTGGGAAGGAAGCTTCCTCCAAGGCTTTACACCCCCCTTCCCCTTATGCCTCCTCCCTGGGAACCGGTGTGTTATCGGGGTGCTGCCCCCGTCATTGTTCTGGAGCACCAGGTCCAGAGTTTGGGGCATTCGGCGGTGGCATGCTCATCTGAGGGTTCTGTTGAGCCCTCAGTATGTGACCCAGATCTCGTGCCATATTTTGGACCTGGCGCTCAAGTTGTGAAACCCGCTCAGGCTGATACGGGGCTCCATTTTCTCCCCTGGGCTGATCCCGGGAAGGGTAGCTATCCCTTCTCTGGTAGTACCCCTGGTTGGGAAGATTTTGGTACCCCTCCACCCTTGGCCTCCCCTCTCCCGGATTAGGTTGTCTGGGCTCAGGGAATTGGGGAAAGAAGGATGGATGATTTTGGGGCGGGAAATTGGGTGGATACCTGGGAAAAAAGTTCTGCCCAGGATTTGGAGAATTTCTGCCCTCCTGGGGGAAGTTAGGAGGGAAGTTCTCCGGGTCAGGTGCTTGGCTGGATCCCCCCCCTTGGGCTGGAGGAGTCCACACATAACCCAGGATTGGTCTGTTTCCCTTGTAACGGGGACTTACATAGTCAGGAGAGCGAGGGACCCCATTTGTGGGACTACCTCTTTCACTCCCTGTCTGTGACTGGCCCGAGGACCTTCTGGGCCTAGCATTGTTAGGTGCAGGTAGGCTTTTAGGCCCCCCCATCTCCAAATCCAAAACGGGGGTGACCTTTACCTCTGCCACCTTGGCAGCAGCAGGGGTGCTGTTGGTTTTGGGATTTTTCTGGGTATTGCTTTTATTTTCTATGGGCTTCTGCACCTCATAGATCCGGGTAGCCTGTTCAATGACCCAGTCTAAAGATCTTTTCTCATGAAAATCTCTCACGAGCTGGGTCATTATATATTTGGGCAGAGCATGGAAAAAAGTATTGACAAACTCTTTGCTGTCTGTGCGCAACCTTTTCGTAGTCTGTGCAAAAGCACGCTTCAACTCCTGCACAAATTCTTGTGGGGCCTGATCCTCCCCACATTGTAAATTGTAGGCTGCCTTGCGAGCCTCTTGAGGAGTTCTGTGAACGGAAAAATGTTTCAAGATGGCCGCCTTATAGGTGGACCATCTTAAATGATTTTGGTCCTCCAGCCCCGCAAAGAAACTGGAGTATTCCGGGGAGAAGGTCCACTTTACATATTGAATACAGCTTTGGCTGTCCTTCAAATGGAAAGTCTCCATCATTTGCTCATAGAGCTCCAAGTGTTCCCAAACAGAATACTTGGCGTTCTTATGATAAGGCGTGATGACACTCCTGATTGCCATAATCTGTTTTAAGGGGTCCTTACGCAAGGCCCTTTTTGCCTTATTGGCCTTTTTGGTTCGGGTACCCTGGTCCATTCATCTTCTGACTCAGAGGCACTGCTCCCAGAGGTACCCATCAGATCTTCCAGGTTTTCCCGGATTCTGCGAGCCTGGGAATGGCTGGCAGAATGTGGGGACCTAGTCTCCTGTGTCCTGGGGTGCTCAGAGGAGTCTTCTGATTCCTCCTTGCTCCCAGGATTTGATGGGTACCCCCCCACTGACCTAACTGGGCAGAGGTTTTCAGGATGCCCTTAATGGGCCTACTCTCCTGGGGTTCCCCACTAAATTGCACTGTGCTTGGGTGCCCATACCCGGATGCCCGCCCCTCCATACCTGGGAGGTACTGGCCTATGAGCCCCATACTTCTGGTTGGATAGTAATCTGCCATCCCTGTGGCCCGGTGCTCATGTGCGCAAGGGGACATGGGGGTGGCAGAGTCCAGGGACTGAGAGATATGAAGGCCTGTTTTACTAGGGCTCCTGAGGTTATGCTCCGGAGTCTCCCTCTCCCAGCGAACCTGGTCTCTATCCGCCCCTGCTCCCTGTTGCAATGCAAGAGCCTGCGCTTTCAGTTCCTCAGTTAAGGCCTTACTAGACTCTATCAGTCTCTCCTGCATCGCTACCTGTTGTTGGAGCCTATCATTGTGCTGACAGAGAGCCTCATTTTCTCTCTGTGCCTGATTGGTCCTGGAGTACTGGGCCAGTCTTTGCTGCAGGAGGGTTACCTCCTGAGTCCCTTCCCTACTGGCCTGCTCCTTTCTTGCCAGAGCCTCCTCCACCCTCCTCCACCCTCCTGGTGTGCTCTAACAAGTTCTGGTGTTCTGTTTGGAGGTCACCCAGTCCCTGGAGGGCCAGGTGATTTTCTTCCATTTTCCTTTTTAAGTGGCAGACTTCCTGGCCTAAGGTATCCCTTTCCTGACTAAGAGCCTGCATCTGTGCCGCCAGGTCGTCCCTTTGCCTTTGGAAGGCACCAGCTTTCTGGTGCTCCTGATCAAACTCTGCCTGGGTATCCAGGTCTTTCAGAATCAATGTATTGCTTTTTTTGCTGTTCTGTGCATGCCCTGTTGAAGTCCAGTTGTTGCTCCAGCTTTTTCTGGCTCTGCAGAAGGGAGTCCAACCCTTCTTCGTACTCCTTCTGCAAGGCCAGAAATCTGGTATCCTGATCAGCCTTCTCCTGTTGCAGTCTATCCATGTCCTCTTTTATTTTAATGATATACTGCCTACTATCATTTTCTGACTCCTGGCTCCCCTGCAGCCTCTGCTCAGAAGAGACCAGGTCAGATTGGACCTTCTCTAACGCCATCTGTCGCTTATTCGCCAGATCTTGGCTTTCAGTACATTTATCCTGCATGTCTCCCATATATAGGTACAGGTATGCCGCTATCCTGGCAATCTTATTGTGTTCATCTTTGGCTTTAGGAGCCATGTATAGTTCACTCAGGGCCACATGTAATGGACCCTGATCTCTCCATGTGTCTGACCCTGTTTCAGTGACCTGTTGCGCGATGGCCTGCAACCAGACCGTTTGGTTCTGGTGAGTCCACTCACCTCTCACAAATAGCTTATGTAAGAGGTGCTCCCTCGATATTTTCATGTCTACCAAGGTCGTCATTCTAGAGATTGATCTCTGTCCTGACTTACAGAAATTAGTATTTTATTTTTGCAAAACAGAGCTTTTCCTTAGAGTGTCCCTTTGAAGAGTGCTTTACAGCGTAAAACAGCGTGGTGATCCGACCGGATGTATGTATCCCATCAGTTAGCACACTGTATTAAGCTGCACAAGTGATAGATCTAACCCAGACGTCCCGGACGAGCCCCCACTTTGTAAGGGGATTCAATTGAACACTACAGCTAAATCAATGCCTAGTCTGGGATACTGAATGGAAACCCTTATTGATATATCTTTATGTCCAGTTCATGAGTTCTGGATGACTACCCCTATATAACACCCCTCTCTTGGAATCCCCCTGACCCCACTGAGCCAAGAAGTAGTTCTGTTTTGCAAGTTTAAAAGGTTTATTTGAGAATTTAAACAATATATATATATCTATATATATCACACTTTTATAATGAATTAATAATTGAATATCACACTTAATCTGAGCAGTAATCAATAATGGATAGTCTGGCACTAGCACACTTCTTTATAATCAATGATGAGTGGGTATAGGATGGATAAGATAGCAACAATACTTTTATGGTTTCAAATAGATGCAATGTGGAATGAAAATGCAGTACAGAAAATAACTTGATAGGATTTCAGCAAAAGACAATGTAATCACTTTCTTGGACAATTCACCCCCCCCCCCCTTTATGCAATGTAAGGAGATGAAGATGAGAGCACACAGTTCTTAGGAATGAAATCAAATAGAATTCAGTTCAATTCCCCCCCAGCAGCTTATACAACAGATAGGAGTTTTGAAACACAGGCAAAATGCTTTGAATATGGTGACAATGCAGTGAGAAATATGCTGAAAATGCTTTTAATTCCCTTTAGGAGGTTCAGGGTGAGTGAGAGATACTAGGGATGAGTTCAGGCTCCCTTTAACAATGCTCTAGGAGTAACTAGCAGGTTAAACGAATTTTTGGCAAAGGAAAGCAAGGAAGTTGCTGTTTTCACACGTGGCTGGATTTTTAACCAAATCGCGAATCGCAGCAAAATTCGCGAATGCGTGAATCACGATTACGGCAAAAGTAAGTCGGTTCTAGGTACTTTGAAAAGCTAAGATTCTAAGCTTTCAGAGGAAAGTTAAACCAAGTTTCTAGCCCAAACGGTTCCAAAGATATGAACAATTTTGTAAAGGTCGTTTTTCGAATTTAAAGTAACTCAAATTGACAGGTGACAGCTTTTAAAAATGACAGGTGACAGCTATGCGGCTGCAGAATTGACAAGTGACAGTTAGGAGGCAGTTCTACTTAGATTAAATAGATTGAATTATATCACTGGAAACTAAGAGATTTGGTTTCACACCGTCCTAGCTGTACTCACAATGTATTTGGAAGGTCTAGGTCTCACGGATCGGGTCAAGATGGCTTCGGTTCTGGTTTCGCCCTGGACGGTCTCTGCGTACAGCGTCTGGTCTCTGCTCTGCTGGTCTGGTCTGACACTGCTCCTGGCCCGGCTCCTGGATCTCTGGGTACAGCGTCTGTGCACAGCTCCTGGATCTTTCTGCATAGCTTTCTCTGGACACAGCGCTGATCTGCACGGCTCCTGCATGCTGCTACCGCTGTTAGGTTTGCTGGATGCTGAAGCCTGCTGAGAAGAGTTCTCAGTTTGTGGGTTTAGGCCCTTGCTTTGAGTTCTGAATCAAGTTCTTTGGAGTTTTAAAGTCTAAGTGTTGGATCTTGTATCTTCTGGATGTTGTGTGGTCCGGCAGAGCGTGTTGCAGCAACTGGATTTGAATGTCTCTACCTGTCCCAGCAGTCTCTTTTTATGTGTTTTGAAAATGGGTGTGTGCCTGGGCCTAGCAAAGCCTACCCCTCTCTACTTGTCATTGGCCCAATTCTCCCCTCTCCCATGATTGGGGGAAGGAAATGTGAGTCAGAGTGATGCTGTAGGTTTTATGGGTCAGAGGATCCTCCCCTGGTCAGTTTGCCCACAAATCTATATTTAATTCAAATACATATTGCACAGATACAAAGTTGTTTAAAATTACATGCACCCATCACATATCACATGAGGTATACTCTGTTCAAACTCTGCTCTTCCTGGGGGCTTGCATTCAGAATGGCAACATTTTGCACTTTTTAACTGGTTTTGCAATATCGGACATTTACCCAAATTTACACACATGTGCGCAAGGAGTATGGACATTAATTGATGAAGTGTCAGATTTTTAACATGCAGACATTTGGAGTGAAACCCTATTTTCCGCTAGCAACCACCCAGATCATACCACCGGGTCTTAAAACCTCTTAAAATGTGGGCAGAAAAATCACAAGAATTATGGTATCATTTAGCTAATTTTGACAAGTCCGCACCATGAGTTATACATCTTTCTTAAAATCATATTCTGGCCAAAAAGGTGTGTCTTTTCAGGTCACATGGTGTAGAAACCAGTTTATCCAGTTTCTGCCAAGCCCAGAGACCCTGCCCCTCCCAGCGTCTGCCAAGAGGAAGCTATTTTACGGCCCCCCCAATAAACCATCTGCCTGAGTCAAGGAAGGGCTTTGTTCAAAAGGAAGCCATTTACGATCCCCCCAATAATCCATCTGCCTGGGCCCAGGACAGGCCTTTGTTCAACTCCCTGTAGCTGCTCCACCCCTAATCTAATCAGAGAGGTGACAACTCCTTTTGGCAAGGGGAAGAGTGGCTGAGCATGTTTTAACTCCTGTGGGGGTAGATGTCAGGCAGAATTTTTAAATGTCACTTTTTGTCCCCCAGTTTAAGTCTATTACGATTTTTACATACACATTAAATAATTACTTCCTTCAAGTCATTTCAGAGCATAGTTTTACATTGTATCCACCTCTTAGCAAGTCTTTCCTTGGTCTGGTTTTGTTTCATTTGTTCAGTTTTACACAAAAGTCTGGTGGTTTTAAAACGCCGGCTTTCTGATAGTGGTGAGTACTGGTAATGCAACCATTTTTGGGATTTAAGAAAATGAATTACCCACAGTTCTAGGTTGCTTTTGGCAATCAGCATTGCCATTCCCAATGGTTTCAGGCTACTGTGTGGGTAGCCCAATGGTGGTTTTAGGCAGTGCTCTCCTGTGCTCACAACCTAGACAAAAATGGGTGGCAGCCTATTCTTTATGCATTTCCCTGTGCATTTTCTGGGAAGTTCTGGCCATCATGATGTTTTCCATGCCAGTACTGCACAGTTTTCCTATTCTGGCGTACATGTGGGCTTTTTGGCCATCTTGGATTTTCTAAGCCCACAGCACCAAATGTTGCAGCACGATAGCTCAAACATGGGTCAGGACACCCAACAAGACCCCTAACAAAATCATAAAGCAAAAGAGAATGGTTTCGGTAGTTGAGGAAGAAACTCTGAGTGGTATTGAAGTAATGGCTAATGCTGAGTGTGACGCTGATTGTTTTGCGGAAGCTGAAGCTCGAATTATAAATGTCTCCGCGGTGAGTGTTGTATGCAATGAAGTGGTCGAAATTGTTGCTGTGAGTGCCAAAGAGACCCCGATGATTGATGCTCCCTTGCACACTAGTATTAATGACCTAGAAAGCTCTAGACTGTCTTTTGTAACAGACTATAACCTTCCGGGCTCCATAGATTCTACGAGACATGTTGTTGATGAATATTTTATTCAACCAACGCCGCGGCGTTGTTTGTCCTCTAAGAATCCTGGTGATGCAGTTGCTAATTCTGCGCTCTTAGAGATCACTCTAGGGGCCGTCAATACAACTATAGCAAGTCTGTTCAAAGTCTTTGAAGCGATGGATCGCAAGATCGCTCTCCAAACAACAAAAATAGATCAGATTGGTGATTGGATGAAACGCATCTCGCATGAACTGTCTTCCACTGAATCCATTAAGAACATTATGCAGAGACTTTCTGCACTAGAAACCCAAAACATCTCCGGCCCTATGTCTTCAGAGCATTTAAGGTCTAACATCGTACAGAGATTGGCCCTCATTACGACCCTGGCGGAATTCGGAAAACGATGGCGGAAATGCAATACCGCCATCGAATAGCGCTCGGTGCGACTATGACCCGTCACCGCAAAGTACAAAGCCATTAGCGACACCGTAGTGAACGCCAACGCTAACTGCACCAAGCACACGCGCGCGCGCCATGCCAAACCGTAAACACCACCATGGCGCAAGGGTACGCTAATTCCGACCCTAGCGGACATGTACCTAACGCCATCAGGCATGGCGGAATGTACCATTCCGCCATGGTGAGAAGTACGGCATCGCGAATCAACCGTAAACGGCCCCACTGAGTGCCTGTACACCGCTCCCTGCCCACAAAGTACAACTCCCCTTAGGTGCAATGAAGTCACAATGCAACCAGTGAAATGTACAAGTCACCCATGCATGCCAACGAACAAAAGAAACACAAGAGGGGCCAATGGGAGCTGCAGGGCACAGATGGCACGAATACAGAAGCCAATCCAATGGACATGACCACAGTCCCCCCCCCCCCGAAACGCACGCAAACACAGGCACCTGTGACCAGCAATATTCCGAAAATCACATCATTCCACCAGTCCACCTGGCTGACCGGCATCTGTTACACAAAACCCAATCCCCCGCCCCTGAGCATGACAACATTCAAACAGTCATATTGGCAGCCCCCATCCCTGACCTCACTGGGCTTCGTAGGCAAACGCGCCCAGTACAGTACCACGCAACTAAACTCCAAAGCTGGAACCCAATGCAGATCTCCTCCCAATACATCGCTCCCCAAATAGGAATATGCCACATCACTTGCAAAGAAGAACGCTACACGGGCCAAATCAGAATAGAAATGTAATGCACAACAAAATCACCAAGCCCATACAGCCATTAGGCCATGAACTCCAAAACACATTTCACCATTGTGGGCTGCATCCGCAAGAAATGACCAGCCACTAGTTGTGTGACGCCCTGTTCCATCATGGTACACAGAGCCACATTCACGTACGAAAAGGCAACATGGAAGCGCACAGAACCGCAGGGCCGTCCCAATGGGGAGGCACTAGTCCAGCTGAAAGGCCGAAATGTTGCTCCGAGCCACCAGTACTGCGTAAGGGCATGTGGCCCATTGGCGATCGTCCCATAAGATCGTAATGCTGCTCCACTGATTAACACGAAGCAGCAGGTGTCGGGAGTAAAAGCCATCTGCAGGAGTGGCATACAGATGGCAGTGGCAAAAGGGGAGGAGATACCTGTCAACCAAAAGAAAAGAAAAAGAACAGAATGGCAATCAGAACTACATCCAAACAACTCACTTCAATGATCACACTAAATCCACAGCCATATGCATGCTAGCCCACTCCAAAGGATCATCACCACCCCAAAACCACTTGCGACTCATAACCATCTATATCGAGGTGCAAACACCATCACAAACGAGTGTACCTGTGCATGTGTCTGTCAAAACAGAATCCATCAGATGGGATTGGTAACGTGCATGGACACAAGTGTCTGAGGGCGCGTCGAGACAGGGAGGGCTCAACAAGGCCAGATAGATGATGGTCCCACTATGGCAGCCCTGCATCACATAGCGCAGGGGAGGCGGATAGATTCCAAGAAGCCCTGTACATGGCAAACTCTGTATCAAATCACCTGCCCATGCATCCATTCATCATTCCCTCATCCCGGGATTAAAACGCCTGAATATTTACTCACATAACATTAGAAATATCCATTGAGTCTGTGCGTTATGCAGCCTGCAAAATCCACAGTGCCCCAGCCCGTAATTCCAGTGTAGTGAAGTAACATGTATTTGGGAACGTCCGGCCTCATCGCCCACGTCGCTATTGCGCATCCCAAACCATTCATATCAATCATTGCATCCTCGCCATGGCCCCTGTCTCAAGGACATTGAACAATAGAATGTTACATTTGCAGTCAGACCTGTGGGCATTTCCTCGCCGCTAGCTGAAAACCGAAAGCACCGCCCTTCGAATTCCTCATTTGCAACATCACGTCGAAGAGGCATCTGTGACCGTTTTAAATCACTATTTAATCCATCTAGTGCGGCTGTGTGTGAAAATGGCAACTGCCTTCACCCACAAATGGGACGCCCCGCCCGTCGTTGCAACTCGGTACAGTGATGCATGAGGGCCCACCGTTACTCGAGTACTACGTTCCACTGACCCTTCACAAGTCTGTTCGCGACTGCACAGATAGTATGTGAAACAATGGGACCACAGCAGAATGAACATATCAACCAATGTTACACGGCCATCGGGTACAAATACATGATTGCAATAGCAAGATGCCATTCCTCGAATTGCAGCGTTGTGTGCGGGACGTGCTCGGCCAAAGGGGAGAGCAGTTTGCACAGGTGGAATGAATCACCACAGGTGGAGGCCATACAGCCTGAAAACACATAAATTGCACACCCAGTCTCCTCCCACAACCACACCCACTCCGAAATGCTACCGGCAGGACTCGCGATGTTGGCCCTGGGGGACCTGATAGCACTGCAAGTACTCCAACTCCAAGAAGAAGACGAACACCAACTACAACCGGCCGCACGGTGGAGACGCAGGAGGAGGAGGAGGGCAAGGCAGGGCCAGCAAGGGCCGCCAGCACAGCCACTACCACCACGCAGGCAGCCCGCAATCCCACGCCTCCGAGCACATCCGTTCAACCTCACTGATGAGCAGATCCACACCCTCTACCGTCTGGACCGGGACACCATAGCCGCCATTGTGGACATGACACAGGCTGACCTTGTCAGCATGATAGATAGCCCAACCGCCATCCCACCCCTACTGAAGGTGGTGTCTGTACTCCACTTCCTGGCCACAGGCACCTACCAGCACACAGTCGGACAGTTGCATGGCATTTCTCAGCCACTGTTCTCACGGACACTATTGCAAGTGCTCGATGCCCTCCTGCAGCACGCAGACGACTACATCTCTCTACCACGCTCGGAGCAGGAAATTACAAACACAAAAGTGGGATTCCATGCACTTGCCGGCATACCGGGTTGCATTGGTGCCATCGACTGCACCCATGTGGAATTGGTCGTCCCACATGCCATGGAGGCCCAGTACCGCAACCGTAAACAATTTCATTCCCTGAATGTACAAATGGTGTGTGACTCCAACAGGATCATTACACATTGTTGTGCCAGATTCCCTGGATCAACCCATGATTCTATGGTCTTGAGGAACTCTACTATACCACGCTACATGGAGCGACACGCAGGGAACAGATCCTGGCTACTCGGTGAGTCTCATTTCATGCATGATGATGTGGGGTATGTGATGCGGCAATGACCTGGCAGGAAGGGGGGGGGGTGTGCGTACGTAGCAATGGCATTCCACATCATACGTTTCTCGTCCACATACAGGTGATGCTGGGTATCCACTGAAGAGATGGCTCCTCACACCAGTCCGGAACCCACGGGACCAGCATGAGGAGGACTACAACCATGCCCACTCACGTACCCGTGTAGTCATAGAACAGGCATTCGGCCTACTGAAGGGTCGTTTCCGCTGCCTCAGCAGGTCTGGCGGGGCACTCCTGTACCGCCATGAGAAGGTTGCAAAGATGGTGATGGCATGTGTCATGCTCCACAACATGTGCGTACGTAGAAATGTGCCCATGCCCCCTGACGCAGAACTGCAAGCACCTGATGATGGTCATGATGAGGGTGGGGATGTGGCAGCACCTCAAGGAGTCTGCGAGGCACCGGAGGGCCGTGACATTCGTCAGCATCTCATTGATGCATGCTTCTAGCACTCACGCCTGGTGGCTGATACATGGACACGGGACTCGTGGCACTGTGTGTGTCTGGGACATGCACAATATGGACTGTACGCCTATGATGGCCTAGTACACAAAGATCAATGTCCACACATCTCATTGGTTGATCGTGCACTGTTTATGGCATATGTGATATCATGTTGAACACCCTATCGACCCGCCACCCAAGTGAGCCCAACACACCCCTTCCACCCTCCTACCTCCCCCCCGAACACCAGTGTCCAAAGATGCTCATTGTCAGTGGGCTGTCGCTATTGCAAGCCCCCTCTGCGGGTATCAGGGGCACCCCTGCCTGTGGAGCGCAGGTTCCTCCCAGATCTACGTTGGGGGCTGCCCTGGACGGAACTTGCAATGGATGATGTCTCTGCCTGCTCACGTCCATGCATGTCCCTAAGGGTTTGCGAGAGCTCAGTGAGCACACGGCGCACTGCGGCAAGTTCGGCACATACGTCTTTGGACGTCGCATGCAGTTCCCCCCTCAGGCTCTCGGTGCTTCTCTCCATTTGTGCCCTTAGTGTCTCTGTACCTCTCTCCATTTCTGCCCTAAGTGTCTCAGTTGATGTTTCTATGTCTGCCTTAGTGCCCCCACATTCATCGGCATGGTCCTTGAGGAGCGTGGCCAGTTGCTGCTGTTGCACGATTAACTGGTCGAGGGACTGTTGCCTCTGCTGGGCCATGGCCATTTGCGGGGGTGTCACAGAGGGGCTGTTGACCTCATGTTGCCTTGCCACAGGGCTTGTGGGGGATGGCCAGTCGTCGTCTTGTGGGTGCCCCTGCGTGGTATCCTCATGTTGTACGGGATGGGACAGACAGGGGGATTGGGACAGGTCATGGATGGATCTGACTTCGACATCCCCGTCTTCTGTGTCGGAGCATGCTGCCATCAATGGGGTGTCACCTATGGTGCTGCTGCCACCAGAGGCAGTGCCTTCTGTGGCATCCGTTGGGGGGACCTGTGGTGGTGGTGTTGTGGGCATGCTGGCTGCTGGGGTGCCTGTTGATGTTCCCTCCTCTGTGCTGCCACCTGATTTGTGCTGCTGCCGTGTCTTGATGCGTGCAGCTGAGGTGGAGGGTCTTTGGCCGTTGGTCTTGGCCCTCTTTGCAGGTGTGCTGGTAGGGGTGTCCTGATGCTCGTCGTTTGGATCGGACCCTGTGGTGGAGTAAAGGAGGGCGAGGGTTATTAATGGGTCTGTGGGAATTGGAATGGCATTGTATCACATGCATTGGGGTGGTACCTGAGGGTGATTTGGGTCGGGGCCTTGGAGGTGCTTTCATTTGTGTGTGGAGTGAGGGTGCAGTTGTTTGGCAGCCTGCAGTTAGGGTGTGCCTGCTGCACGTGTAGTGCGTGTTTTAGGGGTTTTTAATTAATTATGTATTTATTGTGGGTTTTAACGTGCGCTATCAGGCCGATGTGTGTGGACGTTCTCCTGGACATGTGTTTCTGTTGCACTATGTGGACACATGGTACTTCACATGGATGGACTTTGTGGATTTGGCATTGTTTTATCTGGCCCACCTACCTGAATCTTCGGATGTCTGCACTCCTTTCTCCATCCCTCCGACTCCCTCAATGCTCTCCATTCCGATGGTGGAGGCACAGATTTCTTCCCAGGGGGTCAACTTGATGGGTGATTCAGGACCTCCCCCGGTGGCTGTGGCAATGTTGCGGTTGGCAGAGAGTATGCTGCGGACGCGTATCCGCAGGTCGTCCCATCGCTTTCGGCATTGCTGTGGGTTGCGGGGTGCGGTCCCCACCGCACTTACCCGCTGTGCCACCAGAGCCCATATGGCCTTCTTGTTTGCAAGTGCCGTCCTGGTCATTTGCGTGGAGAAGACGACGGCTGCATTCTCCTGGAGGGTCTCTGTTAGCACGGTGAGTTCCTCACGGGAGAAGTGGACCTGCCGCTTGCGGTCGCACGCTTTCTTCGCTAGTTTTCCCATTTTTCTTGGTTTCGCTAGGGTGGATGACGGGTTGGGGTGTGTCTCTGGGTAGTGTTTTTGGTGGTTGTGTGGTTTTAGTGGTTTTATAGGTGTACGGCGGGATGTTTCCCGTTCCGGGCCCATGTTTTTACTTCCGTTTCCGTATATTTACGGTCACCGTACTTTCCGGGAGGCGCACACTGCGGTGTCCGCTGTGATGGGTGGCGGTATTGCACCTAGGGCGCCGTACGGCGGCGGTGTGGGCCGTTTTGGGGTCATTTCCGCCATCGCGGACTTTGCACTTCCGCCATGCCGTGGTGCTCGTGCCTGATGGGTCGGAATGGGCCGCACTTTGCTCCTTCATGCAATGGCGGAAACGCTATTTACGCTGTGGCGGTCTTTTCAGTCACTTTCCGCCAGGGTCAAGTATGGGGTAATGAGGGCCATTGTCAGTATTAGAGAATAATTACATCTCTGGCCCAATGCCCTTAGATACCTCCAAGACAGTCTTACCTATGTTCACGAAGATCATTCGACCTGTGGAGCGTGTGGAGGTCACTAGTGATAAGAAAAATGATTCATGGATCAGTGTTGATTCGCCTGAAAGAAGTGTACATAATGAACCCCCGAGAGCTAACTTATGTGAAGAGAGCTCTCAGCAGATCCAAAAAAATGACAAGATCCAAAAAAATGGTAAGAAAACATTGTTTCTAAAAAGAGCCAAAACATTGACACATAAAGGGTCTGCGGTAGGGAAGACTAGCAAACTCAATACTAAAGTCTTACAGGCTCCAAACCCTTCCACAGCTGTTATTACTTTGTCTAGTCATTCCACAGCTAAGCCTACCCAGGCAACAGGAGGGACTAATGATAATGTTACGACCCACAAACCTCCTGAGGCTAAAGACTCTACCTCCATGCCTCTACCTAACCCTCCAGTTGCAAGTCAGTCTCAGGCTCTACCTCTCAGGTATGCACCCTTGATTGAGCTTGTCGACTTGCTTGATAATAACTCGTTCATGGTGCCTCCCCTGCAGAATCAAACTTCTGTTGAGGTACTTTCATCTATTCCGACTCAGGTAGCCTTACTGGGTACAGATAAACATCACACACCCTCATATACTCCGGGTTTTGAAGATTGTATGTCTACATTGAAATCGGCGGTGGATGCTAATCTATTTAGAAGGCTTTCCGAGGTGATCCCGGAGGTCAACCGGGTGACTGATAAATCTTCATCAACACAAATGACGTTTGCTCTAAAGCCACAAGATGACTATCCCTCTAGAGAAAATACTATGGCTTGCTAAACAAAATTCAGCTCCAGTGAATCCTCATAGCAACCGTGACTCCTCCTGTAAAAACACTGTAATCCCTATTGAGAAACTTGATTCAAATTCAAATCGCAGATGAATAATGAGAAAAATTCTAATAAGCAAAGATTCAACTCTTTCCACACCCTGATTTTGAAGTGTTGTGATGGCCCATTTGCAAAATATGATCTGTGTCATTCAAGTGTCTTAAATATTTTAGCTGAAATCCAGGCATTAGAAGATCTCTCCTCGAGTCACTTTGACCAAATTGAATTCCTCTGTGACAGAAATGTATCAATTGTAAGGCTATGGATCAAATCAGGGCTGGTACGCAATACATTATGGAAGGCGAAAATGGATCTCTTTAACATGGGTTTTCTGCTAGCCTTAGATCCAGCCCGTCAAAATCATCAGGAGGCTAATCGACTGGTTGCAAATACAGTCCCATTAACAGTTTCGGATTTCGTGTGTCCATTTTGCATTGCTGAAAATAGCTCACAGAGAGCGTTAACCTCAAAAAATCCATCGTGCCCATTAACAAGCAATAAAAGCGAGACAATCTCGCTGGCAAGTTGGAACACACAAGGTTTTTCACACCTAAAATGGGCCTCTAATGACCAATTGAATTGCTTTGACATTGTGGCCTAACAAAAAACATGGATACTACAATCTCCCATACGGGATGATCACGATCTCATCTTATTACCTGCAGCAATGTCAGGTAAAGGCAGACCCACTTCTGGCTTGCTAGTTGCAGTAAAGTCTAGTAGGGGCTTCCAAATTTTTGATTGGTTTTCTCCGAACAGTTTATACAATTGGTCAAGTTCACTCATGGATCGCAAGTATATGCTCTTATCAACCTTTATCGGAATCCAGCGGGTATCACTGATGATGCTTTCTGTCGTGCCCTATCCTTGGTTTTCGAAACAATTGCTCAGCATAAGATCTCTGGCATTATGTTTTTGGGTGATCTGAATCTTGCTTGTTTCCCGATAAATAATAAGGGAGTGTGCAATGCAAGTTGGAGATGGAGCATGTTTGTTAAAGACTTAAATCTAAAGATGGCTAACAGGGCTATCCTGGGCGACATCCCTCCAAAGCATACGTGGGAGAGGGGAGATTCTAGATCTACAATTGATTATATCTTTGTGTGTGACAATATATTCGTGAATTCCAGCAAATTCGAAATTGTTAAGCAAACAAGAAGTGATCATCATCTGCTCTCCCTGTATTGGTCCATCCCAGATCAAACCGGCACCATACCTCAAAAGTGGTCCAAACAAATGCTGTTAGTCAATAATGGTAAAAATCGCTTCCGTTGGTCATCCGATAAGCTCTCATCTTTAAATATGGCCATTTTGAATAATCAAAGAACAAACAATGTTGAATCGTATGTAGATGTGCTAGATACATTTAGAAATATTTTACCATCTAACAATAGATCGTCTAGCACTCACATTCATGGCTTTGACCTTGCATTACAAGAGCAGAAAACAGCCTATAAAATGAGATACGCAAATTATGCAAATTGCCTTTGATTGACCAGCTCAAAGCCATTAAAACAGCGAGATGTTCTTATCTAAATTGGACCCGATCCAGAAAAGCCCATCTTTTCCAAATTGACAGTGAAAATGTCATGTCTGCTTGTTATAATAAAAATTCTGCACAAGTGTGGCAACTTTTAAATAAATGTAATTCCGCCACCCAAGTTGACTCTCAAATAAACGGGGTCTCGGAAGCACAATGGCTGATGCATTTCACTAAATTATATGCTGACAACAAAATTACTGATTTTGAGTATATTAATAGATCTCGCTCGTGCTGACATCTGACCTGTACAATAGACATTGTCAAAGATTTTATAAACAAATCGTCCTCTTCAAGAGCAGCCGGTCCTGACGGCCTCACGAACTGTATGTTCAAGCAAAATCCACAAGAATTAGGCCATACCTAAATCCTGGCGTACATCACTAATAGTGCCTATTTATAAAAAAGGTGATCGTAAGGATCCTAAATGTTTTCGTCCCATAGCACTATTAGACGCCCCTGGGAAGATCTTTTCTCGCTTGTTTCTGAGAGAGTTTAATCTATGGACGGCCAAAGTCAATCAGCGTGATCCTACCCAGACTGGTTTTGTAGCAGGTTTAGGGACCGCTGTTAATTTAATCACTTTACAGGCCATCAAACAGCATGCATAAGCTACAAAACAACCTATCTACTTTGCATTTGTGGACATGCATTCCGCTTTTGATTCAGTTTCAAGACCTAAACTTATGGACAAACTAATCAGGACGGACTGCCCTTCAACCTTGAGTGACATCATTTTTGCACTTCATTCACGCACTGCCGTGTTCAGAAGATTGAACTCAGAGGGGTTGTTGTCAACAGCAGTATCAACCAAACGAGGATTAAAGCAGGGATGCATTCTCGCCTCAGCACTGTTCAACTTTTTCATCAACAATGTTAGATGGATCTTTGATAAGGTTCTTGCTGATGCTCCAAAGTTGAGTAGTGTTGAGGTGAAAGCTCTGGTATGCAGATGACCTTGTTTTGATTTCAAAAACACCCATCGGTCTTCAAAACCTTTTGACAGCTCTATGTACTTACTTTAGAGCCAATGAGTTTGTGGTAAATAGCAAGAAAACCCACATTGTTGTGTATATACCCAAAGGCTCTCGCCGACATAAAATGGAGTGGAAAATTGAACACATAAGCCTAGAGGTGGTTTCTAATCATGTATATCTGGGCCTCATATTTGATGGTTCACCATCGCTCCACTCCCAACTAGCCAAAATTGAACATAAATTAATTGCTGCAATACGCCAAACAAGACTAATTGTGCTCAAGTATGGTAAATTCTCCATTAAATCAGCAATCATATTTTGGACACAGAATGTACTACCAACCATACTGTATGGTCTAGAGACATACAGTGTTATTCAATCAGCCTTTTTGAATGTATTGGAAGCAAAGTTTTGGCGTGCGATTCTTCATCTCACGCAATGCATCCCAGGGGCCATGATTCGTTATGAACTAAGGTTAACATCTCTAACTGCTATGTATAACTGGCACTTGTGTAGCTTATTTAGGAAATGTCTACTGTCCACTCTGAATGACTCCACCCTAGCCGCAGTGTCCAGTTATCTACTGTCATCAGCTCATGAGTTCCCTAAGAAATGGTCCAAAAACATCATGTCCATAATGTTAAATGCTGAAATTTCAAATGATACTCTCGCGACTAACCCTGACCGAGCAAAGAAAAAGCTTTACATGATGGACTGGATCGATACCAGGACTACTTGTCTAAAATATAAAGACTTTGATACTTCTGTGTTTGGCCCTAAGCGATGCAGAGAAATAGCTTCCTATCTCTGTAAAGCACCATCTCCTGCCATCAGAAATGCGATATTACGTTTTCGTTCTAACTTATGCTCCCCTCGTGAAGTTCAAGCACGAAGGAAACAGATTGACCCTGAAGCCAAAGGATGTCGCTATTGCAAACACCCTGCAATTGTAGAAACATTAGAGCACGTAATTGCAGATTGTCCAGATCTTATGTATTTAAGACAAATCCATTTCATTAAACATCTGGCATATTTCGCTCAAATGAAACATGAAAATAAATGGGTCGCAATAGCAGCCACTAATAGCATGAGTATAAGAACAGCAACAATTAACTTCCTGCATGCATTAAAAATGGAATAAATGTTTCAAAACACAGTGAGAAATTCCAAATGAATTTTCATGTGAACTATGATTGTAGTTCGTCTGATAAGATTCACATTTTGAGCTTATCTAATCATTCTGTGTTCTTATGTTGTTTCTGTGCGCAAATTGCAGTTGTGAATCTCAACAATTTTAATTGTTAATGAAATCAACTAGTTCTGTCGATGTCCGTTATTTTTGGTCCCAAGTTTCATCGTGTTGTATAAATGAATTTTAAATTGTTTATGTTAATGTCACTTTTGAGGTAATGTAACTGCAAATTGATTGTTAAATGTTTTTATTTCATTTCTTGCAAATTGATTGATGAATTGTTATTTTTATAATTGAAAAAGTTGATTAATTTCAGCTAAATTCAATAAAAAAAAATACATGAAAGTTTCAAACA
Source organism: Ambystoma mexicanum (assembly GCF_040938575.1). Classification (NCBI taxonomy): domain Eukaryota; kingdom Metazoa; phylum Chordata; class Amphibia; order Caudata; family Ambystomatidae; genus Ambystoma; species Ambystoma mexicanum. Next base: position 635,521,131 of record NC_090941.1, read on the forward strand.
TCGAGAATGTTATCTAGTCATTATAAAATGTAGGCCTGTGCTAAGCTATAAACCTACAGCTGTTTCAAAATGAAAGCCAGTGTAAATATTTGTATTCTAAACTATATGAGGAATATTCACATTCTGGTTTGGATTGTGTCTTGCTAAATGAGGCAGGCTTGCACTATAATATAAATGTTATAGAGTTCTGCAGCCTGCAGAAATAATGCTAAGCCTTGTTTTGTAAATTTAGAAAATGTATTGTGTGTTATAGTGCACACCACTAAATAACCAGGTCATGTTTAGAGGACAGCGCACAATATTGATCACATTTTTAAATTAAATTTTTAAACCTCAAATTATTTTAACTTTAAAAAAAAATGCTAAGCCAGGCTATTGCCCGTGAAAGCAGATGTTTACATAAGCGAGATGAGGCATTGAGAAGTGGCAGACAACACATAACATGACCGTTTTTTCTTTCACGCAGGCAAATGAAAATGTTGATTTAAACAATGTTACAAATGCATTCAGGGTTGGGCCATGTATAAACACATTTTAGAAGAAAAAAGGCATTGACAAGGTTAATAGTCGTGGCTTTTATATAGACATAGTGAAGCAGAATTCAATGGAGAATGTTAGACTCATGGCTTTATTTTATTTTACAGCGAGTGTGTTTTGAAGTAGTGTTTGCATTGAATATATCGATTTGAATACAGAGGTGCAGCAGGAGAATTGTTATAGACTGTATTAAAAACTCTGGGTCTAGTTGAAAAGTTTTGCTTTTTTGTTCCAGACGCAAGTGCCACACAAATTATGCACCTAGGTGCTACATTTAGCAGGGTGCTTTCTTAATTGTGTGCCACAAATTAAAAATGTTTTTCAAATTTAGGAGAAAAAAAAACATTGACAAAGTTGATAGCCATGGCCTTTATATAGACATAGTGAAGCATAAATGAATAATGTTAGACCAATGTTTGGAGAATAGTCTGCCTCGTGGGGGCGATCTGAATTTGGATATAGGGTGTGCAGAAAATATATTTTATGCAAGTTTTGAGGAGGACTCTGGACCTGGTTGGAGAGCACAATTTATAAATGAGGCCTTAGCTGCTTTATTGGGCCTGTTGTCCTATGTTTTGTAATGAGTACATTATATTAATTTAAATCTCGGGCTCTTGGGATTCATGCGCAATGTCCTTTCTTGATTGTCTGCCATGACTTTGAAATCTATATCTGCAACTTTAGTTGCAATTGATAGATTAATGAGGGTTCTGCCAAGGTATCACAGATCAGACTGGTTGTTGACATTTTTTAAGTGTTGCAAGAATCAGTGTGTTATAAGGGCTCAAGGTAAGCTTGGTTTTTATAAGGGTTTAAGATGTTGAATATTGAGATATGCTGAATATAATAATGCACTGATTGTATATTTTTCTGTTTTTTATAGTAATGTCTCTAAACAATTGAATATTGCGGCAGGCCGCTCCTTGAAAAAAATTCTGGGGAGGTGGATTTTTTGAGGACCCGAGAATGGTAGTTGGGGGACCGACAATCCATCATGGGCTCTGTGCTGTTCCATCACTGTGTGTGGTATGGGGCCCCTTGCCAAAGGCAGATGCTAATTTCTAGGATCTGGGATATATGCCCATGGATGTGTCTGATGAGTTCACGCAAGCAGCAAGGATGGATCTGCATAGCAAGGATTGCTTCAAGCCACAAAGGCCTGGGGTTGACACCACCAACTTAGAATGGCTTTAGGGCTAGTTTAAGGAGCCACATCAATAAGGGTCATAGAAATGCCTCAAGAAAGAAGCAGGGTTTTCGGACCCCATCAATAACCGCAAGCACAAGGTATAGAAGGGATGATGGTGCCCATGGCTTCATCTTCGCCAGGGGTTATACAGCAGAAGAGCTGCTGCTACCATGATATCTATCACAGGGTGTTATAGCTAGTGGTTCTGATCTCTAGAACCGGCACTACAGAATGTGAAGGCCCTAGGATGCGGCATCTTGGTTGTTGATCATAAGGACCCAAGGAATGGCTGGAAGCCCCCGCCAATCGAAGTTCTTCTTTTTCTGATTTATCAATGGGCCAAAGGAATGCTTGGGGGCCTCAACGACCAAAGTTGCTCTTTTTTTTCTTTTTGATTCATCCAAGGGGCCCAAGGAATGTCTTGGGGGCCCCAAAGCGTGGAGTTGTTCTTTTGATTTATTAATTGGCTGCTGGATTGCCCGAGGCCCCAACGAGCAGAGTTGTTCTGTTTATTTTATGAAAACAGGTGTCATGGGATGACTGACAAATGACAATCCATTGTTTTTTTACAGGTGTGATGGCATGTGATGCTACACGTTGAATGATTTATTATAACTCCTAAAGCTATGTTGTATGTGATATACATTGCATGGGTTTTATACAGTTTTTAAGAAGTGTATCATTTTTTTTATTTGAAACTTCTAGCTATGTAGAGGAGGCCCTGCATTTAATTTGTACGTTTTGACGTAGCACTTAAACATCAAATAGAGATGCGCAGATACAGCCATGGTTGTTTTATCAACTTCTAGAAGTTTGAAAGGCTAGCAACCCACTGTGCGTTAACCTCACCGAGAAGCTCACACTTAGATATCTGTACATGGTTTGTTAATGCTCAAGTATTTTTCATTATTAAAATTCTAAAGACCTCTAGAATTATGTTTGATATTAACACAACAGAATAACATGTTCAATCGTTTTGAAGCATACTTCGTTAAGGTATCCAGGAGTGAAATGTACATGGCCTTTTATAGAAATGAAAACTAATCTAGTGTGTTAAAGTATTCAACTTTTTAGCACTGCCCATAGGGCGACAGGCAAAATAAATGCCTGGTGCTAACAAACCTTTTTATTTATGAAACACTGTTTTTGGCGCCGTCGCTTATGAGATAGAACAAATCAACCCGTTAATATGTACAACCTGTAGTTCATTGTCGGTAGGAAAAAATTTGATTTCAGGGGGGTTCTGGTGTATTTACCAAAATAGAGTTACAGCATGGTCGTGGGTGTAACTTTACTGCTGAAAGGGATGTCACACCCTTGGGCACCTATTTTATACGTTTTCATAGAGTTCATTTATGTTCTGTTTCTAATATTGTGATTATAAAAACCACTCCGTATTCTCGGCCCTTGTCTGTGAATATAATTATGTCTGAATTTGCATTTCTTAAACAGCTACTTTTCTTAACCATTGGCAGTGGACCCCGGAATGATTCTCTTTTAACCTCTTAATTGCCAAGGACAAGCTATCTCGTCCTTGACATTAAGTTTGCAGTGCCAAGGATGAGATAGCTCATCCTTTTTTTAACTTCGTTTTTTGCGATCCCTGCAAAGCAGGGATTGCAAAACAGTTTTCCAACCTCTGGGCTATCACAGCCCGGGGGTTGGATTTCTTTCATTTGCACGTCGTCGTGCGTAATGCATGCCGACATGAAACTGAAAGTAATTTTCACAGCAGCAGCCATTTTCAGATGCCACAGTGAAAATGAAACGTGAGTCTCCACCTTTCTCCCCCTCGATCTGCGGGATTTATTGTGCCGTTCAGATCGAGGGAGGTGCTGTTGGAAAGGGAAGACTGTCCCCTTTCCAACAACACCTGTTTTGAAGCATTGCTGGGCGCGGGTGGGGCGAAGAACGCTCTATCCGCGCCCAGAAATGCCACTAGACCACCAGTGATCAGTTTGTGACGTCGGGGGAAGAAGGGGCTGTTTACTATGTAAGCATCATCCCTCTTCCCCCAGTCCCGAAAGCGTATTGGGCCCCCTTGGGGGCAGGTCTTTGCCCATCTGCCCCAGGGGAAGAACATTTTTTTCTGTGGTCGACCCACATGGGAGACGGGTGCCCAAGGCCAGGGACATTACCCCCGACCAACCTGGAGGTCTGGCTGGGATGCGTTACAAAATGTACCTCCAAGAAGGGAGGGGGACCCTGCTGCCGGTCCCTGGGACTGCCGCTGCATTTGGGGCTGGTCGCCCGATATGGGAGACAGCCCACCAAGGCCAGGGACATTACCCCTGGCTATCCTGGAGCTCTGGCTGGCCTGAGTCGCAGCTTCTCCCTCCAGGAAAGGTCGGGGACCCTGCCAGAGCTTCATGGGACTGCCACTGCACTTGCGGATGTTCAACCCACATGGGAGACAGCCGCCCAAGGCCAGGGACATTACGCATGACTATCCTGGAGCTCTGCCTGGCCTGCGTTGCAGCTTCTCCCAACAGGTAAGGTCGGGGAGCCTACCAGGGATCCCTTGGATTGCTGCTGCACTTGCGGATGGTCAACCCACATGGGAGACAGCCGCACAAGGCCAGGGACATTACCCCCGACTTTCCTGGAGTTCTGGCTGGCCTGCGTTACAGCTTTTCCCCACCCAGGAGTCCGGGCAGTGTGCCAATACCTCCCTGAAGGGAAAAGCTGTAACGCAGCCCAGCCAGAACTCCAGGACGGGTGGAGGTGTTGTCCCTGGCCTTGGACATCCGTTTACCATGTGGGCGTACCGTCCCCAAACACAGCGGCAGGTTGGGGACCCTGCCGGGGCACCCTGGGACTGCTGCTGCACTTGCAGATGGTCAACTGACATGGGAGACAGCCGCCCAAGGCCAGGGACATTACCCCACCCATCCTGGAGCGCTGGCTGGGCTGAATTACAGAATTTCCCCCTGGAGAGGGAAGGGGACCCTGCCGGGACTCCCTGACACTTCTGCTGTTCTTGGGGATCATACACCCACATGGGAAACAGATGCCCACGTCTGGTGACATCACCTCCAACCATCCTGGAGTTCTTGCCGGCCTGTGTTACATGTTTTCCCCACCAGAGAGTCACAGCAGTGTGCCAATACCTGCCCGAAGGGAAAAGCTGTAACGCAGCCCAGCCAGAACTCCAGGACGGGTGGAGGTTATGTCCCCAGCCGTGGGCATCTGTTTCCCATGTGGGTATTCCATCCCCAAGCACAGCGGCAGCTCCAGGGAGCCCTGGCAGGGTCCCCAACCCTCCCCTGAGGGAAATTCAGTAACACAGCCCAGACAACACTCCAGGATGGCCGTGTGTGATGTCCCTGGCCTTGGGTGGCTGTCTCTAAAGTGCTTTGACCATCCCCAAGCCCAGCAGCGGTTCCAGGGATGCCCGGCAGGTTCCCGACCTTTCCTGGAGGGAGAAGCTGTAATGCAGGCCAGCCAGAGCTCCAGGATAGTCGGGGGTAATGCCCCTGGCATTGGGGGGCAAGCTCCCATGTGGGTCGACCTTCCCCAAGTCCAGTGGCAGTTCCGGCAGGGTCCCTATGCTCCAGGCTGGGGTTGGGGATGGTCGACCCACATGGGAGATGGGTGCCCAAGGTCAGGGACATTACCCTGACCATCCTGGAGCTCTAGCTGGCCTGCGTTGCAGCTTCTCCCTCCGGGAAAGGTTGGGGACCCTGCCGGTGCTCCCTGGGACTGCCGTAGAACTTGTGGATGGTCGACACTTTTTCTTTTTCACCCATGTAGGTGCACCCACACATGTGAGGTACCGTTTTCGTTGGGGCATCTGTGGGAACGTGGGAAGGTAGGACATGTGTTGTTGACGGCGTGTTTCGGTGGGTGGGCAGAGGGAAATGTCGCAAAATTGTTCTTTGTCACCAAATTTTGGATTTTGCCAGGGATTGTGGGTAGTACATTCTGGGACGATTCGTGCAAGTCACACCTCTGTGGATTCCCACAGATGTCATCTTTTTGGAAATGCATGGGGTTCCCTGTTTTCCTTGGTGGCTGCGACACCCCAAACCCAAATCTGAAGGTTGTTCACAAGAGCAAAATTCTGCAAAATCTGCTCTGCCGAAAGACTTGGGGTTACCAGTGGTTTAGCCTTTTCCCTTTGCACGCAGTTAGGTGCACCCACACATGTGAGGTACCATTTTCGTTGGGACACTGGTGGGAACGCAGGAAGGTAGGATATTTTTTGTTGGCAGTGTGTTTCGTTGTGTGGGCAGAGTGAAATGCCCGAAAATGTTGTTTTTTTGGCAACATTTCGGACTTTGCCAGGGATTGTGAGTAATACATTCTGCGGCGTTTCGCGCAAGTCAGACGTCTGTGGATTCCCACGGGTGTCTTCTTTTCGGAAATGCATGGGGTTCACTGTTTTCCTTGGTTGATTTGACACCCTAAGCCCAAATCTGTAGATTGTCCACACGAGCAAAATTCCTCATAATCTGCTCTGATGAAAGACTTGGGGTTTACCAGTGGTTTAGCCTGTTCCCTTTGCGCCCGGGTAGGTGCACCCACACATATGAGGTACCGTTTTTGTCAGGTCACCTGTGGGAACGTGGGAATATAGGAAATGTGTTGTTGGCAGCGTTTTTCGGTGGGTGGTCAGAGTCAAATATGTGAAAATGTAGTTTATTTCGCCAAATTTTGGAATTTGCCTGGGATTGTGGGTAATCACATTCTGGGGCGATTCACGCAAGTCACACCTCTGTGGATTCCCACGGATGTCTTCTTTTCGGAAATGCATGGGGTTCCCTATTTTCCTTGGTGGCTGCGACACCCCAGTTCCAAATCTGTAGGTTGTCTAGAAGTGCAAACTTCCTCAAAATCTGCTCTGCCAAAAGACTTGGGGTTACCAGTGGTTTAGCCTTTTCCCTTTGCGCCCAGGTAGATGCACCAACACATGTGAGGTACCGTTTTTGTTGGGACACCTGTGGGAATGAGGAAAGGTAGGCGTGTGTTGTTGGCGGCGTGTTTCGGTGGGTGGGCAGAGTGAAATGTCAGAACATTGTGTTTTCTTTGCCAAATTTCAGACTTTGACAGGGATTGTGGGTAGGAAGGGCGGAAAAGCGCAGTCTCTGCCCAGGAGTGTTACTGCTGGAGGAAGAGGAGGGGTTAATTCCTCTCACATGTTTGTCCTCTTCAAAATCCCCACACACGGCGAAGCCACAGCGAGGAAGGGCGGAAAAGGGCAGTCTCTGCAGTCTGTGCAGGACTGCAAGGACCTGAAGGCTGTGATTTGCCTTCAGCAGTATTCTGCAAAAGCGGTGGTGGTTCACTTTGGCTCGTGGATTATGGAGTGTGGACGTCGGAAGGTAATCAAGGTGGCCCGCGGAGATGAGGAGGTGAGGAGGTGAGGCACGGTCTGACTGTTGCAGGCTTACAGTTGCATTGTGACTACACTCCCACTCCTCTTGCTTCCCCCTCCCCACCTGCTCAGGCCTTTCGTGATACTTATACTCTGTCTGCCCATCCGTGTATCGTGGCCCCGCTGGCACCGTCAGTGTCAGCTCGAATCATTAACTTTATACTAAGCGCTGCCTGAAGTACGTGTGACCTGGGTGACCTGGGTGTATCCGGTATTTGGCATTTTGGCACTCATAGCCCACCCCTTCCCTAAGCACTGTGAGAAGGGATACAGGTTGCGGGCTGCGGGCCTTTTTTTGAATATTTACTTCTCCATTTCTGCCTGCCACCCTATGCATTAGCCTGCTTCAGCGTAAGCCTCAGCCTGCCACAGCATGTGCGACTGTCTGACTCCTGGAATCTCCTTTTTGTGCACAGCTGTGGTCGCCATTGTGGCACTCTGGTATTAAGACCTTAAAAAGTGTCAGAATCGAGTCAAACTCCTCACAGAACTTTTCCTGAACCTGGATGCTGTTAACCAAGATTTCTTTTTTTTTTTACCTGCTGCCATAACCATTGCTACATCTCTGCCGTGGGTGCTGTCTCTTATTCTGGCAATTGAAACTTTGCGGCCTACATACTCTCTGGCAGTTTGGAGGTCAGGGGGGGGAGAGACGGACTAAGCCAGCTCCTTAAGCTGTCGGGCGTGCCCTGTCCTCACTGCCCGCACTCTCCGCCTTTTCTCTGTTCTTTGCTTTGCTTTGTACCATACTTAGGACTGGGGTTTGGGGACAGGCGGGGGAGAGTCGGACTAAGGGGGCTCCTCGAGCTGCCGGGCGTGCCCTGTCCCTCCCCCTGGAGGTGGTGACCTCCCTTTTCTCCTTTACCATAATCCTTGTCGGAAAGAAGCCGACCTGTGTCTTTCATTGCTTTTTTTTTTATTTTTCTTGCTGAGACTGTACCGTATTATTCACATTTGTGCCATTTCTCCTCCCGTTTTTATTTCCTACCCCTAGTTCTGTTTTCAAATAGCTTTACGCTGTTAGGGCGTGGGGCTGCGAATCTCTCCCCTCCCTCATCCTAGCCTCACGGTACAAAATCACTTGACCTGCGCTTTACACATATTTTAGTGGCGCACCTTTTATTTCCCCCTTGTGGGGTACTTTTCACTAGTGCATGTGGGTTCTTACTATTTTCCCAGTGAATCACTCCACTTTATCTTTCTGCACTCGCACTTTAAGCTATTCTCCTTATTAGTAGTTTTTTTTTGGCCCATAGGCACTGGGATATTATCCCTTACATCTTATTTTGCCTTAGTTAGGGCTGCCTCAAGTGCTAACAAATCATGTCCAAAGGTAAGGCTAAAGCCCCTCCACTGGGCCCCAATAAAACTAAAAAAAGCAAGCCCGGTTCTCTGGGTGTGCTGGGAGATCAGAATATTGCTAGTAATAACCCTAAACTGAAGCCTAGAAAAAGGAAAGGCGCCCTGGTCGACCACGGTCAATCAACTTTAAATGAATACCTTAAGCAAATGGCAGGTACATTGGAAGAGCACATTCAACATACAGAACGAGCCATTGAAGTTGCCAGTCTACAATCTAGTGCAGCTGGTGACAAAAGAATGCCCCCCCCCCACCCTCTACAAACTCCGCACCCCCCAGCCTCTCACAATGTCTTGAAACCACATTGAATAATCATCCTTTGGAAACTGATTTACTGGGAGGTGAAAGTGTGGGGATTACTGTTGGAGGCCCAACACACGAGGAAGCTAAAGCAGTTGCCCCTATGGGCAGTCTGGAGGACAGCGCCCAGAACCCTCATCTTGTGGCATCATTTGATGACTCTTTGGAGTCAGCTTCCAGTGATTTTAAAATCCTGGACGCGGTACTGGACAGAAAGCTTGCACCGGTCCTAGAAAAAATAGGGGCCCTTAAAACCTCTCTAAGCACAACTTTATGTATTATGGACGACTTAATAAGAGGCCTAAAAAAAGATATTATGGAAATCAAAGAACTTGTTGCACAACAAAGAGGGCCGTTCGCACCTGGGACCGCTACGGAAATCCCTGCACCTCACCTTTCAAACTCTTCCATCAAACTACATAGGGGTGAGACGGTGGCCCACAACCCTATTGTCTCTGCTTTACCAACTGTGCTTCCAATATGGCACAATGCCACACTTTTGGAAGGCACCACCTGGAAGGGGTCCAAGAGCAGTCTAGGGGTCTCAGCTGTGGGCACACACAAGATCTTAAAGGACAAATGTCCCACTAGTGAGCAGGTAGTACTCAATCTTCCCCCAGATGCTGCTCCTTTGGTGGGAGTTATCACTGGCCTCCCTCCGCTGGCCATAGGCCAGGTGGAACCCACTACTTCCCTCCTAAATAAGACGGCACAATGGATTAATTCACTTTTGCCTGGTATGAAGGTGAACCTCAGAGGCATTCTTATGGCTAGGAGGGTTTGCTGGGTGAGGAAGGAACCAGAATGGGCTGTGGGGGACTGTGTGGTGGTGTCCATGATTGCCCCAGCCATGCTTAATTATGTGGTCACCTCCATTAATCCTGAGTGGAGGGCCCGCAATTCTATTCTGCAAAATAGTGCCTTTTTTCCTTTAGGAGTGTTCTACCCTGCAACCCCCCACCTTCAACGCCATGGATTACTACTAAAACCTCATATCCACATGTGGCCCTAGAGGGACCTGGGGTGGTTGCCAGATGGCATCAATAACGCCAGTGGCCATGGTAGATCTTACAAACAACTATAAGGTCCTGCGTGAAAGTGAAGAACTAGATTGACCAGTTGCCGAGGGGGAGGTAGGTCAGCCTAAGGAAATATCTGAAACAGGTGGCGCATTGGGGCAAACTCTCCTCCCAAATGAACGGGTGTCCCCTCAGACACCTATGTCTTTTTTATCTTGGAACATTGCAGGTGTTGTGCCCAAGCTCTCGCAGAGGGAGACAGCTGTCGCCCTGAGGGAATATGATATCATGTTCCTTCAGGAGACGAGGGCACTCTCCCCATTATGTTTTGATTATTATGTTTCAGTATGTGTCCCAGCTGAGAAAGGTAGACGTGGGCGATGCTTTGGTGGCTTGGCAATTTTGGTGAAGGCATCCCTGGCCTTAACCTTGTTGGTGAGAGAAACTAAGAATGGGAATGTGCAATGCATTACTGCACGCCCTGCTGGTGGTCGTCTCTTATTCTTGGTTAATTTGTATAATAGTCCACATACTGCTAACCAAGGGTGACCTGGTGTGCTGAGAGATCTGATTGAAGCATATGGTAGTGACAATGGGAACCAGGGCTCATTGCTAATTCTGGCCGGCGATTTTAATGTGAATCTAGGGCCGTGGGTGCCGTTAGTAAATTTAGAACCTAGTGAAGAATTTGTTCATGGGGTAGCCCCCGCCCTAATGGTGGATGACAGAATGTGTGCAAGGGGTTTGCAGTTTTGTGAGTGTTTTTTAGAGTGGGGGGTCCAGTCCCTGAATGGTCATGTAGGCGTAAACCGGCCCGTGAAGCCAACTTTTGTTGGCACACAGGGTTCTTCTACGATTGATTATTTTTGTCTTCAAGCAAGAGATTGGCACCTAATTAAGGAGTTTGAAGTCCTTGAGAATTTATGTAGTGACCACCACGCTTTACAGCTGGTCCTGGGAATTGATTCACCAACGGTTCCATCTGTCAATTTCCCACAATTGGATCACTGTAGCCTTAACCCCCTGTGTAAACGGAGAATAAAATTGTACACGCAGTCCTCCGTTTGTAAAGCGAATAGAGAGGAATTTACTCTTATCCTCTCAATTGAATATCCCCCAGGTTCCATAATCTCAGCAACACAAAAAATTTGGGTCACCATGTCTAATATCTTTCAAAAGGATTTTAAAACGGGGAGAAAGAACCTGGAAACCTGGTTTGATGCACCCTGTCGGTCAGCACAGAAAAACCTTAAAGACATTCTGGCTGCCAAAGATTGCACCCGACGGGAAATAATTGCTGCCCGAGCGCATTATAAAAGCGCCCTTGCCACAAGGAAGTGCTACCTAGAAGCCCAAGCCTGGGAGGAACTTCTTCAGGCTGTATAGTCACGAGATTCCAAGAAATTCTGGGAATTTGTGGCCAATGGGCCTCCCCATAAAAGATTAAAAACCTGTAAAGAGAACACTGTAAGTGCCCTGGCATGGTCCAACCACTTTAGCACCTTATCTGAAGCTTCTCCCTCTCTTAGCTATAATGGCACACGTGGTTCTTCCTTGCGTCTAACCATTAAAGAGGTAGAGCTGGCTATAACTAAGCAACTTCCTAATCGTGCTCCTGGACCGGATGCCATTCCCGCTGACATTTTTTGTACCGAGGTGAACGTGTGGGCTCCACTATTGACTAAGTGCTTTAATGCATACCTAGAACTGGGCACCTATCCGGTAACATGGGGACAGGCTATAATCTTCCCTATTTTCAACAAGGGTGATCCTGGCAGCCCTCTTTCTTATCGCCCGATCTCCCATCTGGACACTTCATTCAAAATCTTTGGTAGGGCAGTCTTGGCTCGGCTTGAACAATGGATCTCTGATTCGGGGGTACTTACAAAGACCCAATATGGCTTCCGGCCGGGCTTGGGAACTAGGGACCAGGCCCTGAATCTGTACTTGATGGGTAATTCATTATTCTATGTTAGGGGTGAGCCATTATATTTGGCTTTCATGGACCTGAGCACTGCATTTGATAAAGTGGACAGGGCGATGCTCTGGGCTGTGCTCAGGTCTATGGGCTGCCCGGAGGACTTGGTCAAGGTGCTCCAAATACTTCATGAAAACACATCAGCCTGCGTGAGATTTGGTGACCAGGGGCAGTGCACAGCTTTCTTTGAGACTTTTTTGGCTGTTCGCCAGGGTTGTGTTGTGGCTCCTGTACTATTCGCCCTATATATAAATGTCATTTATCAGGCTCTTGTTAATTCTAATGATGATTTCATCAGGATAGGAGGTATTCCTCTTCCTGTCATAGGCTATGCTGATGATATGGTTATCATAGCCCGCACTCCCATAGCCTTACAACGCCTGGTGGATGTTTATACTGAATTTATGGCCACTCACAAACTCTCGGTAAACTCAAAAAAAATCAGTTGTTATGGCCTGCAGGAGCACAGGCATCAGACACCTCAAGATGAGGAGGATATCGAGTGGTGGAGAACCTATTCCCAGGGTTACTTGCTTTGTATATTTGGGAATTTGCTTTACTGAACATTGGCGAGGGTTTGGCCATGTGGATAAACAATGCACAAGGATGAGACAGGCATTGGGGGGGCCTGTCACGCTTTCAAAATAACTGTTCGGGGCATCCACTTAAGCTAATTCTAGAAGTTTATAGGGCCCAAACCAAAACAGCCACCAACTATGGGGCAGCACTGTGGGGCATGGAAAAGATCCCAAGCATTGAAAATGTTGAGAACACTTTTTAAAAAACCTACTTGGGCTTCCGCAGTCTGCACCAAATTATGGCACCCATTTGGAACTTGGGTTCCCCCATATTGCCGATGAGTGGCTATTGGCCCCAGTCGCGCACTGGTTGGCATTATGGTCAAACCAGAAAGCTGTCCTTTCACATAAAATCATAGCAGCACTGGTGAGAAGTCCGGCTGTAAAAAAAATACTGTGGCTTATTTACATCCAGAAATGTGTCAGTCAGCTAAATTGTCCAAGCCTTATTTGTCCTGTAGCCTTTTTGACTCCATGTGTTGTAAGGGTCCATAAGCAACACTTTAAATCCATCCTTGAGTCAAACAGAGAGTCCTCTGCCTTGGGTATTTCTGCTAATAGAAGGCACGTTGTTCTAATTACTGCAGACACCCTTCAGCCTTATTTGCTATATAGCGATAAACCTTATGACCGCTGGGCACTCACTAGAACGCGGTTTGACTGTCTATGGCTTGGAGCTCGAACCAAAACTGGTCTGAAAATGTCCAATTTCTTGCTTGCCCCTGCTGTCGGTGCCCTGTGGAGGACCTTTTGCATTTTGTGCTGTTTTGTCCAATATATGCGGACCTAAGGAGGAAAACACTCTTGCCCTTACTGAGGACTGCTGGAATGTCTCAAGCTAGGCCGGCCCTTTGTTATCTACTTTCAGCTGCTACACTGCCTGTGGCCTGGGACTCGGTGGAGTATTTCAGAAAGGCTTGGCACCGGAGAACAAGAATAATACCTCAAAACTTGATTGAACACTGATAAACTGATGATTATTCTGGTACCCCTGTGGAGGATACTGTTTGGTCTACACACATACACTTTTTAACCTTGTTATCTTATGATATCCTATGTAATGTGTTTTTATTTTTGTGTTACACATTTGTATCATTGTATTTTATCCTGTACTTGTTGTTTATGGAAATCTTGTTTCTGAATAAACGTGTTGAATTGGTTGGGTAAAACATTCTGGGGCGGTTCACACAAGTCACACCTCTTTGGATTCCCACAGATGTCTTCTTTTTGGAAATGCATGGGGTTCCCTGTTTTCCTTGGTGGCTGCGACACCCCAGGCCCAAATCTGTAAGTTGTACACAAGAGCTAAATATGTCTGTTTAGGCCCTAAGCATAAAAATCCTGTATTCCATGGCTCAGTTTTTGACTTGTGATATTGCTTGAAACATTACGAAAAATGTGTGATTTCCTAACTGGAAGATTCAGGGGAATGTAGCAGAGCATTATTTTTCTCAAAATTCACAGAAGCCATTGCCTTACCGGGTCAACAATTTCCACCACATACCTTTTTTTCTGTCATTTTCCCGATTTTTCCCCAAACTATAGAATTGTTCCCTACACAGTTGTTGCCTGACCTGTTCAAATAACCCCTTCCTAAACTTGGAATTTTGTCTACTTTTCAGAAATGTATGCCTTTCTGTCTTCCTATTCAACCATACCTTTCTCTTCCATTCCGTCCACGCATTTCCTATTGGAAAAAGGCCCAAATCGCCTACCTCTCACAAAACGGCTGGTAATCATATCAAAATATGTTTTTTTGGTTTCCAACCTGTTCCTGAAATCCGGGAAAATTGGGAATTCAGCACAGCAAACCATTTGTTCCTAGCACTTACAAGGAAAAAACCCCAGGCTTCTTTGTACATCATATTATTGGCATTTTCTGAAAATTCCCAATATTTTCTCCCTTTTTGGTTGTTTTCTCTCGCCCCCCCCCACAGCAAACTAGGATTCCTTGGTAGCATTACGACCACCTACATGTGGGGAAACAAGAGGTCAAATCTGGCTGAGATATCTCATGTAACAAAAACGTTACAAGGCATTGAATGATGACATACCGAAATCACCTCCTGGGGGTGGAGGGACCCATGGCAGTTAAGGGGTTAAACCTGATAATGTTGACCCACATCATAGCATTTATTGACTTATTTAACTGCTTTACAAAGGTATCATACAAAACCAGCTGTACAAGAATTCTGATAATACATTTTTAAATGCATTCTATGCTGTGACTGGAGATCTGTTTGGCGGGCGGTGGTTCTATGTAGTGGTTCTATGTATTAGACCAGTCGGGGCATGCATCAAGTCAAGACACAGCATAGCTGAAATAGACCCCAACAGAATGGGGAAAGTTGCAAAATCAGATGGGGAAGCCCATTTTAAAACAAAATTATAAGAAACATTGTCAGAAGCTTAAAACTGCACTGCAAAAAGAAGAAGATTGTACAATCTATGGTTCAAAGCACTTTGAAAATGTGGAATGGGCTGTTTTGACATCACTAAAGCATCCGAGGGGCGATACTAATGCCTTAGCGGTGGAGGCTTGTGAAATAGCCATATAGTTACAGTCAGATATTACGGTAGCCGATGGTGTGGTTTTTCAACACAACACCATCATTAAAGGAGGGTCTAGTAATGCACCTTGTGAAAGATTCATAGAGATGCAGTCTGCTGCATCACTAGACAAGGCCCCTGCTGTTCTACACAGCGCACCAGCCATTGAAAGATTTCTCAACCGATTGCTCAGCCGATATTTCATAAACATTTGCAGGGCCTATTATAAACAGATCCCTGTTAACAACCGCTCCAGAAATACCACACATACCAGACATATTAGACAAGCACAAAAAGTTATGACTATCAACTAAGGACTACCTGCAAAACATTCAGTGACAAGCCCCCACAGCCATCTGCTCTGAGAGACCGAGTAAAAAATAAAAACACAAACACCGTCAAACCCAATGCAACAGATGGGCTAATTGTGCAGCATGGCGGGGGTCTCTGTTTTGACAGATACCCAGAAACAGGAGGGAAAACTTAAAATGGGCCAGATCTCGTGCTCTGAGGTGTCGCTTATTTAAAATCTTTAAAAAGGCCTGATTGATTATATATAGATGCGATATGCCTAACACACCACAGGCACTTTCCCCCAGACATCAGGTCCACCAGTTTATTTGCAAAGTGTGCAAACTTATCAAAGAAGTTATAAAACATTTGCGGCCCTGGGGAATTGTGAGGTGTTTAGATTTGTAACTTGAACCACTTGCACTTCCTGGGACACAGGCTAACAGTATTTACCTTTTCTTTAATTATTTTATACCGTGCACCATAAACCCAGAGGTTGGAGGGCGCCAGACATACAGAAGGACACAGAATACAATGACCATGGCCAAGGAACATACTGTTTCAAACCGCCCACAGGGCAGGGAGGGAGAGGGAGTAGGAAATACATTGCAAAATACAATACAATACAATTATTAGGAGAAGATGGTGGGAACCTACTATGCCCTGTGAGTATTCAGAACGTGCAAGTGCAGAAAGGAAGAGGGCCGAGTCCGTGGGTGAGTCAAGGCCAAAGTGCTAGGAATGAAGAGCGCTATAGGGCCTGGGCTGTGGTAGGTGTAAGTGCGAGTCTCCAGATCAGAGGGTGTGCAGGTCTAAAGTGCCTTGCAAGATAGGAGCAGGTAAGAATTGGTGTGGGAGGTCAGGGCCCTGAAGATTCATAAGGGCCAGGACACCAATTCATCAACTGTGGGATTATCAGAGAAGAGAAGGAGGGAAGGAGGAGGAAACGAGGAACGTCTTAAGGAGCTTCAGAAATGTGAGAAGATCCTGCCCAAGTCGCAGGAGGAGGATGAGAAGATCCTGCCCAAGTCGCAGGAGGAGGAGGAGATTATTCCAAAGGAGGGAACCCGCAGAGGAAAGTGAGCGACCCCCTGCCCTCTGTTTAGCAATGATGGTAGGGTGACCACATTCATACTGTTAAGCAGGGGAGTCAGGCAAGGTTGTGTGCTGGCTCCCCTGCTATTTAATCTCTGCATAGCAGATTTACCCGAGCGGATGCGGGCCAGCTCAAATTGTCCTCCCAGGATTGGAAAGACACGAATCACCAGCATGTTATATTCTGACGATCTCATCATTTTCGTACTCTCTCTCTGGATGCAGATACATGTTGGAAGATCTAGCAAACTACGCAAAAGAAATTGACTGCGTAGTCAATATTGAGAAAACAAAGATCCTGTTAATTTCCAACAAGAAAGTTAACAGAGTAGTACTTACCCTAAATTGGGAAATATTGGCTACTGCAAGGAAGGCATGGTATCAAACACTGAAGACAGACACAAATGATCACAGTTCAAGGGTGTTTATTGAACTTCAATGAGTTGGTTGAATGCCTATCTAAGCATAAATCTAAGGATGTGAGCAAGCTACGACCATCAAATAATAATAACGCAGTCATAGTCAATTCTTTGTCAAAATAAAAGGGCCTATACCAATCAACCTATTGCCAATCTTTACTTCCAAATACAAATGGTGCGGGACAATAGTGTATTCAAAAAGAAAAGTGTTTAAGAAATAATGTGTAAGGATAGTTGAGCAGTTGGCTTCCCCATGCCACATTTTCAGCACGGGATAAGGCAGCACGTTCGAGCTTCACACACACTCTGGCTCCTCTGCCACAAGGATACAGTTCAAAGCATAGGTAACAGGGCCTTCCGCCAAGGCCTTTTTCCCAATAACAGTCGCTTATTGTACAGGGTCTGTTGTAACAAACAAGCACCAAAGTTCCTTTCTTATCAGGATTTTCACATTCACTAGTTCTCGCTTCCAGTGTAAATCATGGGTCTGCCTCCTTCAGGCTCGGACCCCTTTGTACCACAATGTTCAAAATTGGTCTCCCTTGATCGGGCTCAGACCATGTATTCTCAATTTCTATGTTTCCCTCTTTATATCAAAAATCAAAGACTTTCGAAATTGCAATACGTTTTTCTTAGACCGTCGCTAGACCACTTCCATTCGCCTCACACAATGTTCTTACGAATCTTCCACTTTCCATTCTGCCACTTCTTTGCTGGATACCTTACAGAGACCTTCAATTGAGCACAACCGCAGCAGGGGACCACTCTGTTACTTTATTTCGCACCTTTGCGGTTTCGCATTAAAGTTTAAACATCTATCAGCAATTGAGCTTTACTCGCGTCTTTCATCACACATGTTAACTTCAGCACAGACCAGTCTTTCATCGGACACCCCAACTCACCGGCTCTGTTGATTTCTCTGGCGCTGCTTTGATCCTGAAGCCAATGATGGTTCCACAGCGGCTGCAGATCCTCCCCGACTTGCTCAGTCATGCAGAAGGCCTCTGGGCATCTTTACCACACAATGCTGGCCTCTTTAGTAAGGTTTCCTGGCCTTACACTTTCAAATCTGAAGTTTTCTGGAAAGAAACAGTTTCCCAGTGGAAAGGTCAGGGGTATCTCTCTCCTTGTTTTCCATTCTCATTTGCTGCCTTTCTCCCCTCTTTCAGCTACCGTCTGGAAAACGCTATTCCTTTGTGTGCTTTGCCTCGCTCAGAGTGTCCTCCTTTTATCTTTGTGGGGTAGCTTAATGGAGTCAGGTGTGAATCGTTAACCATAATTGCCTGACTCTACCTGACCACAGTATTGGGACATGTCAGGTGTAATTCTCGGTTGTGAGTCTGTTTTCTCCCAGAGCGGGCTGTCCGTGAGAAAGTGTTTGTGTAGGGAAAGGGGGCCGGGTGGAAAAGTCCCTAAGTATCCTATTTGGTAATGTGGGGAAAAGGTGTTACAGGGGAAGGGATACTGTGTCTCGCCATCCAGTGTCCTACTCCCACTCCCCGAAACCCCTCACTCAGGTGATCCTTCTGCACTAGCCCACCCCCAGATTCTGGATCCAAAGACGATGGCCGTGCACTGGCCACCTGAGAGAGAGACCCCCGGGGACTAGCGGGTGAGACACCTTCTGGTTTCTCACAATACGTAGCTCATTACCCATATTTAGGGTTGGAGATGAGTGCAGAGTCTGATTATTATTATAGTACAGCCACTAAGAAAAGAAAAGCTGCATTACTAGCACATCTTGTTTGTAGGTTTGCACATCAGATCGCACATTATTCTCTTGAGGGCATATTAACCTTGTATAAACAGTGCTTCTCCCCAGCCATTGTATGTGGTCTTGAGGCAGTGAGAATGAAGGATCTAAGCGGGCCAAATCATGTGGAGGGAGCATTTTGATGATACTTAAACCATCAGTATCTATGGAACTATTACGTTTGGAACTTGGACTGATCTCACTAGGAGGACAGGTGGAAAGGAAGAGGGGATAATTCTATTTAATGGCTAAAACGTCACCAATATGCACTATTTTGGAAATGTTTGGTACCAACTGTGGGAGGGATCGTCTTACCAGTGGTGATAGTTTTGACAATCTCGTAATTATACCCTTTAAAATGTTAAATTGGTATTTAAATTTGAAAACAAGGGGAGGCTATGAAATGTTAAAAGCTTCATTTAAAGAATAATACGACCTATGGGATTGGAATAAAAATGATGATCATATTTGCACCCTAAACAGTCTTAGCCATGTGTCTAGAGTGGTGCACAAGTTTAAAAGACCCCAACCGTACATTTTCCAGTGCCCTAATCCTGGGATTCGTAGACTTATGTTACGAACAAACCAACTTCCATTGCTGTCACTACTGGGCTCTCAAATAAAAATGAAAAGGAAATGAAATTATCTATAGACGAAGGAAACTGTCGCATTTGTAAATGTTATGGCCGTCTAGAAACTGCAAAAAATCTATTCACAGAGTGTGTGACTTTGAGTGCTTTTATATGTGTGCCTATGAGAGTCTTGTAAATGACTATGGCCCTCATTACAAGTCAGGCGTTAAGGGTTTAACGGCGCCATCGGCGGTGTTAACTCTTAACGCCTGATTCACGCTTTAACGCCTGCTTTTTGCAGGCGTTAAAGTTCAAGGCGCTAAGCGACCTTGGTGCTAATTACGGCACCGTAATTTATGGTGCCGTAATTAGCACCTTCCCCATCCCCATTATGCCCTATGGGGCAAAAATGGGAATGGGGAAGGGCAAATGGTGAATGGGAAATTACCGCCTAACTCACCTTGGAATGGGGCGGTAATTCCGCCATCCACCATGGCGGAATCGGGCATGGACCATGGTGCTATTGGGTCCACCGCCTGACTTGTAATGAGGGCCTATGACTCTATTAAAACGGATGATTTTTGGAATTACTGCTTAAACTCTCCTTCAGTTTCGGTCCATATTATTCTTTATAGGGGCTGGAAGCAAATAGGCAAGTTGATAGATGTTGGAAAACATTCATTTAAATACTGAGGGCAACAGTGTAAACAAGTTTATTTGTTTGACCCACAGTATGTAGTTGAATGAATTTTCGATGAATATTGATGTATTTGCACATTGCCTATTTTGCACATATCTAACAATTGTGGAGTGATACTTTTTGATTGTACTTTACCTATGCACTTGCATATTTGCACATGACATTAGAGCACCATTAGTGTAATAAGGACAGTGTATACTTTGGTTTACAGCAATATGTTTATACAGTTATTTGTATATTGAATATTGTTATATTGTTAGTTCTGAGATTTGTATCCCATTTATTTGCTTCTGTTTGTACACAGTATAGGAGCTTTTAACAATTGTAATATGAGTAGCATCAACTGGTATCTTTATTAATTTTATCGTAGGATTTTCCAATTTCCTATTTTTAAGATTTTAAAATGTGTTATGAGGATCTTTAAGGATATGTAACTGTGTTTGGAAATGTGCAAAATGTTTATATATGTATTAATCATTTGTAAAAAGTCATTTGACTAATTGCAATAAATTAATTAATTTAAAATGTCTCAAGGCTAACATTGTAGTATAGTCAAAAGAGCAAGAATGAACACAAATCTGAACTTTAACAAATAACAAATATTTAATAAATGAGCACAACATTTGAAAACCAAGTAGTCCATCGTAAACCTAAGCAATGCTGTCACTAAAGAAGATAGAGGGATGCGTGCATCCCAAACAGACTGCCTCTAGGTAGAACAAGTCCACTACTCCATGTTAATGGACAATCATACCATTCTGTATAATGAGTGTTTGCAATTGCTTTTGTGTATTTTCAGTGTGTTGAATATATGTCATCTAAAAATATATATTCAACACACTTAACAATGAAGTGTAATACAGACAGACAACAAACTAATAGAAACATTGCTGCAAACACACTGATAAAAGGAAATACCAAAAAAGTATATTATCGGGTTCTTTAGTACCACTCTTTTGTATATGGACACTTAAAACATACTGGCTGGATAGTCCCCCAATACCTTCATCCATCTTCATAGTGGACCTTGCACCAATAGCTAAACCCCGGCAAAGTCTGCCTACCCGACTCTTGATTGCTTCCCTGGTAAAACAATCATAGCCATCTATAACAAACTTAGCGATTAACCAAGTTTCCTGCAAAAGGAAAACATCACAATCCAATAGTTTATCCAAACCCGCTGTTCCATGTGCAAAGTGGGTGTATCCTCTAGTGTCCCAACTGATTATTTAGAGTGAACTTTCCTGGTAGCTCTCTATAAATCAATAGCTGCCCATGTCACGTGGGGCAAATGGCCTCCAGACCCATTCGCCCTGCAGAGCCCCACCCCGTGGAGGCCCCGCATTGCTCACAGTTTTCCCAATGGTTTTTGCAGAGGGCACAAAAGTCTAATGCTCTATTGGCAGGCATCCTGCATGACCCGACTCGTGAAGAAAGCCGAATTCAAACAGATGCTAATTTTTAAAAAGTGAGAGTACATGGGCATCTCTAACTCGACAGTGATCCTATTGTTGAAGTGGAGACAAGACCAATTATCATCCTTACTGGTTTCGGGGATCTCAACCAGGCACACGTCCTTGGTCATAATAACCCTCAATTTAGGGAAGATATTTAACAACTAGAGGTCTTCTTGGCAGTGTACAAATGGGCAATCCTGGGTGGTCAATATTTCAGTTATCATTATCTTCTGTTCCTTCATTGGATTTGAACACCAAGAGGGCTAATTACCTGCCGCATTTGAAGCCAGGGGCTTACCATTGTCTGCCCCTCTAAGGTGACTCTCCAGGGTTCGACACATGGGGGGATAGGTCTACTTTCCTCTCTTCTTCAACCACGGGTGAATTCATCAGAGCATCAAAGTTGCTGTCATCAATAGATCCTCATGAATTGAACCTTCCAGGGACTCCGTGGGCTTGTTTGCCAGTATACAGACCCAATGATCCAGAATCCCCTTGCTATTCTCTTGGCCTTGTATGAGGCATCTCATCTTTCTCTTCTTTGGGCCCAGTTCTTGTGCTAACAGAGGTCCCCGAATATCCAGCATTTTGTGTATACGCACCTTGCCTAGCATGCTTTTCTTTAGGGTGGTGGCCAGATTTGGATGCTTTCTTCTTCCACCGCCTTCTCTTTCTAGGCTCTTTCTAGGCTGAAGGAAGTCAGCATTAGAATCAGCGTTAGATGCAAATTTCTGTCCTGCACCACCAGCAAACTGTGGTAAGGAAACAGATATGGCACAAAATCTCACGCTCGGCCCACCTCCCCGGGGAATGAATTCTGGATCCATATATGCACTGTTCCATTGGCAACCCCAGACCACTGTGTTCAACCTACAGTCTGTTGTAGGGTCCTTCCCAGTAGCAAAGTACTACGCCAGGACAAGTAAGTATATTAAGTGCTTTTATTGCGCCAGGTACAGGTAAGTACTGTTAGGGAGAATTCTCAAGAATGTGCTAATTTCCCTTACCTTTTGAGACCCCGAGCAACTTTGCTGGATTTCTGGGATTTAATTTTACCTGGGAAGGGTGTGAGCCTTTTTTTCCCACTCTTCCATGTATTTTGTGTGTGTTTTACTTTTGTGTTCTTTGGTTTTGGAGTTATAAAACAACTCCAGTGGCATCATCTTTTTCTGTGTGTCACACAGCACCTTCAGTGCATTGGGACAGGGGTGTCTTTCAGACTCTCCAAGGTTTAAATACCTTCTCTGGGACTGACTACCGTCTCCCAGAGCATGTAAAGTTAAATTGACTTTTCTAGTCTTTTTAAATGTACTGACCGAGCACACACTATCTTCCAATAGAGTACTGGAGGGGTTGCCTAGCTTCCCCTGAGTCAAAACACTCATGTAACAGTAAAATGTTACCTTTTCCTATTTAAAATGGCTGGTGGCAGTGGTTTAGATTAACTACCATGTTTGTCACTATGGCGTCCCAGACCTATCTGTAAAAACAGACTCCGGTCATCTTTTATGCCATTTTTTTAGGAAAAGTCCTTCTTGTGTGTAACTCTGCGCGCCAAACCAGGTTTGGTACCTTTGTTTGGGCCCTTTGGCGGGCTTCAGTGCTGAAGCCCTCCTCTGGTGCCAGAGTGACTGGGGTTGACAGGATGTGAGGGAGGTGCCAGAAACTCCCTGTGCTTCGTCTCCTACTAGACCTGAATGCACCCTGGTGTGATTGGCTGGCTGACTGTCCGGCAAGGACAGCCACCCTGCTGGGTGAGTGACAGCCAGGCTGAATGAATGGGGGAAACCTGTTTAAAAGCAGGTCTATGGGACTTGGAAAGCAGAGTCGACCACTGGAACGAAAGAACCTAAAACAAGCTGAAGGAAGAGGACTGCTGAAACTCCTGGACTACCGGTGAAGCCCTGCTGCAGGTCCGAATTGCCTGAAACTTCAATTGACAGAGAAGCCCTCAAGGTTAAATTCTTCCCTTGAGTTTGTTGGGAGCAACCAAACTCGTAAGCCACTTGGACACCGTCCCTGACTCGTCGAATTTTCAGCAGAGTAGTGCTTGAAAAATGGATAGCCAGTGGGAAGGAATCCAGCTTGTGGACTTTAAGGCACTCACACCTTAAACCAACATCTTGCTACAGCTTTGGCCTCATCCCTGGGCAGTGCAGGAACCTCCCAACATCCTCCTTCTTGTCCCCACGACTGAAGCTCAGGAACTGCGAGACCTGCTCGGACCTTCCAGGAACACTTGCCTCAGCTACAGCTTTCTTCGTTAAAAAGGGTACTGTGCAAATGCGGTCCGGAAATATTTTTGGCCATAGAGAAAGTGCGTGAAACCTTCTTCAGCTTCGAACGCTCGTCCTTCCCTAAACATTCGTCAAACTTTTTGCCTAGCCAAATCTTTTAAAAATCTATGGCAAAGACTTAACCGTTATATACCAGAACTGTGCTATCCTATACAAAAGACTCTGAACCATTGACTTTGGCCCAGGCCTGTTGAGAAGAATTGCTGATTGTATTTAACTGAAACCCTTTGCCCTGCCTATGAATGTATTTGGGCTGTCTATTCTTATAACCTTGTCTTTTCCTCCTTTTTATAAGTATCTGAAGTTCCATTTTGCTCCCACTTCCTTTTGGAGCTAAACTTGTTCATTTACTTCCCGGTTGGATTTTTGTGGTTTATTAGTGTGTGATATTGAGCTGCTTGTGCTAGTGTAATGTTTTCTAACTGAATGTGTAAATAAATGTAAATTCTTTTACCAAGAAAACCTGAGTAAGTGTATATTTGAATCACTGTATTTGTTGGTCCTTTGTGTAACTTTTTCTACTGTTCACTTAAACTCTTGAGATAGGTCTGGATGCTCAGCCATCGCTACCACTTTACTGTGTAGTACAGGCTTGTACCAAAGGTGAAATTGTGCTTACACTGGTAGTCCTAATTCCCTGTAGTATTCCCAAAGGGTACTGCAGGTGATTCTGCCTAACAAGTACCAAGTGTGAAACCACTGGCATCCAGCACCAAGCCAGCAAGAAGACTAACTGTCCTCTGTGGATCATCCCCAGAGTCCAACAATCCACATTCCAGGCATGCACACCAACATTCCACACTCTGACATACAGAAGACGAGTAACCTGTAAAGCAGAATACTACACCTCCTCCCCCCATAAACCCTTGGAACCAATACACTAAGACTGCCTTAACCTGAGATAGCACTTCCAATGGACCAAAACCATGCGCACCAAACCCAAAGAAACCTGACACCTCTCCAGGAAAATTAACATGCGCAGTGAAAAACAACCCGAAACATCACACCAAAATCACCTTGCTCCACATTCACACAGTGACGTGCACACCCAAACGTGGCGAGAAAATCCTACGGTCAAAACCAACTCCCAAGATACACAGCAACAACCCTACTGACACACCTCGACACACGCCAACAGTGGCAGTCGACAGAGCCCACCGAAATGAAGAAAGGACCAGCCAAACTCTGCCACAACGAACTGACAGGAAGACAACCAACCAAAACACAAGTCTCCTTCACCTCGGGCTGCCACGCCAGGGTCCGATGTCCACCACCCCCAGGCACAGACTTGCTCTCCTCCAAGCAAAAAAACAACCCAACATGCCAAGACCACCAAAAAAAACAGAACTCCTTTTACCTTTTACTCCGGACTGCTAACCTGAAGTCCTAGGTCTGCCACACCCAGGAGCGAACCAAAGCGCTCATCACTGAGCAACAACTGTCACCCTGTCCAACAAAACACCATGCAAAAATCCCTCATAAACCAACTAAGACCATACCCAATACACCCAAATGCGAGACCGGCAAAACACACCCATATGAGAAAACAGATCAGGCAACACAGAACTGGCATGCCTGACCGGAGAACAGGATGTAACCCAGCACTTCCAGCAAGCAATGTAAACCACCAACTAATAAACAGCAAAAAAAGAACCTGTCACCCAGACACAAGCAAAAACCCTGTCACCTAGACACCCCAAACAACACACCAACAACACTCAAATGGTCAACTACTTCACCTGCAGAATGTGGCAACCAACCACAACCAACCAGCCAGGTAACAACCAAAACACACAGGAACAAACAGTACCCGATTAACAACCCTGCAAACTAATGCACCAAAACCTGTTGCAACCAACAAAAAAAACAACCACATCAAAACTAGTTGCAACCCATCAAGAAATCACACCACTGCCCATGTAGCCAAAAATGGAACCCCAAAACTCTTGACAGGAAATAACCTGTCTACAGAACAACCCAGCAGCACCTCACTGCACACATGACCCTGCAGCACCTAACCCCGCAGCACCTTGCTGCCCACATGACTACACAGCACTTAACTTCACCAAAATCAAAAGCAGAAAACTTGACAAAAGAAAAACCCTGCAGCATCTTACTGCACACATGTCCTCGCAGCACCTCACTGCACACATGACCCCACAGCAACTCACTGCACACATGACACTGCAGCACCTTGAAGCTAACCTAAACCTTGCAGCACCTAACTGATGACATATGCAGCAT
This sequence comes from Ambystoma mexicanum, assembly GCF_040938575.1. Taxonomy (NCBI): domain Eukaryota; kingdom Metazoa; phylum Chordata; class Amphibia; order Caudata; family Ambystomatidae; genus Ambystoma; species Ambystoma mexicanum. The sequence goes on from NC_090941.1 coordinate 635,546,847, forward strand.
GTAAAGCATGTAAAGCACACCCTGCACAGGACAACATAAAACAATGAATGACCCTGCATTGCCCCCACCCCTAACCCCAATGACCAAAGACCCAGGGGTGAGAATAAGTCCAACAAGTCCAGTACCTGAAAATAATAACGTTAAAGCACCATAATAGCCAACATTGTACCAAAAATGCACCTCAAGAACGCACCCAAACAGATCCTGCACCCTCAAGTCTGTGAGTCCTGACCCGCACCCAAAGGTCTGAAAGCCCACACATCCCCAAAACCCAACAACCAAACCCCTCCCCTCATGTCCAAGAAACTCAGGAATGGAATAGCCACTCCAGAAACATGTCCCTAAGGAAAGACCAAAAACATTGTGAGGTATGGCAATATACCTAACGTGAGGCCACAACACTTAATATTACAATCATACAAAGCATACCCAAACCAAACAGCAGACGGTGATAACAGACCAGAAAACATAACACTGACCCTTCTCCTATACCCCGGGAAATTCTAACACCCACACTAAAGGAGACCACACACACAAGCTGCACACAAAGGAAACATGTCTCCAGACTACATCTCATAATAGTCCAAACATATGTTTGTTCCTCCTCTTTACCTATGTGTAAGGGCTTCTCAAACGTTTTGAACAGCTCTGGCTCCCACAGCTGAAATGTACCGAAATACTGCAGGCATACAGAACACAAGTAGCATCCTCCTCTGGCAAATCGTCTGCTCGCTGTGCTTGAATCCCAAACATCACAGCTGATCTAAGTGGCACGGCCCCTATTGCCATAATCCTCAACATCCTCGGCAAGAAAATTCTGCTTGTACCCCAGTCCGTACCTTGCAGACTTGTTGCCCAGGTGCCTGCTCCCGTGAAACTCCTACACAGGGTGCAGCTTCTGGAAACCTGGTGCTGGCAAAAGTACCCAAATCGCCCTGCAGGACGATGCCCCTTGCTTGCGTCTCCAATGTTAGAACTGGAGGCAAGTCACTGAATGCCCACACCTGAGAGAATATAGCCTGCTAGGGAAGAAAAGCCCAAGTCGATCTTGTAAGGATAACAAGTTTTATCTCATATGCAGATGAGAGCAATAGCAAAGAACTATGCTGCCAGAACGTCCTGCCGAAAAGTATTACAAGCAGAATCTTATAATGAAAAACATCATCATACATGATGCAATACATACAGTAAAATCCTGCACAGCTGGTTTATGTGCACCTACACATGATCCACCTGCCCAATAAGGGATGCCATCCGTCTTGCGTCACGTGGGTGCTGCGCTGATCATCTTCTCACGTCGAAGGTCAAAGAGCAAATTAATTATACTCCTATCATATGACTGCTTTAGCACTCATACTGTACACATGGCAGGCCTTAAGATGGGCACAAAGGAAGTTCTGGGGCACTCTAACCTCAACACGCACATTTCACTCACTCCCTACCGCGCCATCCGGCTCCAAGGTCTCCACCCTCGTTTAGAACTATAATTTATCCCTCCCAGGACCTCATAATACAAATCACACAATTGTCATCTCAACAATGTGCCCTGTCCATCCTCTTTGAACATTTCAGGACTTGTTACTTTAGGGTTGGTGGTCAAAGGGCACCTGGTGCCATGGAATTCAGGGGTCCTACGTTTTATTCAGTCATATGGGCTATAACTCATGGTAGTATGGGGATGGGCCGTTTCATGCTTTGGCCAGTGTGAGATAACATGCACACCAGGCGCTGGTCTGTAATCACTGCCTTGTAGGGCACATTCCTCTCGAACATCTTTGCAACACTGTGTCATGAGGCAGGCAACAGTGCACAGAGTTGCACAGAGTGTGAGGCGAGACTGTATGGGAGCCAGACACATGAGAGATGTCATATCTACGCCTCTTGCAGGTGCACATGAAAAAAACTGGCTTCCCAATCCAGCAGTACACAACATATCCACAACAAGAGCCAACTTCTTCAAAAATGACAATACCCAGCAGGCTCAGCACCAGGTTTGCAGAGCCCACATAGCCTACAAACTCCTCAGCAACGCCCAGGCCAATTCCCAGACCTTTGCGCATGCGCGTGCATCGAATGATTGTTCACGTTTGAGATTTCTCCCGCATTGATGCACCACGGCTCTCTCGCCAGCAGGCATACTCATCACAGGGCCGCCTCGCTGCCTGTAGCAGCTCCTCTAAGCCTGCTTTAATGCAGATAAGTGCCGGCTCATAACGCATAGAGCATTCATGATGAAACTAACTGCATGAGACGTAGGATCGGGCACCAGGGGGGTCACTAATCGGCATGCTGTTGCATCAGAGGACGCATACACTGCTATCTAGTTACCAAGGAGATAACTGATGTGAATGCTGTGAGCACTATAGACAGACAGTGTGTGAGTGTTTGGGTGCATACTAATTGCCTCTTTTTGGCAGACCACAGGTGCCGCTGCTACAATGCTTGTCCAATGGCTTCTGGGACAGCTGGAATATCTGCGGCAGATAACGGCATGGATGCTATGAAACCATATAGGAAGCTAAGTGCTCTTACTCTAATGCACGGGTACACAATTTACAGCCCACGGGCCAGTTGCCACCCGCCATGCTGTTTTGTCCGGCCCACCAGCAACAAATTCTTTCCTAATGGAGTGCGGCCGGCAAGCAACATTGGCCACCCTCCATTAGTCTTTGTTGGTCTTCCGGACAGGATGAAAAACTGACCCTCATTGGCTCAGTACACATGCACGACGTAGCTCCTACAAGTCACGTAGTGCATATGTGCTGCACCAATGCAGTGCCAGCCCTACGGCTGGCATGGTCAATAAGGCTTGATGCCGGAAGACATTTCAGCCTTGTCAGCCATAGTAACAAAAACCTTGCCAGTCTCGGGAGGATATCTTAGGGGCAACATGCTCGCCTTGGAAGCAAGACGACATGGAACAACACAGGTTTGATCACCGAGTCTGTTCTTAGAAATCTCTAGGTATTAAGCGCGCTATAAATAACCAATCACATCATATCATATCCAAGCGCTCCAGCTAGCCTGTCTTCCAGGAGGTCTGGTAAGTAGGGGTTCAGGTCGAGTCTGCCTGGCTGTATGCTTTTATGATTTTGTTGAGATGCGGAGGGTGGGGGGTCTGCCTGCATGTATGTTTGTGTGTTTTTGTGTGTATGTTGAGATGTGGCGGTGGGGTCGGGGGGTGGGGGTGTCGAGTCTGCCTGCCTGTATGTTTTTGTGTTTCTATGTGTATGTTCAGATGTAGTGGTGGGGGGGTGTCGGGTCTGCCTGCCTGTATGTTTTTTTGTGTGTATGTTGAGATGCGGTGGTGTCGGGTCTGCCTGCCGGTATGTTTGTTTTTGTGTTTGAGGGGGGTCGGGTCTGTATGGACATGTATGCAGGGTGTATGCTTGTTAGTCTGTATGCTGGGGTGGGGGAGTTTGGGTCTGTATGGATATGTATGCATGGTATATGATTGGTAGTCTGTATGGTGGGTGCATTCGGGTCTGTATGGGTCTGTATAGGTATGTGTGCATGGTGCATGCTTGGTAGTCTGTATGGTGGGGAGATGGGTCTGTATGGATCTGTATGCATGGTGTATGCTTGTTAGTCTGTATACTAGGTTGGGGGTGGGGGGGTTCGGGTCTGTATGGGTATGTATGCATGGTACATGCTTGGTAGTCTGTATGGTGGGGGTTCGGGTCTGTATGGGTCTGTATGCATGGTTCATGCTTGGTAGTCTGTATGGTGGGGGGTTCGGTTCTGTATGTATGGTTTATGCTTGTTAGTCTATATGCTGGGGTGGGGGGTTCGGGTTGTATGGGTCTGTATGTTTATGTATGCATGGTGCATGCTTGGTAGTCTGCATGGTGGGGGGTTCAGGTCAGTATGGGTATGTATGCATGGTGCATGCTTGTTAGTCTGTATGATGGGGTGGAGAGGTTCGGGTCTGTATGGGTATGTACGCTTGGTGTATGCTTGGTCTGTATGGTGGGGGTTCGGGTCTTTGTGGGTCTGTATGAGTATGTATGCATGGTGCATACTTGGTAGTCTGTATGCTGAGATGGGGTGGGGGGTTCAGGTCTGTATGAGTATGTATGCATGGCGCATGCTTGGTAGTCTGTATGGTGGGGGGTTCGGGTCTGTATGGGTATGTCTGCATGGTGCATGCTTGTTAGTCTGTATGCTGGGGTGGGGAGGTTCGGGTCTCCATGGGTATGTGTGCATTTTGTATGCTTGTTAGTCTGTATGCTGGGGTTGGGTGGTTCGGGTCTGTATGAGTATGTATGCATGGTGTATGCTTGGTAGTCTGTATGGTGGGTGTTCGGGTCTGTATGGGTCTGTATGAATATGTATGCATGGTGCATACTTGGTTGTCTGTATGCTGAGATGGGGTGCGGGGGTTCGGGGGTGTATGGGTATGTATGCATGGTGAATGCTTGGTAGTCTGTATGGTGGGGGTTCGGGTCTGTATGGGTATTTATACATGGTGCATGCTTGGTAGTCTGTATGGTGGGGAGATGGGTCTGTATGGATCGGTATGCATGGTGTATGCTTGTTAGTCTGTATACTAGGTTGGGGTTGGGGGGGTTCGGGTCTGTATGAGTATGTATCCATGGCGCATGCTTGGTAGTCTGTATGGTGGGGGGTTCGGGTCTGTATGGGTATGTAAGCATGGTGCATGCTTGGTAGTCTGTATGGTGAGGGTTCGGGTCTGCATGGGTATGTATGCATGGTGCATGCTTGGTAGTCTGTATGGTGGGGGTTCGGGTCTGTATGGGTCTGTATAAGTATGTATGCATGGTGCATACTTGGTAGTCTGTATGCTGAGATGGGGTGGGGGGTTCGGGTCTGTATGAGTATGTATGCATGGCGCATGCTTGGTAGTCTGTATGGTGGGGGGTTCGGGTCTGTATGGGTATGTAAGCATGGTGCATGCTTGGTAGTCTGTATGGTGGGGATTCGGGTCTGTATGGGTATGTATGCATGGTGCATGCTTGGTAGTCTGTATGGTGGGGGTTCGGGTCTGTATGGGTCTGTATGAGTATGTATGCATGGTGCATACTTGGTAGTCTGTATGCTGAGATGGGGTGGGGGGTTCGGGTCTGTATGAGTATGTATACATGGCGCATGCTTGGTAGTCTGTATGGTGGGGGGTTCGGGTCTGTATGGGTATGTAAGCATGGTGCATGCTTGGTAGTCTGTATGGTGGGGGTTCGGGTCTGTATGGGTATGTATGCATGGTGCATGCTTGGTAGTCTGTATGGTGGGGGGGTTTGGGTCTGTATGGGTATGTATGCATGGTGTATGCTTGTTAGTCTGCATGCCGGGGTGGGGTTGTGGGGGTTCGGGTCTGTATGATATGATATGATATGATATGGCATTTATAATGCGCATATACACAAGTGTTTCACGGCGCGACGAGGCAAGGGAGGGGGAACAAAGGGAAGACAGACAGCGATCCTACTAGGCCAGCTGTCATTCAGATCGCGCAATTGCATGGGATGGGGGAAGGAAAAGTGCAGGGGGAGGGGAAAGGGACAGTGCAGTACCAGGGAAAGTAATCACAAAGTAAGTAACGGCCAGCAGGTGGCAAGTGCAGAGGTAACTGCTGGAATCGGGTGTCAAGTGCAGGTGATTGGACTGTAGGGATAAGTGCAGGAATCAGGTGTCAACTGCAGGTGATGGGACTGTAGGGATACAGCAACAGTCCCAAGTGAGGGGTTTCCAGGCAGGCAGTGCAGGTGTGTGACTGGCGGGGAAGGGACCTGGGCCCGAGGTCAGAGGGTGGCCAGGTAACCAGTACGGTTTCAGCCAGGAGGTCAGCAGCAGAGAGGAGGAGAAAAAGCAGAAGCAAACAGAAAGGTTTTGAGGTGATTTCGGAACCGGAGATGGTTCTCCTCAAGTTTCAGTGAGGCAGGGAGGCTGTTCCAGAGGGAGGCCCCAGCCGAGGAAAGATATCTACCACCAACTCGTTGCTTGGAGAAGTGACTGACCCTGAGGGAGTTGGAGGCGGATGAGCGAAGGGCTTGAGAAGAAGATATTTTTAGGAAGAGCGAGTTGAAGGTATTGAGGCCCCAGGCCCCAGAAGGCCTTGTGTACAATGCAGAGGGTTTTGAACTTAGGGAAGGAGAGGAAAGGAAGAATACATCTGAGGAGGTGCAGCTGGTAGTGTGACTTTTTAGAGATGTCAGAGATGCGAGGAGAGAAGGAGAGTGTGCAGTCGAAGATGACCCCGAGGTTCTTAGCCTCGCAGGTCGGAGCAGGAAGATGTCCAAGAGAGGCTGGCAAGAGAGAGACAGGAAAGGAGGGAGTGGGTGTGCCAATGAGGAGAATCTCAGTCTTACTGGCATTAAGGCAGAGGTAATTGGCGGCACACCACTCCTGGATAGCAGACAGACAGTCAGTGAGGAGAGATGGAGAGAAGGTGGCAGAGGGTAGCCTGAAAATGAGTCAAGTATCATCCGCATAACACTGAAAGTTGTGGTATAGAGCGGCAATGCGGTGGGCAAGAAGTGCCAGGTATTGATTGAACAGCCAGGGAGAGAGGTTAGACCCCTGGGGGACACCACAGGTAGGTAAAAAGATAGTGCATAGGAAGGACCCAAGTTGGACCTGAGAGGGTCAGTCAGAGAGGAAAGAGGTCAGCCACGCCAGGGCCTGCCCGGTGATACCAAGGTTATCACAGAGACATTTGAGCAGGATGGCATGGTTGACCGTGTCAAAGGCGGAAGAGAGAGATCAAGCAGGATGAGGACACAGGGTGTCTTAGAATCAAGGTTGGAGAGCAGGTCTTCATGGATGTTCAGGGGAGCAGTTTCCGTGCTTCTGGAAGCTCTGAAGCCAGACTGATGGTCATGAAGGCAACCAACAGATTCAGTGTGGAGATTGAAGTGGAAGATGGCCAGCTTTTGAATATGTATGCATGGTGCATGCTTGGCAGTCTGTATGGTGGGGGGTTTGGGTTTGTATGGGTATGTATGCATGGTGCATGCTTGACGGTCTGTATGGTGGGAAGTTCGGGTCTGTATGGGTGTGTATGCACGGTGCATGCCTGGTAGTCTGTATGGTGGGTGGTTCGGGTCTGTATGGGTATGTATGCATGGTGCATGCTTGTTAGTCTGTATGGTGGAGCGGTTCGGGTCTGTATGGGTATGTATGCATGGTGTATGCTTGTTATTCTGTATGCTGGGGTCGGGTTGTTCGGGTCTGTATGGGTATATATGCATGATGCCTGCTTGTTAGTCTGTATGGTGGAGGGGTTTGGGTCTGTATGGGTATGTGTGCATGGTGTATGCTTGTTAGTCTGTATGGTGGGGGGGTTCGGGTCTGTATGGGTATGTATGCATGGTGTATGCTTGTTAATCTGTATGCTGGGGTGGGGTTGTTCGGTCTGTATGGTATATATGCATGGTGCATGCTTGTTGGTCTGTATGGTGGTGGGGTTCGGGTCTGTAGGGGTATGTATGCATGGTTTATGTTTGCTAGTCTGTATACTGGGGTGGGAGGGTTTGGGTCTGTCAGGGCTAGAGGGTGAGATTGTGCGTTCAGGATCCAGAGGGCAAGGGGTCTTAGTGTGTGCCTCCCAGTGGAGTACAAAAGTCAAACCTGCTGATGAGGTACCGGGAGGCAGCACAGACAGTGATCGTGGCCTCAAGCCCACATTCCTGGCCTCCTGATTAGTCAGTGCCTCTCTCCCCAGGGTACAATACATCACTTACCCACAGCAGCAATTACTTGGTGCAAAACCTAGTGATGTAATGTTGTGAGATATATTGACCTACTCAACATTATTTCCTCACATCACCAAGCTGCATTTGCGCAGAAACAGCAAAATGGCTGCCCTGGCTCTTATGATCGTTATGGCCTCAAAACTGCGTTTTTGCAGCAACAAAAGATGGCTGCACCTTCTTGCCAAGCATACATTCGGCAGGATGGAACAAGGGGACACACTAAGGGAGCGTGCCAGTGTGTTCTTACCTGTACAAAAGAAATGGAGTGAAAAGGTGGCACTGCTTTGCTGAAAGCCCAAGATCTCCATTATAAAGGAAACTTTTCACCTTTAAAATAATGCTGCTGACGCTATTTCCATCTGTTCTTCCTTAAATCACGGTGATTAATAAGGCCCTGCCATGCCCAGTATCGTATTGTGCCTCAGCAAAACCAGGCATGATTTCTGAATGACAGGCCCTGTCAAACCAACTCTGAGAGAAATGAACAAGGAACTGCACTTCTACTCACACGGGAAAACGCGTTCATTTCTTTACAGATATATAAAAGCTCAGTAGTTCAAAAGAGACTCCAGCTATCTGAGCCATGTCAGTTTCAATGCATCTGTGCTTCAGATAAACTACTGCCTAGAAGAAAATAACTATGGCTGCGAGGCAATATTGGGAAGTCAGATGGCAAAATCGAATTTGGAAGGAAATGCCAGCAGTTTTCAACACATGTGTAAAAATGGGCTTTTGCAAAACTAAAGGAGAAAAATGCCACTTTAAAAAGTAAACTCTTGAATGAAAGCCTGCTAATTTAGCAATGTGAAGGGGTTTTGTTGCTGGTGAAAATACATACATGGGCTATTTTGTTCCAGAGGTTTGCTTTAATTCAGGACCAAATATCAGAAAATAAAGGTTTTAAACCACCTTGGCTGGATTTGCAAGCTGTCAAAAACAGGTTATTCCGGTTGGCAGAGTTAAAGCTTCCCGCCTAGGAAGGGAGCCCCACCATAAACTTCCAGGACATGAAAGTGATAATTGCTAGCTTGAAAAACTTTGTATGGACCAGGACAAAGAAAGTTCACACGGCCGTCAGACATTCGTCTGTGCTCCAGGCTGGGACAATCGAAGTCCTGGGACACTAACCTGTGAAGTTAAGGGAATCCCCACCCCACCCAGGGCTAAAGTGACAGTTAATGGCAGCTAAAAAAGAAAAGAAATGACCCACTGCAAGACAAAGGACTGCCATTTTCTTCCAAAGACTATTTTATAAATAAACTTTAAAGACTTTTTATCTCTGCAGGAAGAATTTGTAAAAATGTGAACATGTTATAGTTTAAATATGATTTTATGGGCTTTCAGTTAAGACGTTATAGACGCCATTGCTGCATGGGGAACAGAAGTTACAAAGTATTGCCGATTACAAGAAAAGTATCCATGTTCCAAATGCAAATTTTAATACTGACATACCTGATGATCATCCACACCCATATATAAAGTTATGGAATTTTAGGCCGAATATTTCACACTGAAAATGACCAAAAAAGTATAAAAGGACAAAACGATGTCTCACAGATAGCAGGATTGGACGGCTGTGCTCTACATAAAATATGTAACCTGATTATGTCCTTTATTAAGGTGCCACAACTGTACAAATGTGTAATTTCTGGTATGACAGATTTTTGGCAAAAAGGTCTGTGGGAAGTCTTTTTACATCATAAAATGCAACCTCCTGAACTGAGTCACATCCCAGGGGAGGCAACCAACATTCATTGTGCAATCTATTGTTTAGAGGCGGGCTTAGCTAAGCCAGCCCAGCAATATAGTATATGATGTCACTATGCATTATAAATAAGAGTCCCTGACAAGACTCTAGACAGACACTCTTCCTGATTTTCCTGCACCAGCGTCCTGTTCCATCCATCCAGATTCCAGATCCCAACTACAAGGAATGATATTTGCTTCAAGGTTTTTAACACACATTCATTATTTATTTGTCCATTTCCGAGTGTCATTTCATAACATTGCAATGGGTTTAAAATCCGTTTTTCTCTCTTATTTGGGGAGGGAAGGTCAGATTTGAATCCGTTTCCTGTTTCTTATTCCTGATTACCTGATGCTTCTCTGTGTCCACTCAGAATTGATTATTTGTGGGTTGAGGGTACATTGCAGGGGGAAATTCTATCTTGGGTGCTATCTTTCCTAAACAAAAAAGTGCTCCTATACCGCTGTGCTGTGTTTATGTGCCACTAGAAGGTTAAACCCTCTGCATTGCTCACATTCTCATTGTAATTATCACCCCATTGGTGATTGCTGACTCATATTAAAAAGTGTATGATTTCTTTTGAATTTCAAAATAAATATTGTATTTTACCAACCAGCCTGGTTCATGGTGCATTGTGACCCGGGGTATTTGAAAAGGGGGTGTGATATGAGTGGTGTACCATCTCAATATTGAATCTATATAAAGAGATAAGCATTTCAGTTGTGCGCTGCATACTAGGCCGAGACCAAGGTGTGTGTCGCCTGATTGAAATCCTTAACAATGTTTTAACAATCATGTTTCTCAATAAAACTAACAACTCTATAAATGGCCCACACAGCCTACCTGAGAAACCATTGAGGGGTTATCTCAGACGAAACAGCAGACAGAGTCCTAATTGCCGCTCCCAGCTCCATGGCATGCAGCTATGGGAAAACACCTCTGGAGATGGAGGCACAGACATTTTCATTTCTTTCTCCACGCCATACCACCAGTGCAATACCTATTGAATGCCTTGTTTCTATTTGCCATGGCATGGCCTTTTCCTTAATTTTCTGCTCAATGAAAAACAGTATCTGTTGCCAGTGATTCACTGTGCCCTGGCTGGGCTCTCCCCATCACCAAACACAAAACATCTATTGCTGGTCATCCACTGCACCCAGACCAGGCTCTGCCAATCACCAAACAAAAAACACCTATTGCTGGTCATCCACTGCACCCAGACCAGGCTCTCCCAATCACCAAACAGAAAACATCTATTGTTGGTCATCCACCACACCCTGAAAAGGCTTTCCCAATCACCAAACAGAAAACATCTATTGCTGGTCATCACTCGCACCCTGAACAGACTGTTGCAGTCCACTGGTCACTCTGTTTAGGGGTGTGTGGGGTATAGTGTTTGGTTGGAGGTGGGGGCCATGGGGCATAGTGTTTATTTGGGGTGTGGGGGCCATGGGGCATAGTGTTTGGTTGGGGGGTGGGTGCCATGGGCACAGTGTTTGGTTGGGGGTGGGGCCATGGGGCAGAGTGTTTGGTTGGGAATTGGGGATCATGGGGCATAGTGTTTGGTTGGGGGCCATGGGGCATGGTATTTGGTTGAGGGGTGGGGGCCATGGGGCATATTGTTTGGTTAGGGGTGGAGGCCATGGGGCGCAGTGTTTCATTGGGGGTGGGGGCCATGGGGCATAGTGTTTGGTTGGGAAGTGGGGGCCATGGGGCATAGTGTTTGGTTTGGGGCCGTGGGGCATAGTGTTTTGTTGAGGGGTGGGGACCATGGGGCATAGGGTTTGGTTGGGGTGTGAGGGCCATGGGGCACAGTGTTTGGTTGGGGGGGCATTGGGCATAGTGTTTGGTTGGGGGGTGGTGTCCATGGGGCATAGTGTTTGGTTGGGGAGTGGGGCCCATGGGGCACAGTGTTTGGTTGGGGAGTGGGTGCCATGGGGCATAGTGTTTGGTTGGGAGTGGGGGCCATGGGGCATAGTGTTTGTTTGGGGGCCATGGGACAAAGCATTTGGTTGAGGGGTGGGGGCAATGGGGCATAGGGTTTGGTTGGCGGGTGGGGGCCATGTGGCACAGTGTTTGGTTGGGGGTGGGAAACATTGGGCATAGTGTTTGGTTGGGGGGTGGGGTCCATGGGGCATAGTGTTTGGTTGGGGAGTGGGGGCTATGGGGCATAGTGTTTGGATGGGCAGTGGGGGCCATGGGGCACAGTGTTTGGTTGGGGAGTGGGTGCCATGGGGCATAGTGTTTGGTTGGGGTTTGGGGCCACGGGGAACAGTGTTTGGTTGGAAATTGGGGGTCATGGGGCATAGTGTTTGCATGGGGGCCATGGGGCATAGTATTTGGTTGAGGGGTGGGAGCCATGGGGCACAGTGTTTGGTTGGGAATTGGGGGTCATGGGGCATAGTGTTTGGTTGGGGGCCATGGGGCATGGTATTTGGTTGAGGGGTGGGGGCCATGGGGCATAGTGTTTGGTTGGGGGTGGGGGCCATGGGCACAGTGTTTTGTTGGGGGTGGGGGCCATGGGGCATAGTGTTTGGTTGGGGGCCATGGGGCATAGTGTTTGGTTGGGAAGTGGGGCCATGGGGCACAGTGTTTGGTTGGGGTCCATGGGGCATAGTGTTTGGTTGAGAGGTGGGGACCATGGGGCATAGTGTTTGGTTGGGGTGTGAGGGCCATGGGGCACAGTGTTTGGTTGGGGCGTGGGGGCCATTGGGCATAGTATTGGGTTGGGGGTGGGGTCCATGGGGCATAGTGTTTGGTTGGGGAGTGGAAGCCATGGGGCATAGTGTTTGGATGGGGAGTGGGGCCCATGGGGCACAGTGTTTGGTTGGGGAGTGGGGGCCATGGGGCATAGTGTTTGGTTGGGGAATGGGGGCCATGGGGCATAGTGTTTGTTTGGGGCCATGGGGCATAGCGTTTGGTTGAGGGGTTGGGGCAATGGGGCATAGGGTTTGGTTGGGGTTGAGGGCCATGGGACACAGAGATTCGTTGAGGGTGGGGGCCATGGGGCATAGTATTTGGTTGGGGGCCATGGGGCATAGTGTTTGGTTGGGGAGTGGGGGCCATGGGGCACAGTGTTTGGTTGGGGGGGTGGGGGCCATGGGGCATAGTGTTGGCTTGGGAAGTCGGGGCCATGGGGCATAGTGTTTGTTTGGGGGCCATGGGGCATAGTGTTTGGTTGAGGGGTGGGTGCAATGGGGCATAGTGTTTGGTTGGGGAGTGGTGCCATGGGGCACAGTGTTTGGTTGGAGATGGGGGCCATGGGGTATAGTGTTTGGTTGGGGAGTGGGGGCCATGGGGCATGGTGTTTGGTTGGGGGCCATGGGGCACAGTGTTTGGTTGGGGGGTGGGGGACATTGGGCATATTGTTTGGTTGGGGGTGGGGTCCATGGGGCATAGTGTTTGGTTGGGAGTGGGGGCCATGGGGCACATTGTTTGGTTTGAGAGTGGGGGCCATGGGGTATAGTGTTTGGTTGGAGAGTGGGGACCATGAAGCATAGTGTTTGGCTGGGGAGTGGGGGCCACGGGGCATAGTGTTTGGTTGAGGGGTGGGGGCCATGGGGCATAGTGTTTGGTTGAGGGCCATGGGCATAGTGTTTGGTTGAGGGTGGGCGCCGTGAGGCATAGTGTTTGGTTGGGGGGTGGGGGCCATGGGGCATAGTGTCGCACTCCAAGTGTGAAACAAATAATAAAGCTAAAACAGGCACAATTAGGAGATGTACATCCTTTGCTATTTGGGGAAACCTGACTAAACGAAGTCCATACTCCTCTTGGCCAACCCAAACAGCAAAGTATTGCTGTTCAAAATAACGGAATATCCAATCAAAGGTCAATAATATATATATATATACTTTAATTAAACAGACGATATGCAGTAACTAAGTGGATATAAATGATAACAATGCAAAATGGGTAGTACAAAATGTAAGTTTGAAATACAAACAAACATTGTTACTCCTCAAAACAAAAACGTTTTCTTTTTCCATTTGTTTAATGAAAAGGGCAGGGTTGAAAAGACTCCTGCTACGCCACGCCACGCTGAGCCTACCGCGACAACCACATTTACTTGTTGGCCCACTATAAGCATCATGTAAGGTACTTTCGGCCTTTTGTCAAAATCAGTTGTGCACTCCTCCTCTAGTGTATAGCAAAGGCAATGTTCTTGATACCATTTATGCATGATACCAGTGTTATGGTAATGTTCTTGATACCACTGTGTGGCACAGTAAGGGTTACTCTGTTAATGTCTGCGTAGCACATCGCTCAAAGGGGCATTGATGTGGAAAGCAACCAAAGGTATTTCCCAGAGTGTAGCATTGGGTGGCTACTCGGTTTATCACCGAGGGCAGTATTCTGGAGGCAACAACTCAGTGAGAGATGATAACTGAGTGACAGAATTCCTATCCAAAAAACGTGTATGTGAGAGAGTGCAATCAACACTCAGCCAAGATGCCTATGAAGTGTGTATGCGAGAGAGGACAACCAGCACTCAGACTAGGTGCCTATATAGGAAGTGTGTATGTGAAAGAGAGCTACCAGCCAAGGTGTGCAGGCCAGCCTGCAAGAATACCTAAATGCCAAGGAGCATGTTAACCCTTGAATCCCCCTACCTATCCATTACTACTCCCTAACCCTCTTTCGAGTGATCCTGTTTCCCTCGACCCATCCACTCCATGGACCTTAACCATGGGGGAGCGGTGTTACATGTGCTGAAGAGGTCCTTACCACAGCAGAAGGGGTCACTACTGCAACGGGTACATAAATTAAATTTGTAAACCCTTCTGGTGTAATGCCTCGACATGTTTCAGTTTGTATATTTTCATTCAAACTTTCTTCAGGAGGATGTTTATTTGTTCCGTCACTTTTTCTCATTATCAAACAATGTGGCACTTTAACATTATAAAGTGCTCAAGCCAAGTTGATGCTGCTGAAAAACATTATTATTAATGTTAATGTTATTATTATTAATGGGTATTATTACCCTGCAGCCACGCAACCTTATTTACAAGGTAAGAGGTGAACTTGTTTGATGTCTTCTTCCTCAGAGCAGCCAGGGATATGTTTCTCCAGGCTTGTAATTCTTCGGAGGCATTATTATGTTCAGTTGTTGAACACTTTATGATGTTTGAAAAACATTTTGTTCTTTCTTGTTTTTTTTTACTAGTTTTATTTGTTTTGCAAGAAGAGTAATAATTTTAGAAATCCTGGATGGGGTGCACATGCACGACCTAACAGTTGGCTTTTAGAGGCTTTAAAAGAGTAGTGTCTTGATAAAATTCGTATGTATTTTTTGCAGATATTGAAAACTGTAAAGGGCGCATTAAATGGTTAAAGACGGAATTAAACCCAGCCTTCCCTTATACTACTACCACTCTGATGCAAGGTAATGGATGTATTTGTTTCTCTGTTGCCTCGCTAACGCAGATTGAATCTGTCTTTTCTAGAGTGAATACTTAGACTCACATGGTGTTTTTTAAAAATGTTTTTCAGCAACATCAATTTGGCTTGAGCACTTTATAATGTTAAAGTGCCAAATTGTTTGATAAAGAGAAAAAGTGACTGAACAAATAAACTTCCTCCTGAAGAAGGTTTGAATGAAAATATACGAACTGAAACATGTCGAGGCATTACACCAGTTATTAGATCATCTGGTTTGTGTATTTGGGTCTTTAGTGACCAAGAATTATTTCCTCTCCTGTACATGTCATATTAAGCTGTAAAACAGGAGCTGTGCTCTAGTCCAGTCAAAGACTAATGATCAACTGCTACAATTTACCTGTTACTATTGAGCTTGGTGTCACTTGCACTTCATATTTTTAGAGTTTTTAACATCTTGTTTTTTATGATGTTTTTTAATGATTATTAATACAATTTGTATGTTGTGATAACATTTTGGTGTAGCTGATTGTGTTTTCTCTCTACCTTTGCTATTTGTATTTTGTCTCTCTACACCCTTCTTGAAGGTAGAGTTTTCTCTACTACCCTTGGGAGTAAGTTATTTTATTGCATTGTATTCATGTTTTCTTGGGTAAAGAACAAGCCTTTGAAGGGCCGGCAATTGTGTGTATTGCAGTGTGGTGTGGCATTGGAGGGTTTCGTGGAGTGGTGTATGTGTGCAAGGAAGGGCGGTAGAAAAAGGGTGGGGGTTGATTTTCTTTTTTTGGTTGCAAGCAAGCGACAGCACGCATGGTGCATTAGCAGGGCTTTGCGAAGGTCAGTAAGAGATAGATATCATTAGCATGCAGGGAGGAACACCAATAGAGCACATGTATAAGGTCCGGCCACTGTATCGTGACATGGTGGTGAAATTTCATAAACAGTTGATTGCAGAAACAGGAGGATGGGGATGCCCTGCCGATGGCCAGGGAAGGGCTCACACAATAAGAGCATCTTGGAACACATGCCCCTAATTTTAGTAGCTAAGTATAAAGGAAAGAAGCTATAGAAGATAGAAGAAATCTTGGATCTCTGGTGTACGTTTGAAGACACAGAAGACCACGGAGACAAAGTAGGGGCGCAGAGACAGAAAGATGGAAAGTGCAGGAAGGGAGAAGGAGGGGGTGGGTGGCCAACAGAGCACAGGGATTATATCCCTTGACAGCATATCCCACAGAAGGGTTCACAAATCCAATCTATGTACCCGTTGCAGTAGTGACCCCTTCTGCTATGGCAAGGACCTCTTCAGCACATGTAACACCGCTCCCCCATGGTTAAGGTCCATGGATTGGATGGGTAGAGGGAAACAGGATCACTGGAAAGAGGGTTAGGGTGTAGTAATGGATAGGTAGGGGGATTCAAGGGTTAACATGCTCCTTGGCATTTAGGTATTCTTGCAGGCTGGCGTGCACACCTTGGCTGGTTGCACTCTCTCACATACACACTTCCTAGATAGGCACCTAGGCTGAGTGCTGGTTGTCCTCTCTCGCATACACACTTCATAGGCATCTTGGCTGAGTGTTGATTGCACTCTCTCACATACACGTTTTCTGGATAGGCATTCTGTCACTCAGTTATCATCTCTCACTGAGTTGTTGCCTCCAGGATACTGCCATCGTTATCAATGAAGTAGCCACCCAATGCTACACTCTGGGGAATTCCTTTGGTTGCTTTCCGCCTCAATGCCCCTTTGAGCGATGTGCTACACAGACATTAACAGAGTAACCTTTACTGTGCAGCACAGTGGTATCAAGAACATTGCCACAACACAGGTATTATGCATAAATGGTATCAAGAACATTGCCTTTGCTATACACTAGAGCAGGAGTGCACAAGTGATTTTGACAGAAGGTCGAAAGTACCTTACATGATGCTTATAGTGGGCTGAAAAGTAAATGTGGGTGTCGCGGTAGGCTCAGCGTGGCGTGGCGTGGCAGGAGTGTTTTCAACCCGCCCTTTTCATTAAACAAATGGAAAAAGAAAATGTTTTTGTTTTGAGGAGTAACAATGTTTGTTTGTATTTCAAACTTACATTTTGTACTACCCATTTTCCATTGTTATCATTTATTTCTATTTAGTTACTGCATATCGTCTGTTTAATTAAAGTATATATATTTTATTGAACTTTGATTGGATATTCTGTTATTTTGGACTGCAAATACTTTGCTGTTTGGGTTGGCCAAGAGGAGTATGGACTTTGTTTAGTCAGGTTTCCACAAATAGCAAAGGATGTACATCTCCTTATTGTGCCTGTTTTAGCTTATTTGGTTCACTCTTGGAGTGTGACACTATGCCCCATGGCCCCCACCCCCCACCAAACACTATGCCCCATGGCGCCCACCCTCAACCAAACACTATGCCCATGGCCCTCAACCAAATTCTGTCTTCAACCATTTAATGCGCCCTTTACAGTTTTCAATATCTGAAAAAAATACATATGAATTTTATCAAGACACTACTCTTTTAAAGCCTCTAAAAGCCAACTGTTAGGTCGTTCATGTGAACCCCATCCAGGATTTCTAAAATTATTACTCTTCTTGCAAAACAACTGAACATAATAATGCCTCCGGAGAACTACAAGCCTGGAGAAACATATCCCCGGCAGCTTTGAGGAAGAAGACATCAAGCAAGTTCACCTCTTACCTTGTAAACAAGGTTGCGTGGCTGCAGGATAATAATACTGATTTTGGAAGGCGTCGCGTTAGTGGCGTGTGCTGAATACACTCATTCAACCAGGAAGGACAGCGCCATACAGGGAGGGCTAGAATCCACTAAAAGTGATTAAAGAGAGAGGCGGGTAAGTTTACTACACTAACTAAATAGAGGCCGAGCTATAAGTCTCAACATTAGAAGCCCCAAAGGGGATCAGTGTGGTTTCTTGCCCTCATGGTATTACGCGTCTAGAGGGACACTTACCCTCACTGGCGCTCTCTATCTCTGTGCCTCGCGTAAGCCATTTTTGGACCAACGCCTCTTCAAGAAGTTCCGCCTGCAGGGCGAACAAGCGATCATAGAAAGCGTTCCCTTCCAGACGGCAGCTCGAGTGCGCACAGAGTTTTAAAGGCGAATAAATTCCCAGCAACCAGCGGGGGAGGAGACACACAACCCGGTCAGCCATCAGCAAGTAGTCATGCTAGAAAAGTAGAGGGGAGGCAGTCAAGTCCCTTATTAGTGTCGCTGCCACAGCCTGGGTCTGCCAGTACCCTACTGGCAGAAAGAGGAATAACAAGGTGAGAACAGGAAAAATGCATGGAAGATTTTGTGACAAGTTCTCCCAAGGTAACTCAAACGGGTGAGACCTCGGAGACAAAGGGTTCACGTAGTGTATACAGAAGTGCAGAAATCTGCAGAAAGGATGATAAAGAAAATAAATCAAGAGGACCCAAAGCAGAGCATAGTGAAAAATCTGGCAAAAAGATGCTAGGGAACTTAATTAACTTTGTGCCACTCAATGGCATCCTTTAACCCATGGAGGTGGCTACGAGTTTGGAAAATACGTTGTCGTTCTTTCTGTAGGAGTTTTTGATTTTGAATAAACAGGGTGTTGGGTTTAACCACCAGCAGCACAGTCCAGCTGAAACTCTCGAAACTGTGTGCTTTCTCCACGAAGTGTTTAACCATCAGGTCTTGGAGTGTTTTGTTCTGAATACAACTCTTGTGTTCATTTATCTGAATTTTTATCTTACGATTGGTTTTACCAATATAATGAAGACCACAAGTGCACGTCACCATGTACACTACATGGTCAGTGTTACAGTTCGAGAAGGATTTCTGAGTCCACATAATGTTGCAACCTATATCTACTTCATGGGATCTAGATGTCATTTTACAAGCTACACATTGTCCACAGGGGTTATGGCCCGTGACAGGGGGGAGACCCCATTGGCTGGTGATGCTGGTAATAGGTGTTAAGTGATTCCGAAATCTACTTTGGCTGACTCGATTGCCTATAGAGGCAGATTTTGTGTAAGCAAAGAGGGGTACAGTGGGATCAGACTTGGTTGTTTTTAACACTTTCCATTATTTAGAAATAATCTTCTGAATAGCTAAACTATGATTAGTGAATGTGTTCACACACACTATTCTATCCTCCAGACTTTTTTTTACGTTTATCTTCCTATAGAGCTTGTCTGTTATTATTAAAAGCACGCTTAGCCGCTTTCTTAATCAGTCTCTTTGGGTAACCTCTATTCAGAAGTTTAGCCTTCAGATGTTGGGCTTCTTTTTCGTAAAACTCTTTGCTAGAACTGTTACGTTTTAGCCTAAGAAATTGCCCAAAGGGCAAATTATCTCTCAGATGTTTGATATGGTGTGATTGATAATGTAAGAGAGAATTCTTCTCTGTTTCTTTACGGAAAGGTCTAACGCTGATTTTCCCATGTTCTTGGTACAGAGTCAAGTCTAGAAAGTTAGTTCCCTCTTGTTCAATGGTGAGAGTGAACTGAAGATGTCTATTTAGGCTATTCAGCCACTTTAGGAATTCTGCTGCTGTCTCACGTGTGCCCTCCCATATCACAAACCTGTCGTCTATATAGGGTGACCAAGCTTTGATGTTGTCACTAAAGGGGTTACCTGCAAACACAAAGTGTTTCTCAAAAAATTTGACATATAAGTTTGCCAAACGGGGGGGCATAGTGGCCCCCATAGCCGTCCCTTCTGTTTGTTGATGAAAAGTACCTGCAAATTCAAAAACATTTCTAGTGAGAGCTAAAGTAATACACCACATAATTAAAGACGTGGGGATTGGATTAGAGTCCTTTCGGGTCAAAAGTACTTCCTCTAGTTTCTATATGGTTTCATGTTGAGGTATGTTGGCATATAAAGATACAATATCGAGGGTCAACATAAGTTGAGAGTCTCGATTGTATTCCATGCCCTCAAAGTTGTTGATCACATCTTTAGTGTCCTTAAGATAGGATTTCATGGTGGGAACATACCCTTTGAGGTAGTCATCTGCAAAAATTGAAAGCGGTTCCAAGATAGAGTTGATTCCTGCAATAATAGGCCTTGTTGAAGGAATCAACTCTATCTTGGAACCGTTTTCAATTTTAATACCACACGGGCAATATTGGTAAAACCAATCGTAAGATAAAAATTCAGATTAATGAACACAAGAGTTGTATTAAGAACAAAACACTCCAAGCCTCGAAGGTTAAACACTTTGTGGAGAAAGCACACAGTTTCGAGAGTTTCAGCTGGACTGTGTTGCTGGTGGTTAAAGCCAGCACCCTGTTTATTCAAAATCAAAACGCCTACAGAAAGAACAACTCATTTTCCAAACACGTAGCGACTTCCATGGGTTAAAGGATACCATTGAGTGGCACAAAGTTAATTAAGTTCCCTACCATCTTTTTGCCAGATGTTTCACTACGCTCTGCTTTGGGTCCTCTTGATTTATTTTCTTTATCATCCTTTCTGCAGATTTCTGCACTTTTGTATGCACCAAGTGAACACTTTGACTCCAAGGTCTCACCCGTTTGAGTTACCTTGGGGGAACTCGTCATGAAATCTTCCATGCATTTTTCCTGTTCTCACCTTGTTATTCCTCTTTCTGCCAGTAGGGTACTGGCAGACCCAGGCTGTGGCAGCAACACTAATAAGGGACTTTACTGCCTCCCCTCTACCTTTCTAGCATGACTACTTGCTGATGGCTGACCGCGTTGCGTGTCTCGTCCCCTGCGGGTTGCTGGGAATTTATTCGCCTTTAAAATTCTGTGAGCACTCGAGCTGCCGTCTGGAAGGGAACGCTTTCTACGATCGCTCGTTCGCCCTGCAGGCGGAACTTCTTGAAGAGGCGTTGGTCCAACAACGGCTTGAGTGAGGCACAGAGATCGAGAGCACCAGTGAGGGTAAGTGTCCCTCTAGACGCTTAATACCACGCGGGCATGAAACCACACTGATCCCCTTTGGGGCTTCTAATGTTGAGATTTATAGCTCAACCTCTATTTAATTAGTGTAGTAAACTTACCAACCTCTCTCTTTAATCACTTGTAGTAGATTCTAGCCCTCCCTGTATGGCGCTGTCCTTCCTGGTTGAATGAGTGTATTCAGCACACGCCACTAACGCGACGCCTTCAGAAATCAGTATTATTACCCTGCAGCCACGCAACCTTGTTTACAAGGTAAGAGGTGAACTTGGTTGATGTCTTCTTCCTCAGAGCAGCCGGGGATATGTTTCTCCAGGCTTGTAATTCTCCGGAGGCATTATTATGTTCAGTTGTTGAACACTTTATGATGTTTGAAAGACATTTTGTTCTTTCTTGTTTTTTTTTACTAGTTTTATTTGTTTTGCAAGAAGAGTAATAATTTTAGAAATCCCGGATGGGGTGCACATGCACGACCTAACAGTTGGCTTTTAGAGGCTTTAAAAGAGTAGTGTCTTGATACAATTTGTATGTATTTTTCACAGATATTGAAAACTGTAAAGGGCCCATTAAATGGTTGAAAACAGAATTAAACCCAGCCTTCCCTTATACTACTACCACTCTGATGCAAGGTAATGGGATTACCTCGCTAACACGGATTGAATCTGTCTTTTCTATAGTGAATACTTAGACTCACATGGTGTTTTTTAAAAATGTTTTTCAGTAACATCAATTTGGCTTGAGCACTTTATAATGTTAAAGTGCCACATTGTTTGATAAAGAGAAAAAGTGACGGAACAAATAAACATCCTCCTGAAGAAGGTTTGAATGAAAATATACGAACTGAAACATGTCGAGGCATTACACCAGTTATTAGATCATCTGGTTTGTGTATTTGGGTCTTTAGTGACCAAGAATTATTTCCTCTCCTGTACATGTCATATTAAGCTGTAAAACAGGAGCTGTGCTCTAGTCCAGTCAAAGACTATTGATCAACTGCTACAATTTACCTGTTACTATTGAGCTTGGTGTCACTTGCACTTCATATTTTTAGAGTTTTTAACATCTTGTTTTTTATGATGTTTTTTAATGATTATTAATACAATTTGTATATTGTGATAATATTTTGGTGTAGCTGATTGTGTTTTCTCTCTACCTTTGCTATTTGTATTTTGTCTCTCTACACCCTTCTTGAAGGTAGAGTTTTCTCTACTACCCTTGGGAGTAAGTGCCCTGAAGGGGTTTCCCCCCTCAGTAAATTTTTGGTACCACAATACAACATATTATTTAAAGGAGAAATACAGAAATAGAACTAGGGGTCTTAAAATAGGTTGGGAATAAGTAGTGGTTGCTATTTTAGCTTGTTATTTTATTGTATTGTATTCATGTTTTCTTGGGTAAAGAACAAGCCTTTGAAGGGCCGGTAATTGTGTGCATTGCTGTGTGGTGTGGCATTGGAGGGTTTCGTGGAGTGGTGTATGTGTGCAAGGAAGGGGGATAGAAAAAGGGCGGGGGTTGATTTTCTTTTTTTGGTTGCAAGCAAGTGGCAGCACGCATGGTGCATTAAGAGGGCTTTGCAGGGTCAGTAAGCGATAGATATCATTAGCATGCAGGGAGGAACACCAATAGAGCACATGTATAAGGTCCGGCCACTGTATCGTGACATGGTGGAGAAATTTTATAAACAGTGGATTGCAGAAACAGGAGGATGGGGATGCCCTGCCGATGGCCAGGGAAGGGCTCACACAATAAGAGCATCTTGGAACACATGCCCCTAATTTTAGTAGCTAAGTATAAAGGAAAGAAGCTATAGAAGATAAAAGAAATCTTGGATCTCTGGTGTACGTTTGAAGACACAGAAGACCAAGGAGACAAAGTAGGGGCGCAGAGACAGAAAGATGGAAAGTGCAGGAAGGGCGAAGGAGGGGGTGGGGGGCCAACAGAGCACAGGGGATTATATCCCTTGACAGCATATCCCGCAGAAGGGTTCACAAATCCAATCTATGTCCCCGTTGCAGTAGTGACCCCTTCTGCTATGGCAAGGACCTCTTCAGCACATGTAACACCGCTCCCCCATGGTTAAGGTCCATGGATTGGATGGGTAGAGGGAAACAGGATCACTAGAAAGAGGGTTAGGGTGTAGTAATGGATAGGTAGGGGGATTCAAGGGTTAACATGCTCCTTGGCATTTAGGTATTCTTGCAGGCTGGCCTGCACACCTTTACTGGTTGCACTCTCTCACATACACACTTCCTAGATAGGCACCTAGGCTGAGTGCTGGTTGTCCTCTCTCGCATACACACTTCATAGGCATCTTGGCTGAGTGTTGATTGCACTCTCTCACATACATGTTTTCTGGATAGGCATTCTGTCACTCAGTTATCATCTCTCACTGAGCTGTTGCCTCCAGAATACTGCCCTCGGTTATCAATCAAGTAGCCACCCAATGCTACACTCTGGGGAATTCCTTTGGTTGCTTTCCGCCTCAATGCCTCTTTGAGCGATGTGCTACACAGACATTAACAGAGTAACCCTTACTGTGCAACACAGTGGTATCAAGAACATTGCCATAACACTGGTATCATGCATAAATGGTATCAAGAACATTGCCTTTGCTATACACTAGAGCAGGAGTGCACAACTGATTTTGACAGAAGGCCGAAAGTACCTTACATGATGCTTATAGTGGGCTGAAAAGTAAATGTGGGTGTCGCGGTAGGCTCAGCGTGGTGTGGTGTGGCAGAAGTCTTTTCAACTCGCCCTTTTCATTAAACAAATGGAAAAAGAAAACGTTTTTGTTTTGAGGAGTAAACATGTTTGTTTGTATTTCAAACTTAAATTTTGTACTACCCATTTTCCATTGTTATCATTTATTTCTATTTAGTTACTGCATATCGTCTGTTTAATTAAAGTATATATATTCTATTGACCTTTGATTGGATATTCTGTTATTTTGGACTGCAAATACTTTGCTGTTTGGGTTGGCCAAGAGGAGTATGGACTTTGTTTAGTCAGGTTTCCACAAATAGCAAAGTATGTACATCTCCTTATTGTGCCTGTTTTAGCTTATTTGGTTCACTCTTGGAGTGTGACACTATGCCCCATGGCCCCCACCCCCCAACCAAACACGATGCCCCATGGCGCCCACCCTCAACCAAACACTATGCCCATGGCCCTCAACCAAACACTATGCCCCATTGCCCCCACCCCTCAACCAACCACTATGCCCATGGCCCCCAACCAAACACCATGCCCCATGGCCCCACTCCCCAACCAAACACTATGCCCCATGGCCCCCATCCCCAACCAAACACTGTGCCCCATGCCCCCCCCTCAACCAAACACTATGCCCCATGGCCACCAAACAAACACTATGCCCCATGGCCCCCACGTCACATTAACAACCTCGTTCTCCACGTGCTCACACCTCTTACACTTCCCATGCATCTGTCCCCTACTTGTTATTGCCTACAAGAGTCTACTCAGATGTGCGTGCTCACACAAACTCCTCCGTCACAGGGTTTCAACAACGGCCTGCACTCTCCTCAGAGCCACGCCCGCTTCAAAGAGCAGAGAGGGCTTCTCTTAAAATGGCTCCTGCTAAACCACTTGGAACACTTGTTTTTTCAGGACCGGTCGGTGTAGGTGGTAGCGGCTCCTTCTGGAGAAGCAACCTGTATGCCTCTGCAAGTACGGGGGGTGCTCGGATCACGTCGGGGTCACCAATTGAAGGCAAGTTCCTGAACACTCACACCAGAGAGAATACAACCCGCTAGGGAAGAAAGGCCCAGCTTATCTTGCAAGGATAACAATTTTTAATCTCACACGCAGATGAGAGCAACAACAAAGAACTCTACTGCCAAGAACGTTCTGCCAAAAGTAATACAAGCAGAATCTTATAAAGAAAAGCATCATCATACATGATGCAATACATATACTAAAATGGCTGGTTGATGTGTGACTATACATGATCCGCCTGCCCCACAAGGGTTGCCAGGATATTGGTTCCAGCCCAATCCATCCGTCTTCCGCCAAGTGGGTGCTGCACTGATTCTCTTCTTCTAAAATCGAAGGTCAAAGAACGAATTAACTATACTCCTACCATATGACTACTTTATCTCTCATACTGTGCACTTGGAAGCCCTCAAGACGGGCACAAAGGAAGTTCTGAGGCACTGTAACCTTCACACACCCATTTCATTCAGTCCCTTCTGTGCCATCTGGCTCCAAGGTCTTCACCCTCATTTTGAACTTTTTTTTATCCCTCCCAGCACCTCGAAATACAAATCACATGATTGGCGCTTCAACGATGTGCCCTGTTGTCCTTTTTGAACATTTCAGGACTTGTTACTTTAGGGTTGGTGGTCAAAGGGCACCCGATGCAAGGGGTCTTAGGTGTTAGTCAGTTATATGGGCTATAACTCGTGGTCGCTTGGGGATGGGGCGGGACCTGCTTTGGCCAGTGTAAGATAACATGCACACCAGGCGCCAGTCCATAATGACGGCCTTGTAGAGCACATTCCTCTCGAACATCTTTGCAACACTGTTAGAACAATGAAAAGGCATTGTGGCAGTTGGGGGTGTGGGCTGTCCTCATGGGAGCTCGGGAATGGCTGGAGATTTCCCTTGTCTCCCAATTTCCCACGCAGGCCTTCCCTCTGCCTATGGTTACCAATATCTATGCAAAATAGCAATGCTGCTTGTGCCCTATGCTGTACTATGGGGATAGACTATTTTTGGTTACATTGGAGTGCGATCCTTTTGTACTGGGAGGTGGTCCTATTGCCTTCCCCTCTCCCCCTGGCCCATCATAGTGCTTCAAATGCATCTCACTTCACTCTAAAGCAACTAGGGGGGTGGGACGGGCCTGCCCCCTTCCCAACAGAACATCAACCAATAAGATGTCATTGGCGCTTCCCCGCCGGAAGTTGACACCCTCCTGCGTCCCTTCTATTCAAACACAAGGCAATGATGGTTCAATAGGGCTTTCCCCGCCAGCCGCTGACATCACCATTCCCTGATGCGCTGAACATGTCCATTTCGGGCCTTGCACACCGCACACAAAAGGTCTGACACAATGCTACTCACCCCACCCGGTAGCGAGTAGTGGAAGATATTTGGGACCTAAGGCCAGCAAGCCCCTTTGCCGGCGCACACTGAAGTCTCCCGGGTTACTCTTACCGTCACCACAGAAATCACCAGGGCTGTTGGCCTCCTTGCCAACACCACAGTAAGTCATCCGGTAATAAGAAAAAGTCCTCAGAGCGAGAGGCCCCCTTAGCCGCCCCCCAAGATCCGGTTTTCCAGCCTGGACCATGCCTGCTCTTCACCTTCTGCCACCTCCTGGGGCAGTTGTCCTTGGCTCCACACTCCTGCCAGCACCCTGAGAGCACCTCATATGGAAAGCCTCACACTGTGCTGGAGGACAACAGCTGGCCCACTGCCGGGCACCCTGGATTGATGGTCTGTTGGGGGACAGTGGTGACACAAAGCTGCTCCCCCTCAAAGGTCCAACTCCTCATTGCCAAAATGTTGCAGGGACCTTACCAGTAGCAAAGTACTACTCCTGGACAAGTAAGTATATTAAGTGCCTTTATTGTGCCAGGTACAGGTAAGTAGTTACCAAGTGTGAAACGACTGGCATCCAGTACCAAGCCAGCTCCAAGACCAAGACTAACTGTCAATCTGTGGAACACCCCACATAGTCCAACACTCCACATTCCAAGCATACACACCAACATTCCAACACTCAGAGATATAGAAGACTAGTAACCTGCAAAGCAGCATACTACATGGTCCTCAAGGTACTTTTAATCAGGGTTGAAGAATTAATCACTGCTGCCCCCAAAGCCATATCAATCAATTTGAGCATGGGAAAGTTCACCTATTGCCCTTATAAAATCTCTGTACAGATCGATAGTACTGCTTCAAGCAAGGTGTGCAGATCATCCATTTCTGCTATGCATGTGTCCAAAGACACATCTCCATTGCTAAGACACTTGTGTAGCAACTGCTCATATCAACAGGCTTCTCCAAGTCAGGGGTTGCAGGTAAATTACATCCAATTAAGTTAAGATGTTGTGACAAAGTGGCCTTCTGCAGCTCCCATTGGGGCACCTCCCCTACTTCCAGTTGCAGGCTGTAGCAGAGGATTAGGAGGGAACTGTTTGGGAGATTACACCACCATCTTGGGTGCCCTCAGACCATGAATTAGGCATAGTTTCTGGGGCCATTACACCCACCCACCCCTATTACTGCTGGGCAGTAGGTCGCAACTTTCCCTTTAGGGGGCACTAACTTTGCACTTCTTTGTCATTTAGTGCCTACTCTTAGGCCTGTATGTCTTTATCCCTCTTTCACAGAGATGTGATCAGCATGCTTTCAGGGGTTCAGAAGCTTTGGTAAAGGCCACACAGATCTTACTGTGGGTATTATATTGCGTGCCCTGCTTAGACATAATGGATATTAGACAATTTATGTCAAGCTCTTAGCAATGTAGAGGGATCTCTGTCGCCCGATGGCTACAGACTACTTGGCCCAAAAAAAACAGATTATGCCAAGAATTGCTGCATCAGTGACCCCCTCTCATGGTAACCAGTAAAACCAGTAAAATAAGGTGAGCAATACATTAAGTGGCACCAGCTGCTGCTGTTTGCTAGTCCACCTTAATTCACTGGTCGGAGCTACGGTACAAATTATCTTCACTACCCAGCCTCAGCGACTCCAACGGCTCTCGCTCGTACACTGGTTACTCTGGCCAACTTTCCCGGCTTGACCCGGGGCCACAGATTCAGGCTCTCTGCTCTGTCTCGGAACCATGGTCTCAGGCTTACCACTCTGCCACAAGCTCAGGCTCCCCACTCTCTACTCTCTGCTCACCGCAGCAATCTCAGAGGAAAGAACCTTTGCACACAACTGAGTAACGATCAAGGCTGCTTCCGCCATGAGTACCTGTTACTTTCTATTTCTCTTTATTAGGAATATTGACCTAATAATTTGAGGGGATAGAAAGGCAGGTGTGCCACCTATGTGGAGCCAGCACTCATTGTTTAAAGGCTTGAATATTTTTTAAAAGGTCAATTATGACAGGATAATGACATTTACATGACCTTCCCTACTGCCACTTTCCCTTCCCAGCATTAAAAGAAGATGTGCATTGGCTTTAAAGAGGAACACACTCAAGTCATCACTTGAATGAAGTGTGGATTGGCTGAAGAACATTAATAGCAGTTGTGTAATGCAAGATACCAAACTCTTATCTTTGGGTATTGTTTTGTAAGCTTCTGCTCTGATCCCAAATTTGTTTGCCATCCTATTACACAATTTAAGTAACATTGCAAGTGTGACCAACCTGTCTGGTTTGAAGATTGGCTATCCTAAAATTATAACTTTAGGGAGGAGATTAGGTAGTAAGTAAATTCGATTTTTTTCCTGTAAATCTATTCCAAATATATGAATTACAAAACAATGGAGTATGAATGACTGCTGAAAACTAACATGTTTAGCCATAATCTGGCCTGTCTAAATCGCCTCCTCTTTATTCTTTCTCGAGTCTAATCAATTGTATGCTGATAGGAACCTACTTAGCGCTTGCCACCAGACCATTAGTCTAATCGCTGTATTATCTTATAAGGTCTGGAACCATCATGAAGTCAACATATTTTTTACAGATACACTGCGAGTACAGGAGCAAGGACATCTGATCTAGTTGTCCACGTTTAATCCATTCAAACTAGCAATATTAAAGTAGTAAATTCAAGGTTTGACTGCCATGCACAGTGTTAAACTACCTCCCAATTTAGCTTAATTTGGTGTGGCCTTGTAGAAGGTGTTCCTGATATATTGATCCCAGTTATTCAGTCTCATTGTTGACTCTCTTTTGAAACCAAGGCGGGAGGATAGCTCAGGGGCAACACGTTTGTCTTGAAAGCATGACAACTTTGAATCACGGTCTCACTTGTAGAGACTAGTCAGCGGTATTAAGCATGTTGTAAAATATTATTACATTAATTAAGTAAATTAAACCAGGTCGTATTACATTGATTGGAGAGGTGGCTATATTCTCCAAGTATATAGAAATGGTGGTACATTTTGTACAGGAAACCTATACAATGATGGTTTCCTTAGTACGCAGTGCAAGATGATTTCCAGCATTGTGTTTTTCCATCTTCACGTTTGGGTCGATATGATCACCTTTCTGCGAGTAATGCAGGTGTGATTTAGACCTTATGTTTTCACTGTGGACCTGTATGCAGTGTTATAATATTTGGCCCAGACAAAATTTGATAAGGCCCTAAACAGGCTCCTTCTTGTTTGTCTGTCAGTTTCATGGATAATTGCACTTCATTTGGTTTGGTTAATTGCTGTTTGCTGTGCAAATGGGAGGAATTTGAGATATCCCATGCCTAAATAAACATTCTAACATTTCTCTATATGGTTAATTGGAAACAAGTTAGACATCCTAGGGATGGGTCTCTCTTTAAGTGTATCCGATTAATCCAGGGAGTTGAGCAGGGTTGGACACTGGTCTCATTAACGTTTGACTTTTTTCATCTGATGTAAGATATTTGCTTAATTGGCAACCATGAGGTTACATAATGGTGTGACCGAAACAATCAGCGTGGTGACAGAGGGCTTACATCCTGAAATGGGCCTGTAATCTGTACTAGACTGGCTATGCCCACAACCCACCG
Organism: Ambystoma mexicanum; assembly: GCF_040938575.1. Lineage (NCBI taxonomy): Eukaryota > Metazoa > Chordata > Amphibia > Caudata > Ambystomatidae > Ambystoma > Ambystoma mexicanum. The sequence goes on from NC_090941.1 coordinate 635,576,299, forward strand.
TCACCACAAGTGCCCATTCTCCTGTACCCAAATTCCAGGCCGCTTATACCCTATGATCTTCTCCCTGCTTGACCTTCCATGTTCACCCCCTTAATCTGCCCAACCCTTCCTAAAAACACAGTCTTGACTGCCTCCCAGACGCTCCACACAGACCTCTTCATATCACGATGTTGCCATCCCTCTAGCAAGCCGACCAAATGAAACAGAAAACAGACCACCAGTAGTTCCTGTTGCCATTTTCCTAATGGGCAAATTTCTTTTTTGTTTTTATTATTGATTTAATTTTAGACTAATATGGCGAGCATACACATACAAGTTAGCCTATTTGACTGTTTTATATGACTCAAGGGGTAAACGTGTCACATGTAGAACCTAGGCTAATCAAGACTTAACATTATGACATTAGTGGTGCCTAGTATTGACTAAAATGAACCCACCATTGGAACCAGTAAATCCCTAATAAGACAATACCAAGTAGCCTCACTGAGAGCAACAACTCTCGGAGACATGATAACCTTTAGGGACTCTAGAGAAGAAGATATTGAAGTGCTGCTTTCACCCAATGGTAGTATAGATAATGGCTTTAGGTCAGCCAAAAACTCAAATGAGTCTCTTAGCCAGAAATGTTTTAGATTATAAAGGGTCTCAATAAAAGAAATAGTTTAGTATTGGAAAAGGTAACATTGATCAAATATTTGGAAGCAGGTAGGGTACCCAGGCGCCTAAGCCGTTGTGTTGTCCTAAATGTTAACGAGGATCGTGATATAGATCTCTCATTTAAATGGGATGAAAATGTAAACAATGCTTCCATACTCATGCTGTAAATGATTATTTAGCCTTCAATAAAGGCTCATGAAGAACTTGAAAACCAAAATTTACATTTTAAATATCGATATAGAAGAAATGGGACAAGAGGTTTCATTGAAGAACTAGATCTCATTCCAAAACAGTACAAAGATGAGATTACATTAAAAAAGCTAAAAAAATGTTTAGGGATGAAAGAGATTGTAGCAAAGGTAGAGTTTCCTTTCAACCCCAACATTACAATTCTGCCCCTAGATCGAACTACAGAAGTAGGCTTGACAATATTGCCAGTTAATTCACATCCAGAAAGCATTAATAGTGAAGATGAGAACGTAGGGACATCATCTAATTATCAGAACACTCATAGAGTAATCATAAAGAAAGATTAAGTAGCAGATATCAAAAGATGTGGAAAGGGGAACAGCATAACAATCACCAAAAGAGTTACGTTGAAAGAAACCAGATAGCAAGATACCAAAACAGCTCATTCAGACCAATGGGTAAGTGAGGGAAGGGACCAGAAAGCCACAAGAAAAGGCAAGGAACAATTTGAAATTACCCAATCAAGATATCGACAGGAGTGGGAATATAATCGGAAACCAAAGTTAGTCCTATAGCTTCAATTATTAGAATGGATAGTTTCAGATATTTCGTTCTGAGTAAAGTCCTGGATGTGGCGCAAAACCTGGAATAAAAGATAGGTCCTGCAAGGCCCCATAAATCCTAAGAATTGTATTCATAAAGTTAGGGTATCATTCTTGTGAATTGGTTTCATTCTATTGCATCACTACTTAAATTATTTTTATTGTCTAAGTTACTGAATGCATTCCTAAAATCCTAAGGGTGACTGTTATATGTTTTATAATTGAGTGTTGTGTGATATTAACACCTACCTATTTCATTTCCTAGTGTGTGTTTTGGGCCTATAATAAACAGAGTATTTCGGCACCTAGCTGTCTAAATTGAATTATTTATTTATTTATTTGAATTTGTAAAGCACACATCGGCCCGTGGGCATCCTGACGCTGTTACAGTGTGCTTACTTAGTACAGGAATACATTACAGCAGGTGTTACAGTATGCTCACTTGTTACAGGAATACAATATAGCCGGTAAATACATACATTACGTTACATAAGTCCATATGTAAAGGAGGGGTGAAGAGACGGGTTAGTTGAACAGAATGGTTTTTAACTGTTTGCGGTATGCGGTGTAAGATTTTTTCATTTCTTAATGCACTGGGTAGAGCATTCCAGCTCTTCGGTGCTAGGTGTTGAAAGCTGGACCCTCCGACTTTGCTTCTTTTGAAAGTGGGTACATAGATCTGGTTGATCAGATAGGATCTAGTGGGTCTGGTGGACCAGTTGGGGGTGATCCTTTTGGATAGGTAAGGAGGGGCATCAGCGGAAAGGCACCTATGTGTGATGGCCATGGTTTTTAAAAGGATGCGCTCTTTTACTGGAAGCCAATGGGCCTCTTTCCTGGCCTTAGAGATGTGTTCCCTTTTGGGAATACTCAGTGCAGCTCTCAGGGCATTGTTCTGTGTGATTTGCATTTTGTTTAGATTTTTTACAGAGGTGCCCAAGAATAGGACATTGCAGTAGTCCAGTTTGGTGCTTACAGTGGCTCTGGCTATTGATAGGCAGTTTTTGGTAGAGAGGAATGGTTTAAGCGCATTGATAACCTTATTGGTGAGTGCGGCAGAGGAGGCTATGGCATTGACCTTACGTGACATTGAGAGAGTTGAGTCAAGGTATACGCCTAATGGTTTTACTGCTGAGGAGACTGTAATGGTGGAAATGTCAATATTAAAGGTTTTCTATTGAGGTTTGAGTTTGTTCAGGGTTTCCTTAGTGCCTAATATGAGGATCTATGTTTTGTCTCCATTTAAACAGAGGCCGTTGGCTGCCATCCAAGTTTGGATGGCTGTTTAGATCTTGGGACCATCTTTAATACAATAGTTGGCAACCGATCTGATCCACATGCTCTAGATGATTTAGGTTTTGCTCTCTGATTTGCACAACCTGAATTATTAGGAAGCTGAATACAAGTAGCTACTAATGATTTCTTTGGGTACATTACTTGTTCCTTATGTTGTTAATATGACTCTTCAATGTGTGCTACCCCTTCCCTCTGAGGATATTTGTTGTATACACCGCCTGCTTTTTTGCTAGAATATCTGTCAATCATTGCTAAAATAATTTTGAGCTGTTTGAGTTTGAAATCTGCAACAATGTTTCTGTTTCTCACATTACGTTTTATACTCTGTACGTGTTTTGAAGTTCTGTGTAAAACACTTCAAATAAAGGCTCCCAGCACTAGAGTGTATAATTTTATAGATGTCCTCTTTTATCGCTTATTACCACTACGACTTGTTTTCCTTCATGATCAAACCACTCTTTATTGAATTCTGCAAATATATGCAAATATTTTTTGGTCTCTATTCTCAAGATGCAGACTATATGCTGATATGACTGAACGTCCTCAGGGCCTTGTATCAAGAGAGAGCGACTGTATGCTTGAGAGTAACCCATGCTGGGAGTCCTGAGGCCAGGTTCTGTGCTCTTAAAACTGCTATACCCTGTTTAACATATTATATCCCCTCACTGCAATCCCTCCACCAAAAGGCAAGCAATAAGTAATGACTGCCAACTATCTTGGAGAAAATATCAAACCTATTACCAAATTGAATCTTATTAACCAACACTAATATAGAATCAAGGATATAAGGTACATTACAACACGTCTTTGATGTGGACTTATCTGCAGCAAATCTATCATTAATGAAACAGGCTATAAGCCCCCCCTCCCGCCCTATAACGTTGTCTTCTTTGATTGAACCTTATGAAACCTTACAAGGAAATTAGGTAAATATTTGCATGTATTTGTTTGTGAAAGATTTGTGAAGATTCAATTAACGGTGCCCAAGTTATGCGCATCTCAGTCAGCGCTCGTCCTATAGTGAGTCCAACTTAATGCTAAATACAGGACGCTACGGGCAGCCCTGTAATATGAATGTATTTACTTTATGCATACCACATGCAGAAACATTTCACTTTAGAGTACCCAATGCAAAAAGGGGGAAACCTAAGAGACATGAGGGAACGTGGTGAGGAAGAAGGGTAAAAGGAACTGAAAGGAGAATGTGTTCACAGTAATGCAGAAGTCACATTCTGGTGACATTTGCCATTCATATGTACAGCACGTTACATGTTACCTTGAGCTGTAGGTAAAAATGCCAGACTGCTGTTCATTGATGACTCATCACTTGTGTGTCCTGCTTGCAAAAAGGGGGTAGAAAGGTGCAAAGGAGAGATTGTGGAATACAATAAATCAGGAGGGGACTCCTGACTCCTAGGGGAGATGATGGAAGCAGAGGCTATAAAGGTTCCTGGGGAAGGTCTTGTGGAACAGGCAGAGTTTAAGCACATTGTTGAAAAGAAGGTGGTCTTCTTGGAGTCTCACTTTCTTTAGAGAAAGTTCCATAACTTGCTAACATTCTTTCGTCCCACGAGCTTTTCAGGTCTGCTCAGAGAGAGGCCTAGCTGTCTGGCACATAACACAGGGACCCTGGTGACAGGCACAAGCTGTGATGCACAACAAGGGCATCATTGACCCTGGCCTGGTTGGAGAGGCACGAACAGACCAGGGGACACGTACGGGCAATTGAATCTCCAGACGGAACACTCCTCACAGATGACTCCGACATTGTTGCGGCATTTGCCGCCTACTATGAGAAACTCTATACCCCACCGGCCGAGAGCCCGCCTTCCGAACCCGCACGGTACCTTGACCAGATCGAGATCCCGAAGCTCTCTCAGCACCAAACAGACCTCCTGAACGCGGAAATCACTGTAACCGAGGTGCAAGAGGCGCTCGCACAGCTCCAACCCGGGAAAACCCCGGGCCCTAATGGGTTCCCTACAGAAACATGGAAATGCCTTGGTGGTACACTACCCACCCACATGCACCGTATGTTTCTAAGCAGCAAAGAGCTGGGGACACTCCCCCCGGTCCTCAGGAAGGCATGCATAATTGTCATACATAAGCCCAGGAAACCCCCGGAGGAATGTGCCTCCTATCGCCCCATATCCTTGATCAACGGCGAAGCCAAGGTCCTCGCCAGTACACTTGCCAACAGACTACTGCAAGTTATAGAGACCCTTGTCCACCCCGACCAATGTGGATTCATGCCCAACAAATCCACCCGCATGAACCTGCGTAGAGTTAAGCTAGCGCTGAGTAGAGCCAAGGAAATACCAGCCCCACTGGCCCTCCTGGCGGTGGACTTTGAAAAAGCATTTCACTCTGTGGAATGGGAGGCTTTGTGGGCAATCATGGCTCGGATGAACCTGGGGCAAACGTTTATATCGTGGGTTAAACTCCTGTATGCATACCCGGAGGCCATGGTAAGGGTGAACGGCAGGTCTTCTGGATCATTTCCCTTGGGTCGAGGTACGAGACAGGGGTGCCCGCTCTCCCCGCTGCTTTTTCTCTTGGCCATCGAACCTCTCGCAATTGAGCTTAGAGCTAACACTAATTGGACAGGGTTCGCCTGGCCTGGGGGGGGAGAGGACCGACTATCGCTCTACACGGATGTCCTCCTCATATACCTCAGTAACCCACGCACTTCCTGCCCGATTGTCTCCCGCATCCTTAGGGAATATCAGAGCTTTGCGGGCCTTAAGGTAAATGAGACCAAAACTATTTACTTCCCGATCCAGGGCGGCGAGTCTGCGATCCCTGAAACCTGCCCATATCATGTCTCTATTAGAGAACTTAAATACCTGGGTATACGACTCGACCCGACACTGGGTGGGTTCCTGCAACTTTACTTACAACCAATAATTGACCGGTTCAATAGAGACACCTCCCATTGGCAATCACTCCCCCTATCACTAATGGGCAGTGCGGCGCTATTCAAAATGATGACCCTCCCCAGACTGCTGTGTGTACTTCAAAACGCCCCACTTGTCATTCCCCGAGACACCTTCGCACTCATTGACAGACGCCTTCGCACACTGCTGTGGGGAGGGAAACAACCCAGGATTGTCCTTGATACGCTGCAGCGATCAATGTGGGAGGGAGGCATCGGTCTACCATGCATACGCACCTATTACCTTGCAGCCCAGATCGGGGTGGTAAACGACTGGATACACGCAGACCCCACACTCCCCCACATCCGCCTTGAAATAGAGAGCATGACCCCGCTAACCCCACTGCAGATCCTGTACGCCACCCACGACCAACCCCCGATGTTACCCGAAATGACACACCATATTTGCCGGGCCTGGCGAGATGCGCACAAACTAATAGGCTGGAAAGGTAAACCAACACTATCTCAACCCCTATGGCACAACGCACTCCTCCCGGAAATAGTAAAGATGGGCCCCTTCGGTCACTGGTGCGCAAAAGGGATACACACATTAGCGCACGTGATACAAGAGGGCCACCTCCTTGACTTCGAGGCCATGCAAGAGCAATTCGACCTCGCACCCATGGACCGGTTTCGACATGCGCAACTGGCCCATGCCATCCGCACCCAATTCCCTGATATGACAACCATACCCCCCTGTACTCCCATTGAGACCAATATCCTCCCACAAAGCATTGCCTCCAAGGTCACTTCCACGCTCTATCAAGCCCTTAACTCCTTTGGGTCTGCGCAGCTTGACAGGCTCAAAGAAAAGTGGGAAAGGGATATAGGTCAAATGGAACCAGAAGACTGGGTAGATGCATTAATGTGTCCTAGAGAAATTGGTATAGACTCTAAACTCAGACTAATACAACTGAGGATCCTTCACCGCACATACTATTCACATACTGCCATGGCCAGGTGGGGGGGACTGGAAGACGGGACATGCCTCAGATGCAAAACGGAAGCTGCCACCTTCTACCACATGATATGGGACTGCCGAGTGTTACAGGTCTTCTGGGAGAGCTGTATTAACACAATCTCTGCCACCCTGGCGACACCAATCCCCAGGGATCCCAAAATGATACTCTTGGGAATCGGGGGTGAAGTGGATCTCTCGAAATATGAAAAAATGTTTTTGGCATTGGCATTTGGGACAGGCAAAAGATTTTTGGCGACTAACGGGCTCTGCCGACCCTCTGTCATGGAGTAATGAGTTGGACAGATGCGCGGCCTCGGAGCGCCGGATTTATAATGCACGGGGTTGCCCCCGCAAATTCGAAAAAATATGGGGTAAATGGCTTGATGCTAACTGAGATGCGCCGATGAAAATAGATCTGTACTGCTGTTAACATTGGTTACCTGCCTCATCCCACAAACGTCTGATGGCTCTCGGCCCTACAGAGCTCCTTTTGCATTTCATTTTGAAATTGCCTTACTACCATGGTCAGATGTATGCCTATGATTCATGTTTGTTTTGTTGTTGTGTTATTAAAACGTAATAAACAGAATTATAAAAAAAAAACAAGGGCATCATAGAGAAACCTCTATTTAGTGGTTGCCATTTTGTGGAAGTGAGTGGAACTGTCTTCGGTTGGGAGAGCTTTGTTTTATAATACTTTAAGGGCATGTTTTGGCTTCATGGTTCTCTGTACATTCAATTTTTTCTTTTCAATTTGTGGTGCAAGTGACACTGTCTACATTGGCTACAGATTTGGGATCTACGAGAATACATTGATTTTTTTACTGCGAATCCAAAAACATGGATTTTTTAACATTATTGATATGATATGATATGATATGGCATTTATAACACGCCTATACACAAGTGTTTCAAGGCGCAACAACAGATTCTTTGCACATGTTGTCGAGGATAAATGTGGGGAGAGCCCTGTAGCCCTCAACACTAAAATCAGCCCCTGCAATCCCCCGCCTTAATTAATCCTCCAACCCCCACTCCCCAATCTATTTATTTGATGTGTTAAAATCTCTTTTCTCTGTTTTCAGACTCGCAGTAACGGTGTGCAATGTTTTCGGCTGATACCACAGATTTGCAGAATTATGTTTTTAAGAGCATGTTTTGTTTCAATACTGCTTGTACGTAGATGTTTGTTTTACTTCTGTGCTTCATTATAATGTAGTTAAATGATGTATTTGATTGGCTTCCAATCTATAACATTTGATAAAAGCAGTCATGTTCATTGACACCATCTTGGAATGGTGTGTGTTATCTCTGGCAGTTGACTCATGCAGAGAAGATAAAACTGCACACAAGGATCATATGTAGATTGGAGGCTGTAATTCACCAATCAGCCTCACAATGGATAACATTGAGCCTAAGGGAAGACGTTAAATAGTGAAATAGGCTGGAGTTCACGAAACAGCCTAAAGATTGAGCGGCATGAACCACCGCTGACATGTAGTCCCATCAACCTCTCATGCTGCACATGCTGCACTCTTATTATAAAAGAGCATTGAACAAGGCTGAATGGTGGAATGAGAACCAGCGAAGAGCCATACGCTGGCTCCTCTCCTGAGCTGTTTTCTGTTTCTGTTCAATGTGTAACACAGGCCTCCCAACCCTTTGTTCTCAGCCCTGTCTTTTTGTCAATGCTGAAAACCAGTGAAGCAGTAGCTCAGTGTCCGAAACCCTCACTATCAATTGACTCCTACAGGCAGGGCCCGTGCAAGCACTAGGCAAACTAGGTGGCTGCCTATAGTGCTGGCCATCAATGGGTCCAAAGAGCAGCATTGTCCCCTCTGCTTTCATGAATCACCAAAGAGATGTAAATCAATTTGAATTAAAGTTAATCAATTTGAATTAGAGTCGCTGCATAATGTCTTCCTGCAATTAGGGGATGTCCTGCTGCAGGTCCAGTGCTCACATTTGTAGGAGTCTCTAACATGGCAGTGGAAGCTTGGCCATTGCCTATTGATAAATATTTTCGGAGCAGCATGGTACATAGTCTGTCTCAACTGAAAGCACAATGGAATAGTAGGAAAACATTGTTGATAAAGCAATGTGGTTATAACCAGGGCACTCACACCTGGAAAGTCAAGAGTCATGGTAGAACCCCCTGGTACTTTTGGCAACACAGCATGGTGAAGGCGAAGTACACCTCATAGGTAGGAGCAGGAGGGAAATGGGAAGGGTGTAGGGGCTTTATGCAAGCTCAGCAACAAGGCCTTAAAGGGTCTTATTCACATAATCCCAGAACATGTCCAAGTGTTCTCTGCTTGCAGTACATTGACTCAGAAACCTTTCATTAGCATGAACAACCAATAGATATAACTTTTTAAGCAATGTGGGAAGGGCTGACTCAGAGTACTGACCCTAGTATTGACTTGTTGCAGTGTTTGGTCTCAAGCAAGTGAAAGTAATATATACCATGAAATGTAAAAACAACTTCATGAATAAATAGACTTAAGTTTGGGTACGCACACACTTTTTGAAAGTTGAGTTTATTTATATCTTGGTGAATTATCACCAACAGCACGCATTATTTAGCATTTCTTGGAAAGTTGACTAAGATGCCCAATTAATGTTCTTTGCTTACTTGCAAAGCAATTCTGAATCGTACTGGTCATTTACATCCAGTGCAGGTTATAAACCCAAGATAAGCCTGCAGACTGAGAATAAGTGCATGTTAATGGTAAATGCATAGAGCTCAACCTATCAACATTTTATGTGGGTCTTCCCATGTTAAATTGCTGGTCAAACTTTAAACTTACTGTGAAAAGTATTACATGAATTGAACAATTTGGAAGGTCATAATAGCAATTTGATGATGAAAAAAGTTCTGACCATCTAAATTGATGGCACTTAAAAGCAGGGCGTGGAGCAACTAACTATCTACTTGGGCTGCTATTGAATAATTGGCCACATAAACTCCAGTCAAACTGCATTGCCCATAAGTCTTTGAACATGCTCCCTGACTGTTCCCTCTGACCTCTTTGGACAGCCTGAGATTGGTTAGTCGGTATAACGGACAGACATGTCAGTGGAGACTTTTTGCAATGGGCAATGATTAGGTGTGCTGTGCAGGCCAGCAACAGCTGCCCATACCACCCCGTCTTTTTCACCTGCCTTTCTACCCACAACCAAGTCAGTCTGTCGATGAGCTATTCAATGAGACAGAGTGGAGAAAACAGGCAAGTTGCACAGTGCATGTCGGCACATGGTCACTGGTACGAGCTGCTAATTGGGTTAGAGAGTCATATAAAGGAGAAGCCCTTGACATGCATGGTAGCTAACCATCTGCAGCTCATGCTGCATGTGTTCTTTGCAAGTGAAATCTGCACTGTCACTGCCTATTGTAAGAGTGCAGAAGGAGGTGACTGTCACACAGGTGTCACAGTGATTGTTATAGACATTTATTTGAGATGAAATAACAGTAGACCTTTCTCTCCCTATATGTATGAGGGGTTTCCTTGCCTCAACCAAAGTGCTAATGTCAAGATGTCTGAGCAGCTTAAAAACTCCACCGTCCTGTGTCAACATTTCCCTATCTCTGTCCATTATAGTTATAACTAAACTAAACAGTTGTACCAAAGTTCTTGGCCCAGGAGAATGATTCCCTCCTCCTTGACTGGGTGACACAGTTCTGGTTGTAAGTTCTCCGCCAGGGGGAATGACTCCCTTCCCCTGGTTTTAGTACTTCACAAACAAAAGGAAGGGTTGCAGATCCTCTAACACTCTGCATCAGAAAGTTCAATGACTCCCTTCCCCTGTACGATTGACTTGATCCTTCTTGTGAGTTCAATTGACAGGAGAATTACTCCCTTTTCCTGGACTTCTCAGTCTTTGCTCTCACAGTTCACAACACCAAAGAGAATTACTTATTTCCCCTGCCCTTTCTCAGGCTTTGTTCAAAGTTCACAACACTAGATGGAATGTCTCCCTTCCCCAGGTTTTTTCAGGCTTTCTGTTACGCTCACCTGGTATCCACGGGGATGCCACCTAGCCCTGGTTGGATGATTTGCACTCTCAAACCCTCTCCCGGTCCCTTGGTAAGGCTTCTGGTAAAGATGGGTCTGCAATAGAGGAGAGCTTGATTCAATACCACATTGTCTTTATGTTTTCCCACCTCCCTTGGCCTCAACTCCTTCCTCCCTTTGGGCCCCCTCCTCACCTTAATATTGTAAAAGGTGGATTCTCTGTCCTGCTCCTCATGGCAGGAGGTGCGTAGATGTGGGGGGCGAGCAGCGACCAAGTTACTTCACTGGTGCAAGCCCCCCCCCCCCACTGTGGGAATCCAGGCCTGCTGCAATTCCATAGGTTTGCTGCTTTACAGTCTTTATATGCAGTTCTTATGTTCCTCTTAGTTCGAATAATAATGTCTTGCTTCTTTACTTTTAGGTATGGAAAGGTATTTTGGTGTTGTCATGCAGTTTGAAGAAGAGCATGGGCCGGTAGGTGCTGTCTGGTGAGTAATGCGCGATGCGCGGCGCTGTTTCACCTTTTATATTGCTAACTTGTGTCTTTTCTCTCCTTGCAGGTTGCAATGTTCCTCGCCGAGCACCGTAATGTTCCAGCAATGATACTGACCAGGAGATGACTATCCAGGTAAGAATTGTGTGGCTTTCTTCATTCGGGAGGAAACGTGAGTAAACGCTTACTAATGCTGTCTTTCTTTCTCCTCTTTCCAGGTCATGGTATTCCAGGATGCATGCGGTGCCGGATGATGGAGTTCGTACCTTCAGGTGAGTGGAACTGAAGTTGGCGATGGATTGAAGACAGGATACTGTTCCAGGTAAGTTTCGTAGTGTTCTTTCCCTCTCTGCAGGTCCTTGGTTTCAGGTAAGCTGGCATCAGAGAACTGGACACAGTGAGTGTTACGCTGTCCACAGCAGAATAACGCAAAGCATATTCTGCTGTTTGGGTGTGGTTTAAATAGTCTCAGGTAAAGTAGTCCAGGTAAAATAGTCCCAGGCCTGCCATGCCCAAAGTAGTCCAGGTAAAGTAGTACCAGGCCTGCCACACCCAAAAGACTAGACCGCATAGCTTATTTCCTTGTAACTGAGCTATGTGTGTGCCTCCATGTTGGCTGAACCCCACCAAGTTAAATAGTCCCAAGTAAATAGTCCCATTCTAATGTAGGTCTTCATGATGGTTATGAGCCTGGCGCCAAAGGCTCCAAGAGAGTCTTGGATGAGGTTTTAAGGCCTTTGACCTGGCCCTAACTGGAAGGCTGACTTGCTAGTGAGGGCCAGGGGCAAGGGTCATGACACTTTCTTCCACAATTCACAACAGCTGGGGGAGTGTATCCGTTCCCCTGGCCTTTCTCAGGCTTTCTTGCACAGTTCACAAAAGCCGGGGGAATGTCTCCCTTCCCCTGGCCTTTCTCAGGCTTTATTTCACAGTTCACAACACCAGGGGAGTGTCTCCCTTTCTCTAGCCCTTGACATAAAAGCAAAGATCCAATTGCGATGAGGGTTTCAGACCCTGGTTTCTCCTCTTTGCCCATGATTGCTTGGTGCACTCTACTGCCCAGTACTGTGACATGGAAGATGGTTCATTATCCCATTTTCATGTGGGTGCGGGTGCCAGACTCACACGTCTCTTTGGCTTAGTTTTGGCAGACCTGGTTCACTCTCTTGACAGGTACTGCCATGAGAATTTTGACTTTCAATGTACTCTCTCTTAATGTTAGCTTCAGCAGTGGTTTGCAACCAACCACTTTGTCAAAGAAGATTACCCCTGAGGCACTCTCTATTATTGTAAACTTAAGGTGTGGTTTGCGACCAGCCACTGTGCTGAGGAAGATAATTCCTGAGGCCCTCTTTCTTATGGATAGCTGCAGCAGTGGTTTGCGACCAACCACTGTGCTGAAGGAAGATGATTCCAGAGGCACTCGCTCTTATGGTTAGCTTCAGCTGTGGTTTGCGACTAACCACTGTGCAGAGGATGATCAATCCTGAGGCACTCTCTCTTATGATTAACTTTAGCAGTGGTTTATGACCAGCCACTGTGCAGAGGGGGATGACTCCCGATGCAATCTCTTTTATTCTTAACTACATTTGTCACAGCCGGTCCCCAACTGGGACTTTCTCTCTCACTCCGTTACTTGCTTCTTGGGAGCTCTTTGCCAGTTCTTGATGGTGCTATGGGTCTTGGCTCACACTGTTTCCTTCAGCTGTGTGTGCTCCTACATTGTTCTGTTGCAGGTTGTTGCTGCCCATCACGGCTTTATTCTGTGACCCTTCGGTCCATTCGCTTCGGGTCATGCCACCGCCCTTCAGCTTCCAGCTCTGCCTCAGACTTGTCCTAGGCCACCGGGCCACCATTTGTAGCCCAAGCCATGCATCCAATCCCCTCTCTACCAATTCACCCACCCATATATCATACAACAAACACTTAAAACAGGCCAGTTGTATGAGCTTTTTCCAATGCTTGTTTTCTTCTGCCTGGCCGCAGAGAGATGGCCTTATCTAGATAAATTTGCATGGTCTGTGTATCTGTGCCATAAAGTTAACCGATACACAGAATAAGAATCCAACTTTGCCCTTTGTACTATGCACCACATTTCAAAGGTTATGTTCTGTTCAATTTGTAGCCACTTTATGGTTTTAAGGTCTGGTGTGAAATTGACTTGTTTTCTTTGACTGAGTACCAGGCGTCTCCCCTGTCCAGGGCCAATTGAAGTTGCATATTTGAGAGAGAGCGCCCAATCATTCAGGTTTGTTCGATCCATATTATAGATATATTACACAGCCCACGGTAGTGGCTGTGTAGTTATGGTTAAGTTGCTAAACCGTTAGGAAGAGCACATTTTGGGCGGCTTATAATTTCGCTCCCCCTGAACGAATCCACACCAAACTTTGGAAAAAAAAGCATATGGCCCACTCTGAACTTTTTTGCAAAGTTTGGTGAGGTTTGGTCTAGGGGGGGGGCAATGTTATAGGGGGGTGCCCAAATTTCTTTTTTTCCCATTGACGGAATGGGGAAAAAACTTTGCTCACGCCTACAGCCCAAACTACAGGACGGATTTTCACCAAATTTGTGGCAGAAGCCGCTGCTTGGTCCCAAAAGCATGCTTTTGTACATTTGGTGAAAATCCGTCCAGTAGTTTTTTTGAAAACGACCAAAAAGTAGGTCACAAAAAAGTAGTGATATCTATGTCCGCTCTGCGGACACACTTCCCTGTTTGCTCCGCGGACAGGACACTGATTGGTGAATCGTCTTGCCTCATGTATGCGGACATGCAACGTGTTCGATGATTGGATGGTGAAGAGCGTGAAGTGCGTCAGATTTTTGGAAACGTCCGCAGACATTGTGGTAAAAACCTAAAAAAACACAACATTGCACATGTCAAACTTATCAAATAATCTCTGGGGAGGTGAGGGGTGATGAGGATGGGATGGGATATGGCTGCAAGAAGCAAAAATAAATGGTTGTTTTTGCCGTGAAAGTCCGCGAACAGTTCGGATGTTCGCGAACAGTCCTGTAAAGTTTGTGAACACCTCAGCATTACAGGGTTGGTGAAATGCAGTTCTTGGATGGCTTATAACTTTGGCGCCACTTAATGAAACTGCATGAAATATTTCTGACCTGATTCTGAGTAGGTATGCAAAGTTTGGTGGGATTCTGTCATGAGGGGGCAAAATTAGAGGGGGGGTCCCAAAATAATGTAAAGGCTTATAAATGAGGAGCTATTTGAAGAATCTAGACTTAATCTGGGAAACTGATAATACCTTTAGATGTGAATGTTTTTGCGAAGTTTGGTGGGATTTTGTGAAGAGGGGGCAACATTAGAGAGGGGGTCCCAAAATAATGTAAAGGCTTACAAATGAGGTGCCATTTGGCATATCTACACTTCATTTGGCAAACTGACAATAGATCTAGATATACATGTTTTTGCGAAGTTTGGTGGGATTGTGTCAAGAGGGAGCAAAATTAGAGGGGGGTCCCAAAATATTGTAAAGGCTTATAAATGTGTTGCCATTTGACAAATCTATATAAAGGTTTGCAAAAAGATTATAGATCTAGATATAGATGTTTTTGTAAAGTCTGAATGGATTTTGTCAAGTGGGGGCTAGGTTATATGACGATTGTATGTGCATACATTTGGCACTTTTGAAAAAATAAAACATGGGTGGATTTCCAGCAAACCTGCGTAAGGAGCATTGGCATGGACCTACAAGCATGGTTTTGCAAATGTGCCAGTGTTTTATTATTTGACAAGTGTCATAATGTAGCTACAAACAATAGCGGTATACCTTTAGTGACTGAGGGGTAGCCTGGCCTGTGGCCATGGGCAGTGGCCAGATTGTCCGGGTCATGGAATAAGGTCATGATCTGGACAATCTGGCTACTGCCATGACCACAAGGGACAAAACATAGGATTAAAATGGGCATGCCCACCAGGGACTGGCTTTGTGGAAAAGTTATTCGAAATTAGGATAGATCTGAAAGGGAAGAAAAATGTGCGTGTGGTAATATGGTCATAGGGATCTCTTTTTGCCTTCTGCAGGCTGCCATGAAAAGTGAAGAGGGGCCCTGTATGTAACCCTCACCTTCCCTTTCCATGGTGGCCATCTTGGAAAGGATTTTCCTTCCTACACCGGGATGCTGCAGGCGTCCCGGTGTAGGCAGAAAAATCCTCTTTTTTAGCACCCCAGGTTCCCGCTTTGGGAACCTGGAGTGCTAATGGCCTTCATCCCCCATTTGAGGTGCTGGAATGGGGGGATAATGCTCCAGAGACCTCGTTATCCACCCTTGCTTCACTTGGGCTGATAACTTGGGCTGCTGGGCCGGTATCCACCGTTCCAGTCCCTGGAACGGACGATGAACGCCACAATATTCCCATTAGTGAACACAAAATGCAATTGGAAATTTTGGAAAATCTTATTTAGTCTATGTATTTTACTGAGAAATATAAAGTAAATGGAGTCTATACATGTTTTTTTAGTTCTAATTTTTTAACTGTGAAAGGTGGTTCCTAAAGGAATATGTCTTTTGTTGTTTTCGGAAGTCTTTTTTTTGACAGGAGAGCTGAGAACGAAAGGTGGGGAGGGAAATGAGGGAAGAGGAACCAAACACTAATATGGAGGGGCAGGTGGACAAGGGAAAATGTTGCGCGTGTGTTATTTCTAAGGTAGGGGGCAGTGTTTCTCATGCTCCTTGATTACAGCAGTGGTGGTGGCTCTTGGGGAGGAGGGATGGCATTAGCTGATGCCATTTTAAGATAAATAGCAGTTTTGCTAAAGCATGTACTGTGTACTAGATTGTTAATGGATAATGAGTAAGAATAGGTGTTGGACCTGTGCAAGGGAAATTTTGAAGTTGAAAGTTCCTAGATCAGTAGAAAATGCAGTTCTGAACTGTCCGCGAAGCAGAGATCTCATCGTGAAGTGAGGACGGGTTCACGGACACGTCATAATGCCTCACGCCAGCGTATGGTCATGTGGCACTGTCCGGAAGGTCCGCTATGAAGTCAGATGTTCGTAGACATCTACGGATGCAAACCTAGTTGAATTAGTTGCAAAAAGTGTATAGAAGTGTTAAAAATGATTCCAGAAGGTGGGATATTTTTGGGATGTCATCTTTGATGTCCTGCGTGTTAGTCTTAGCAGTGCACAGTGATGGCGCGAGTTATGGTTGTTTAGCTTACCATAAATGGCGAATTTCTGGGGTTTTTTCATTTTATTACTTGAAACCATAACTTCCCTTTAACAAAGGTTTTTCTTTGAATTTCATAGGTTTTTATTAGTCCAACATAACCATAACGTCTCCTTAAAAAAGTTTCTTCATTTAAAATATATATATATATATCAAACACTGGGCTTTAAAGGAAGAGCAGACTCTAGAAGATAGGTAAGTACAATTCAAAACAAGCATTGGCAACACCAGTGGCTGTGTTTTTTATGCAGGCATGGGAGAGATATTTTTCAGATACTACCTTGATGCTGAGATCTGGCCATAATATGGCAACCACTGGCAAATGTTGTTAGCACCTATGTATATTATGGCAGTGCCTGGCAAATGCCTATCTATTGTCTATACAACAGTCAGAACTATTGTCTTTGCCAATACTTATTATGAACAGGAATTCCATGAAAATAACAGATGCAAGTACACACACATATTGATTATAAATCAAATGCCTGAAGGCACACTTGGCTGAGACATTTTTATTACACAAAGAGCGATACATAGCTGCAAATGTGCTATTACACTACACCAGAAAGCTAGTAATAACATAGGTTTTCCCTTAAAAGCAAAGAAATCCTGGTGGCCAGGTGTTTTTGATAGGCAGTGACAGATTGTGGTTGAGAATGTCATAGGGGGTAGCATGGCCATGAGTGGTCAAAGGGTGAATAAATATCCAAACAATACCCAGAGAATTCGTGACCCGCTCATATCCCATCTTTCTCCTAGCTTCACTTCCTATGGAAATAGTGGCAGTTTTAAAGTAGTGCCACATTATTGCCAACTCCTGATTCCAGAGTTCTCAAGTTTCAAGTGGCCACGTGTGAGAAGGCCTTCCAGGCCTGTTTCTTTCACTTTGGGTCCAAGTACTTATAGTTTTTGCTTTCCCATTTGAAATTAGGAAAGCTAAAAGTCCCAGAATTCCAAGCAAAAACAGGACTGGATGGCCTTTTCAGACCTCACAATTGGTCACAGGAAGCATGCGAGTTCTGTGATAGCAGAATACCTGCCATTTTTAAAGCGATCAATATTTCAGCTCTGACTACAATATCAGTGAGTTCAGATGTAGTTCTTCAATAAAGCACATTGATTTGCCTCTGTTTGTAAACCAATGGTTAGGGTTATATGTTGTGATTTGCCCTCAGTCACTTTCCTCTACAGCCCCCCACCCACTCCAGTCTATAAATACTGGCAAAATAAAAAAATAAAGAGTTGCTGTAAATATTTCAGGAAAGGTTATGGGAAATGCAATGAAATTACAAGTGACCACTTAAATACCAGTCACAGAGACATGTGTGCATAGTCTTAGACAAGCTAGCAAGGGCGCACACAACAAACAAAAAACACATTTGCATTAAACTATGAAAAAATCAAGGTTGTGCAAGTATTTCTATTTTGAAAGCTGCCACTGTGCAAACGCCCCAGTCAGCACAGAAACAACGCTGGTTATTAATTAATACTGATCTTTTAAAAACCAATAGCGTGGAAAACCCTTCATTCCCAAAACGTTTGGACCGATAATTACCAAAGGTATTCAGATAACGAAGGTCCGGCATGTACAAGGCATTTTTACATTTAATTAGATGCAGCTTATTCATTGATAAAAAAAAGTTATAGACACTTTAGATGTAAACAATATATATACTCAAGAAAATGTAATGGTGTGCAATGGGCATCACCGCTTTAAAACCACCCAGGAGCATTCACAAATCAAAACATGCTCTTCAACACAAAAACCTTTCTGGATCATGTACTGGGGGACAATGCCATAGGAATGAGAATGGCTTTATGCAGTCAGTTGGTGGGTGAGAAGCCAAAAAACACCTAAAAGGCTGTGTGTCCCTCCTCACATGCCATCCCCCTCCTACCTGTACTCCAATTCAAACGTTTCAGTTTATAGGTGGCTCTGAAGTGCCACCTTATAGCCAACACTAAAAAAGGAGACTAGAAACCCAGAAATCCTTTCAGGTGGCTCTGTACAGGGGACAATACGAATTGGTATCGCCCAGTTGTTACCACCTCTCATTTGCTGATCTATGAGAATATGCCAGATTATGGAAGGCTAAATATTTGTATACCAGCTTTCCACATTATGCCTCAGTTCTTGAATGGAAACATTTGTTGATCAGATCCATTGGGTGACGGTGCAATGGTGCAATTGCTGAAAATATAGTCAATGTTTTTTTTTTAAATTCTGTATCTGCCTTACCAGTGACAACATGCAGTACAGGTAGGCACACTGAACTTTTGGAGGGGAATCCCATATAGTCCACTGGAGTGGTAGCTCTACCTTTTAATGGGTACACAAACGTTAATTAAACTAGAGGTAGATAGCTCTTATCAACAGTTACAAATATTAAATCAGAACTGTTACCAAATATACACAAATATTTTATGGTACAGTACATACAATTAAATATCAATTGACATTTGATATTAAAATCATTGTGTAAAGATGTGTTTATGGGGTGACAATGACAAGACCTAATTATGTAGGTAGCTGTCTGAATAGCACAAATTGTGATCTACTACTAAGAGTTATCTAAACGTCTCAGTGTAGTTTCACTCCTTATGTTCGATATTACTTGATATGGTTTGATTATTTGACCACATTAATCAATTCGACATGTTTCAGTTCTCGTCTACTTGTTAGGAACTTTCTTCAGGAGTATTGTCACTTAATACTGTTTACAATAAAACAAGACATACATATATTGTATAGGTTGAAATAGGTTCCAACTCTTGTTGACAGTGAAAACGCCTTTGCTTTTTACGAAGTAACTGTTGATTAAAACAAACAAAAGAGAAAATAGGTGTTGTAATGTATACTTGTCCTCGTGGATGAGAGCTGTTGGAATGTTGAGAGCGTGGTCTGATGATGAGGGTTTGGGAAGAGCCATTAGGGAGAGAGAGAGAGAGATCCATACTGGCTGGATGGGACGCCGGTGTTCCTCGCACAAAGCTTACAAGACTTGGTAATAAAGGTGTATGAGAACACATGAAGATTACAGTGTGATCAATCATCCTTAATAACCACACTGGCGACTAGGATGGGAGTACTGTCTCATCCGGCAGTATTAAGGTGCTAGTGCAGGCGCCTCTGTTTAAGTGGCTGCCGTGCTGTGCACCAGTCGGATGCCGCTGCTTACCCCGGACGAGGAGGGTTGGTGTCGCAGGAGTCGAGTATGAAGATGCTGTAGTGTGCCCTGATTGGGTCTGGGGCCAGTGTCAGGAGCGGACGACCAACTGGTAGTGCTGAGGACCCTGCACGTGTGAGGGAATTGTTGTGCGCCATTGTAAGGTGATTCCCCTGGTTGTTGGACACTGAAGCGGGCTGGATTTTCTCCCTGGCACCAGTGTTGCAGGGGGTTTCGGTGTGCTGGACCAACGTTGTGCCTTGAGCACGTGTGACAGTGCGGCTCACGGAGCCGGTGTCATAGCACTGTGACGGTGTGCTGTGCGACCAGAGGTAAACATTTTGAGCATAGTCGGCTGACAATTCTGGTGCAAACTTGGAGTGTGGACTTTGTACCTGCCAAGTTTTCTGCCATGGGGGACGAAGAATGGCGGCATCTCCAGGTGGAATGCTCCGAAAGTTGGGTCGGTGACCTGCCTGCTGCCCTCTCACAGCCCACGACTCCAATGATGACGTCGGCTGCAGTGAAGAGGGGAATGCAGGAAGCGTTAATGGAACACAGCGTGGCGTGCTGCGTGGAACACAATGCCATGGAATGCGACGCGAAAGTCGTAGTCAAGTCACTGATGTTTGGTTCTATTGCGGATGGCATTGGGGACACACCTAGAGTGTGTTATGCGGAAGATAGAGTAAAGTCACTGATGTTTGGTTCTGTTGCAGACGTACCAGGAAGTGGTGCACAATATTCAGGGACTCAGCACCTGTGTACCTGATAGCAGGAAAGTCCCTAAGAGGAAGATTCCGGAGAGTCACTCGCAGACCTCGCAGACCTTGGGGAAGAGGCCATGTCTGCAATCGTGTGCTGTCTGCGGGAATGAAATCAGCTGGGACAAGAAGTTCTGCCAACGCTGTGGTGATCATTTGAGTGCCCTGAAGGGGTTCAATCCTGAACTTTGTGATTTTTACATCAGGATCAACGATCTGGTTTTGTCGGAGGACTGACCTTTCTAATGTCGGGTGAGGCCAGTGTGTATGCAGTGTTGCTGTCTGTTGTGGCCTTCTGGTATGTTTGCTGTTGGGCCCTCTGGTATGTGTGTGTGTGTGAGTGTGCATGTTGTGGCCCGTGTGCGTGAGTGGGAATGACAACTGTTTCCCAATGTTGCAATTTGTTTACTTTAATGCATTATCAATATGCTAACTGTATTTTCATTACAGGTGATTGGAAATGTTGTGAATTTTTTGGGCACAGATTGGAGGGTGGATGTGACCTTCTTTCCGTATGGTGTTTATAAAATGTCCCTTTTGGGTGGACATGAGGGAGGGGGGTTCCTCATTGGGTGAGGTTCCTCATTTGATGACCGTTGCCCTGCAGGCAGACATTTGGGTGAAGATTCTTCATCTATTTATGGGTGCCTCTACGGCAGGCATGAGGGTGGAAGATTCCTCACCCTTTGGGTGGCTGTCACTATGGGTCACTCGTGGGGTGGTGGCTTTAGTATAAAGTATTGGTCGTTTACCATAATGTGATAGTTTGGATTTTTTTGGGTTGTTATGTGAGGCATTTTTTTTGTGGGCCTTGTAGTTTCCCGGAGTGTGGTTGAACTGGGTATCATATCTGGTTGTTGTGCTTGTTGTTGCCCTGGTCAGGGTTGGTTTGTGCTTGGGCCCAGCAGGCTCGAGATCCTGGGGGGCAGCCTGGGGCGGAAGGATATTGGTGCACTGTTGGTTAAGGGAGCTAGTAAATGTTGTCATTTGAAAATGTTGCCATTTGACTGGAAAGTGGGCGTGGCAGGCCTAGTCCTGAGGGGCAGTTCAGGACCAGTGGATGTTCATTTTTTTGTTTTATTGTCCTCGATTGGTTGGTGCCTAGTTGGCTCTGTTTTCATCGTTTTTGGGAGCTGGGCAATGGGTATTTTCATACTAGGTTTTAGGAGGATGTTTTCAGGTATTTGCTATTTGTCCCTCACTTGGATACTTGGGGTGGTTTCTGTTCATTCACCATTGTATTGGAGTGTTTCTGGTTGGGTTGCCTTGTGGTGGAGTAGCTCTGTTGCCTTTAAGGTGTCGGTTATTTGTTTGGTAGGTGTTGTGGGCATATCTGTCCATTGCATGGTGGCCACACGTTGTGGGCAGTTGCGGTGGTTGTGAAAGTGTTTTTCCCCTTTCTTGTGCTGTTACTGACAGAGTGTTTTAGAATTGCCTAACGGGGGGAGGAATGTTATGAGGTATAAGGTATTTACTCGTTATACATTTGTCCTATAGGCTTGGGAGGCATCTATTGGGGGCTGCTCTTTTGGGGGGTTACTCTTTTTCTGGTTCTTCCGGGGGGAGAGGTGCTGTAATGTATACTTGTCCTCGTGGGTGAGAGCTGTTGGAATGTTGAGAGCGTGGTCAGATGATGAGGGTTCGGCAAGAGCCGTTAGGGAGAGAGAGAGAGAGAGAGAGAGAGAGAGAGAAAGAGAGAGAGAGAGAATCCATACTGGCTGGATGGGACGCTGGGGTTCCACGCACAAAGCTTACAAGACTTGGTAATAAAGGCGTATGAGAACACATGAAGACACATTGTGATCAATCATCCTTAATTACCACAGTAAGCTATTATTGCTTGATTGAATCCCACTGATTTTTTTAAATCTTTGAACAGACCAAGGAATTTTGATCACCTGGTCTGGTCCGTGGAGGGAACTTGAGTATGATGTAATCCTGTATTAAGCAGGAGATTGCATCTCTGGTGTGGATTACGCAGACAATCGTAATTCTGAACCTGTAAAAGTATTCAAATAAGTTAAAAACCCTCAAGTACGCGGTGCTGGGCTATTGTTATGTGAACACACTGAACCATTTAGGAAAAAGGGCGTAAAGTACCTGTATAAACAGATGTATAATATTCCAACGGGCGTAGTGGTAAATCTGGACCTGATGAATTGGATTGGATAACTGGCTTGTGGCTTTAACCCTTGTCTGTCCACTGGTTCCTCACTATTAGGAACGAGAAGGCGAACTGGAAAGCAAAGCCATGAGGCCTAGGGTTAAACTCTTCCCGCACTATAGTGAGACTTAATATGTCTTTTCAGAAATTAATCTATTTACCTTTCGTCTCCCACGATGAGCGTAGTATTGATGCTTCATTGAGTTTAACTTCTATTAGGTAGGAGGAGGTAGAGATATCTTGTAATAGTCGTACTCTCCTCTTATAGCTCTGGTATACCTCTGGCTGTCTGAAAGAGTATATATCTAATGTTTTTATTCTGCTATATATTACCGTTCTATTCAGAAAGTAGTTATTTTCTCATTACGCTCGAGCTCGTCTCGATTTGTTTTTTTTAAAAAGGGTAACAGGACACTTTTGAGCTTATAGTGAGTGGTCTTACCTTTGAATGTACAATGTTTTCTTATCTAAGTTGACCGCGCTTCTCTCAATCAGTTAGTGGTCCAGAGTGCCATGTTTACTTCCATTGTCTAGGTATTGGGTGCCATCTTGGGCGTTTAAATCTCCTCTCTAAATCCTTTCTTTATTATTAGTGCCCTCAAGTCAGCGATATCGACAGAGATTTACAGTAGATCCTCCTGTTTCGAGAGATAACCTCTGTTTTGACATATAGTGTTTATAATTTCCCCAATCCAGTGGAGCAGTCTCAGAATCTCAATACAGTTTATATAGATTAGGGGGTCATGGTTTCCACTAGAGTGGAAGGTATATAGATGGTAATAGAATGGCAGGACAGGAACCTCGATCATATACATTTTTATACGGTTCCGGCTGGGTTTAGTCACCATTTGTTTTTGTAAAAGTCTTTCTCATGTTTTACTCTGCGCGCCAAACCAGGTTTGGTTCCTTTATTCGATGTCCTTTCGCGGGCTTCTGCACAGAAGCCCTTCTTAGGCACCTGTATTTCTGGGGGGGACAGGATGTGAGGGAGGGGGTTAGGACTCCCTGCACAGGGTCTCCTTGGAGACCCATGTCGCACTCTGATATGATTGGCTGTGGTGACTGTTCTGCGTGACAGCCACCCTGCTGTGTGATTGACAGGCAGGCTGTGTGAATGGGGGAAAACTGCATAAAAAGCAGGTCTCTGGGGCTGGAAAGGCAGAGTTGCCACTGGAACGAGAGAACCAAAGAGGAGCTGACAGAAGAGGACCCCTATCACGACTGAGCCTCCCGGTGAAGCCCTGCTGCAGGTTTTCTATCTTCATACTCCAACGACAGGGAAGATCTGCAAGGAATCTTCTCCCCTTGAGCTGATGGGAACAACCAGTTTACCAAATTGCTCGCCAGGCCTCCCTTCTGTGGTCGAATCTGCTGTACAGAGATATAGTGAACCGGATAGCCAGGAGGAACATACCCTTCTTGCGTTTTAAGGAGTGCACCTTTTATTCGTTGCTTTGCTCTGCTCCTGGTTTCTTCCCTGGGCAGTGCAGGACCCTCCAGTCTTCCTACTTCGTGTCAGTCCAACAGTCGCTTCAGGAACCGTGAGCCTGCAGGACCTGCTAGGAACATCCGCCTCAGCTACAGCCTTCTTCTCCATTTAAGGTACTGTTCAAATCCGGTTTTTCGTTTCTGCCAGCCGCGGTGAAGGAGTGTGAAACCTTTCGCCAATCCAGGGGCTTATCCTTCTCCCTTCTTGAAACTAACTTTTCTGCTGACCAACTTCATCCTGAACACTTGGCAAAGACTTAACCGTGAACTACCCTGAACTGTGTGATCTTGAGCAAAGACTTTGGTCCATTGACTTTGGGCCAGACCCCTTTCAATTTGATTTCCTCACTGAAGTTCCTTTTTCTAGATTGCCCTGCTAACTTACTTGTTGGTGCTGTTCAATTATTTTCTAACTTTGGGGGTCATTACGACCCTGGAGGTAGTCATGCCACTATTTGCGGCATGGCTACTCCCATTCCTTGCTCTACCGGCCCCGTTAACCCCCTAGCGCCAGGGTCGAAATGACCCCCTTTGTCTTTCCCTCCCTTTTTGAATTACTGGAGTGCCAATTTGCTCACACTTCATCTTGAGCCTAACTTGTCCAGAATCTATTGGGTGTGGTGTAGTGTATTAACAGTGTGATTTTTCAACTGCTTTACTTTAGTGCAATGTTTTAACACTGATATGTAAATACATGTATATTCTTTTACTCAGAAACCTTGAGTCAGTGTTTGTTTGAATCATAGTAATTGCTGTCATTTGTGTAACTATTGATACTGCTCACTTTACTTTTGAGATAAGTCTGGCTGCTCAGCCATTGCTACCACTTTACTGTGTAGTACAGGCTTGTACCAAAGGTGAATTTGTACTGTCACTTGTAGTCCTAATTGTGTGTGGTGTTCCCAAAGGGTACTGCATATAATTCTGCCTAACAAAGTCTTCCAGTGGATTTTTGCCAAAGTCTGGCTATTTTTACAGCCACTTCAGTGATGAACACACAAATTCGATATTGGCCCCAAAAATATTTGCTGTTTTTTAGTGTTCAGAAGCAAAGCACAGGCATTTATCTTCTATGCAGTCATAACAGTTTTCAGTATAGGCCATGGGAAGCGGGAGAAACAGTGGCCATCTCTGTTGTGCCCCACTCACCACCTTACCCATGTAATGCATTAAAAGGTCAGTATTGACCCTTTTATGCATTGAAAAAGATACAGTACTGGTGAAAACAACAATTTAAGCACTAACCCTGAGTGGAGGAGGCATTACCACTTCAGGTAATGCCCTGGGGCATGCAGTTACAGGGCCAGAGCGAAGGGGCTTATTGCTATAAGTACCCCAGCCGTAAGGACAGGGTACTAAAAACATTTGTTTTTCAGTTCTGAAACATACCAGAATTTCGATACATAACAAATAAGTCAATAAATGGCCGCCAGGGAAGGAAAAATGAAGTTTGTTTTCCCTTTCCATGGCGGAAATTGAAAATAATTGAAAAAAGTAAACAAACTAAATGGCCACCATGGAAAGGGAGAAGGGACTACAGAAAGTCCCTTCTCCCTTTCAATGGAGGTCATTCAAAAAATAGGAAAAAAGTTAACAAAAAAATGGCCACCATGGAAAGGAGTGAAGGGACTACATGTAGTTCCTTCTTGATCTGATATGATATGTCATTTATAACGCGCCTGTACACAAGTGTTTCTAGGCATGACAAGACAAGGAGGGGAGACAAAGGGAGGACAAAACAACGATCTTACTAGGACTTGTGTCATTCATATCGTGCAAGTGAGGGGAAGAGGGAGGGGAGGAGTGCCAGGGAGGAGGGGAAGGGAGAAGTGCAGGAAACTCAATTAGTGCAGCCAGAAGGTGGCTCATAAGTGCAGAGAGAAGGGACTGAAGGGTTGCAGGTACAGACCCTTCAGTGTTCAGGGAACCCAGAGGCAGTGCAAAGGCAACTGGACATGCAGGAGCCTGGACTCTAGTTCAGAGGGTAGCCAGGTGACCAGTGCACAGAGCAGTCAGGGACTTCAGCAGGGGAGAGGAAGGGAGAAAGCGGAAGCAAAAATGAAAGTCTTTAGTTGCTTCTGGAACCACAGGTGGTTCTTCTCAAGTGTGAGAATGGTAGGGAGGCTGTTCAAGAGGGAGACCTCAGCCGAGGAGAGAGATCAGCCCCCACTCTCTGACTGGAGAAGAGTCTGACCCTCAGAGATTTGGAGGTGGATGAGCGGAGTGCTCGAGAAGGAAGATGTTTAGACAGAAGTGTTCCCAGCATGTCTGCTCCCGAAATGGATAGAAAAGGATGTAAGTGGGTGTGGGAGGGTGGGGAGGAAATTCTGTGGATGTGGGATGGGGGAAGGGTGAGGGAAAGACTTAACTCATTATCCCGCGAGGGGAGATGGTGGCCACCGGCCCTGAGGAGGCTGAGGGCAGCGGGATTACAGTCGGGCAATGCCTGTGTTCTGAGCCTCCCCATTCCTGGTCCTAATTCGCTCCATATCTCCAGGTTTCTGAGGTTTGTAAAGTGGATCCAATTAAGGTGTAGAATGTTTCAAACTGTGATAGAGAAACTGATACCCAAGGTTTCAAAATCTCCATGAACAGAAACATATAAATATTGCTACAAAAGAAACAGCATCAATGTCCTCACATGACAAGTTTGTTTGAGTGAACAACTAACCAATGTTAGGGGAACTTTCAGTCGGATTGCTGCCTTCATATGATTCGTTCTCCATCTTTCTCTTCTAGGAAGTTGCTGGAGATGTTGATGTGCTGCGTTTCCAACTAAAGCAGTGATCCAAAGGCTGCCAGTGCCCACATTGTTCAGTCTTGAGGAGGGTAAAGGAAACAACCAAGGTGGTGTTGAGCCAAGGAATCGGATTTAGCATACGCTAATGGACAAACCACATTAATGGGCTTTCAGAGTCTTTAGCCATTACCTGCAAAGACGAGTAAGTGATTAGTACGAATAGTTCAAATAAACTAATGCTATGGAAACTCAATGTTAAACTAAACTCAAAAAATGACCCCCAGGTAGAAAGGCTCCAAATTAACACTTAAAGGTGCTTGGACACTGCACTACCACAGATGCCCCCCTTCTGCCCCCGACCCTGACTTTGGGGGACGCCCCAGTAACCTCGTTTTTTGTCTTTGATTGTGCCCCCTCATCTGCTTTCCTTTTGCATGAGTCATCACAATAAACAACGCGCTCCTCTAGCCTGAGTTGGTTACCCCCTTTGCTATTGCATTTAATAAAGATTGCCCACGCTATTAGCTCAGGAAGTCTTCATTCTATTAAAGACAAGGAGGCGAGCATTATGCTAGTTCTTTCTTTATTTACTGCCATGTCTGCACTTTAAAACTTTCAACTTTAATACTGAACATTTCTGTTTTCTTAGAAACAAAGTTTGGAAAACAAAATGCAGAAGTTTAAAGATCCTCTAGTCCATAGTCTTGTTCGATCAATCTGCATCGGGGAACTACAAGCCCCATGAGTCTTAGGTCTGAGGTAGTCCTGACCTTTCCCCTCTGCCCCTATCCGAGGGCAGCCCTCTCCATAAGAACCCCGCTGACCAGTCCTTTCCTCTTTCTTTATGTCTGTCCACTGAACCACTTCATTTTTGCAAACCAAAACATCCATTATCATTGAACAGAGAATTGTTCCTTGAAACTGGGAACTCTTGCGGCCCAACATGACCAACTTGAACAGGTTTCCCTCCATTGCTAAGTAGTGTTTCATCCTGCCGTCTTATGCTCTTTTCCTGTAAATAATGGAGAGCAAATCATGAGGGTGGGAATGAGCAAAGGAGTTATCTCATAACAAATATAGCAATGCAGACAATAATCTTGTCATTCTGGGTGGGATATAATGCTCGCCTCCTTGTCTTTAATAGAATGAAGACTTCCTGAGCTAATAGCGTGGGCAATCTTTATTCTATGACAAGACAGTAGGCTCGCATTATGCTTGTTCAATGCTTGCTACCACCATATTCGTAATCTCAGAAACAGGCTTAAAATAGAATGTCTTAAAGGTTGATTCGGAAGACCAATCTGCTAATTTCATAATGTCCTGAAGAGACACTCCTGTCGCAAAAGCCTTGGAAGCCATCGCTCCCCTAGCAGAGTGCGCCCCAAAAAGTGATAAATCAATTCCAGCCCATTGCATAATCTCTCTCACCCATCTAGCAATGGTCGCAGATGCTACAGCATGATAAGGCTTCCTGCGCGCTATAAGCAGCTGGGACACCCCTCGCGGCCTAAAATGCGCTGTTACTTTTTCATAATCTTTAATACACTGTGCCACGCAAAGCTTTTTATTACTTGTGAAGTATGGGTAGTCTATTACTCTCGAATCTGTCTTAGTTCTCTTGGAAATGGTGAATGATACCCCATCTGGATAGAATATTTTCCTATCGACTTCAAGCGCTTTGACATCAGAAACTCTCCTACAGGAAGTAAGGCAGAGCACCATAGCTAGCTTTCCTGATAGCTCAGATCGGGATAAATTTTTGTTATCTGGCCATCTGAGGAAAAGACGAAATACGTCTCTCACATCCCATAACACTTTGTATTTGGGTTCCAGTGGCTTCTTAAGCTTCATCCCTCTCAGCAATCTCACGAACGCTGGGTGCTCTCCCACCGTGTTACCTTCCACTTTTTCGTGACCCGCTGAGATAGCGGACCTATAGACACCCACTGTTCTAAATGTGCTGCCTTCCTGAAATTTAAAAGCTAAGAAGTTGAGAACCTCTACTACAGGGGCTGAAACAGGATCCACACCGTGGTCTGAACACCAGGTAGCCCACCCGTTCCAAGCCGCACCATAGCTCCGAAGGGTGGAAGGCACCCAGGAATCTCTGATACACTCTGCAGTGAGCTGTGAAATTCCTGGCAATTCCCATCTTTTCCTGAAACTCTGCAGGCTATCAATTGCAGCGTGCCGGCTGTTATGAGTGGGTGAGCTTGCCCTAATGGGTCGAGTAGAAGGTCCAGCAGAATGGGAACTATCCTCGGAAAATCCGTAGAAAGTTCCATCGCTACTGGAAACCAGGGCTGAGCCTTCCACAAGGGTAGGACTATTACGAGCTCCGCGTGATCCCTGCGAATCTTCGCTAGCACTCTCGTTATCATAATGAATGGCGGGAAGGCATAATGCACTGCTCCTGTTCATGATTGCAAGAAGGCGTCTGTGCCCGCTGCATCCGGGTCTATCCTCCAGCTGAAGTATACTGGCATCTGAGCGTTCAGTCTGGACACAAACAGATCTATGTGGAGGGGTCCCCAGAGTTCCTGCAATTGTCGGAAGACTAGCGGGTGAAGCTTCCAATCGCTGGAGTCCGCAAGATAACGTGAATTCCAGTCTGCCACTTTGTTCAGAGTCCCTGGCAAATATTCCGCTGATACGGAAATTCTGTGCTGGAGACAGTAATGCCAGAAGCTCTTCGCTAATTCTGCCAGCATTTTGGATCTTGTTCCGCCCAATTTGTTTATATACCTTACTGCGGAGATATTGTCCATTTTGAGCAGGACGCAGCACTTTACTCTCTCTTTCGTGAAGGCGCGAACTGCGAAAGAGCCTGCCAGAAGCTCGAGGCAATTTATATGGAGCCGCAACTCTTCTTCTGACCATTTGCCTCCTGTCTGCACGTGTTCGCACCTGGCTCCCCAACCTGATCTGCTCGCATCTGATTCTATTACCAGATCTGGGGAGTCGCAGAAAATGGCGCGACCGTTCCAAGCCTCCATATTCTGTAACCACCAATGGAGCTCTGTGAGGGCTTCGTGGTCTAGAGCTACTAGTTGATGGTAGTGAAGGCCTCCTTGCAGATGTTTTATTTTGAGCCACTGTAGGGCTCGATAATGAAGTGGACCCGGAAAAATGGCTTGAATAGAGGCTGCTAGCAGACCAACTACTCTGGCTAAATTGCGAAGCGAGATAACCCTTTTCGCTATCACAGCTCTGAGCTCCTTCTTGATCGCTCTCACTTTGTACCCTGGGAGCTCGAGAGATGCCTTCACAGAATCTATTGTGAAACCTAGGAATTCTATTCTCTTTACCGGAGTCAGCGGAGATTTCTCCAGGTTCACTAAAAACCCGAGCAAAGTCAGAAGTGAGAACACCCACTGGACGCTCTTTGTCAATGATAATTTTTCTGGGCCCAAGTCGAGGATGTCGGTTAGATAGATAATGATACGAATTCCTCTCTCTCTGTTGGCGGCTGCTACTGGTTTCATGAGCTTGGTGAAAGCCCACGGAGCGGAGGAGAGGCCGAACGGGAGGCAGGAAAAACGCCATACTTCTCCGCTCCATAGGAAGCGTAAATACTTCCGAAATGCTGCTGCTATCGGAATCGTAAGGTATGCGTCTTTGAGATCTAGGCGGGCCAGCCAATCTCCGGTACGCAACAGATCTCGAAGCAGAATAATTCCCTCCATCTTGAAATGGTTGTATACCACCCATTCGTTTAGATCTTTCAAATTTATTACGGGCCTTATTTTGTCCCCTCTGTGAACTAGGAACATGGTGCTGAGGAAACCGGGAACCTGTTGGTACTCGAGCTCTATCGCGCCTTTGCTTTCTAATTTTGTGAGCTCGCAGTGTAGGAGCGCTGCATCCGCTTGTGTCATGTGAATGGGGCGAGGTTCTGCTGTCTGCACGCGTGTTCCTATAAACTCTAAACGCAGCCCCACTACTGCTTGTAAAACCCAAGCATCGCTTGATAAGGCTTGCCATTTGTTTAGGTAGTGGAGAGTTCTCCCTCCCACACGCAAGCTTGCGGTGCTCACCCGCTGACTGCCCCGGTTGCCGGTGCGATCCTCTTCCTCTTCGACCTCTCGGGAATCTTGTTCTGGCAGGGAAGAAGGTATCCTGCTGTCTAGACTCCCAGTAATTCGATCGTTGACCTTGGGGTCTTCGCTGGAAGGTATAGCGACCGGACGAGCGACCCCTATGTCGGCCGGTCCCGGCAAAAACTCGCCCGGGGTAGATCTTCCTGATGGAACTCTGAGCTCTCTCTAGAGCAGTATATGTGTCCACGAATTGAGACATCTCTTTAGCGAACGTTTCGCCGAACAACATTCCTTTGGCGCCTTCACCTGCCTCGTAGCTGCCGAGGTCACTCAATTTGTTATCTATTTTTAACAGGGCTCTTCTTCGTCTTTCTAAAGAGATGGCACAGTTGGCGTTGCCTAGAAGG
The DNA here is from genome assembly GCF_040938575.1 of Ambystoma mexicanum. Taxonomy (NCBI): domain Eukaryota; kingdom Metazoa; phylum Chordata; class Amphibia; order Caudata; family Ambystomatidae; genus Ambystoma; species Ambystoma mexicanum. The sequence continues at coordinate 635,607,408 of NC_090941.1, forward strand.
CATACCGCTCGCTGCGCCCAGTTACCTAAGACTGTCACGTCTATTGGAATACCGGTATCTTTTGATTTCTCCGCTAGATCCATGATCTTGGCTAGGGGCCCTGAGATGTCTAGGAGCTTGTCTTGACACCCTCTCCAGGCACGTTTCCTTATATCGCGAGCTGCTTTGGTTACAAAGGTGACCATCTTGGGGTCTAGCTCTGGTCTGGGGCACTCCGACCTCATGCGTGACCTTACTTCCCTTTCTAGGGGTTTTCTAATGTGCTGGGCCATGTATGCTGCCACTCTGGGTGACGGCTCCCAATCCGACGACTTGGGATGCCGAATGGCTTCTGGATCGAACATGTCTGTTGTATCGTCGATACCGTGGGGGCCTTCAACATCTTTATCGATGTAATCTTCCTCCTCACCCCCTTCATCGTCAGGCGAATAGCCCTCGTCTTCGTCCCCTAGATTGTACACCCCTGGGGCAGGGGGTCTGTCCTGACTTTCTTTCTTCTTTGCCAGGAAGGCTTCTTTAAGCCTGGCGACAGGGTCGCCTTCCAATTGGGGAACAGAGTTAACCCTTTCATCGATACCCGGGGGGGTCAAAGAGTGCTTGCTCTTCCGGGCTACTTTACACCCCTTCTTTTCAACCCCTTTCTGGGGGTGTCCTGCCGACGTTCCTTCCTCAGGGCTGCTAGACCATCTTTTCCTGGCTGTAAGCTGTTTCTGCTGATTAGCCATAATCATTTCTAGAGTCTCCAGCCTTTTCGTAATAGGTTGCACCCCCTGCGAGACCGCTTGAATCAAGGAATCTCCCAGTACCTTCTTAAAACTTAATGATAAGTCAGAATCTTGTTGAGAAGGGTCTTCTACCCACTCTTCCTGGCTCCATTCTGGGGAAGAGGAAGGAGTATTTGTGGGGATGCCAAATGAAGCCATATCCTAGATGTTGGCAGAGCCAACTGTGAGGAAGTCAGCAGTTGGAAATGCTTCTGCACTCTTCTGAACACGTGCTGTATATTGCTAGCAGCGTGTGTGTGAAAGCAGCTTCCCTTTTTTTTTTTTTTTCAAAATTCTGACTGGAGCTCTATCAAACCAACTTCCTTCGTTCTCTGTTCGTGCGCAATGCGCGCAGAAGCCGGATTCCCAGGGTACGCTGGGAACTGTGGGAGGTTCCAGCTCCCCTGGGTCCTAACGGCCGCAGTGTTTGCCGGCGCCGCAATACGGAGAGAGAGAGAGCGGGGCGCGGTAGTATAACGCGGGCTAAATATGCACGTGACTCCGGCCCCAGCTCGCTCACAACACCCTTCTTACCCGCGATGTGCGGGAAACTCGCTGCACTCGCACTGCTCTAATGATACGCGCCACGGTAAGAAACACGTTTGCATTCTGAGGCGACTACAAAATCATTGTAAATGACAACAATATTCGAGCAATTAATCTCATATACAGGTGATATAAAGTTCATCTATCTCTTCTACAGAGGAAACAATAAATCATGTCACTTATCTGTTGGCAGCAGAAAGAAAGAGGAAAGGACCTGGTCAGAGGGGTTCTTATGGAGAGGGCTGCCCTCGGATAGGGGCAGAGGGGAAAGGTCAGGACTACCTCAGACCTAAGACTCATGGGGATTGTAGTTCCCCGATGCAGATTGATCGAATAAGACTATGGACTAGAGGATCTTTAAACTTCTTCATTTTGTTTTCCAAACTTTGTTTCTAAGAAAAACAGAAATGTTCAGTATTAAAGTTGAACGTTTTAAAGTTCTGACATGGCAGTTAATAAAGAAAGAAATAGCATAATGCGAGCCTCCTGTCTTGTCATAGAATTCACCAACATCTAAAGGGCACTTTCCCATAAGTAAGAGAAATTCTCATCTGAATTATCTCTTGTATTACCAAGGTTCTGAGTATCTGCTCACATAAATGCACTTAGCACAGCCACCATCCGTCCATACCAAGTGGTTAGCCTTACACCACTATCCTCACAAAAAGTGGACATCTTGATAACCTTCAATCTCAAGGATGCATATCACACTTAATTCCATGTCAAGAGAAGGTGTTTTTGTCTTCTGGGAGCAACATAGATGCTCAAAGACATTCATGACTTAAGTGATCATCCCCACATTCGGGGGTTACACTGGGCTGGTAACAGCCTTCCAGACCTAGCCTATGGTAGGTCTGAGTGAAGCAAGGGCCTCGGCGAGGCTCAAGCTCAGGGCTCTTACCAGCTCTGTACGCCGCTGGACAAGGGAGTGTTAGCTATTTACATCCCAGGGCTCCCTATGGGGTACAAATAGTTTACATTACATTTTTGATGGGAGATGGGCTGTCAAAAATATAAAGTCAGCCATGATGGAAATAGAAAAGGGAATATGTCTCTTTTCTATTTCTATGGTGGTGGAAAGGATGTTGAGAGTGTGTGGCAGCTGGGCTTAAGAGACCCCAATGTGAGCAGGTAACTGGGGTGGTGGTGCGGACTGCGTGAGGTCGTTGTGACCTGTGGCTGGGTAGGAAGGAGGTTGCAGAGAGCGAATAAAAATAGCGATACCCAAAGGAGTCACTGGGATGCCTGCCAGAATGCAGGCAGCCTATGGCAGATTACTTCACCATTCACAACTAGGTGCCTCTGCTAATCTGTGGGCGGCCTAGCTTGACATAGTTCCACCACCAGCTACTACACAATCATGCTAGGTCTCTTAATCGCCACCATGTTTCCATTTTGTATAATAAAGGACACCCTACCTTGCACAGGAGGCACCTTCTTTACCCAGGGAAACTGCCTCACCGGAATCAGTTGTTATCGACACCATCACATCAAATGTCCTACCCCGTTTTTACCCACCACACCACCCATCCTGCTTAGCAGGACAAAAAAAGTACCCAAGATAACATCACCATTAATAAATTAGTGTCAACCACCACCATCCCTGAGATGACCCCTGAACATACACCCAAAAACATGGACACTTTTGCCATTGCACCCAGCGCTAGCGCCACCTCGTACAACTCTAATCACACATACCCCAGTCAGGGCAGCTCTAGGTTGAGTAGATTAAGGTCTCGCACTGCATATACCCACTCAAGTACTAAACTGACCACCCAAAATCCTTACAACTCCAACCTTCTCCCTGCGCCTCAATAACATAAAACAGTACCTAAGACGGTGGCTAAACAACACATTGATACTAAAGCAACACCGTCCCTGACCATGCCTCCATCAGAACCCCTGATTACCATTAAGGGCGCTCTCATTAATGCACGCTCACTCAGAGACCATGCTATTGAGATCCACAATCTCATCATCAATCAACAACTGGACCTATTAGTTGATACAGAAACCTGACTGCACCTAGTATCAGGCCCTTTACTAGCCCTAGCTATCCCACCAGAATTCAACATCCTTAGACACAATGCAAAGGGAGGCGGGGTGGCCATAATAGCCAAAGCCAATGTGCAAATTAGGTCCTGCCCCCTTGGAGCAATAGAAGGATGCAAACTTCTTCTGGCTAAAATTACATCTAACCCACAAATGACAACCAACCTCCTGGTTATTTACAGATCACCTAACATTAATACCCACCAAGACATAAATATCTGTCTTCTACTAACTCCTTATATTAAACCCAAGACCACAGTCATCATCCTTGGTGACATCAACTCAGGATTTAATGATAAGCAAGATCACAAAGCAGACGCCCTCCACACTGCCCTCAAAGATATGAACTACACTCAATTAGTGTATGCGCCTACCCACAACAAGGGCAGAGTACTCGATTGGATACTCACCTTAAATTCCCAGCTATCAATTGACTCTATTGTACCTCTTGATTGGACAGGTCACCATATTATCAATTTTATTCTAATCAGTAATGAGATAACCTTACCCCTATCCTAAAAGAAGCCTTATCAACTAACTCATTAATGAGAGAGAACCCTAGTTGCCTTGCAGACCCTTACCACAAGTGTCTCACAACTACCATTGATGCACTAGCGCCCATTACAACAAAAACACGATGTGTAGACAAACGTACAAGCTTCTGGCTCAATGACGAACTAGCATCACTCGGGTGCACAAAAAGATCCTTAGAACGCATCATAAAAAAACCCTCACAACAGACTCGGCCAATGCATTTCTAACAGCCAATAAAATATATAAGGCAGCAATCATAACTCATGAAGCCAACACATTTAATATTTGCATGAGCAATGCAGCCTCAAACTCCAAAGAGCTGTTCACAATTCTCAGTGAAATAGAAAATTCTATCCCAACTACCAAGCCGATCGAATCTAGCAAAGTGTGGTGTACCACCATTCAGAATGCGCTAACCTCCAAAATGCAACTACTACAAAATTAAATTACAACAAAAAAAAAGCTCCTCGTCAACAAAAATATACCGTCTACTACTTTAGACAAGACAAGACAAGAATAATAATGTTAATGTGCCATTCCATTTCACTCCTATTACTCAAGACTTAGTGCTAGACACCACATCCAAACTAAAAGCCTCTAATTGTTAGTCAATGTCATGATGCATCCAGACCATGTCCATCAGCCCCGGGAGCAGGCATCATGTCGCCTTGAGAACACCCAGCAACCCCTGCTAGGGGCTGTCTGGATTCAGTCCTGGCGCCTACGGCGCCAGGCTCATCTGGGACATCAGTCCTGGCGCCATAGGTGCCAGGCTCATAGGTGCACACTTAGCTGATGCAGACCATGCTGCAAGAAGACCCAAGCCCATGTGAGGCCTGGAAGGGACTACTTTACCTAAGGGACTATTTTGTTACTCGGGTGTGGTCGGGGAGGAATACCTACCTGGGACTACTTTGGAGGCTATTTAAACCACGCCCAAAGAGCAGCACACACTTCGCGTTATTCTGCATTCAGCAGCGTAACTCTCACCGTGCCAGCAGCAGCATCCAGCCTTCTGCCACGCCCGCCGCAAACCTGGAGCACCTAGAAAGAAGGAAAGAAGCAAAGGTTAGAACAAGAGTATTACCTGATTCTTACCTGATTCTGGATTCATCGTATCTTCAAACTAGAGGAAAGACTTTGTTTTAAACGCGCCGCATCGCCAGCAGCAGCGCTGCGCCATACTCACCGTTCCAAGCAGCATCTCTTCGATCCGGCGCTGTCTCGATCTTAACATCGCCGAATCCGGGCACCTAAGGGGGACAAGAAACAACAAGGTGAGCAGAGAGAACAGACAGAGACAATCTCTTTAGCCGCCATATGCTTACCTGATTTTACCGCCGGAGGTATAATTCTTCAGCACGCCACATCTTCTAATGCCGCACCTGTAAGATAAGGAGAAAGCAGCAAGTTTAACCCTTGGCATTATTTACCGGACAGTTTTGGGTAACACATACTTTTACCGGATCGCTTTCAGCTGTCAATCTTCTTATTGGGTCAAAGCTGCAAGATAAAAGAGGAATTGGACAGGAGTGAATTCCAGACATTTTTAACTCTTACGAACTATATACTTACGGCTCTTCCCCAGGACCTTTTGGAGTCAGGATTCGTCTGCAACTCTTCCAATATCTTCAGGCCAGTGAAGTAACTGGTCATCAACGAGCCCCTGCGTGCTTTGCAGGATGGAGAGCTCATCCTTCAAGAATATAAGGCGAGATTCCTGAGAGGGCGCTTCAGAGGTGATTAGTGGGGAGGACAGTGGGGGTGATATCACTTGAATCCACAAGTGGCTAAATCTATCTCTCCACTTGTAGGAGAATACTTCTACAGCAGGCAAAGCAGACAAGATTAGGAGGGCAGATCCAGTCAGTCATCGCTGCACTACGCATCACGTGGGTGGAGGCCGCAGCAGTCTGGGTCCGACCGACGCCCCTGTGGGAGCCAGGTGAGCGTAACAGAACATGAAGCCTACCTACAAATCCCCACCCGGGCGTTATGGAAACCTCAGAAACTGACCAACTGGTACAACTATTGGGGGAATTTAGGGCGGAAGTGCACTCCGCTCGCCAAGAGACTAATGCCCTCAGAAGAGAACTAATTGTATCGAAGGAGCGCACAGATGATCTCGCTGGACAACTGCTGCAAACTCAAGCTGGACAAGCACCCCTACCTGGTTCTGGGGGAAACACAGCTCCTGTGTTATCGAGTAACCCTGTGCAAATAAACCTACCAGGAAATATTACATTAACTCCGCTTTGCCGGAGATCCCAAAAGGTTTGCCGTGTTTATGAACCAATGCCGCTTGCACTTTGTATGCAGACCAGGAGCCTTCCCAAATGATCAAGCCGAAGTAGCCTTTGTATTATCATATCTCAGCGGCAATGCAGCTGATTGGTCAATTCCACTAGTTACTCCGGATGACCCAATTCTTCGGGATTTTCAGGGCTTTCAAACCAGCATGGAAAGACAATTTGCCCGGCATTCCCAAGGACAGGCCCTGGATAACAAACTTTTGTCCCTACGACAGGGTAACCAGGATCTGCTAACCTATATCGCAACCTTCAATAGATTGATAGTGGAAACCGGATGGCCTGAGGAAAAACAAATTACATTGTTTCATCGTGGACTTCGGGGAGAACTTAAAGACGTATTGGCTCAAGTTGTGAACCCACCTCAGGATTGCGCAGAGTTTATAGACTTAGTGGTCCAGCTGGATCATCGACTCCAGAATAGAAAGGCTGATCGAGCTAAGTTCGAAAATCGGGTATTGGTTAAATCCAACGTTGCCCCCAAAGGAACAGATGCATCAGAACCTATGCAAATCGGAGGGGTCAAAGGACCCTTAACTCAAAAAGGAAAGGGAAAGAAGAAGACAGATGTAATTGTGGCTGTACTGTGGAACTTCAGGACATTTTCTACGGGATTGCTCTATAAAACCACCCAAGAAGGTGGTAGGAGTTGTTGATAAAAGTCCAAAAGAGCCTGATTCAGAAAACAACCATGCCCGACAAGCGTAGATGTCTGCTTGCCGAGCTTAAAGAAGGACACTCGGACCTCGCATCTGATCATACCAATGGTCCTAATTGATCCTAGACAACCCTCACGTATGCACGCAGTAAGGGCATACATTGATAGCGGGCCGTAGGGAACTATATGGACCACAAATTGGCTTCCAGGATGAATCTACCTCTCTGCCGAAAAACCACCTCAGAGGTCATCACCACAGTCGATGGCACTGAAAAAGCCTCTGGGCCTGTAACTCATTCCACCGCAGAGATGACACTATTGGGTCAAGATGGGCATTGAGAGACTATTGTATTTGATCTAATCAAAGCCCCACAGTTCCAAATGATACTGGGGATACCTTGGTTGGAAACACATAACCCTGGTATTGACTGGCGAGAGAAGAGAATAACCTTCCCGGATTGTGCACAAACCTGTTACCCAAAGAAAAATCAGAACGCAGGCCTGGCCACAGTAACCACAGCAGTCATGCAACTACCTCCAGAATACCAAGAATTCCAGGATGTCTTCCAAAAGGACAGGCAAACACCGTACCTCCTCACAGATCGTACGATTGTCAAATCGATCTCATACCCGGTGCACAACCCCCTTGTAGCAGGATCTATGCTCTTACAGAACCTGAGAACCTTCACCTACGACAATACTTAGACCAGTACCTTGCCAATGGCTTTATTCGCCCTTCCAAGTCTCCTGTATCCTCAGCTTTGTTTTTTGTGCCAAAAAAGGAAGGTGACCTTAGAACGTGCATAGACTACCGCGCACTAACAGATTACAGTAAAAAACCGATACCCATTTTTTGATCCCCGAACTACTAGACCAAGTAAAGGATGCTTGTATCTACACTAAGTTAGATCTCCGAGGGGCATATCATCTGGTACGTGTAAAGAAAGGTGACGAATGGAAGACGGCCTTTCGCACCAAGTACGGTTTATTCAAGTATCAGGTGATGCCCTTCGGGTTGTGCAATGCACCAGCAGCCTTCCAGTATTTTATGAACGATGTCTTTCATGATCTTATTGACGTCTGTTTTGTCGTATACATAGACGATATCCTTGTGTACTCCTCCTCAGAATCAGACCATGTTAAGCACGTACGTGCAGTCCTTGAGAAACTACGCCAGCACAAGTTATATGCAAAATTGGAAAAATTTGTTTTTCATGTTACGGAAGTTGAATTCCTTGGATTTATCTTGACTCCAAAAGGAGTCCGAATGGACTCACGAAAGGTGGATGCAATTCTCAAGTGGCCATCACCTAGTTCAGTTAAAGGGGTGCAAAGCATGCTCGGATTTGCCAATTTCTACCGCAGATTCATTCCGGATTTCTCACATGTTGTACATCCCATCACAGCACTTTTGCGAAAGAACAAACCTTTCTTGTGGACCGAAGAGGCTGAAAAGGCCTTCCAAGAGCTGGAAGCGAAATTCACGTCTGCGTCTGTCTTAAAGCATCCATGCCCAGAGCGTCCATACATAGTGGAAACTGATGCTTCCAAATTAGGCTTGGGAGCTGTCCTGTCCCAGAAGGATCCTGAAACTGGTCAGCTTCAACCAGTGGCATTTTGGTCCAGAAAGTTCTCGGCACCCGAGTTAAACTATGCGGTTACCGATAAAGAGTTATTAGCCATCAAATCCGCCTTTAAGGCTTGGCAACACTACCTTCTCGGTGCCAGGCATACCATTGCTGTAATCACCGATCACAGGAACTTGCAGTATCTAAAAACAGCCAAAGCCCAATCAACGCGCCAACTTCGATGGGCATTATTCTTTGCCGAATTCGATTTTGTGATCACTTATCGACCAGGCTGTAAAAATGGCAAGGCAGATGCCTTATCCGGAATAGGAGTGGGAGAAGCATAGGCGAACACAGAGCCGGTGCCTATAATTTCTGAACAAAGAATTCTTGGCATAACTACCCTACAGACACTAGAAGAAATTCATTTAAAAATCCAACAACTCTTCAATCCAGCAGCTCTGCAGGACTGGGTAAAGAAAGGCCTGGATTATTCAGTCATCAACGACCTACTCTACTATCAATGACGACTATTTCTACCACACAAGGAATTACAGGAACTTGTCATCTCCAATTATCATGATTCCCTAATGGAAGGTCACCCAGGTATCGCAAAAGCCGAAGCCAAAATTAAGAGACGATTCTGGTGGCCCACCTGGCGAAAAGATATTAAATCATTTGTGATGTCTTGCGGAATTTGCGCCCAAAACAAGAGTCAGAAGAAAAAAACAGCTGGCCTTTTACAACCTTTGGATATTCCACCTACACCATGGCACACCTTATCTTTAGACTTTATTACTGATCTACCTCCATGTAATGGATTTAACACCATTCTAGTTATCGTGGATCTTTTTTCCAAGATGGCCCACTTTACTCCTTTGAAGGGATTACCTTCTGCTTCAGTCCTGGCCAAGGAGTTCCTCGAAAACATTGTTCGAATACACAGGTTTCCTTCTGTATTGGTCTCTGACCGAGGTAGTCAATTCATTTCACATTTTTGGAAGAAATGTTGCCAATTGGCGCAAATCGACGTAAGGTTATCAACCAGTCACCATCCCCAGACTGATGGTCAGACGTAGAGGACCAACCAGACCCTTGAACAGTACCTTTGGTGCATGCTTCACCAGACCGAAAGTAATTGGAAAGATATTTTATGGATTTCCGAATATGCATACAATAACTCTGTACATTCAGGAACCGGACAAAGTCCCTTTTATACCAAATATGGACACCACCCTCAAACCTCAGAACTCGATTCGCCTCAGCACTTAGAAATGCCTGCAGTTAGTCATTTGCATTCTACTATTACACAAGCCTTCAAAGAAGCGACAGAACATTTGAAGCAAGCAGAAGCGAAATACAAAAAAAATGCTGATCTACATAGAAGTGAAACTCCACAGTACCAAATTGGAGATCAGGTTTAGCTAGCTGCAAAACACATACCTCTGAAAGGAACATAGACTTTTAATCCTAGATATTTGGGACCTTTCACCATTAAGTCATTATCAACCCGGTGGCCGTCAAACTGTAATCACCCTCCAATATGCAAATCAATCCTGTCTTTCATGTTTCACTTTTAAAACCAGTTCAACCAGGAACAAGATTAACCAAACCACCAGATCCTATCTTGATAGATGGAGAACCTGAATTCGAGGTGAAAAACATCCTGGACTCCAAGGTGGTTAAATCAAAACTTTTTTACTTAATCGATTGGAAAGGTTACGGGCCACAGGAAAGGTCTTGGGAGCCTAGTGACCACGTTCATGCACCACGATTAGTGAGGAGATTCCATCGGGACTTCCCAGACAAACCAGGACCAAGGGGAGGAACGACTTTAGGAGGGGCCTTGAGGGGGAGTGCTGTCATGATGCATACCCCCAGGCATCCTGACCACGTCCATCAGCCCCGGGAGCAGGCATCATTTCGCCTTGAGAAAACCCAGCAACCCCTGCTAGGGGCTGTCTGGGTTCAGACCTTTCAGAATGCGCTAACCTCCAAAATTCAACTACTACAAAATTAAATTACCACTAAAAGAAAGCTCCTGGTCAACAAAAATATACCGTCTACTACTTTAGACAAGACAAGACAAGAATAGTAATGTTAATGTGCCATTCCATTTCACTTCTGTTACTCAAGACTTAGTGCTAGACACCACATCCAAACTAAAAGCCTCTAATTGTAAAGGGGATAATTTCCCAGACCACTTAGTCAATGTCATGATGCATACCCCGGGCATCCAGACCACGTCCATCAGCCCTGGGAGCAGGCATCATGTCGCTTTGAGAAAACACAGCAACCCATGCTAGGGGCTGTCTGTGTTCAGTCCTGGCGCCTATGGCTCCAGGCTCATATGGGACATCAGTCCTGGCGCCATAGGCGCCAGGCTCATAGGTTCACACTTACCTGATGCAGACCATGCTGCAAGAAGACCCAAGCCCATGTGAGGCCTGGAAGGGACTACTTTACCTTAGGGAGTATTTTGTTACTCGGGTGTGGTCGGGGAGGAATACCTACTTCGGACTACTTTGGTGGCTATTTAAACCACGCCCGAAGAGCAGCACACGCTTCGCGTTATTCTGCATTCAGCAGCCTAACACTCACCGTGCCAGCAGCAGCATCCAGTCTTCTGCCACGCCCGCCTCAAACCTTGAGCACCTCGAAAGAAGGAAAGAAGCAAGGATTAGAACAAGAGTATTACCTGATTCTTACTTGATTCCGGATTCATCGCATCTTCAAACCAGAGGAAACACTTTGTTTTAAACGCGTTGCATTGCCAGCAGCAGCGCCGCGCCATACTCACCGTTCCACGCAGCATCTCTTCGATCCAGCGCTGTCTCCATCTTAACATCGCCGAATCCCGGCACCTAAGGGGGACAAGAAACAACTAGGTGAGCAGAGAGAACAGACAGAGACAATCTCTTTAGCCGCCATATGCTTATCTGATTTTACCGCCGGAGGTATAATTCTTCAGCACGCCACATCTTCTAATGCCGCACCTGTAAGATAAGGAGAAAGCAGCAAGTTTAACCCTTGGATTTATTTACCGGACAGTTTTGGTTAACACAGACCTTTACCGGAGCGCTTTCAGCTGTCAATCTTCTTATTAGTCCAAGCTGCAAAATAAAAGAGGATTTGGACAGGAGTGAATTCCAGACATTTTGAACTCTTACGAACTATATACTTACGGCTCTTCGGAAGGACCCTTTGGAGTCAGGATTCGTCTACAACTCTTCCAATATCTTCAGGCCAGTGAAGTAACTGGTCATCAACGCACCCCTGCGTGCTTCGCAGGATGGAGAGCTCATCCTTCAAGAATATAAGGTGAGATTGCTGAGAGGGTGCTTCAGAGGTGATTAGTGGGGAGGACAGTGGGGGTGCTTTCACTTGAATCCACAAGTGGCTAAATGTATCTCTCCACTTGTAGGAGAATATTTCTATGGGCAAAGCAGACAAGATTAGGAGGGCAGATCCAGTCAGTCATCGCTGCACTACGCATCACGTGGGAGGAGGCCGCAGGAGTCCGGGTCCGACCGACGCCCCTGTGGGAGCCAGGTGAGCATAACAGTCCAACTATGTGCTCCTACACTCACCCCCATCATCACTAACTTTGTTTATGCCTCGTTCAACTCAAACACAGTCCCAGCTAGTATAAAAGAAACTAGGGTTACCCCTCTTTTGAAAAAAACATCTCTGGACACTCCAGTCCCAACGGACTACCGACCAATAACTACGGTCCCTTTCTTGCTGAAGATAATCGATAAAATAGCCTACACCCAGATTCAAACCTTTGTTGATCAAAACCAGCTCTTAGGAGCTAGACACTCTGGATTTCGGCCTAATCACAGCACCGAAACGGCACTTCTCAATATGAAAAACCAGATGGACACCATAAGAGATGCAGGTGAACTATGCATTCTCTTGCTGCTAGACTTCTCTGCCACATACAATGTTGTGGACCATGATAAACTTTGCGCCACACTAGCGAATGACTTCAAATTTTCAAGGGCAGCCACCCTCTGGGTGAAATCCTTTCTAGCCGATCGCACCTCCAGAGTCTCCATTGGTAAAGAGGCAGCAGACCCCATCCCAGTACCCATGGGGTACCACAAGGATAATTTCTGTCACCCACTCTCTACAATGCTTACACTAAGCTCCTTTTTGCGGCTCTGAATGCCATGGATGTCATCTACACCAACTTTGCAGATGACACCCAGATCCTCATTGCCATCACAGGGAATTACAACCAAGCCACTATGACTATCAACAAAATCTATGCAATAATACAACATTGGATGGCTCTTAACAGTCTCTGCCTCAACGATGAGAAAGTGAGATTCTCATTGTGGGCTCCCAAACCAAAATCAACGCCCTCCACCCGGATTACACATCAATCAATATAAATGGTACTCAGATTGCAGTCCTTAAACAGGTAAAAACGTTAGGTGTCTTCTTAGACGCAAACTTAACCATGACTAAACATGTAACCGCCTTATCCTCAGCTACTTCCTACACCTCCAAATTAATTGCCTTAAGTCGCCAATTCATCGCGCCCAATAATTGCACTAACCTAGCCAGGGCCTTGATACTGTCCAAGGTTGACTATTGAAATGTACTTTTGCCAGGCACCTCTAACACTAAACTGGCCAAGCTACAACTAATGCAAAATAAAGCATTACGAGCAGCCTCGGGACTAAAATAGTCAGGCGACATTTCCAATATTAGGAGGGAGGCCCATTGTCTACACATCAAAGCAAGAATTATCTTCAAATCACTGTGTATCACCCATAAATGTCTCGCTAGGAAAGCACCCATATACATCAATAACTCAATAGCCAAAAAAGGATCTAACAGAACACTTAGATCTAACAACAGTTATCTCTTTGTGGTCCCACACTACAAACGTACCAGGGAAGGGGGACTTAGCTTCCCATCATGGCTCCAAAACCCTGAAACACACTTCCCACAAACATTAAACATGAAACTTCCTTCCAGGGTTTCAAAAAGTTACTAAAAACTTGGCTTTTTAACCAATACAAGCCAATTGCTACCCAGCCAACCCCAGAAGGCCATCCCTCCTCCCTAGTTAAACACAAATGAAAGAATGACTTGTACCTAGAATACGCAAATATGTACATTTGTATGATGTAACAATAATAAATGTTTGCTCGCCTCTCCTCCCTAGATAGACACCATTGAATGCTATGACCTGTGCCCCTCTATGTAAACATGTAAATATGTGTGATGTAACGATAACTAATGTTTCTAAAAACATGTAATCTCTTGTATAATTGTCTTGCAAATGAATCTACTGTGAATGTGAATGCCACCCAATGATAATCAAGATGTCTGATACCCCAGGGTTTGGGCGTACAACAAATGTAATAAATAAATAAATAAAAATAAATAAATAAATATACATTAGTGTTTTATTCGGTATTATCACCATGCCAATTATTTATACTTATTACGCCAGTAATGAATGCTTCTGAATTTCAAAGGTGAGACCACGAGCCATTGTATTTAATGAAAAGATGCACCAGTGTTCATAAAACATAGGGCCTGATTTACAAAAAGAATTTAACATAGAAAAGTCCCATTGAAAACATTTTTGTAAATCAGGCCTCTAGTTCTTTTCTCAAGAAGCCCCACTAAAATGTGTTTAATCTTCTATGAGACAAACCATCTTCCACTGTCCTCATTGTGTCTCCTTTCCAAAAATTGCTCAAGCAGTGGAGCATGTTCCACCTTGACCTTGGCCGTGAACTGTGGTCCCCTATTGCCCGCTTGCACAGTGTGTCCAACATACAACCAATTCATGGGACAACAAATCACATACATTTTGATTTGTCAAAAGGACGCCATTTGATTTTTTTATTTTTATTTATAATGCGCACTGAACAAAACGAACTGTATAATGACAATGATAAGATAGAGGGTATAGCAACATTAAGCCCTCATCATAAGGAGGGTGGTGTATCTGAACAGGAAGGTCATTAGCCACATTTGTGGTCTCCTTTTATTGGTGACAGTCCCCACACTCTAGCCTTTCTCATCTGCGTCTCACTAAGCATCCCTGAGAGGCTGTATTTAGTATTTACGGTAACAAATGGTTTTGGAAAGCGTTCTTCTACCCTGGTAAAGTCTTTAATATTTGCGATTTCATTTTGTAATGCCTATTTCGACCGAATTAGTGACACGGGCCAATCTGATTCAATTGTTATTACTCCTCACTGTTGGGGCCAAATGATACTCAAAATGCCAAATAGGGCCTGTTTCCAAGCTCAAGGACCAATTTCCTGGTTTAGAATACCTTGGCTGGCCAGCATGGAGGTATACATAATCTTTGCTGCTAAAGGTGGAAAAAGAATAACTTTCATGAAACACATTCATTAAAATGATGTGTGTGTTTATTTGTGAATCATTGGCTGCAATGCCACAGTACATTGTTTTTCGGGGTGAGAAATAATTGGACAGCCTCAGTTTATGGTGCCATCATGCCCGAGTATTAAACTGCTAGTAAAGTATTACACAAACATTAGCGAGAATACTTGCATATTGCAATCACACGTTTTGGCCTGCCAGTTTGGCATACGAATTTTTCAATCAGATGTCCTTGTTGTTGACTGACCAGTAAGTTAAGTGTGTTCGTATTTGTCTGCTACCCTCTTTTTAGTCTCGGGAGGATAGCAGAGAGGCAACGTGCTAGCTGAAAGCAAGACAACATGGAGCAACATAGGTTCGATCCCGCCTCTGCGCTTAGAAACCTCATGGTAATAAGCACGTTATAAATAACCAATCATATCATTGCATATTGCAAGCATTCGCCCACAACTGAAACTACAACAATACATCTTCGAGGTTCCCACACAATGTTCTAAGATATTATCATCCAGATCAAGCCCACATTCCAAGATGTTGGCTAATGGGTTGGTATCCACTTAAATTATTACACCAACACAGGGTTCTTCCCACTGATGCACCTTTCCTCAGGCGGCAGAATTGATTACCAACATATTGTGGGTGCTATTTGATGGTAAAGTCTGAGGGTGGTATGGCACACTGATTAACAGTTGTCCCCCTTACTTGTAATGCCTTCTCCTCTACAGGAATTCAGTATGAAGGCATTTATATCAAAACCAAATCACTCCACAATACCGGTCATATGCATAGCATCTTATATAAACGCTTACGTTTGTCAACATGCTCTTTCAGGAAAAATACACATGCTGGCTCAGGTTTCTCCTGGTGGAATTTATATCCAGAACTCTACAGGCCTCCTGTATTCTTTATGAGTTTGAGGCAAATTATAGAACACTGTAATTGTTTGGTAGGTGTTATACATCAATGCATGTTCTTTCTGGTTGCTCCAGCTGTGCCTGTAGGTTTTTGGTAACAATGTGTGAATTCATCCCATGCCGTTCTGAAGTAGGATTCGCTTGTAATTTTTCATATGTTTTACAACCTCAAGACCTCTTGATTGTAATCATTTGTATTCATGGAAACCACTAAACTTCGCCAGTGTGTCCTGAGCTAGTCTTTGTTGGGCTTCTTATTATGTTCTCGTAAGGCTCGTGTGTGTGTATGTTTAGATTCATTCAAGACATCATTGATTCCTGCTTAATTGAGTTTTACAAAAATCAGCGGATCAGCATTTATTCCAGATCGGGAAGGCATGGATGCTGAAGGTCCATTAAGATCCCTAATATTTGGAGTAGGATCCTCATATACGTTTTAAAGAAACATTAAAGACACACCTTGATAAAGAAAATGTCTAATCTGAATGCTAGTTAATAATTATTGAGCATCTGTGAAGGAACAAAACTAAGACCTTTAATAGGAACTTCTGTTGCTTGTGTAATTAAAATATGGAAGGAATCTTTCAAAAAAGGAGGTGAATGGACCAATGGATCTGTCATGTACTTGATGTTGCACTTATGTCTTTTCATGTACTGGCAATTCTCTATCATCTGCAATCTCTCTCCCTTGTGCTAATTTCCCATGGAGGATGAGATGAGCCATCTCTGGATCTGGCACATGTTACATGTCTCCAAAAACGTTTTAGTTAATGAAGATTGTCCACGCTTAGAATGCAGCCCAGTCTTGATTCTATTAAAGACAAAGGAGGCGAGCATTATGCTTTTCCTCTTTATTACTGAACCCACAGCAATTTCAACTCACACACTTTTTTCTTTTTACTAAAACTTTGATAACACTTTCGTTTTTCTGCTGAGTGTTCTGGGGTCTGAAAAAACAAAATAGGGTAGTAAAGTCTTTGACATAAAACAAAAGTCCGAAAAAACTACAACTCCCCATGCTCCTCTGGGCCACAGTAGTCCTGTCTGCCTCCTTTCCCTCCAATCAGGCTCAGCCTCTGTCTATAACTGTGACCTCTTCGTAGTCCTCTTCCTCTTTCTTTGGCGGTCAACCCATGTAAGTGAACAACTCCATCAGTCAACTTTAGCCAAGTGGCGTGATTTTCCATAACGTAACTTGATGTAACATCGTTCCTGTGAAAGCTTCAAGCTCTCCTTTTCCGAACGAACAGATCTCTGTACTCCTCAAGTATAATCAGGTTGTTTTCTGGTCTTCTCCTAATGGGAAGAGAGAAATAAATGATGAGGGTGGGTCTGTCATTAACGTGTTTCTATCCAGCTACATATTCATACAATAACTCTTTACTTCCATACTTTGGTACACAAATGACCCATGTTCATTGTTTGATTCTTCATTTCAATACATAGGCATTGCCTGTTCATGACCCAATAGGGGGGGATATAATGCTTGCCTCCTTTGTCTTTAATAGAATCAAGACTGGCATGCGCTCTAAGTGTGGACAATCTTCATTCTATGACAAGACTGGAGGCGAGCATTATGCTTGTTCAAAGCTATTAATAACTACATTCGCCATCTGCGAAACTGGCTTAAAGTAAAAGGTCTTAAACGTACTCTCGTTAGACCAGTCAGCAGATTTCATGATATTTTGCAATGAGACGCCTGCTGCGAAAGCCCTAGAGGCCATAGCTCCTCGTGCTGAGTGTGCGCCAAACTATGATAAATCAATACCTGCCCAATGCATCACGTCTCTAACCCACCTTGCGATAGTGGCTGACGCTACTTCATAAAAGGTTTTCCTGCGCGCAATTAACAGTTGAGTAACTCCCCTGGGTCTCACTGCAGCTGTGGCTGCTTCATAGTCCTTAATGCATTGAGCTACGCAATTTCATATTCACTGGAAAGTATGGATATGAAATAACATCCGAGTCTGATTTTGTCCTATTTGCTACATTAAAGGCTACACCCTCTGGGTAAAATATCTTCCTGTCAACTTCTCACGCTTTTACGTCTGATACTCTTCTGCAAGATATAAGACACAAAAGCATGGCTAACTTCCCTGACAATTGGGATCGAGATAGATCTCTGTTTTCTGGCCAGGCTAGGAATAGCTGAAATACCACTTGCACGTCCCAGAGCACTGAATATTTGGGCTTGGGTGGCTTATGTAACTTTACCCCTTTCAAGAGCCGGAGAACGGCTAGGTGTTCACCTATGGGGTGTCCTTCTACTCTGTCATGACCCGCTGATATCGCTGACCTGTATACCCCTATCCTTCTATACCCACAGCCCTCTTGAAACCTTTGGGCTAAGAAATTTAGCATGTGTACTAGAGGGGCTGAAACGGGATCAACACTGTGGTCTGCGCAGAATAAGGACCAACGCTTCCAAGCTGCACCATAGCTCCTGATTGTGGAAGGCGCCCATGAGTCTCTGATGCAGTCTGCAGTGACTTGTGAAATGCCCGGCAATTGCCAGCGTTTCCTGAAACCCTGCAAGCTAACAGGCACAGTGTCCACTCTGCTATGAGTGGGTGAACTTGACCATTCGGATCCCGAAAAATGTCTCCCCTGAGACGGAGTATCCTCGGGAAATCCGTAGAAAGTTCCATCACTACTGGAAACCACAGCTGTGATTTCCACATCGGAACTATGAGCACTAGTCCTGCTTGTTCTCTTCTCACTTTCGCTAGCACTCTCGTCAGCATGACGAACGGAGGGAAGGCGTAAAGGAGTGGTCCGCTCCATTGTTAAAGGAATGCATCTGTCCCTGCTGCTTCCTGGTCTAACCTCCAACTGTAAAACCTCAGAACTTGTGCATTCAGCCTGGTAGCAAATAGATCTATCTCTATGGGACCCCAAAGGTGGTAGATCTGGGCAAAGATGCTCGGATGCAGCCTCCAATCGCTGGAGTCTACCAGATATCGTGAATTCCAATCTGCTATCATGTTCTGTACTCCTGGCAAATACTCTGCAGGAACTGATATTTGGTGCTGCAGACAATGATGCCAAAAATCCTTTGCCAATTCTGCCAACATCCTGGAAGACGTGCCTCACAGCTTGTTTATATACCGGATGGCCGAAATGTTGTCCATTTTCAGCAGGACACAACAGTTGTCTCGCTCTTTGGTGAATGCTTTCACTGCAAAGGACCCTGCTAGGAGTTCCAGGCAATTTATATGGAGACGAAGCTCTTCCTGAGACCATTTTCCTCCTGTTTGTATATTTTCGCACCACGCCCCCCAGCCCGCCCTGCTGGCATCTGACTCTATCACTAGGTCTGGGGTATCTCCGAAAATCGCTCTGCCATTCCAGGCTTTCATATTTTCTAACCACCACTTCAGTTCTGTTATCGCTTCCTGATCTAGGGTGATGAACTGATGATATCCTAGGCCCCCTCTGAGATGTCTGATCTTTAATCTCTGAAGGGCTCTGTAATGTAGAGGCCCCGGAAATATCGCTTGGATCGAAGCTGCGAGGAGACCTACAATACGCGCTAGATTGCGCAGCGAAATCACTTTTCTCGCTATCACTACTCTGAGCTCCTTCCTTATGGCTCGAATTTTCAGAGCTGGGAGTTCCAGGGATGCCTTTTTGGTATCTATCACGAATCCCAGAAACTCCACTCTTTGCGTGGACACTAGATCTGATTTCTCTGTGTTTATAATAAAACCCAGGGATGATACTAGGTTCCCCACCCAGTCTGCTTGATCTCGTAGCAGGGCTGTGCTCTGGCCTAGAATCAGTATATCGTCTAGGTAAATAATGATTCTTATGCCTCTCTTGTGAATGGCTGCTGCTACTGGCTCATCACCTTGGTAAAGGCCCACGGCGCTTAAGCTAGGCCGAAGGAAAGACAAGTGAAGAGGGAAAATCAAGACCAAACCCATGCCCCCTCACCCGAAGCGCATACATAGAAGAACAGCAGGAAGAACAAGGAGCGCACTTATCATTTGAACCAGGCCCCAGCGCACCCATGGGTGACAAATATGCTGAAACACACCCACTTCACCAACAGTGCAACTTCCATGCTACATTAGAATCAATGCTGCAATATCAGAATCTACAAACACACAAATCCCTGTTTAAAGGCTTGCAAATGCCTATATGAATTAACATTGTCTAAATGCACAGACAGTTCATTTCACTCACTGAACACTGGCTGCGGGAGCCTTCATCAATGTTCCTCGCAAAACACTCGAACTGCCAAGGCCGCACATTCAAGATAAAATTGCTTTCTGCAGACAAACATTCCTCGCAAAACCCCCCGAACTGCCAAGGCCACACATTCAAGATAAGACTGCCACAAATGCAAATAAATCACGGCAACCCAGTGTGCTTTTTTTTTTTCTTTCCGTGAAAGAAAGACATTTTCTCAAGGACTCGCACAACATGTAAAACATAACTTGTAACAAGAATGGCGCAGCCCAGCCAATCTGCGCCCAGAGCCCAGGTGCGAACTGCTTGTTCAGCTAAAAAGTTATGGGAACAAAGTCACATTGCAACAAGTTAGAATTAGGTAATGGGGGCTGGCACAGCTAAATCAAACCACTGACGCAAGAGGTTAATATCCAATTATCAGGCTCTCTATAAGGGCTACATAGGTAACCTACCACTTTGCAGCCAATAGCAGGAGGAGATAGGTTTCTGGGAGCTGATCCAATTCTGTGAGGTCAGCCTGCAGTGTGATTATAAAGCTGGCTTGCAAGCCAGCCCTGGGGGAGACGGCGCCTGAACTCGCGATGCACGATGCTCTGTGCTTTTCTTTTGTTTTTTTCTTTTTTCTTTGCCTAGAAATAAATGCAGTTTGAAACATGCTGCTGCCTGCTTGGGACTCTGTTGCATTTCTGGGGGCCATATGGGAGGTGTTGGGGCCTCCCATAGCTGGTGAGGGTATGGCTGCTGGCCCCCCACTGCCCTGGGGGGGGGGATCCAGCTTCTCCCCAACACAAGTTAACCTCCACAGTTCTGCGCCCCACCTGAAACAGAGATACCTCTGGTATTCTACTGCTATGGGGATGGTTAGGTAGGCATCTTTGAGGTCCAGGTGGACTAGCCAGTCCCCAGTCCTGAGAAGGTCTCGAAGTAGATGGATGCCTTCCATCTTGAAATGTCTGTAGATGATCCATTCGTTGAGACCTTTCAGATTTATCACCGGTCTCACTTTTTCTCCACTGCGCCCTAGAAACATGTTGCTGACAAACTCCTTGTGTCTCCCGCTCTATTGCGCCCTTTTCTGCTAGTTTGTGTAACTCGCTGATCAACTGCGCTTGTTCGCTTTGCGCCATAACTATTGGGATTGGCTCTTGCGCTTGAGTAGGGGATCCTAGGAATTCTAGTCGAATTCCTGACACTGCCTGGAGCACCCTAGCATCGCTCGATAAGTCGCAACATGTTTGCAAGAACATCCTTGTCCTGCCCCCTATTTTGTGGGCGCCCTCCAAAGTACTCCCCGCCTGTGGCGCTCTGTTGCTTGTAGGCTTCTCTCCCTCTCCTGTTCCTGAGGAAACGACTTCTCGCTGGGAAAAAATTGTCCTGTTGGCTGCTTTCCCAATACTGGGCTCTCTGACCGTGGGGTCTCCTGTGTGTTGGAAATCGACCGGACGCTCAACCCCTCTGTCGTCCGGTCCCCGCAAAAACACGATTAGGAAAATCCTCCAAATCGATCTCTGTGCTTTTTCCAGAGCAGACTATGTCCCGACAAACTTGTTCATCTCCTTTGCGAACGCCTCTCCAAAGAGCATTCCCTTGGTGCCCTCTCCTGCTTCGTACGATGCTAGATCGCTTAGTTTGCTGTCTATCTTTAAGAGCACCCCTCTCCTTCTCTCGGAAGAGAGCACACAGTTTGCGTTTCCTAGAAGACAAATAGCACGCTGAGGCCAGTTGCTAGGGATTGGGGGTCTACTGGGGTACCAGTATCTATGGCTCTCTCCGCCAAGTCCATAATCCTAGCTAGGGATCCTGGCACCCTCTCCAAGCTCTGTCCACTCCTTTTCTTACGTCTTTAGATGACTTAGTGACAAAAGTGACAATTTTCGGATCGAGGTCCGGGGTATCTGTGAGTTTCCCGGGAGCTCCGGCCTGGGGCATTCTGCTCTCATCTTAGATCTCACCTCTCTATGCAGAGGCTATCTGATGTGAAGCGTAATGTATTGCGCTACTCTGGGGGAAGGCACCCAGTCGGTGGACCTCGGGGGTCTAATGGCTTCCGGATCAAACATATCCGTGAGGTTGTCATCTTCTGGGAGATGCATTGGTTCTTCGGGCTGAAGAGGGTCCTCCTCTTGGCCACTCTCTTCATCTGGTGTGTAGCCTGCATCCTCCCCATCCCCTGAATTGTACAACACTGGGGCAGGGGTCGAGAGCCTGGCACTGCCACCCTATTCAAAAAGGCTTCTTTTAGTCTCGCACCTGGGTCGGCTGGCTCTTGGGGTCTCAAGTCTACCCCTTCAGGATGGCGCGTGGCGTGAAAGAGTGCTTACTCTTCCGAGCTTTCTTTCCGCCCTGATAGTCAACCCTTGACTCGGGGTGTCTGGTTGAGGTTCCCTCGCCTGGGCTAAGCGCCTTTTTCTTCCTGGGCTCTTCCTGCTTTGCTTTCTGCTGGTTAAGCGTAGCTTCAAGGCTGTCTAGTCTCTGTGACACAGGTAGCATTCCTTCAGCTACAGCCTGTGATAGCGAGTCTCCTAGCACTCTTTTAAAACTAAGTGAGAGGTCCTGGTCCTCCACTACAGGCTCTTCCTGTCACTCATCTGAGCTCCACTCTGGTGTAGTGGATCTGGAACCTCTAGGCTCTTTGAAGTGTGCCATTGTTACTGGAACCTCAACCTTAGTAGTAGCCCTTGAGGTGTTTATAATGAGACAGCAGGCTGTCAGACAGAATAATTGAAAATTCCTTTTTTTATGTAAGTCGCAGCTCAATCACACGTCTCCGCGATGATCGTACCTTGTAGAGTGAGGAGATTCCGTTAGAAACATTGCAATGGCTGCTGGGGCGCTCTTTGACTTCCCGCTCGCTGGGTCCTAACGCCCGTGAGCAGAGCCAATGTGCATATTACGTTCGCGCCCGCTGGGTCCTAAAGCCCGCGAGCGGAACGAACGACCGAATTAATACTGAGCGAAAGGGGGGGCGGAGCCGGCTGCCTCACACGAGTGCGTTCACTCGCAGCTCCGGCTCCGCCCCTTATTACACACTTGACGCGTGAACGAGTCGCGCGTTCCTAATACTATTATAAAATTACATGAAATGCTGGTGCTTCCTACGCGACTGCCTTCATTCCAAACCTAGTAAATATGACTAAACGACATTCCTCTACTCTGCCATAAAAACGTTCATATCATAATCGCAAAAAAGGCACTTATCTGTGGGACTAGCAACAAAGAAAGAGGAAGAGGACTACGGAGAGGTCACAGTTATAGACAGAGGCTGAGCTTGATTGGAGGGAAAGGAGGCAGACAGGACTACTGTGGCCCAGAGGAGCATGGGGAGTTGTAGTTTTTTCAGACTTTTGTTCTATGTCAAAAACTTTACTACCCTATTGTGGTTTCTCAGACCCCAGAACACTCAGGGGAAAAACAAAAGTGTTATCAAAGTTTTAGTAAAAAGAAAAAAGTGTTTGAGTTGAAATTGCTGTGGGTTCAGTAATAAAGAAGAAAAGCATAATGCTTGCCTCCTGTCTTGTCATAAAATTGATTTTAGATAGATGAATTTGGTGTTACTTGTCAGAAAGGTCCTTTCTTTCACCAGATTTCCTTCATGCTCCATCCTCATTCAATGAGCTGGCTGTGGTGTTGGAACTGGGTACATTCGTTATGTGGAAAGAAAGGCCTACAAGTGTGCATATGCTATACATAAAATGCTCTTATTTTATTTACTCAACTATCCCCTACTCATGAGCATCTAATAAACACAATTTGACTCATTCCTGACTCGCTCGGCAGAACTGAGTTTGAACTTTAATCAATGGCCCTAGGCTAGGGTTAGATCAAGAATGTTATTACTTAAAGTCAGGATTGACCCGCACAACGTTCAGCAAATAGCCATGTTCTGACTGCATTTAACACCTGAATACATTTATCATTGCACTGAGACTTGTGCACATTGCAAGAAAAACAGGAGGAGTTACACAGTTTTTGATCATGTTACCATTTGGATAACTTCTGGACTGAAGTTCTAACATGTGTAGATCTCGTTACTGGCCTCAGTTTGCCTCATCATCTCTGGAATCTTCCCTCGCAATCCATGTCTACTAAGCAACAGCAGGTTCTGCTTCTACTAAGCCCTTACTCAGGCAAAGTAAGAGATTCTGAAATGCTGGCATGCCTACTAGACCCTCTTGTGATAACTGGATCCAGGTTATTGTGTTATGATCCGTGAGGGAAAAGTTGGATTCGATTTCCCAAGATCCACAAATGAATGCATTATGTGAGGGGTCAGAAATGTGAGAGGGACAAGCAAATAGATTTTTTTATCACAAGTAGTCTTTTCTTTAAATGATAATGGTGTGATAAACGCCTCACTTTCCATAACCTAATGAGGATTGACCTGCCCGTTAAACTAAAACAAAAGGAAAACACTCTAGACAGTTTCTATCCCTCAGCCTTATATATACAACATAAATCATATAGGTATCATATGACCCTCAGCCTCCTCCTCCTCTTCACTCATCCCTGACTGTCTATCCGCAATTCAGTCTTGGTGTGCTTCTAACGATTTCTGCCTGAATGCCAGTACGACAGAGATCGTCCTCATTGGGACCTCTGCTCCAGCTTTCCCACTTTCACACTGGCCGGCCTCACTTGGCCCTGCGCCCTCACCTACCAATAAGGCAAAAATGTAGCGGTCATCTTCGACTCCACTCTCTCCTTCTCTTCTCACATCTCAGACATCTCCAAAAAGTCCCACTACCAACAGGACCTCCCAAAAGGTATTCTATCTTTTCTCACTTTACCCCAGAGGCTCACCACCTTGAGAGCCCTGGTCCTCTCTAGGCTGGACTACTGCAACAGACTCTTTCTCAATCTTCCTACTTCTACTCTGCGTCCCCTACAACTCATCCAGAACAGAACCGCAACATTTATCCTTGGCCTCAAGCCCAGGGACCGCATCTCTCTGGCGCTGAAATCCCTCCACTGGCTGCCTGTGGCTGCAAGTATCAAGTTCAAGACCCTCTGCATAATCCACGTAGCTTTCTGGGGCCGGCATCCACACTATCTACAATGCTCTCTTCCTAAAGTCTCTCCATCTAGAATCCTCTGCTCGTCCTCTTCCAACTCTGTGAGGATGAGCCGCTTTCACAAACAGAGATTTGGGGGCAGATCTTTATCCTCTGCTGGTGCCTCCCTCTGGAACAGCCACCCTGCCTTTCTCCGTCTTGAGCCTGAGCACCATAAATTCTGGGAACTCCTCAAGACCTTCCTCCTTTCTTCTTCCTCCTCTCTCCCTCTCCCCTGCTAACCTCTCCACCCGCCTTCCTCATTCCCCTCCCTAACTATGTTCAGTTTTTGCTGACTGGTTGCCTGGTTCACCTCCAGAGGCTTACAGGTCCCAGGCTCCCTCACCAGTCTTTGCACTTGCATCTGGGCCGCTGCACTTTGTTCAGCATTACTGCACTTTCAGATTATGCTCCATGAGCGGGGCAACCCCTCTCTGCACTTAACCTATGGCCCTGCTGGACTGGACGTGTTTGTTTTCCCCCCAGTCCTCGCCTCAGCTTCATTTGTACACATGGATGACCTGAATGTATTTTTTTTTTATTTTACATTAATAATGTACTAGGACTAGTTAAGTTTGTCTCTCCTGTCATCGTCCCCCTCCCCCATTTTTTGTCCCGCTCACTAACAGGGTCACAACTGTAACATTTGCTGCATTTGCACTAGGAGAAATGACTTCAGGCCTAATATGCTATTTTTTTCTGTTAAAGCATTCGGTAACTTCAAGGCCTAAGAATGTTTACTGTATTCCCTTGGTCCCTTCCCACCTTGAAGTGCTTTGAAGTACTCCACCTATGTATAAACTCTGTATAAACAATTACAATTTCAATTACAATGGGCCTCATTACGAGGTTGGAGGTAGCCTTGCCAGTTTTAAGGCTACTTCTACTACTATGGGCAATTACTGGGCTATTCCGGCCCAGCTGGAGCCGGCAAATTACCCTTTCGTGGGTGCCAGGCCCGGACATCCACATTCCTATTTGAGCCCCATAGGGCTCAATTGGGAATGGGGAGGTTGGTAGCAATGATACCTTTAAGAATGGTACCGGTGCTACCATCATGTTCTGGTCAGGTCAGACCTGGTGGCTGCAAGGGCACCCGCGAGCAGAACTCCTAGTATGGCGGTATGGTAGCAATGTTGCCGGTAGCGATACCGGCGCCGTTGTTGCCTTACCGCCATACTTGTAATGAGGCCCAATGACTGTTTCACTAAATAAACAATAGTTGCATTCAAACATAAACTTTGCAAACATGTATCCTTGTGACCGGGGACGGCTCCCCTTCCCCAGGAATAAGTCAGGATTTTAAACACAAAGGTTTAGATCAAAAAAGTTATTTCCAGGACATAAGTTCAGGTTTCCACATAACACAAAGGTTCTTCTTACTCTACAAGACATCCTTTTGGCACTTGAATCTGTTAGCTTTCACACTGATTGTCAAAGTTTCTCAAGCTCGTTTTTGATAACCTTAACAACTTTATCTTCATACTTTCAGTCAGTATTCAAAGTAATTTCTCGTACTTACTGCGGTTGCAATGTGTCTCTTCACGTTCTCTCTCAAAATAGGCGTTATGCTTTACTTCATTCGTTCAGCATTCAAAGCCATAACTTTGTATCAATGGTCTAATATGGAGAGCACTGGAGTTACCTCACAAAGGTCAACTCCCCGGTTTTCCTCTGCACCTCCGATTGACCTGCTGACACTTCCACTTCTTTTTTCTTCGAGATATGGTATCCAAGAACTGAGGTTGCATCCTTGTTACTTAAGCTCTCTATCAGCCTACTTTTCTTCTCAAGGACTCCTGTAAAGTCCAATCACCTGGGTGAGCCTCAGAATTAGGAGAGCCTCCCTTTCCCATGGGACAGCTGGTCTCTCTACCGCTTCCCACTGTGAGATCTCTGCAACTTGGACTCCCAGCATTAACGACCCTCTCAGCTCTGCAACACACTGAACACACAACAGCGGCACCATGCATCTTCTCCCACTTGTTTCTGCTGCTTCCACTGCAGTGGTTTACGTCTTCTCATGGCCTGCACCGATGGGGTCTTAAATATTCAAAATCCCTCCTCCGGTGTGGCCCATCAGAACCACTAGACCATATGCTATGGTCTGCACCTCTGCACTCTCTTCCTTGTCACAGTATCTAGAGCATTATGGGACCTGAAGTCCCTAATGTTCTGAGTTTTTCTAACCTAATTTATTACTAAATCATTTACCCAATGTATATTTAGGAGAGGCTTCCAAAAAATGAATAATTGTTGTTTATAATTCCAACCCAAGGTGGAATTACAACCATCAGAAGTGATAGCATCAATTCTCTGATTCTTACATACACCATTTTTAGGCTGACCTTAAGGGTTTTCACATCTGACAGTTAAGGTGCCTTTAGGAAGGGAAGCCTAACTCTGACAACAGGCAAATTGGGTAGTCTGGTACTATGTAAGTCTCATCCTCCAAAGAGAATGAATACAGTGTCTCTCCTAACAGAGCTTCACACTCGCTTGTGGGAATTCGCCTCCCGGGTGACCCACCTGGCTAATACCACCCCTAGTGTTAGGATCATTTAGCGGCTGCCTTCCCCTGGCCATGTGGGAGGAAACTTTACGCAGGATTCATCACAATATCTTAAGTTTTGGAGAACATTTAACTCACTATATTTGTGAATTTGCTTGCCTTTGTATTGACATTATATGTTCCCACATCTACTCGCTTGCCCATTGTTCATCTCATGTCCCCCCACCTTGTATACCTATATGAACACAAATGAGCTAAGTTGAATCAACAGGCCTGATAAGAACGCTTTTTGTCATTGACAGTACCTCTCATAATTTATATTCATAATAGGTAATATTGTAATTTTCATTTGCCCATAATTGAGGTGACCGATGATAACGTTTGCTGTGTCTGGTTAACGTCTTTGTTTTGTTTCAATGAATCGCTGGATGACAAAATAGTTTTTTTAAATGTATCTTTTCCAAGAGGTTAGGAAGGTTTCTTCAGAATAATTAAATAATGTCTTCATGGAACTCCCCACCATGACAGGACCCTAAATATGTTTTTAAACATTTTAATACATATCATTTAAGATTCTCTACTAATAGACAAAATAGAAAAAATAATATCTTAAGTTTCTGGGTTTTGACTTAAAATGTTTTCTAACACTATCAAAGTAACATATATGGACCTGTGGGCATGTTAAGTTCCTGGTTGGCCTTTGATCAAAACAGAACAAAAGAATTTCTAACAATATTTGGATGGGTGACTCAAAAAAAGAAAAAAATGACCAGAGTCATTTAGCGGCCTGCCTTCTTCTTTTTTTAGAAGGTTAATAAGATAGGTTTGAGCATGATATTGGTCAGGTGTTTCCAGGTTGCTTATGGAATCGTGTTTTGAAGGGTGACACCATGCCGATGGTTTGAACTGCCGTACATTTTCTCAGAAGTATTTATAAGGTTTTTTGGGAACAATAAATTAAATGTATTTTGATTTGTATAGCAAAATAATAAAACGATAATGTTTGTTTTAATTTTCATTTGGTAATGTATAAAGGTTTTTGTAAACCAAATATACAATTTAAAAATATATATTTTCAAGAAATTTACCAGACCTCTAGAAGCATTGTTCTTCTATTTTTTATCATTCTAGGAAAATTATTTTTTAAATGTTATTTTTTTTTTAAACAATATTCATGGTTCTGTCGGTATGAAAGCCCACCTACAGGGTTGTACCTTTAGTTTGCCCTGCTATTTTAACGACAATAACAGACTCCATTAGAAATACTGTTTTTCGTATTTCTGCAGGTGTCTAGGAATTCGTTTTGACTGAAATGCCTGCTCAGCCCCCACATTACACCAAACACAGCAGGTATCCCAATCATAAAGGAGAACCAGGCACAGCCTGGTAGTTATTCCTGCAGTGTCTATAAAAATAGGAACTTTGATAAAAACTAACAATGCCAACAACTAATTAAATATACTGAGCCCCCACCCCTGTAAAGGAAACAGACATGATGCAGACTTTGAGAGAAAATTGAGCACTGGGGCGAAGACAATTCAATGGAGCAGCAAATGTCAAAAGTACTTGGCATTTTCCTGAAAAAGCAAAGAGTGGAGGCTTATAGGACTCTAGGGGGATAGGACCACAGCAAATGCCTTTATTGCTTGTATTGGGTGCTTGACTTTTCTGCAGTACAGAGCTGGACGAGTCTTGCAGTCCTAGTGGTCAGTCGACGGCGAGTCAGTATGTAGACAGGGCTTTGTGTGGATTGAGTCACCACTTTTGAAGGGCTGAATCAATGTGTCCTAACAATGACATAAACTGCTTGAGTCGGGTCAAAATGTTGCATCCACAAGGTCGAGTTGGCATTCGAGACAGGCAAGTTGATTGCTTTCAGTTGGTTGAGTCGCCTTTCGTATTTGACCGAGAAGATGCTTCTATTGCATCGATTCACACTTGGGAATGCAGCTATCAGGAGAAGCAGGTAAGCGGTTGGACTTCACTGCATGGACTGTAGTGGCTTGAAGAAAGTCAAACACGATCAAGCTGGCTCAAAGCTGCCTTGAGGTGGTAAACAGGATTCTGTGCTGCTTCTGGACTTCTGATTTGAAGGGAGGGCCAATTCAAGGTCTCCAGGCACAAGGTGAGTCCTTCTGTTCCACATGTGCACTCCAGGAAATGTGCCCCTGAAGGGGGTAGGGAGAAGAGAACCATCTGACTTAGATGCTTCGGTCTTCCCCTCTAAGGCAGAGGACTCTGAAATATACTGTATCCCCAAAAGCGTTCCAGATTAATAATTCTTGTCTTGAAGTCCAAAGATGAATCAACTAAGGACATGAATTCCCCCCTTACAAAGAGAAAAGGCTTCAGTGGATTGCCCCAAAGCAAGCCTGGTGTCAAGAGACCAATCCAGGCTGCTGTTAACACGTGTTCTGTGTCCTCTGATGCCATACCCATTGTGCTTTGTCTGCAGGAAGAAGTGGGTTGTCGGGTAGTGTAGAGAGCTTTGTAGAATCCAAAATGATTGGACCCCTCTCTTTGCCTCTAACCCATCTCTGAGCTAGTCTACCTCCACCCCATGTCTGCCTACTTCAAAACAACTCCTTTAATCAGAAACCCAGTGGGAGAGTGTCTTTGTCATGTCAGGACTGACCTTGACGTACTGGTACCCAGGGGATCTCCCAGGGAGAGTTTCATTTAGTTATTTATTTTATTTTGCATTTATAAAGCTCACAAACAGCTCGCGGGCATCATGGTGCTGTTACAATGTTGAATGGCTTAGTTACAGGGAGCGTACATCATGTGTTGCAGGCAGGGACGTTACATCACATTGCATAATGTTACATTACACATTACATTCATTCCACAATATCAGTGTTGGTTGTTCAGATGCCGGTTCAGACAAATAGCAGTGTTTTGATGGTTTTACAAAAAGTGTGGTGGGAGGGTTATGTTCTAAGGTGGAGTTGCAAGGAGTTCCATTGGCTTGCGGCAATGAAAGGGAAACTGGAGCTGCTCCCTCGGGCTCATTTCACTTTGGGTACTATGAGTAGGTTAGCGTAGGGTGTTCTCTTTGGTCTGGAGGAGAGGGATCTGTTTACTCTTTGTGATAGGTAGGGTGGGGCTGTGTGGTTGATGCATTTGTGGGTTAAAGCAAGTGTTTTAAAGTGGACACATTCTCTGTTGGGTAGCCAATGGGCTCGTCTTCTAGCAGAGGAAATGTCATCCCTTCTGGGGATGACTATTGCAGTCCAGAGAGCATTACTTTGGATGGTTTGGAGTTTCTCAGGGTTATTTACTGACGTGACTGTGAAGAGGACATTGCAATAGTCTAGTCTAGACCCAATTATGGCTCTTGCAATAGTAAGGCAGTTTTTTTCGGTGGTAAGAAGGGTCTAGCTGAGTTTAGTAGTTTTGTGTAATAGGCTGCAGAGGACGCAATAGCGTTGACTTGCCTTGACAAGGAGAGGTTGAAATCTAGGTAAACGCCTAGAGTTTTAACAGCCTGAGAGACTGGGATTGGGTGTTGTCAATAGTGAATAATGACTATTGGTTATACAGTTTCTTTAGTGTGTCCAAGAGTCCTAGCAGTAGAAGTTTTGTCTTCTCTCCATTCAAGCATAGCCAGTTCTCTGCCATCCATGCGTGGATGGGGGAGTAGGCGGAGTTGAGGGTCTTGGCATCTGCCTCATATTCACCTGATAGGTGGAGAGGACTTGTGTATCATCGGCATAGTTGGTGTAGGCAATGCCGAGCGAGTCCAGTATGTTGAATAGTGGTCTTGTGAAAATGTTATAGAGTGTGTGAGATATGCAAGAGTCCTCTGGTACTGTGAATTGGATGGTATCTGGTTTGGCACAGATGTGGTCAGAGAAAAATCTCCTGACTCTACCTTGCAGAAAAGAGGTGATCCAGTCGATTGCGTTGGGAGAGAAATGTGTTGAGTAGGTGAGGTGGTGGCAGAGTATTTTGTGGTCTACCAGGCTGAAGGCCACCGATCGATAGGTATAGGAGTAGGAGTAGGGCAGGTTTGCCTAGGTCCCTGATGTCATCCTTCTGATTTTTTTAAGTTGAGCAGGGCTGTTTCAGTACCGTGGCCAGGGTGGTAGCCGTACTGGCGAATGCCAAGGAGGCTATTGAGTTCAAGGATTTGTTGAAGGCGGTGAGGAAGGGTGCAAATGTCCCTGCACAGTCTTTGACGAGGGGGGGGGGCAGGCGTTGTCCCCTTCCTTGTAACATTTTTTTTTGAAAACTTTATTTATTACATTTTTGCAACACATGAAAGATAAAAGCAAAACCAAAACCCCCTTCCTCCCATCCCCTCCTCCTCCCTCCCCCCTTCCTCCCATCCCCTAGCCCCCTCCCTCCCCCCTCCCACCTCTCTCCCCCCAAACAACGAGCCTCCGCTTCCCAAATCACCATTCCATTGAATAAACATATCACAATTATTGTAGATCCAACAGTCGCAGGCGCTGCGGGCACCATATCACCCTAAAGTCATCTTTAAGAAATTCCAACAGCTTGCCCCAGTCCGCCCCAAAGCTCTGAAGTTTGTTGAGAGTGGTATAAGTTGCCCACTCCAGAGACACTATTTCCCACATCTTCTGAGCACATTTGGTGGTCATGCCCAAAGATTGCACCATTTTGGGGGGAGATACGGAAGGCACAAGATCTGGTCTTTGGCCTGGGGGATGATAGCTCTCCAGTGCACATACTATTAGGCATTCGGACAAAAGACCTGGCGGGTGAACCTAGAGGGAGGGAGAAGGCAAAGGTGATACTGACATTGGCAGCTATGATGTTAATAGCACGGAAATGGAAGAGCCCTGAGCTCCCTGTATGCCTTGTAACATTTTTATCCTGCGGCCACTGGAGTGGCACCCTTCCACCACTGCTGGAGCAGTGTGCCACCTATCAGTAGAAGGTCGACGACTATTTAAGATAGTGCTGGGGAGGGAGGGGGAGGAGAAAGACAGAGGGGAAAGGGGGACAGACAGCAGTTATCAGTGGTCGAGGGACCGATCATAAAAGTAAGTGCATAGGTTTAGAGGTGAAGGGGGTGGAGAGAGTGCGAGGAGAGGGGGAGAAGTATACAGTAAGTAAGACAGGTGGCTACAACTTACTATGCTTGAAAGCAATTGGGGTAGTGCCCGAAAAGACAGACGGAGGGCGGGGGGGGGAGGAAAGGTGGTGGAGAGGGAGAGAGAGGAGAGAGAAGGGGGCTAAATTGTAAGGGCAGGAAGGGGAGAAGGTGAAGAAGAAAGGGGGGTGGTAAAAAAGGAGGAAGCAGGGGAGACAGGAGACAGTGGCAGGGGAGAAATAGATACACTGGCAGTTGCGGGGTAGACAATGAGACACTGGCGGGGGTGGGGGAGACATGTAGACACTGGCGGGGGAGACAAGGAGACACTGGCGGGGGTGGGGGAGACATGGAGACACTGGGAGGGGGGCGGGGGAGACATGATGACACTGGTGGGGGAGGGGGAGACATGGAGACAATGGCGGAGGGTAAGGAAGACATGGTGACACTGGTGGGTGGTAGGGGAGACATGGTGACACTGGCGGGGGTGGGGGAGAAATGGTGACAATGTCGGGGAGGGGGAGACATGGAGACACTGGTGAGGAGTGAGGGAGACATGGAGACACTGGCGGCGGTGGGGGCGACATGGAGACACTAGCAGGGGGAAGGGGAGACATGGAGACCCTGGCGGGGGTGGGGGAGACATGGTCACCCTGGCGGGTGGAGACATGGAGGCCCAGGCAGGTCGTGGGGGAGGCATGGAGACCCTGGCGGTGGGTGGGGGAGACATGGAGACACTGGCGGGGGTGAGGGAGGCATGGAGACCCAGGCAGGGGGTGGGAGAGACATGGAGACTCTGGCGGGAGTGGGGGAGACATGGAGACACTGGCGGGGGTGGTGGAGACATGGAGACACTGGTAGGAGTCAGAGGGAGATAGAGGGCACCCTCAAGGGACCTAAAAGGGGTGGCTAGGGGCGTACCGTGGTGGACAGGGTTAGACAGGGCCTTAGGAGCCTGCCTTGAGAGGAGGGCCGGCCAAGCCTGCCGGCCTACTCATTGGCCCTGATGAAGTGGGCCAGGACCAATCCCAGGCACCCAGCAGAAAGTGGGAAGGCACGCCGGTGCACAGATAAAGGGAGAGGCCATCTTGGAAAGGACTTGCCCTGGGGGTCTGTCATCCAGGTGGCCAGGACACAGCCATAGCTTTTGGATCCAGTTCCTGGGGGTGGACCAGTATGGGGGATCACCTGGATGAGGGGTCCTCGGGGAGCTTAAGTGAGACACCGGAGGGTGAGACGCGTTGTCCCCTTCCTTGTAACACTTTTGTCCCATCCTACCAGGTAGGATACCTAGGAACTCAACCCCCCAAACCTCTATCCCGACACAAACACATACTCATGGACAGTTCACATGAGCAACAATGGACTAACACCAGAGCCATATACCTGACTCTGCCCGACCCTTGTGTTGGGACATGTCAGGTATACGGCTCTGGTGTTGGTCCGTTGTCACTCACAGTGAACCCACAGTGAGAACACCTTCAGGTTTCTCACACTTTTGGCTAAACTTTTAAACTTCATGAGAATACTGTCAGCTCTCATTACCACAGGAAGATATCTCCATACTGTTGGTGCCTGTACATTGAAGCTTGTGCTGCCAAATTTGGCCAGCTTGCACCTTGGTTGTATCAGTTTGAAATTATCGTGAGACTGCAATCACCATCAGGCAGTCTGTCAGGTATTTGGGGGCAGTGGTGGTCCAGCATTTATAAGACAGTGTCGGGATCTTGTGTGATCCTGTGAGCTACAGGCAGCCAGTGTAATGCCCTTCTGGCAGTTGTAATATGCATCTGACATGCCTGCCAGTGGACTATTGCAGTAATCTAGCTTGGTGTTTACTAGAGAAGAGGACAAGAGAGATCTACTGTTGGTAGAAATGAAGGGGTGAATATGATTGAGAAGTTTGGTAACATAGCCGCAGGTGGAACGTATATGGGAGATCTGGGGTCTCATGGTGAGTTCTGCCTCTAGATACATGCCCAGTGATTTAACACTTTTATCCACCTTTAGTCTACTTCCAGCAATGGTGAAGCTTTCATAGTCTGGTGTTAGTTTCTTTAGGTGTGGTCCTGAGGCCATGATAAATAACTACGTTTTTTCCTGATTCAGGGCAAATGAGTTTGCGGCCATCCAAATTTGGATGGCATCACAGACTGAATTAAGGGCGTGGGAGTCTTGTATGTAATCACCTGACAGCTTGAGGACGAACTGAGTGTCATCTGCATAGTTGGTATATTGCATACTCGGGTGGTCCAGTAGGCTAAGCAAGGGCCTGAAATAATTGTTGAACATGTTGGGGAAAATACAGGACCCCTGTGGGACTCCACACTTTGTGACTGCTGGTGTAGATGTAGCACCTTCGGTTGCCATTCTAGCAGTACAGGGCCCCAGGAAGGAAGTGATCCATTGGGCTGCCAAATTGGAGCAGCCGGCCAGGACCTTTAATCTGTCCACCAGGAGAGTTTGGCCCACCAGATCAAAAGATGCTGAAAGATAAAGTATCAGCATGACCGGATGACCTCTGTCTACTATGCTGGTACCGTTGGCCTTGAGGTCTAGCATAGCAGTTTCGGTTCCATGTCTGCCTCTGAATCTTGATTTGCGTGTGACACGAATACTATTGTTTTCGACAAATTCCTGTAATTGTAAATGTGCCACTCTGTCATTGATTTGAGCAAGAATGGCACATTTGTTATGGGCCGGAATTTTTTTTCTACGTCTGGATCGAGGTTGCTCTTTTTCAGGAGTGGCATAATCCATGCCTCCTTCAATGAGAGTGGGACTTGGACCTCCTGGAAGGAAATAATGACTAGTCTGTTAATCCAGGCAGCCAGAACATCCATGGATCCCTTAAGGCTGTTGGCAGGGCAGCTATCTACCAGGCAGGACGTGGATTGTGTGTCTAAGATTATTTTATGAATTTCAGATTGGGTGCACTGCTTAAAATCGAATTTAGATGGTACATTATTATTCAAGGGATTGTAAGGGTTATGGGGTAGATGTAAAGCCTTCCCGGATCTGGGATCTTCAGAAATGGCATCCTGCACGAGACATCTTTGTAAAGCCTCCCCGGATCTGGGATCTTCAGAACTGGCATCCTGCACGAGATATCTTTCAAGTTCTGAAAAGCGGTTTGGAAGACAGGAGTCCAAGTGAGCTTCTTTGGCATCTTTCAAGGGAGGGCAATGACCCCACAACACTTTATAAATGATGTGGCGCACCCACAGGGGCCCAGAAATGCTATCACCTGAGTCTATGGGTAAGAACATACCAATCTTGAACCACTTGCACTTTTACTTGTAGAGGGTGTTTCTTACCCCCAGCCTCTTGGTGTCCGGAATACATAACAGTACCCTGCGGTATCTAGCACCTTTGGGCCTTGATAGGTAAGCCAGAACTCTGTATGGTTTCAATCACCTACTTCATATGGGAAACAAGGTCATCCTAATTGTGTCAAAAACTGTAACATCATCAAAATAGGTAGTGCTAAAGTTCTTAAGTCCACTGGGACCTGGTTTACCATCCTATGAAAGGCAGCAGGGATATTTTTAATCCTAAAGACATAACAGTAAATTGATAGTGGCCTTCTGTGGTGGACATGCTGACCTCTTTTTTTCGCCTGGCAGCCAGGCCAGCCTACCATTATCCAACCGTACTGTCAAAGGTACTCAAGTACTTGGCAGCACCTAAATTGTAATTACATTCCTCTGCACAAGGCATGGGGTGAGCATCTGTCTTAGTCACGGAATTGAGCACCCTATAGTCCACTCAAAAACAGACTTCAGTTTTCCCATTGCTGGACCTTTTAGGAACCAGCGCCACAGGGCTAACACATGTGCTAAAGGATGTCTTAATAACACAAAAGGGCAACATCTTGGAAACGTCCTCCTTTTTGCAGTCCCCTATCTTGTCAGGCATCTGGTGAATTCTGCTCTACACCAACATACTGATTGCTACATCTATGTGATGGACACACCAGTCTGTGCAACTTGGAGTCAGAGAAAACATATTTGCAAACTTGACTGACAGCTAATACACATCAGACCTGTCATATCTTAGTCACATATCCAAGCCGACACTAATATGACATGCAAATGCTGTGACTGTATTATTGTGTGATCCCAGTCATAACCAGACATGGTTTATATTTAGAATTTGACATGGTGCCAGGCTGGCTAGGGCACACAATTATTATAGTTTGAACCAGAGGTGCAGACTATTAAAAAGCCACCTCTGCCTGTTCCAGCGGTTTTCAGTATTGTATATGTGACCTATGACCTTTCCATGATGCTACTGCAAGGCAATTACTGCATATGTCAGCTGATAGGGGGAAGGCACATGAGTCCACTATGATTTTGGCATTATGAAAAGATTGTGTAGTTAGTAGGCTTCCCTTTCAGAAACAGAATTATCTGCATCACTTTATTTCTTATAATCAAAAATGTTCAGGCTATCCCACACACACTATGTGGCAATCTGTCACAGTAACAGAAACCAGCTTGAAAAAGGAAATGATGCTGAAGACATTGGATGTTAGTTGACTGTATACTTTGCCAATGTGCAAGGAATTGCTCTTTTCTTGGAGGGTGTGAGCAATGCTTCCAACATTTTATTCTACCAGGTCCACTCAGAAAAGCATCTGGGTGTGTTCATATTCAAAGATGCTGCTAGGGAAAATGTCATGTCTGGCTTCTGCCATAGTTTACATAGTGCAACCCACGTGGTGAAATGTTGCAAAAGAAATGAAAGAAATCTCAGGAAAGTTATGTTTCCTCTCAATTTTACTAAGGCTCTTTCTGGAAGTGTGCTCTCAATGTAGCCTATTTTATGGATTCATCAGCTGCACAGCCGGGAACAATGTTACTTATGAAGAAACCTTTTCTTTAGGGACTACTTGTCAGTCTCAGTCGTTTATCAGACTTGATTATTTCCCCATTGGCTTGATATCAACGTTTGAACTTTTAGTCAAGATGCATCTTGACAACTTCAAATGGGTCATAGACTTTCTCTTATAGACTCTCATCTTGTCAATGTGACATGAGTTCGAGCCTTCCTCCATGAGTCCCTTGTCTATCACACAAAATTAACACTTCTCAGAGGCACTCTTCTCCTGGTAAAAATATATTAGTCAGAGACTTTTTGCGTTAGTTTATCAAGCATAGGCTTCCCTCTAACTTTCCAACTTTCTTTAGATAATGCATAAGAGGGGGCCATACGTTCCTCAGAGGCTGCTTTAAAAAGTATATACCACCAATAAACCTAAGATCTGCCACTGCAAATATGCTCACAAAGGTGGGTTGCAAGAAAAGATAACCAGAGTGCAGGACAATTGGCATTGTGGACAAAGGCATGTGGAGAATCCTACAATCTAATATCGGAATGGTGGTAGACTGCTTCAACTCAAAGGGCAGCTAAAGGACCACTTTGGGCCTCATTACGACCCAGGCGGTAATCTGCCGTCATTACCGCCATGGCGTAATGAGCGTTTACGCTGTGGGCCGATGGCGTAAAGAGCGCCACATTACGACCCATCGCGCACGAGCATTACGCCATGGCGGTAATGCAATTAACGCCATGGCGGAAAAGGCCCCTACCGGCATCGTAGGGCGAGCAAGGTGCACTTCCGCCACCGTAAGTAGCGGCCACCGTAAAAAGCAGAACCGGAAATAGCGTCATCGCGGCGGAACGGGAAACAGCACGTCGGACATCTTTAAAAACACAATCCATTGCCATCCTACCGAACAACACCAGATCCAACCCTGACACCTGTCCCAACCAATCACCCACCCATCCAACTACCCAAAAATGCCTAAAGTTGTTAAGAAGGCATGTGACCGCCAGCGCCAGGAAAGATTTAGCCGGGAGGAACTCTGCATGCTTGCGGAGACCCTGCAAGACAACGCAGCTGTCGTTTTCTCCACGGAAATGACCAGGACAGCGATAGCGAAAAAGAAGGCCATCTGGGCCCTGGTGGCCGAGCGCGTCAGCGCGATGGGGACCGTACCCCGTACCCCACAGCAGTGCAGGAAGCGCTGGGATGACCTTCGCATACGGGTCAGAGCCGTCATCTCTGCGAACCGCAACCTTGCCCTGGGTACCGGTGGAGTTTCGGAATCCCCACTAAAACTCCAACCGTGGGAGGAGATTTGTGCAACCACGATTGGCATGGAAGGCATTGAAGGTGTCGGAGGGATGGAAAGGGGAGTTCCGACATCAGGCGATGAAGGTAGGTGCCTCAAACAAGACATGCCATAGTCACTGCAGTCCATTCATGTGTAGCACAAGGTTGCCCTAGAGTGTAAATGCAACACATTAGCTCCACACTGCCCATAGCCACATGCGAGCACCACCCTGTATACACTGCTGGCACCCACATACCTGCATCCACATTCTACACAAAAAGGAGACAACCTGCATGGCCTTGCCTGAAATCTGCCTCATCTACTGACCAGAATCATGTCAATCATTGTCATTCCAAAGTCCGCAGACCCATCAATAACGCCCTCCCTCCTTTGCTCCACCACAGGCACAGATTCACACCCCGAGGACCAGGACACCCCTGCGACGAAGAGAGCCAAGAAGGCCAATAATACCATCCCCGCACCCTCAACCTCAGCTGCAGTGAGGCAGACCCCACAACAAGCAGAATCCACTGCAAGCAAACCGGACGGCCCACCGGCAAGCACCCCTGTAGGCAGCAGGCCAGCAGCAGCAGCTCCACCTGTACCAACATTGCCTTCCACAGAAGGCACCGGGTCTGCGGCCAGCAGCAACATGGGTGAAACAGCTGCAATTGCTGCATGTTCAGACTCTGACATTGAGGAGCACGAAGTCAGAAGCCCCACTGACCTTCTACATTCCCCCTGTTTGTCAAACGCCAGCCCCCATGAGGATCACACACAGGGGCACACAGAGGAAGAGGAGTGGCCTTCTACCCCATGCCCAGTCCTCAGTCCACAGGAGGGGAGCAGCCCCTCCATCACACCACCAGCACTGGGCATGGCCCAGCAGGGGCAGCAGTCCCTCGAGGACATCATAGAATGGCAGCAACAACTGTCCACGATGCTGACTGAGCATGCCGCGGAATGTGTGGGAGCTAGGGCAACCATTGAACAGGCCACGGAGACCCTAAGGGCCGAAGTAGCGCAGAGCACTGCCACCCTGAGGGATGCTATGCAGGCCATGTCTAGGGACATCTGTGGTGAACATGCCGGGTTGCGTCGTGCTCTCACTGAGCTCACCCACACCCTACAGGACGTGCATGCACGGGGGCAGGCAGGGACATCCTCCGCTGCCAGTTCTGCACAGAGCAGCCCCGTCCGACGTTCCGGACGTAACCTGCGCTCCACAGCCAGGGGTGCCCCGGGGGCCGGGAGAGGGGGCTTGTAACAGCCTATGGCCACTGTCACAGGCATCTGTTGACACTTACATGGGGTGTGTTGGGGTGTGCAGGGGGAGGTGAGAGGGGGTGTGTTGGGGTGTGTTGGGGTGTGCAGGGGGTAGGTGGGAGGGGGTGTGTTGGGGTGTGCAGGGGGGAGGTGGGAGGGGGTGTGTTGGGTGTGCAGGGGGGAGGTGGGAGGAGGTGTTTTGGGGTGTGCAGGGGGAGGTAGGAGGAGGTGTGTTGGGGTGTGCAGGGGGGAGGTGGGAGAGGGGAGTGGTGGTGTCACGACGTTTTATGATTGAAATACACTTTTTGCTTTCCCAAAATGAAATGTGTGTACATTTTCATTGCATATGTGTGCTTTATTGGTGTACAGTCCACAGTGTGCATGTCCCAGAGACACACAGTGCCCCAAGTGCAGTCTCCATGTGATACACACCAGCCGTGTGTGCTAGAAGCAGTGGTCGATGATAGTTTGGCGCATTGCACGCCCCTCCTGTGCATCGCCTCCTCCACAGGGTGCCACCCCATCTGCACCCTCCTCATCCTCATCGTCAGGTGGTTGCAGTTCTGCGTCAGGGGGCAGGGGCACATTCCGTCTGACGCACATATTGTGTAGCATGACACATGCCATGACGATCTTTGCCACCTTCTCATGGCGGTACAGCAGTGCCCCACCAGACCTGCTGAGGCATCGGAACCGTGCCTTCAATAGGCCGAATGTCTGCTCTAAGACCACACGTGTACGTGTATGTGCACGGTTGAAGTCCTCCTCGTGCTGGTTCTGTGGGTTCCGGACTGGTGTAAGGAGCCACCTCTTCAGGGGATAGCCTGCATCACCTGTATGTAGGCGAGAATGTATGTGTCAGTCATGTCGTCTGATCAAGAACATGATGTGCCACCATGGCTTGCATCCAACTGTTACTTTGGCTCACTTCTACATGCACTAATTGATTCACGCAATGCAACCAGTATATGCTCATGGCTCCCATGGCCTGTTTTGCATGCCATCACCCAATGTATGCAGAGGGGTTGAGTGCATTGTGAGTGCCCATCCACTGTGTCCGTTCATGCCGTTTGGTTAGTTGGCCTGGCACATGTCCTGTGATGGCAATGCGCACATCATTGCAACATTGCTGTGGCCCTCATCATGACCCCAGTGAGCAATGCTGATGTAGACAGGGACATTGTGGGGGCCCTGCTGTCTATGTAATGGTGTGTTGATGTTTCTGTCCGTCATGTGCCTCCTTCGTGGGCAGTTATGGGGGACAGGCCTATTGGTTGATGGTGTTTGGTGACGTGCATGTAGGTGCTTTTCATTGTTGACAATGTGGTCTGATTTGGTAGAATGCACTTGCAGATGGTTGTGTCATGGTTGGGACACAACCTCATTCACATGGTAGGGCTACATACATTGCCTATTGGCTTTACTGGTGTTGGGTGGAGTATGGGTTGCTCCAGGGTATCCTCTGTCTCCGTTCTCTCTGCTACTTACAGCCAGGTGGAGTATGCATCACCCCCCCCTTTCAGCCAGGTGGAGTATGCATCACCCCCCCCCCTTTCAGCCAGGTGGAGTATGCATCATCCCCCCCCCTTTCAGCCAGGTGGAGTATGCATCATTCCCCCCCTTTCAGCCAGGTGGAGTATGCATCATTCCCCCTCCCCTTTCAGCCAGGTGGAGTATGCATCATCCCCCCCCCTTTCAGCCAGGTGGAGTATGCATCACCCCCCCCCCTTTCAGCCAGGTGGAGTATGCATCATTCCCCCCCCCCTTTCAGCCAGGTGGAGTATGCATCGGTTCGTCATTCACCTGCCCACTTCCATGACATTGGACTCACCGAGTAGCCATGATCTTGGGCCTGCATGTAGCTCCATGTAGCGTGGTATTGTGGAGTTCCTCAGGACCATAGAATCATGGGTTGATCCGGGGAATCGGGCACAACAATGTGTGATGATCTTGTTGGAGTCACAGACCATTTGCGCGTTGATTGAGTGGAACTGTTTCCGGTTGCGGTACGGTACCTCCATGGCACGTGGAACCACCAATTCCACATGGGTGCAGTCGATGGCACCAATGCAACCAATGTATGCCGGCTAGTGCATGGAAACCCACTTTGGTGTTTGCCATCTCCTGGGCAGTCCGTGGTAATGAGATGTGGTCGTCTGTGTGCTTGAGGAGGGCATCAAGCACTTGGATGAGTGTTCGTGAGAATAATGGTTGTGAAATGCCATGCAAGTGCCCCACTGTGTGCTGGTAGGTGCCTGTGGCCAGGAAGTGGAGTACAGACACTACCTTCAGTAGGGGTGGGATGGCGGTTGGAGTTTCTATCATGCTGACGATGTCGTTGTGTGTCATGTCTACGATGGCGGTGATGGTGTCCCGGTCCAAACGGTACAGGGTGTGGATCTGCTCAGCATTGAGGTTGAATGGATTGGCTCTGATGCGTGGGATTGGGGGTTGCCTGCGTGGTGGCACTGGCTGTGCTGGTGGGGCTTGCTGGGCCTGCCTTGCCCTCCTTCTCCTCCTGCGTCTCCTCTGTGCTGCCTGTTGTTGTTGTTGCTGTTGTAGCACTTCCATTGCTATCAGGTCCCCCAGCCCCAACATTGCTAGTCGTATTGGTATCATTGTGGAGTGTGACTGGGTGTGGTAAGGGGTGGGGTGTGCTCTTTTTGTACTTCCTGAGTCTGTATTGCCTTCACCTGTGCTGTTTCTGTGCACCTGTGGCAGCTGCATTCACTTTACATGGCCCTTTACGGTTGGTTTGTGATGGCGTAATTAGCACCATGACGGTAAGGTACTTAACGGGCTGGGTGATGGCGTTAGGTGCATGTCCGCTTGGGTCGGCATTCGCGTACCTTTCCGCCATGGCGCTAAGTACGGTGTGGGAGGTCGCGTGCGCGCGCCCTTGGCGCAGTTAGCGGCAGCGTTAACTACGATGCCGCTAATGGCATCGTAGTTAACGGTCACGGGTCATGATCGGACCTGGTGGTAAACGATGGCGGTAACCATTTACCGCCATCGTTTTTCACTTAGCGCCAGGGTCGTAATGAGGCCCTTTGTCTAGTACATCTTCCCTTCAAACAATATTCCTTATGTTATGATTCTTTCAGTTGATCACACCTGTCCTGCCTTTTACAGTGACTGCAAAGTTCGATGGGTCTTTATTCTACACTGCAAGTTTCACTTTAGGCTAGAGTCCCTCAAGGTTGTTGCAAACACTTCACTGGAGTTGTGATCTTTAAAGAATTCAGGCCCACACACAGTGGCATAGTGGGAGCCCCTGCAGCACCCACAATGTGGGTTCCTGCCTACCCATGCCCTGGGGGGACAGAGACTTTAGAAATAAATACTTACTTTCTGAAATACGAGTGCAAGCATTCAGACTTTAGTTAGAAATGATTCCTTTTTCAGCGTGAGATTGAGCACACTGCCTCCATCTCATGCCACAAAGGAATTATTTCTTTCTAAAGTACTGAGACTTCAGAAAGAAATTATTTCTTTTGCGGCAACGAGATTGGTGTACCGGATCTGGAGTGCCTCCAACCCGCACGCCGCAAGGGAAATCATCTATTATTCCTTTTGTGGCATGAGATGAAGGCCCTCCAGCTCCAGAGCACCTC
Organism: Ambystoma mexicanum; assembly: GCF_040938575.1. Taxonomy (NCBI): domain Eukaryota; kingdom Metazoa; phylum Chordata; class Amphibia; order Caudata; family Ambystomatidae; genus Ambystoma; species Ambystoma mexicanum. Next base: position 635,650,958 of record NC_090941.1, read on the forward strand.
TTTCTAGAGCCACAAAATAAATAATTTCGTTTTTATGTGGTGCGAGATGGTGGTACTCCAGTTCCACTGCACATGCCAGGACCCAGGAAGCTCTCTCTGCTTCAGAGCTTCCTGGTTCCTTTCTGCTTGAAGAGCAGGAGCCACTGCCAGAGGCCTCCTGGAGAGGAGTCCCTCAGGGACTGGGCAACTGGAAACAGGCAAGTGTGTGTGCATGCAAGGGTGTTGTATTTTTATGGTATACGTTTGTATGTATATATGTATGCTTATGGGCATACAAGGGTGTGTATAAGTATTATGAACACAGTGTGTGTGTGTTTGTGTGTGTGTGTGTGTGTGAATAAGTAAATGTATGATGTATGGATGGCTGAGTGCGTGTGTGAATTAGTGAGTGTATGATACATAGGTGTGCATGTGAATGAGTGAGTGAAGTATGTATGTAAATGAGGGAGGGAATGTTGTGTGAATGTGTATGTGACTGCGCATGTGGTTGGTCGAGAAGGTTATTTTATTGGGTGTGGGCAGAGGCAGTAGAGGGTGGGTGAGGGTTCAGGTATGGTGGAGTGCTACTACTGCATTTTTAGATAACGTTCATGAAAACGCAAACATGATATGTGTTATTATGTAGCTAGACTGGCCTTTTGGTGCAGCCAGTCTAGCCATTTCTTAATGTGGCATGACATTTTTACTGGGCATCTATTAAAAAGCAAACATGTTAATGTATGCATGCACACCTAATTAAAAAATATTCTATCCTGAAATCTCAGGGTAAATTAAAGAAAACTCTGGGTGCAGGGGAGGAATACAGACCCTGACACAAGGTCTACACAATACACAATAAGTACAACATGTCTATAAATAAGACACTCCCGTCCCCTGCACACCTTTGTAGCTGAACATAAAGTCAACAATTTAGCCAAAATAGTCAATGTAATTTGTATAATCAGTCAAAGTGCAATGTTCACATATACATAGGCTTCAATATATTCAGTGTCATCCTTTTTTTTAACTTTTATTTTTGTTGGCAGAGGCATATCGCATACACATACATCAGAACAACCAATGAGTTCAATATCTATGTATATAATACAGTGGTATAGAAAAAACAATGATACGACAACAGGTGGGGAGTAAAGCATCACGGTGTATCATAGTGCATCAACACATCAACGAGAGGTCTGGGAGAGATCATCCACTGAGGAGGCCTCGTCCAGGCTATGCAGGTAACTGTTGAAAGCAGACCAAATGTTTTTAGGGCGGGAGTGACCTGGGATCATGCTAATGTACTCCTCTTCACAATTGCGGGACCAGGTGAGTAGGTTTAGCCACTGGTAGAATGAGGGGAGAGAAGAACTCTTCTAGTTCTGCAGAACACACTTCTTGGCCACTGTGCAGGCCACATTCAGAAATGGTGCCATACTTTTAGCTCCCTCAGCCTGCCACACCCCGAACAAAACACCCATCGGGTCTGGGCCAATCACAATGTCACAGATTCCAGATAGTGACTCCTCCAGAATCTTGCCCCAGAATACCGCCAAACTCGGGCATTCCCAGAACATGTGTAGATGATCAGCGCCCTCTGTACCACATCGAGGGCATGTTTGCAGGGCGGTACGAGCAAACCCGGAAATACTGTGCGGGTGTAATATATTCTGTTTAGCAATTTGTATTGTATGGTTCGGTAGCAAAAGTTGAAGGGGACTCTGTTAGTGTGTGAGCACATTTTCTCCCATAAGTAGTCAGAGAGTTCCAGATTCAGCTCGGTCGCCCTGTCATCCCAGGCCCTGGAGGGACGGAGCGGGGCTCCCATAAGGAGAAGCTTGTATAGTGACGAGACCACACCCCGGGCGCCACCCGAGTTAGCAATATAGGCAATCCCTGGGGAGTCAGGGGGCTCGTTAGGAAAACCAGACCAAGCAGTTCAGAAGGCGGCGCAGAGTCTATAGAACTGCAAGCGTTCCAATGCTGAACCTGAATGGCCCGGCTTCCACGTTTATGGAGTTATAAACTGCCCATCTGGGTAAAAGTCAGTTAGAGTGAGATACCCCAGAGCCTCCCAGTGTCACGTCAGGGCCGTGTCGTGTGTGGGTTTCAGCCCAGGAAATCTCCAGGCGGGGAGCCACTTGTAATATGGCTGTTGTTCGGCGCAGGCCTTGAATATTCGGCCCCAAGCGTGCACAGTGGTTCGGACCGGGTCAATGGGCGAGTCAGGTACATACTGTTGGTGTAGTATTAATGACATTACATTAGTGCCTGCTACTGCCAAAATTTCCAACTTGACATGGGGGCGAGGCGGGGGCCCAGGATACCAATAAAAGGCGAATTGCGCGTGTGACGCAAGCCAGTACCGCAGCAGGTCAGGGGCGGTGAATCCCCCTCTATCGTAGGGGAGTGTCATGTCAGACCATTTTTTGCGCACAGCGGCAGAGTGCCATAAGAACTGTGCGCACAGTTTGTGCAGTCTTGTAAAATATTTTCCCCCTGGCCAGACAGGTACATTACTGAATATATATAGCAGCTTGGGGAGCAGTACCATCTTAATAAGGGAGAGTCGCCCGACAAGAGACAATGGAAGGGAGCGCCATCGCGCCATTTTGGCTTCAGCTTGCTGTGCCACGGCCAGGTAGTTGTTTGATAGCAACGCGTCCCTGGTCAGGGACACCTGGACCCCCAGGTACTTAATCCCATCGGGTGACCAGCGGAGTGGATACTCAGTGGCAGGTTGTTGGGTGGAATTGGTGAGTGGGAAGAGCTCAGATTTAGTGTAATTTATGGTGAATCCAGAGTGTGTACCTGTAACGCTCACCTGGCTCCCACGGAGGTGCTGACCTGGTCTGGATTGCTGTGACCTCTTCAAGCATGATGTGCAGGATTCAAAACACTGACTGAACTGGACCCCCAAATCTGGTTTGTCTGGCCCGTAGAAAAATCTTTCTGTAGGTGGAGAAAGGGGATTAACTGACTGCAGAGTATTGTGATTGCTTCCCACCTCCCCGTTGCTCTACTCTGACCACCTCTGAAATCCCCAATCAAGGCTCACCTTAATGTTTGAATGGATGAGCTCTCCATCCTGCTTCTGGTGCAGGGGCGCGTATTTGACCAGTTACTTAAATGGTTTCGGAAGGCGAAATGCCATAAGTATGCAGTTTAAAAAGTTTCAGAGTAGAGTCTTCTCTTTGTTTGCTTTTCTTAACCTGCGATCTGTCCTTATTTTCAGGTGCAGAGTGGAAGTGATGCTTCGAGGGATATTGCCGGAGATAAACTCAGGTGAGTTCGTGATAAAATGATCCCTTTAAATGTCTTTGAATCCCTCTAGTAATGTCTTTCTTTTTTCCCCTTAGGGGCCGGGGTGCGGTACCAGGCCAAGAAGTGGCGCCGACCCGAAATGAGGAGTGGTTCCGTCAAATATGGCCAGGTAAGTCTTGTGACGGAAAATCAGGCTTTCCTCATTTGTTCCTCCTGCTCACCTTTTGTCTCCTCTTCTCCCCTGCAGGTGCAGAGATGTGGCGGAATGCCCAGAAGGTCGCAGTGGATAGTGAAGAGCCCACGAGGCAGGTGAGTGATGCGCGGCGCTGCAACAAGTAGCGCAATGCTTTTAAAGAATGTCTATCTTCAGGATCGCTGGCGTGATGGTTCCGGACACAGGTAGGAAGTTAGATTAAGTTCTTGGTTTTCACCTTTTCTCTTCCCTTCCTTCCTTTCAGGTATCCCAAGATCGAGGCTGGCGTGGCTGGAGGCAAGATGCAGGAGCAGGCACGGTGAGCGTTCAGCTGCTAGATGCAGAGCAACGCGAAGCACGTGTGGCAGTCCGGGCGTGGTTTAAATAGCCTTGGAAGAAGTTCCAGGTAAGTATTCTTCCACGGTCCCCACCCAAGTAAAATAGTTCCTTTGATAAAATAGTCCCTCCTAAGCCTCATTTGGCTTGAGGCTTCATGCAGCATGGTCTGCGTCAGTTAAGTGCACCAAACACCCTCTTTTATGAGCGCCAGGACTGATATCCAACATGAGCCTGGCGCCAAAGGCGCCAGGACAAAGTCCAAAGAGCCCCTATTAGGGGCCGCTGGGCTTTTACCCGAGGGGATGATGCCTGCTCCCGGGGGTGCTGGGCCTGTCCTGGTGCTCCGGGGGTAGGCATCATGACAGCACTCCCCCCCAAGGCCCCTCCCAAGGTCGTTCCCTCTGGAGGTTTCGGTTTGTCTGGGAAATCCCGATGGAACTTTTTTACCAGCCGAGGTGCATGTACGTGGTTGCTGGGTTCCCAAGACCTTTCCTGAGGCCCGTACCCTTTCCAATCAATTAGATAGAAAAGTTTTGATTTTGAAATTTTAGAATCCAAAATGTTTTTCACCTCGAATTCAGGCTCCCCATCTATCTGAATTGGTTCTGGTGGCTTTATTAATCTGGTTCCTGGTTGCACTGGTTTCAAAAGTGACACATAAAAAACAGGATGAATCTGCATGTTAACTGGCAGATCGAGCTTGACTGCCACTGTATTAATCATAGCTTTGATCGAATAAGGGCCCAAATACCTAGGATTAAAAGTTTGAGGTCCCTTGAGCAATAAATGTTTGGTAGCCAACCATACTTGGTCTCCTATTTGGTATGAAGGCGACTCCTTCCGATGCAGATCTGCATTTTTCTTGTATTTTTCTTTCGCTTGTTGCAAATGGGCAGTTGCATTCTTGAATGCTTGAGTTATAGTGGAATGCAAATGGTCTACTGCGGGCATTTCAAGGCTCAGAGGAGAGTCCAGGTCTGAAGTATGGGGGTGATGTCCATATAGGGTGTAAAAGGGGTTTTGTTCAGTTCCAGAGTGCACCGAGTTATTGTATGCATATTCGGCCACCCATAACAAATCCTTCCAATTTCCCTCCGATTGGTGCAACATAAACCGTAGGTATTGTTCAAGGGTCTGGTTCGTTCTCTCCGTCTGACCATCGGTCTGTAGGTGATGGCTGGTTGAGAGTCTTACGTCGATTTGTGCCAGTTGACAACACCTTTTCCAAAAATGTGAAATAAACTGGCTTCCCCGGTCAGAGACTAATATGGACTGGAATCCATGCAAGCGGATGATATTTTCGAGGAATTCCTTAGCAAGGACAGAAGCTGAAGGTAATCCTTTCAACGGAATAAAATGAGCCATTTTAGAAAATAGATCCACCACAACCAGAATAGTATTGTATCCATTACAAGGGGGCAGGTCCGTGATAAAATCTAGTGACAAGGTGTGCCAAGGCGCTGGTGGAATGTCTAAAGGCTGAAGAAGACCGGCGGGTTTTGTCTTTTGGCCTTTGTTTTGGGAGCAAACTCCACAGGACATCACAAAAGATTTAATATCCTTTCGCCAGGAAGGCCACATGAATTGTCGTTTAATTTTTTCCTCAGTTTTGGCAATGCCAGGATCTCCTTCCATCAGGGTATCATGATGACGGGAAATAGCCAGTTCTTGTAATTCCTTTTCTGGCAGAAATAAGCGTTCTTGGAAGTAAGGTAGGCCATCGTTGACCGAAAAGTAAGACCCCCTTTGGATCCAATCCTGCAAGGCGGTAGAGTCCAGGAGTTGTTTTACTCGTGCTTGAATGTCTTCAAAGGTTTGTAAGGAGGTTAATCCCAAAATTCTTTGTTCGGGAATGATCGGCACAGGTTCTGAATTAGTGTCTATTTCTCCCATTCCTATTCTAGATAGTGCGTCTGCTTTGCCATTCTTACAGCCGGGATGGTAAGTGATTACGAAATCAAACTCAGCAAAGAACAAAGCCCATCGGAGCTGACGTGATGATTGAGCCTTGGCAGTCTTTAAATATTGTAAATTTCGGTGATCAGTGATCACAGTGATGGTGTGCCTGGCGCCAAGAAGATAATGCCGCCAAGCCTTAAAGGCGGACTTAATGGCTAATAATTCCTTATCGGTAATTGCATAATTTACCTCAGGCGGTGAGAACTTTCTGGACCAAAATGCTACAGGATGCAGTTGGTTGGTTTCAGGGTCTCTCTGAGACAGGACAGCTCCCATGGTTAAACTGGACGCGTCAGTTTCGACTATGTATGGGAGATCGGGTCGCGGGTGCTTCAAAATAGGTGCAGACGGGAATTTATCTTTCAATTCCTGAAAGGCCTGTTCGGCTTCCTTGGTCCATTCAAAACGTTTATTTTTCCGCAAAAGTGCAGTGATGGGTTGTACTACACGTGAAAATTCCGGAATAAATCTGCGATAAAAATTGGCAAAACCAAGCATGCTTTGGACCCCTTTTACCGAGCTAGGAGATGGCCATTTGAGGATGGCCTCCACGTTCCGTGAGTCCATTCGGACCCCATTAGGTGTCAGGATGAATCTAAGAAACTCCACCTCGGTGGTGTGGAAAACACACTTTTCCAGCTTAGCAAACAGTTTGTGCTGGCGCAATTTCTCAAGGACGGCCCGGACATGCTCTCTGTGATCAGATTCCGAAGAGGAGTACACAAGAATGTCATCGATATATACGACAACACAAACATCGATAAGTTCCCGAAGGACATCGTTCATGAAGAATTGGAAGGCAGCAGGCGCGTTGCACAACCCAAAAGGCATCACCTGGTATTCGAATAAACCATATTTTGTACAGAAGGCCGTTTTCCATTTGTCGCCTTCTTTTACTCGCACCCGATGATAAGCCCCCCGGAGATCTAACTTGGTGTATACGCAAGCGTCCTTCACCTGGTCAAGGAGTTCAGGGATCAAAGGCAGAGGGTAACGGTTTTTAACTGTTATCTGGTTCAATGCGCGGTAGTCGATACAAGTTCTAAGGTCGCCTTATTTTTTGGGAACAAAGAACAAAGCCGAGGATGCCAGGGATTTTGACGGGCGAATAAAACCATTGGCTAGGTATTGATCTAAATATTGTCTCAAATGCTGGTTCTCAGGTTCAGTAAGGGCATAAATCCTGCTACAAGGGGGTTGTGCACCGGGCACCAGATCAATTTGGCAATCGTACGATCTGTGGGGGGGTAACGTGTTGGCCTGTTCCTTTTGGAAGATGTCTGAAAGTCTTGGTATTCCGGAGGCAGTTGCATGGAGACAGAGGTTACAGATGCTAGACTAATCTTCAGAATTTCTGGGTAGCAGGTTTGTGTTACCGGTCCTGAGGCAATTTCAGTTCCATCGACTGTGGTGATGACATCTTTGCTGGTTTTTGGACGCAGAGGGAGGTTAATCCTAGAGACCAATTCACGATCCACATAGTTTCCTATAGCCTCACTATCGATGTATGCCTTTATTGCATGCAACCGCTTAGGCTGTTCCGGATCTACGAGAACCATTGGCACAATGAAATGCGAGGTCTGAGAGTTAGTTTTCAAGCTCGGCAAGCGGACCCCTATGCTTGTCGGACGGAGTCGTTTCCCGAAACAGAGTCTTCATGGTTTTTATCAGCGGCTTCTACCACCTTCTTGGGCGGTTTTGCCGGGCAATCTCGTAGAAAGTGTCCAGAGTTCCCACAATAAAGCATAATTTTAACTGCCGCCTCCTTTCACGTTCTTTTTGGGTTAAAGGTCCTCTAACCCCTCCAATTTGCATAGGCTCGGAGACATTGGCACCCTTGGGAGTGACGTGGGTCTTGACCAACACCCGGGTTCCAAACTTGGACCGATCCGCTTTTCGGTTTTGGAGCCTGTGATCCAATTGGACCACTAAGTCTATATATTCTGTGCATTCTTGGGGCGGATTTACAACTTGGGCCAAGACATCTTTAAGTTCTCCGCGTAGACCCCGATAGAATAATGTGATTCTTTTATCCTCTGGCCACCCAGTTTCCACGATTAGTCTGTTAAAGGTTGCTATGTAGGAGAGGAGTTCTTGGTTGCCTTGTCGCAGGGATAGAAGTTCATCATCCAGAGCTTGTCCCTGAGAATGTCGAGCAAATAATCTCTCCATGCTTGCTTGAAATCCTTGGAAATCCTGGAGGATTGGGTCATCTTGAGTAACCAGTGGTACAGACCAATCGGCAGCACAGACGCTATGGTATGACAACACAAAAGCTACCTTGGTCTGGTCATTAGGGAAGGCCCCAGGTCTGCATAGGAAGTGCAAACAACATTGATTCATGAATACGGCAAACTGTTTGGGGTCCCCAGCAAAGCGTTCAGGTGGGGCCAGCAGCATATTTCCAGGTAGATTGATTTGCACAGGGTTACTTGAAGCTACAGGAACAGAATTCCACCCGGAACCAGGTAGAGGGGTTTGCCCAGCTTGACCTTGCAATACCTGCCTAGCCAGGTCATCAGTTTGTTCCTTAGATACGATTAGTTCCCTCCTGAGGGCATTAGTCTCTTGACGAGCGGCATGTACTTCGGCCCGTAATTCCCCCAGTAATTGGGCCAACATATCAGTCTCAGAAGTTTCCATAGCGCCTGGGTGGGAATTTGTAGGAAGGCTTTGCGTTCTGTAACGCTCACCTGGCTCCCACGGAGGCGCTGACATGGTCTGGATTGCTGTGACCTCTTCAAGCGTGATGCGCAGGATTCGAAACACCGACTGAACTGGACCCCCAAATCTGGCTTGTCTGGCCCGTAGAAAAATCTTTCTGTAGGTGGAGAAAGGGGATTAACTGACTGCAGAGTATTGTGATTGCTTCCCACCTCCCCTTTGCTCTTCTCTGACCACCTCTGAAATCCCCAATCAAGGCTCACCTTAATGTTTGAATGGATGAGCTCTCCATCCTGCTTCTGGTGCAGGGGCGCGTATTTGACCAGTTACTTCACTGGTTTCGGAAGGCGAAATGACGTAAGTATGCAGTTTAAAAAGTTCCAGAATAGAGTCTTCTCTTTGTTTGCTTTTCTTAACCTGCAATCTGTCCTTATTTTCAGGTGCAGAGTGGAAGTGATGCTTCGAGGGATATTGCCGGAGATAAACTCAGGTGAGTTTGTGATAAAATGATCCCTTTAAATGTCTTTGAATCACTCTAGTAATGTCTTTCTTTTTTCCCCTTAGGGCCCGGGGTGTGGTACCAGGCCAAGAAGTGACGCCGACCCGAAATGAGGATTGGTTCCGTCAAATATGGCCAGGTAAGTCTTGTGACGGAAAATCAAGCTTTCCTCATTTGTTCCTCCTGCTCACCTTTTGTCTCTTCTTCTTCCCTGCAGGTGCAGAGATGTGGCGGAATGCCCAGAAGGTCGCGGTGGATAGTGAAGAGCCCACGAGGCAGGTGAGTGATGCGCGGCGCTACAACAAGTAGCGCAATGCTTTTAAAGAATGTCTATCTTCAGGATCGCTGGCGTGATGGTTCCGGACACAGGTAGGAAGTTAGATTAAGTTCTTGGTTTTCACCTTTTCTCTTCCCTTCCTTCCTTTCAGGTATCCCAAGATCGAGGCGGGTGTGGCTGGAGGCAAGATGCAGGAGCAGGCACGGTGAGCGTTCAGCTGCTAGATGCAGAGCAACGCGAAGCACGTGTGGCAGTCCGGGCGTGGTTTAAATAGCCTTGGAAGAAGTTCCAGGTAAGTATTCTTCCACGGTCCCCACCCAAGTAAAATAGTTCCTTTGATAAAATAGTCCCTCCTAAGCCTCATTTGGCTTGAGGCTTCATGCAGCATGGTCTGCGTCAGGTAAGTGCACCAAACACCCTCTTTTATGAGCGTGGCACCTATGGCGCCAAGACTGATGTCCAACATGAGCCTGGCGCCAAAGGTGCCAGGAAAAAGTCCAAAGAGCCCCTATTAGGGGCCGCTGGGCTTTTACCCGAGGGCATGATGCCTGCTCCCGGGGGTGCTGGGCCTGTCCTGGTGCTCCGGGGGTAGGCATCATGACAGTACCTATGCGAGTGATGTCACGCAAAATTGGATCTAGGTGGGTAGCGGGGTCTCTGATGAACAATAACACGTTATTCGCATAGAGCGAAATTATCTCAGGAGTGTCTTTCACCCATATCCCCCTGCGTGAGTGGCGTGCCCTAATGTGGTCAACCATTGGCTCTATCACCAGGGAGGAAGAGGATCGGGAGAACGGGCAGCCCTGTCGGGTGCCTCCGAAGAGTGGGATCAGGCCCGATGTTAGGGAGTTGACTCGAACTCTGGCCACTGGAGAAGTATATAGTAACTTAATTTATCTAATCATGTTGGGCCTGATGCCCATAGTTTCCAATACCAGCCACATGTACTTCTAGGACACCATATCGAATGCCTTCTGGGCATCGAGTGTGACTGCAACTGCATTTGCACCCTGGTCGATCTGCGCCATGACATTGAGCAGCCTTCTGATGTTATGGGAAGTGGATCTCCCATGTACGAAGCCTGATTGGTTGTCATGGACATGTATGACATGACTGGAAGGAAGCGGTTAGCAATGACTTTGGCGAGGATTTTAGTGTCCAGATTCATTAGAAAGAGGGGCCTGTAGGACCCGCACTCATCGCTGGGTTTGCCGGGTTTGTGGCCTTCGCAAATTTGTCCATGGCACCCACCTTACCGGCCCCTCTGGATCTGTTAGGCATAACAGGCGTGGTAGCAGGAGCGCAGGCGGGCGAAGCCCAACTCAGATTAAAGAGTAGGAGTGTGGGGCCAAATTTGTGCCCAGTGGCCTCAAGACTCTGCAGTGAAGAGGGAGTAGGGGTAATCAGTGGCACAGCAGTTGTATACGTGGTTTAAGTGCTGATGAGGCTGCTATATGGACACCATGGGGTCGGTGGTACGAGCTGCCCTCTAATGTAAGGGATGGCAGGGCGATGAAGGGTTGCGCTATCACGCTGCCAGGGCGATGTTTGGCATGATGAAAGAAGTGGGATGCCTTCCGGATTCATATCACAGTATGAAGGAGGTGGTGTTATTTTGGGCACCTTAGCTGATGGATGTAGACTAGATAGGATCCACAAGCCTGCAGTTACTGTCGGGCTTCAGTTGACACTGGACCCCAGGGCCGATTCTGGCAGGGCCAATGACAGGCGGAGCGGTGGGATGCCCACCAGGCAGGAGTGTAGTGGCCAAAATGAGATGCAGCTACAGGAAGGCCTGGGGAGAAGTGGCTGAACACAATGGGGCCCGTAGCCCAATACAAATGGTAAAGCCACCAACACCATTGGGACCCAGGAATCAGGTGGGCCAGGGCCTGCGGTCCAGTCCAGTCAATGAGGTGGTCATAGCACCGGGAAAGCACCTGCGTGTGTGCAGCAGCGCGCAGATGTTTTATGTTGGAGAGTCAGCCACCCCCTCCCCAGCTCCTCACCTGCCCCGCGAGCCCAGACCTCGGCCCGCGGGGTATGCCGCCGGATCCCGTGGCAGTCAGCAACCAAGGTGTGGGGACTTAAAGTGGCTCCAGGTCATCAGGTGCAGTGGTCTCGGAGGCAGTCTGATGCCAGCAGGACCCCACTGTCCTGCGGTTAGCAGGGTCGGCCGGCCAGGCCACGGCATCGCAGAGCAGGAAGAAGGGGCGGTCCAGAGTGCCAGCCCAGGCAAAGCCTCAGCCCCCCGGTGCAATGCGGCCAAATGACAGGGACGCTGCGGCACTCGGGGGGGACACAACCACAGTCGCCCGCAGGGATCAAGTGGCAGGGGCGGGCGGGCACCATCCACACGCGCCACCAACGAGCGGCGCAGCCTCCTGGGGAGGTGGCTCCCAGCAAGATCTCCAGCAGCGCCAAGGCCCACACCCACGATTCGGCCCCAACTATAACAGGGCACAGCAAGTCGCCCAGAGCTCGATTCGAGCCGAAAACAGAGCGAGGGAGGCAGTATGCTGTCAGCAGCGAACTGGATCAATTTGGAGTGATGAGCGTAGCGTGGTCCACCGATGCAGTCGGATTTTGGTCCACCCTTCACGGAGCTCCACGGCTAGGCAGCCATTTACGGGCTGCTCAACAGCGCCCACCCTATTCAGTGTCATCCTTAATACATATTCCACTTAGAAAAATACAATTCATACTTGAAAAGATACAAAGAAAAGTATATTGTACAAAGAATATTATACTAAGAAGACAAATGTTCCTCAATCTGAAATCTTTGTTTTCTCTGGCCCAACGCGATTCATGGGGTGACGACTTCTTCAGGAGCAAAACAATTTCTGTAACCACATATATAAATTATCCATATCAGACCCCTACTCCCTTAGATTATACAGTTATAGTCACAGACATCATTTTAATCAACCATCACTGGGGCGCCTTGACCACATTGGTGTTTGTACTCCAAACATTTATCGTAAACTCCATCTTTATCTCGAAGCACCAGTGCCATTCCAGAGTACTATTAAGTTACCCCGAGATAAGCAATCCAATTCATGTGCTAGTGCTCAGTGACTATCCTCACTCTATAATACTGTTCCACTATATTCAAAGAAGGGTGACACCTCTCACTCCGTGATAAGTTTCTCATTAAATTTCACATACCTTTGGCCTGGTATCCGGGCACCAGTATCAAGTAAACATAGATCACGGAGAAAGTGAAGTGAGATCTAATCAAACCATTTTAAGACCATTCACTTTTTGAAAGAATGTCGAAGCCACAGCATCCTATCCCTACCTGTAGTCCAGTTAGACATCTAGGTGCTGCAAAGCAGATAGGTTAAAGTTCGATGTGTAACAATGAGCCTCCAAGATCCTCTGCGTGTAGGCTTCCCGTGCTTCACTCTCTTATTGTCCTGTAACAAAAGATTATGTTTAGTGATAACTTCTCTGTACCTAACACTCTGCAGTTCCTTCCCACTTTTAACTGATGCATGGATACTATAATCTCATAGCTCATCATTACCTGATGTTCCGAAAATCTTTATTCAAATTCAGCCTTCTACTGATGTATCCTCTCGGCATACGGATCTAAGCTGCTTCTCCTTCTCACAGTGCCTCACGTGATGAAACACAGTTAACCGCACTGAAGTAGGAAACCATGCATCTGTTTCGGTCCAGCCTGATAGCAATCACCTCTTTCATTCCAAAATAGTCAAATATCAGTCCTTGTGAACAATAAATGAGGTCTCTGCAGTAGGTTTACACTCCACACATATATTGTTCCAATGTTAGTTCAATGGAAGAAAGGTTGCTCTCCGCATAATTGTCCACAGTAGTGTACAGACAGCATTCTGTGCAGTTTATATACATGAAACTTCTACCTGCCTTGTACCTTGGCTGTCTGCTCTGCGGCTTCCATATACATTGTAAAGTCTCATTCATGAAACGTCGACCAGCTGTATAATGTGAAATCTCATTCATACAGCTTCTCAAAGTAGTGTATAGACTTCAAACCACATAGTGTGACACCATGTATTCAACTGTGTTTATCTCTATCAGCTAGAGTACTATTATTAAAATATCGTTATAAAGCTGTTCCAATGCAGTCACTATCTTTATGTTTAAGCGCAGTCAAAAATATGACTGACCTCATTCTGGGTATTAGTGCATACCTACATCTCCTCCTGTACTCAAGCTGTACTAATATTTCCAATCTCAAAATGTCATTTACCCATATTTCCAATCCACCAAATGTTTATGTATCACATCAAGCAATGTCGGTCATATGGTATATCGAGCCATATACCGATCTCTACTGTAGTAGTCTGTCCATCAGTTAGCTCTGCAACCAAGAGTATAGTATTGAATGCATATTTATTTAACCTGATGTCCACCTCTCTGTTCATCATATTTGGGTGGCTCCTTGTTAAACCTTCTAGATCATTGCTCTTCATGTCATCTCGCTCTTCCTTGACTGAAGCGTCATTCCATCTGTGCTACACCTCTAATCTAGTCTAACTACTCTAAATGTTAGATAAAACAATTCAATGAGAAGCCCTCATTCACCCCCTTGGTTGCTGTGTGTCAAGGAGGTCTATCCAGTACATCTCTCTCTGTGTGAGAAAACACTGCAATGGAAACAGGTAGAAATGGGTGGCTGTTGAAACAGATGGTTGTGCGTGTTGCAGTGCATTTTCAAGAGCCCAAGTGCGCAACAACAAGCACTGACATTATTCCTATACTTCCAAAAAAGGCAGCAAGGCAATGTGTGTAGAGCGTGCAGAATTCGGAAATGCAGTAATATCAGCAAGAATGCTATTTGTGGGGAAAACTGTTCGTGCTGTGAAATGATAGATTCCCATTTGTACAGCACGACAATAGCACAAGTTGTAAAAAGACACAAATACACTTCTTCACAATGTACCGCGCTTTCTCCATTTCCAGACCAAATAAAAAATAATGCGCCTACATGGGTGTCTGCATATTGGGATACAAAATTATGCAGGAGATCGGAAACAGAAGCATTACCTGGTCTACTGCCTCCCTCAGCACAAACGGCACTACAAATCATGTTACATGGTGTGCATTTGTCCCTCCACAATCAACATCAATAACATTGTCAGGATCGAGCGTCACCGAAGTCTCACACAGACAAATCAAAAGCATTCACTTCATTGTAGGTGCTCCAGATGCATACAAAACCACATGATAAACTCCACACATAACTCCCACCGGAATCTGTTTTCCATTCAATGTGAAGTAATGTATGTGCAATTCACCCACAAAGCATACGCTGTGACTCTATACAACACTCAGCCATAAGCTCACCCTCTGCATTTAGGTCGACAAATATACAGTGTACCACAATCTGTGCGTGCACTCCACACCTAGAAAGCTTATTGCGTGTGTCCTCCACAGTCAAATATAAGATGGCCATGTGCAAAAGGGGCGTATGTTACACGTACAACCCTGCAACTGTTGCGATGTCCGTGGACTTTTCCAGGTGTGCACGCGTGGGAGTAGGGGAATAAATGTCAACCAGGATAGGGGATGGATGTCCTTTGTAGTGGTGGCTCTTAAAAAAGCAGTTTTTTTTATTTTTTAAAACAGCTTCCACAGTAACAACTCTTTTTTCAGGCTTTTATAATTGGTTTTATTTGTTGCACTGCGCCTCACATTCTTACAATAGCATCTTCAGTGCAGCCTGTAGATTGGAAAACAAAGTGTCATTGCCACTGGGCGACAATGAAATGCCATTTCCATTGAGAAGGTGCACATTTCGATAACCACGCGAAAATGCACACATGCTTCTGTTGATAAAACACCTTCCTACCTCTGGCTGCTGACAACATTCATTGTGATAGTTATATACTGGAGTTGGAGGTATACATGAGAAAAGCACCTTCGCAGTGACAAAAATGTGCTGCACTTCTTTCATCATCTTTTTGAGTTGACGGTATACACTTGCACAAGCTATGGAACCCAAAAGCAATTCTCCACAGTGCACTACCACAACATGTAAAGTACTTAAAGTGGCCACTCATCGACATTCTGCAAGCAAATGGTCATAAGTGCGGACAGGGACACTGCACCACAAAGCCTCCACTTCTTCCAAATTCAAATTGTCACTAAGGCCTCTTTCCAAGGCATACTGGAGCAGATCTACCACAAAGCGATCACCCACTATGAAAACTGTGCATCTCGCCATTTCTGCCAGCCTCACTACACAGAGTAATGAAACAAAATATGGCCACCCTTTCCTGTAACACACACTCTCACCACCTGATCGGACAATTGCAACAATCGCATTTCCATTGGCCAGCATGTTCAAAAGCGCAGAATATAGCACGTGCCCCCCTCAAAGTATCGTGAGAGCCGTGCCCCAGTAAATCATGCATAGTCCTTCTTCCCTTTCCACTATCCTCTTCCCACCACGCGATACCTAATAAGGATTAGGTATCGCTAAGTACTCACACACGCATCCAACAATGCCCTCCAAGACTCACAATGTCAGTTCTCTACAAGACTTCATATGTACCGTTACAAAATCAGCCTGTGTGTGCTATTATTGGAAAGCACGTCCAGTGAAAAGTTCAGTGAAACATTCCAGGAGTTATACATGCACATTCATCCACATAAGCACCCATCACCATAAAAGAAAGGTATGAACATTTTTTTGCCAGTATGTTCACAACTCTGTTATAAGTGCCTCTGTGCACACCATCTGCCTCTAAGCGTCCACTACGTGTTTAAAAAGCATACTGATGTTCCTCCCATCTCCTGCCATGAAGTGGCAATATGAGAAGCTACTAGAGCACAGCAGGCGGGTGGAGGATGCTCTGGAAAAGAACACTCAGACCAATAATGACAAACCTCAGGAGGTGAGTCTCCTGCAGCAAAAATTGCCACAGTATTTCCAATCCAGGCAGGAAGCATAGAGAGACAATGAGGCTCTCGGTGAAAAGAATGATATGCTCCACAAACAGAACGCCATGCAAGAGCAAATCATTGATACCAGTAAGGCTTTAATAGAGGAGAAAAAGAGTCAGATTTTGGCATGTCTCCAGGGAATAGGGGCTGAAAGAAATGAGGTACGAAGGGACAGAGAAACCCCTGAGCATAACACCAGGACCCCTGTCATCAGGGACTTTAACCCCTTCCGTACCGTGGACTCTGCCGCCGTCATGTCCACTGGCTCATATGAACCAATGACCACGGGGATGGAAGACTTTGGGACTGACAGATCAGCGCCTCCCAGAAATGGATGGGCGGGCATCTCAGTACAGATTCCCAAATGTTAGGGCTAGTCTCTCTCATCAGGAATACTCCAGTGAGGGAAGAATCAGGGAAATGGATCCTCAAAAATACCGCCTACCAAAGGATCAGTCTGTGAAATTTGGTGGGGAACTCCATGAAACTAGGCCCATAAAGAGTATCTTAAAGACCTCGTCCCAGCTAGGGCAGTGGGGGGGGGGTACTCAGCCAATTCTGGGAACAAGGGAGAGTCAGAAGACTCTTCTGAGCGCCACAGGCCTCAAGAAACTAGGTCCCCACATTCTGCAAGCCATTCCCAAGCTCGCAGAATCAGGGAGAGCCTAGAGGATCATATAGCCACCTCCTGTAGCAGTGCCTCTAAGTCAGAGGATGAGTGGACACGGGTGACTAAGACTACAAAGGCCAACAAAATTAAGAGGGCCCTACTGAAAGATCCCCGAAGGAAATCAAGGCTATTAGGAGCGTCTTAACTCCCTATCATAAAAATGCCAAATATTCAGTTTGGGAGCACCTCGAGCTATACAAGCAAATGATGGATACTTTCCAATTGAAAGATAGCCAGAGTTGCATTCAATATGTCAAATGGGCATTTTCCCCTGAATACTCCAGCTTCTTTGCCAAAGAAAAATGGGTCCAGAGAGATCCTAATCCATACTGGGTAAATGTGGGGACTGAGTTAAAACCGCCCATCATTGAACCCCAGAATGATTGCTTGGAAAATCACCTTGCCCAAACCAATTCTGGTGACTACCTCCAAAAAGGGGGGGGGGGCGCCCAAAATCAGAACCAGGGGAGCTCAAAACATCCCCAATATCCAACTGTCACCTTTTTCTTACAGATTCCCAAGCTCCCACACAGAATTCTGCCCAAACTACCCCTGTGTCAGAATCAAGAGTAAAGAAATTAACCCTCCCAGATTATCTTTGCCCCCTTGAGGAAAAGGAGGGAAGATTTTATGCCCTGGTCCAAATACCAGGGCAATGTACATTTTTGGCACTGGTGGACACTGGATCCCAAGCCACCCTTCTGTCAAAAAGGGCCTTTGATTAGCTGAATTCAGGAAGGGGGGGAAAGGTACCAGATCCCCCTCACCCCTCTTCCTGGACAACTTCAGAACTTCGATGGGAATGAAATTCCTGTCGAGTGGACTGCAGATTTAGACATTAAAATTGGGCAACACAAGGTGAAACACCCGGTCATAGTTGTGACTCCCGAGGGCACACCCTGTTTACTGAGGAATGACATCCTGTGTAGATTGTCTCCCCTAATAGATTGTGTAAACAAGGTCCTCTGGACCCAGACTAACCGACCAATAAAATTAAAACATAGTTTCAACCTTGTTAGTTTAAATGGCACATGCCACATTCGCCACTTTCAAAGCAACAACAACCCCGACGTGACAGTAATTGCAGTAGGACAACAAACTGGAGACAGGAAGTCCTTTTTATTTTTGAAAATCAACCTTCCTTCCAGTCTAAAGTGGCATTCCACACTGGAAGGAAATACTCTGAAATTCTATACCAATTCACAATCAGAAAATCCCACTTTTATAGTCCAAAATGATGAAAAACTAGCTCAAAGCTTTGCTGACATTCAGAAAATTGGAGAACGGTTGTTCATCCCTATTCAGTTAAATGGGGGGAAGGACTCTATTCTCGCCCGAGTGTGCATGAACAACGGTAAGAGCTTCATCAGCGAAGCCATGTTCCGAAAACTCCCAAAACATCCAGCCATTCCCACCTTTAAATTGATAGACAAATGGGAAATGGAACTGGAAACACCCAATTCCAAACATCTCCTGCCTAGCAGGTGTATGCTCAAAATTTCCATAGGCAACAAGAGCATAGTCCATGATTTTTGAGTCATTTGAGATGTGCGTGCTGTATTTTATTTAGGCAGTGACATTCTCAATCGCTTTGCCTTTAGTTTGTACCTAATAAACTTCAAGGCCTGGTCCCGATTAGCGGGTAATCCTATGGACTTTGATGATCCAGAGAAAGCATTTCGGTCAACTCAACTGCTGCCATATGCAGTTGAAGTTCAGATTGGAGAGGAAGTCACCATCCCAGAACGGACCCGACAATTCACACTTGAAGTAAAAATTAAAAGAGGACAGAAACTGCAAAATCCTGACACATATGTTCACCTAAATGCCCATTTCCAACCGCAGGGGTTGGGGTTAAACCCAACACCATTAGTCAATACAGAACACGACACCATACCAATAGTGGTGGATAACAGCGACCTTAGGAGTATCACTCTGATGCAGGCACCATTATTGGAATTGCGGTTGATGACTGACATTTTTCCCTATATTTAGGTAATGAACTGATTGGACCAATCCCCAATGACTGTTTTGACAGTGATAGCGACAATGACACAACACCAGACAGGATCTTCACCCAGCATGGCGGGAATTTCCTGGTGTATACTTCCTGCCCTTATGGTAAGAAAGAGGTGACCTGTGACTTCAGTAGGGGTGAGGTGATCTTTCAAGTCCACCAGGACTGCTTCCCCACCTGCAGCCATCAGTCCAAGTTAGTACTTTAACCAGGCACTTCTCTACCCAGCTGGAGGAGGCTGCTGAGATAGCCAAACTAGAAGTCTTTCCGGGCTTCAGGCAGATGGTTGGATAGTGAGTCAACCTAGCTGATGCCTGTGAGACTCTAGAGCAAAAGCAAAAATTGAAACAAGTTTTCTTAGATTTTCAGGATCTCTTTGTGGTGGACTCATATGACTGTAGTTGCACCGAAATCCACACAACGACAATTCCCATGGATCCTGGCAAGACTCCAGTGTTTATGAAGCAATAACGCTTGCCTCCCGCATCCATGGAGAAATAATGAAGATCCTTGAGTCCCGTGGGATAATTCGTCCAGTCCACAGCAGCTTCAATAATCCAGTGCTGGGGAGTTTGAAACCAAACGGCCATTGGAGACTTGGTGCTGACCTAAGGGAGCTGAACAAACGGGTCCCCACTTCCCTACATTGTCCAAGGGCTCGCCCGGATCCCGGGGTCAAAGGTATACACTGCCATTGACCTGACCAATGGCTACTGGACCATACCTGTCAGTAGGGAGGACCAATACAAGCTGGCCTTTACCTTCGGGGGGCAGCAGTACACTTGGACCCAGACTCCCATCAGATACATCAACTCCGGCAATTAATTTAATTTCTTCTTGCATAAGGCCATGGCCGACTTGGGTGAAAGGGGTAACCTGGCCTATGTAGATGATGTTCTAATCAAAAGCTCGACTGTGGAGGAACACATAGCAAGATCCGTTATTTTCAGACACAGTTGAGGGTTGCCAGAGCAAAACTATCTTTCCAAACGGCATAGTGGTGTAGGACCCGTGTCAATTTCTTGGGACATGAAATAACTCCTGAGGGTCTCTGTCCCCAGGAAAAGAAAGTAGAAGCACTTCAGAAAATAAAAGATCCCACAACTCGGCGGGAGCTAAGGAGCCTCCTTGGACTGACTAATTACAGCAGAAAGTTCATTGAGGATTACGAAGAGATCACAAGACCCCTGATCCATCTGTTGAAGGGGGGGTTAAGTGGGAGTGGGGTACAGAACAAGCCGAGGCAGTAAAACAACTCAAAAGAAGCCTCTCACAAGCACCTTGCCTAGCTTACCCTGTCAAAAACAAGGAGTTCTTTTTGGAGACAGGGTTCTCAAATACATGCTTGACTGCAGTATTATACAAAGTGCATGACAAGGTCAATAAAGTCATCGCCTATGCGAGTAAGACTTTATCCTCTGTGGAGGAAAAATTCAATGATTGTGAGAAGCCACTCCTGGCAACGGTGTGGGCATTGAAGAATTACTGCCCGTTCATCCAGGGGGAACACATCATCGAGGAGACTCCACACCAGCCTCTGCAATATCTTCAAAGTGACAGAATCCGGGCCAGAAATGTGAGTAATTCCTGAATTCTTTCCTGGATTCTGTCAATACAAGGCTTTCCTGTGGAGGTCAGATATGGCCAAAACAAGAAGAGTCCCATAGTGCAAGGTCTGGCTGACTTGCATGAGTGTGCCAGAGAAAACTGTCTCGAGGACGACAGTCTTAAAACCAAGGACAACATTAAGGCATACCTTAATTTCCCATACAAGGTCTATGAAGAATACAAGTGTGAGGGAATGCCCACTGTCTATGTGGATGGGTGCTCCTACCATGTTGACAACAACAGGGAAAAGGAACTTGTGGCCGGCGTGGGGAATACATGGGTGAATGATGCCCCAGAAGCCTCTGCTGGGTACAGAATCGGTCCCCGTAGTAGTCAAGTGGCAGAGCTGATGGCTGTGCATCAAGCCATCCTCACTGCTGTCCAACACCAATTCCACAAACTGATCATAATCACTGATTCAGATTATGTACGGAACGGGTTAGTGGAGCACCTGGTTAACTGGAAAAACAGAGGCATGCTATGTGCTAACAATAAACCACTAAAACATGGGAAACTAATACAGAATATTGATGATCTGGTCATCTCTAGTGGGATTACCATCTACTGGAAAAAGATCAAGGGTCATTCTAAAGTAAAGGGACCAGACAAAACTGGAAATTACCTAGGTGATCAGCTGGCCAGAACCAGAGCCATCCAAGGGGATCTACTTGAGATTGAGTCCCTGTTGGCCGGAATCCAGGTCACTGCTATCACTAGGTCCCAGACAAATGCTCACAATGAACTCTCAACTGCCCAGTGTAGTAAGGAGATCCCAGATGCTGATTTGATTACGCCTCAAAAAGGAGATCCAATAATTGGTAAGTTTTATCAACACATTGAGGGCCCTGAGAACTTTCCCCTGATGGATACCAATTGAATTGGGAAAGAGGACCTCAGAGTGTTGATGAAATGTCCAAAAATGTTCTAAATCCAAGACGGTTTGTTGGTGAGGAGATTCATATCTGGCCATGACCAGTGGGTGGTCCCCACCTCATTCTGAAGCCTGATGCTAAATCAGGGCCACAGCCGGTCATCAGGGGTTTCATACAATATTAGAAATCTTGCGAGAGGTTGCATACTGGCCACACATGGGGCAGGACCTCGACCAATACTTGAAGGGGTGTCTTGTGTGTGCACAATTTCAGCCAACATCACTCACACACTGTGCTCCCCTACAAAAGAGGGGGATGACACTGCCTTGCTCAGATTTGCAAGTTGATTTCATCGGGCCCGTGATTCGCTCCTCTAGAGCGTACAAGTACATGTTGACCGTAACATGCTTGTTTACTAAACAGGTGGAATGACTCCCGGCCCCAAATTGCAAGGAAGAAAAAGCAGCTGCCCTGATGATCAATCACATCTTCTCGCATTCTGGACTACCCCAAAGGATTGAGTCAGACTGAGGTAGTCACTTCACCAGCGAAGTGATGACAAAGATGTGGGAGATACTTGGGGTAAAAAGGAAACTACATATTGCATACTACTGTCCTCTAGTGGTGGACTTGAGAGCTACATTAAACAATTGTGAGCATATTAAACAAGTTTTCAGATTCTGGGCTAAGTTGTCCTGATGGCCATCAGATCTATCCCTTCTTCTGCAACAAAAATGTCTTCATTTGAGCTGATGACTGGTCGAAGGATGGTGCTACCCCAGCATCTGCTCTACAGAACCCAACCCAAGAGCAGACCTTGATAAATGCCTCCACAACTCATGAGTATGTTGAGAATCTGAGAAATCACCTTCAACATGCTTTTGCGTATGCTCAGTGGAATCTAGAAAGATCTGCAGATAATATGAAGACCCACTATGACCTTAAGACAACTAAAAAGGAATATCAAGTAGGAGACCGGGTCTACTTGTACAATTTCCAAAGAAACCAAGCCAAAGAGCGCAAAATCCTCCCAAGTTGGCGGGGTCCTTTTGAACTTGTGGACAACATTTCACCAGTCGCCTACAGAATCTGCATCCCCAAGGGAAATTTGACAGAAGGGGAAGACAAGTGGGTCCACATAAACCAGCTAAAGAGTTGGCATCCCAGGCACACTTTGCGGCAAATAGAAGAGCCTACTGGAAACCCAGAGGGGGAAAATCCGGAGACCTAAAAAGAATGATTAAATGTTCATTGAGTATGCACGAGGGGAAAGTGTTAAGACCATTATTAATTATAGGCGGGGAATGTTGTAAGTTATTATTTAATGCATGCATCCGCCCCACTATACCCCTCGGGGAACAGTAGTGGGGACATTTCCATACCCATGCTATGTTCTGTTTTCTAGTACTGGAATTAAATCCACCCAATCACCAAGGAGGACCTCCTCAGGGACCGGGAGGAAAATCCCAAGAGATCCAGAGTGTTGCTCCACACAGAACCCATGCCAATGCACCCCACTGCACCCCTTTGCCAATGGGGAAAGAAAACTGCCAAAAACTGAGGCAATAACCCATGGGTGCGCCGAATCTGCGAGACTGCGCAGGGTTCATAGACCACAAAATAGCTGCACACCCTGACACACACAGGCAAAGTTGGTGTAAAAACAGGAATCACTGCTGTCGCATGTCACCTGTCACCTGAAGCAAGGCCACAGAACAGCTAAAATCTGAAAATGCCCCTATATACAGCTTTCTAATCAATGGCAACCTTCAAAGTGCTGTTTTGGCACTAAAGTCAGTCATTTTTCCAGTGAATTATTGGAAGGAAAATTGTACTGAAATCATAGATTCTCTAGGCAGTCAGAGGGAGCCAGGCCTCCCTGCTGCCTGACAGCTGCTTAAGGAAATTAGCTGTCAATCCCAGTTTAAAGGTGTTCTTTTTATGGAACAAATTGCAAAATGCGTCTATTTAAAGCATGTTTGTGAAGGGCTTAATCCTTTTAAATGTCCAAATCCCTTATATACTATGCTTATTTTTATATGTGTTAAAGAAAATTGTGAATCTTACAGTAACCCAGTAGAAGTAACTTCTTAATTCTGATTGGGCAGGGTCTGGCCTGGGAAAGTTGACATCTCAGCTTGACACTCCCTTGAAAACAGGAAGCCTAATGGTTCCCGCATAATGACAACAAGCAGCAATGAGACCGCATTAGACATTCGTCTCTGGCTGAGCCAAGAACAAAGGACAGGTTGAGCATTGACCTCTGCTTGGAGGGACCGAAAACCTCCCTCTCCAGGAAAGGGACACACCTCCCTAATCAAAGGACTGGACAGCTGTTGCTTGTGAAGGGGATGTACCAAGAAAAAAAAATGCTGTGACTTATTGAATCCTTATGTGTGATTGAAGTTGAAACTCTTTACCTGAGCAACCTAAAGAGGGATACATCTGAAAATTGGAAGACATTAACCTAATTTCAGGCATTTCATTTGAAGACATTGATGACACCTGCACCATTTAAGGAACCAAAGTTATGAAAAAATGTTCATTGTAGCAGAAGGATTAATGTTGCAAACCTAAGATTGTATGTGCATGATCCACTGATAAGCGCCCAGAGATGTACTGAATTAGAAATGGTTAATCCAAACTTTTATGGTTAAAATTGATAAAAATCCGTAGAATGGCAAAGACAGCTCTCACAAAGATGGGGAGTGCATGTGAATATAGACAATCAAGTATGATATTTATGTGTTCGATTTTATTAGGGAACATAATTTTAAAAACGTACATTTGTGCAAAAGTTATGTTTTGGTCAAAATCAATGTGGGAGTTTCTAAATCCCATCGTAAATATGGCAGCTCTGTTCTGAATGCCAACCAAAACAAAGCATGTGCCTGCAGCCACTCACAGCTGTGGGGGTGTTTTTTGAAATTCTGCCCACACCATAAACCGGGGGGATGACATTTGACAGTATAAATATAGGAACTTCTCTCCACATAGACACACTGCTTCCAGAACCACTCCAAATTTCCACGCAGCACCTTGTTCCAGAACTCTTCATCTTGTAGCTGACTCCAGACTTCTCTGAAGATCCAGATATTGTTTTGCAAAATCCAGACTTTAGCATTGCTGAACTCTTGCTAGCTAGACCCAATTTCGAACATCCAGAACTTTAAAACAATAATTCTGATTCGGCTTGGCTTGCTACCATTAAGGCTTGCTCACTGAAACTTGCATTATGTAATCTGCCGTGTCCAGTGACCAGAAGGGCCCATCCAAATCCAGTCTGAGGCGCAGTTCAAAATTGACCACAACCCTGCCGCTGATCCAACCCCTCCAGAAGTGCCCTGTTACTGGTAGACCTGACCCGATCCAATGACCAGAACCGTGACGGTCCAATTTAATTACAAGGAACTGTAAGTATAAATAGGAAGAACAGTGACCCATAGTATTGTTCAAATCCTTCTTGCGCTAATTTTTCTCATCTGTGTTACAAAACCATAACTCCTTAGTGATTTTGAGTAACTAAAGTAAATCCCAGAAAGAAATTGAGTATCCACCACATGAACGATTGCGCTGGCCACGTAACTGTGAAGATTCATGTGTGGCCTCCTCTTTTTTATAGTCATTAATGCAGTATAATAAAACCGATCTGTCATTTTTAAAACCGAATTCTGTTTCATTTTCGCGCCTATTTTTCAAAAAACGCCTCTCACTAAAACCTCTATAGTTTCTTCAATTTTAAAGATAGAAACGTAATTTCAACTCACTGATACCTATGACCCTTCGCTACATCCCCAACTAATAATCGCATTGCGGAACAGTGTATTTGACCTGTTTTCCACAAATATTGCATAGTAAAAGTTTGCCGCTAATTTTCAGTTTTCAAAAGTTTACACGTCTTCTTCCCATTTAAAGGTTTCTTCAATCCTATCCATATCTAAAGTGTGTACAGTTGTTTATATTATAGCTCATGTGTGTTAGGACCTGTTTAGTGTTGCTTTCCTGAGAATTTCTATCCATTTAAGCATTTTTGCACCCTTTTGCATTGTCTCACAAAGCAATTTTCACATGTCAGTTTAAAAGTGTCAATGTCCAAAAATGTTTTTCTATCCTGTTTGGGGGAGGGAAGATTACATCTATACTCTAGACATTGTCTTTCGTTCCTGAAAATTTCTTACATCTGTGTAGGATTGCTCAATTGTATCTAAACAAAACTATTCACCTAAACGTTATCTGTTCACAAACCAAAACTGTTTGTTTTCCTGCATGTTCTATTCTGCATCATTATAAGTGAATTCAATTGCTTTGCTTATTTTTGAACTGTCTTGTCACCGTTAGGTGATTGCTGTCATATATATCTATATATATATATATATATATATATATATATATATATATATATATATATATATATATATATCTTACGTTTAATTTGAATATTAAATAAATAAATAAAATAAATAAATATTTACCTTTACAAGCTAGCCTGATTCCTGGTTCAGTGTGACCTGGTGGTATTTTGGTGTGATATGAGTGGTATATCATTCAGAATGTTGAACTTATAGACACAAATAAATAAGGGTTTCATTGCGCACTACATGCTAGGCGAAACCTGGGTGTGTGCCTGATTAAAATCCTTGACAATGTCGAATACTTGGCATTCGTGTGGTATGGGGTCAGGAAGCTCTTTATGGCCTTGATTTGTCTTATTTGGACTTTCACAAAACCCCTTCTCTGCTACTGGTACTCCCTTCCTGGTCTTCTAGGCGCTCCCTATTTCTATGAGACTGGAAATATCTCTCAGAACCACAGTGTCTGGACTCCTCTTGCCTGGACCAAAGTGAACTCTCAGGGTCACTCTCCCTGGAGTTCCTTTTAGGCTCAGGATAGAAACCAGTTTCCTCATCCCTCCCACCAGGGAGTCTGGGGAATTCCCTCTTCCCCTGGATATATGGAGGTTTTTAGAATGTCTTTCCTAGTCTGGGGGTCTGGCTTTTATCCTTCAGCAAAGCAGGCAATGTGGTCTCTTTGTAATCACATCTTCAGCCAATCTAACTCCCTGACTTTCTCCTCATAAGAGTTTTCATGGCCTGAAGTACTTACCATATTATTCCTTACTTCCCAGGACACACTGGTCCAGCACTGTACGTTCTGTTTGGTAAAGAAGAATACCCATCAATATCAGACAGGGACAGGACTTCTTGATCAGTTGGACTAGGCCTGGGTAAGTCTAGCTGCCTCATGTCGCCCTGTTCTTGATAGGTGGCTTGCATGAGATTGGTTCCCATTTGTGCACAAGAGGATGGAAATGACTGGCACAAGGCCCCTGTTTGGAAGGGTGCCTCCCCTTGATCAGTGGACTGTGTCCCATATCATGATTGGTCAGGGTGCATCAGGTCCTGTTTATAAATTTTGATTTTCTTGATGAGACACCTGCGTATCTCTTTATTTATTTGCTGTTAGTAGTCAGAGAGCTGGCTTTTTAATTCTGACAATAAGGCCTAAATAATCTCATGCACCCTGGTCTGAGCTACCAACTGATCCTTTGTTTTCTGCACCTTGTGCTGAAGTGATTCATTTTCCCTCTGTGAGCCTTGTATTCTGCGTGCATGTTAGAGGCGCTGTTCCTTCAGGAGACTAATCTCTTTCTCTTGTTCATCCCTACATTTTGCTGCCTCCAATAGTTCAGCTTATATTTGCCTCACTCGCTCTATTAGCTCATTCCTTTCTTCTCTAATTCTGGTCAGTTCCTGAGAACCTGAATGACTCTTTCGTACCTCCATTTCCAACTGATTTATCCTCTGTAATTAGACGCTGATGTCCTGATTCAAGAGGTCTTTTTTCTGAATCAGATGCATCCTCTGTTGTTTCAGAGTACTTACCTGCTGATGTATCTGATCAAAGTCATTTTGGGAATCAACCCTTTGGATAATTAATTGACTATTTTCAGTTTTTAATTGTTTTATTTCTGATTGGAATGTCATAATGTCCTCAAAAAGACTAATTTACGAGCACACTGTTCATTTAGCTTGTGTTGCGGTGCACTCAGATTTTCTACACACTCTGTTTGTGCATTCTTCAGTGCAACAACTCTGTTTCACCCTCTGCACTCTCTTGATGTCGTGTTTTTTTACTCATCTTTGAGTTGTTGAACATGATCCTGGGCCTGTGACAAGTCTCCAGCCTGATTCATCCTAATAGGCTCACTATTTTGCTCTTCCACTAACAGCAAATGAAAATATAACTGAGCAGTTAGCTGAGCCCTTTGTATCTGTGCATCATGAGCAGTTGTGGTCATATAAAATGCTCAAGTGCTTTGTGCAATATTACGGGTTTAAGCCAAATATCATTACTTACTGAGGTAATCTCCCACACAATTCTGGGTTAACAGCTTCCAGCATCGTCCACAACACATTCTACTTTAAGAAATAGTTTAGCTATGAGATGCTCCCTGGCTTCACCAATTTGTACAGTAATACGTTTCCTAATTGGCTTTTGCACCTTAGTAAAATCTTGCTTTATGCAGGGGTAAAATCTACCCTGTTCCTGCTTGATTTCCTCACTTAAATATATTCAAACACACTCTTAATTGTTTACCTATACACCTCCCTTGAACTCAGGGGTCAAGTCCTAGTGGCACTTTAGCAAAACAAAGATGACTTTCCGTCCACCTTAATGCAATTACATCAAAATGAATAGAGTGTCACAATGTACTTGTCATGGGTCAGGAAAAGGCAGCCAAATCCCGGCGCCAGACCCCAAATTGTAGCAGTTTATTGAGAAGCCACCCTCAACACAGGGAGTTCCTTCCCTCCCCACTCAAGTGGTTATGCAACAAACTGTTTAACAGATTCTTTTTTAGACCTATCTCAGACACACATCATGCCCCTTGGATCCCTCTACGCTGAGATAACAATAAGCCAAGAGCTAGGCCAATGTACGGGGAATATATTGGTATTTATTTAAATTAAAAGTAATAGAAATTAGAAAGAATATGTCAAACACCACTTTATCCTTGGCACAACACAATCAACTTCTCTCAGCATAAACAAATCACAAAAGTGAGTTAAAAAGAACACAATCACAATTCTTCACTTTCTGCAAATTTCACTTCACAAAATAATTACACTGATCAATAATGAAGGTACCTATCATGTAATGTTGCGCGATTCCACACTTTAGGTTTAAAATAAACACAGGATGACATATCAGTTTGTTTTTCAGACCCCCCCCCTTGCTTTGGTCTATGTTGGGAAGTCAGACAGAAAAATGTGAATGCTTTGGGGAATTTTCGATTTCAGACCACCTTGCTGAAAGGCCTGGGATGGGGAAACTGGATCAAAAGGTTGAACTGATTTAAGAACAAAGAAACCTCTCTTCCGTAAAGAAGTCGGGGGTCAGCTGGACAACAAGGATTACCCAATGAAAATATAGGCTATAGTTTTCAGCGCAAACTGGGAAGTGAGCTTTGTTAATTTAGGATTTTAGCAAAAATCACCCGTAGTGTTCTGCCAAATGGGGAATTAATTTAATTAATATTTTTTGTTAAATAGGCTAAGTATTTACACAGTTTTGCTCCCCCCCCCCCGCTATAAAGGGAAAAGATTCAAGGAAAGCAGACTACCCCACCTTTTGGTTTCCCAGGGATCAGGTTTACTTTCATTGCAAGCCTCTGTTTAAGGTTCGGGAAAGGCAGCTGCATCTCAGGACACTCTGGAAAGATAGGCCAGGGGTCTGGTCACTCCACTCTCAGAGATGGCATCCTTCTCAACACCATAGGAATCAGTCAGCTTTGAGGCCTTCCTAGAGATAGACAGCTCCACACAGATGGACTCTCAGCAATCTCCTCTGGTGTTTACTTCCAGCTGTCAGATGGTAGGTTTCAGCAGCCTTCCTGATGGTATGTGTCTGTCTGTGTGTCTTTGTGTGTCTCCCTCTCTCCTGTTACTTTCTCTTTTCCTGTTCCCCTGTCCTAGGGCAGTCCTCCTTATATATCAGCAATGACACCACCAATGTTACAATCTTGGGGAAGTACCCTGCAATAGTTCCTGCCACTACGATTGGGCAAAAACCCTTCTCTCTCCTCCCAAACCCGGCCTCCAAGTCAGGATTGGTTTAGGGGTCTGGAGCAACAAATGCCAATTCCCATTTGAAATCGCCCTTTGTTTGCCTTTCAACTTTTTGCCAAAATCTAGTTATGTATCACAACTTCATAATATTACCAGCAAATGCCATACTAAACATATATTCGGATTCAGCTAATCATGGAGAATTAGATCAGCCGACCACCAAAACCATACCATGTAGCATGGCCATGTGGCACCTTTCCGCCATGTCCATAAAAAGCACAGCAGTTATAAATATGTACGTTATTAAGCATATCCCTAATTTCATTTTCCACCCGCTCACCAACTCTCAAATTTTGAACATGTTCAGATCAGCCAGAAATGTAGTTTCACTGGCCATTACAGTTCCCTGAGTCACTGGTATATGAATTTGATATCCCCCAAATCACCTGGAAATTACATAACAAATGATACATAGATCAAATCCATCTGCCTTATGATGGCTGAGAAAAAGGCCTAAATGATAATAGTCCTTTTAAATTAATTGTGAATCTCTATGTGGGACAAATGGCCATCCTCCTGACTTCCGGCCATTTATTTTCACTGAGTCAGCCTGTACCCAGAGGTTTTTTTTATCAGTCTCGTATGTGTTGAAAGCTTGCTCTTTGAAGTGGGTACCCCCATTTTCACACATATTAGTCATGCTCCAGGCAAGGGTAACATTTCTTGAAGTCAATGCTTTAAGAGCCAGTAGGTCTGGAGAACACTGAATTTTGACACCTTTAGCAGGTCGTTTTATTGCAATTGGTAATTAGATGGGAGATGGCACATCCAGGCTGGGAGTAGGAGAGTTCCTTGTGAAGTTTTGCCGACAGCCAGCAAAAGGGTCTGCCTGGGGCTGACATTTTCAATGAAGACAAAGTGGCTCTTCAAATGTCACTCAAGTTGTGTTGGTGAAACATAATATACATTGCTTTTTGTCAACCCGCACATCGTGTTTTGTTTTCCTGCCACTTTTCTGACAGCAGTGATACTTTTTCACTTTTCAAAACTGCTTTTATTTGCATACACCTGTGCAGGCCATTTTGTTTTCAGTGTTTAGAAATCCTGGTTTTCATGTGACAGGGATCTTTGATTCCTCCTTTTTTTGTAAATTAAAATGCTGTTTATTCATTGGTAATGACAGGTAGCCCCTTTCCACATGGCTCTTTAATTTTACTTCAAAAACAAAAACAAAGGCCAGACCGTTTTTGTTTCAGTGTTTAAAATCTTGCTATTCGTGTGAAAGGGACTTCTGTTTGGGGCCTTTAAATGCACCCCACAATCGCCTGGAGACCATGAAAATGGCAGTGGTGTGAAGTACGAATCTTATTAACATAGCATAATTAATATTGATAAATGGTTTATTTGTACATTACACTAAGGCGGTGTGTACAACAGCACGGCTGCAAAATAATTCTTTGAATGAACCTGAAAACAAACAGACATGTATTTTAAAGGCACAGTTTTCAGAAATAAATATACAGTCTGCTCTAAGGTCATTAATCACATTTAATTGATAGGCAAAGTATCTCCCTTCCTTTGCCTTGTCATTTACATCACAGCGTAGTCAGAGTTGGGGCATCTCCCTTAGATGTATATTCCTCAGTTTCCAAATTGGCGTTACACAGCTGGCTAAGGCCCATATTTGTAGGCAATAACGTTATTTAACTGCTGGCCCATTAACGGCTGTGATTGCTTGCAAACAAGCCCATAACACAGTTCTGGATGTTCCATTATTGAAGGTACACCATCAATGGCAACACGGCACACTTACATTATCAATGTGTATAATAGTCCAGGCACTGACTAAGTGAAGGCTGCCTTCAAAGTTCTCATTTGTTAGGCTAATTAGCACAATAGAAACATCTCATGGCCACACATCTGCGTCTACTGAATCAGCAATATGTTGTGAGACTCATTTTAGCCCCCGAAAGCATAAAGAGAAAATTAATAGTCGCTCGGGTCATGAAGTCAGGTTGACATAGCAGGCAGAGACCCCGGCTGATATCTCCACTGAGAATGCAGAACAATGCACGCCATTTTGAGCTTTTTCACACTCTGCATTGCACTCAGAAAGCAGGCAACACATTGAGAAGTTATAGTACTTGGTTAAAGTTTCAGTGTATTATTTATAACCTAAATGGTGTGAGGAAGTGAATCTCAAGAAGTGGAAAATATTAAGGGCCGGGCTGCTTGAAGATGTGGAGGTACTGCCTAAACGTTCTTCGTGAAAGACATTTTCTTTAGGGTATGTAAGATATTCCTCTTGAAGCGAATCCTTGCCCTTGGTTGGGTGGGGAATTGGCACACATTTGCTTCGCATGATTTCGTTATTTCACACGTTCTTATCTCTGCACCTCATGCTTTCCTAGTACATTGCAACCTCGTCTGCCTGAGCATACTTCACTGAACTGACACACACACACATACCAGCAATGTTTCCTGTAAGAGGGATGGAAACACGGCGCGCCAACGTTGCATCACCGGTTGTTAGTGCTGCTCTCGTCAAAGAACACAACCGAAAATAACAAGCATTTACAAAGCCAATAGTGTTGGCTGATATGGAGCCATTGTACAGGCGTAGGTTAGGGATTGGCGTCATGTGCCCAGGCCATCACACCATTCCATTGGCAGGCGATTGCAATCATATGTGCAAGGTGTGCTTTCATGTGGCTGGTATTGCCATGATTTGCTCTAGGCGTGCCATCTTAGAGTAGCTGTTCCATCGTGTACATGGTGTTTTCAACAAAGGGCTGCTTATCCTCATATTGATATTTGATTAAAAAAAGGTTATTAAACCATTGCTAAGGAAAAGGCCAGTTCATATAGCAGTGTCAGCTTCCATTATGCCCAGTTAGCAGAGCAGTGCCAAATTCCATTATCTGAAAGAAATAACAGCAGTGCCTGGTTCCTTGATGCCGAGTTAGCACGGAATGGGTATGTACATGGAATGCATTTAGGGTGAACATGGTTCAAATGCAACTTAGTGCCGGGGGAGAATGCAATGATAAAAGGATAGGACGGATCAGAGGGTTGGGGCAGCAGGATGGGTGTTGAGCAGCTTCTTTCTTAAGTTCAGAAGACGTTCAACAATCTGAAGTGCTACTTGATGTTGCACCAGAGTCCCAGTGCAAGGACAGTTTGTTTGGTTCTTAGTAAGATTCTAGTCTGATGATCCAGAGCAGAGGCGTTCAGAGAAGGCATGTTTCCATCTAGCTAGAATGTAGGCCGGGGTCTCCTGCCTCACTCTGGAAATGTCCAGTGGTGTGACGGAGGGCCTCGGTGTCGCCCCAAACTAGCAGATTATGGGCCCTGGTATGGGGAGGATCCCCTGGCCCCCCTCATTCATTCTCCATCTCAGGGTAGGACACTGTCACATGGCACCAACTAGGCACAGCATCCATTTAAGGGACACAGCCCATAAACTTGGGATACATAGACCATTTAGGATAAGGGAAATCAGGCTCCCCAAAGCAGAGTGCTTTCCCTTACAATGAAACCAGAGACTCTGTAGCCACTTCCCCTTAAAGCGAGCAGGACTCCCAGCTCCCATACACTCAGCTCCCCTTATGCAAGTCCTGGAATTTCATCTAAATATTTGGAAGGAAAGAGAGGGACCTGAACTCAACAGTCTGCCAGCCAGCCATCTATTACACAAGGCCTCCACTCTGATACAGTCATGAGCAGATAGGCTGAGTCCACACTAGGAGCAGGGTTAAGGATTGACAACCAAAAAGAAGATCAAACCAGGAGAGGTATTACCCAGTCAGGAGTCCCACATCAGCGCCTGAAGCAACCGTCAGGGTTGGAGCCCAGAAGCCAAACCCCTACTGCAAGAGTCACAGATGAGTGCCCTTAACTAGAGAGAGAGAGAGAGAGAGAGAGAGGCAGGAAGGTAGGGCGGGTATCAATAGGGATGCCCAAGGGAAGGAAGTCTATCCCAAGTCCCATATCCACATTCTAAGCCATCCCAGGAGACAGAACCCAATGGTCCATGCCTATCCCAGATTTAATTATTTTTAAGTAGCATGTTTTAAGTAGCGAGAGTCTGAAAGGCAGGGTCGCATTCCGAGTTCCGTATACAGACCCCATCAGTCATTGTAGGTGTTTGCAGTAGAAGCTGTATAGCAGGGGTGGATTCCATTATGATATGATAGGTTATTTATAACGCACTTAATACCCAGAGGTTTCTAAGCGCGGACCGGGGTTATAACGCACTTAATACCCAGAGGTTTCTAAGCGCAGAGTGGGGATCGAACCTGTATTTCTCTGTCGTCTTGTTTCCCAGGCAAGCACATTGCCGCTGAGCTATCCTCCCGAGACAATTATGGGAAATTGCTACGGGCACACCAGATTCTAATAAGATCAGTGAGAATAGCAAGGGCAGATTCCACTATGCAAGTCAGGACAGATTACAGTATGCTTAGCTCAAACAGTAAATGAAGATTAAAGTAGCTTTAAACTGGCCAGATTTCAGAATGCCCAGTTAGCCTAGTTAGGGGTGATTCCAGAATGCCCAAGTAGCCAGGAGTAGGACAAATCGCAGTGTGCTTATGAAACCAAAGGCACATTCTGGAATGACCAT
Organism: Ambystoma mexicanum; assembly: GCF_040938575.1. Classification (NCBI taxonomy): domain Eukaryota; kingdom Metazoa; phylum Chordata; class Amphibia; order Caudata; family Ambystomatidae; genus Ambystoma; species Ambystoma mexicanum. The sequence continues at coordinate 635,684,931 of NC_090941.1, forward strand.
TTAGCATGTTAAGAGCAAATTCCATTCTCGATCTTTAGTACAGCAGGTATAGATTCCATGGGTCCCACTGGCATAGTTAAGGCAGCTACCAGCGTCCCCACTTAGCACAGTAAGGGCAGAGTTGATATTGATATTGATATTTTATTTCTCGCGTGCTCGTACACAAGTGTTTCAGAGTGCGACAGTTCAATTTGCCTAGTTAGCATACATATTTTAAGTTCCAGTATGTCCAATAATGTGCTATTCCCATATTCCAAGTTGGCATTTTAAAGGCAAAAGGCAGACAATTAGTTGGCCCAGTTAGCACATCAAAGGCGGATTGCAATATATCTAGTTTGCATAGACGCGGCTGTTTCCAATAAGTCAAGTACACACAGCCACACAGCCTCCATTGTGCAAGACAAGCACAGGTAGGGCAGATTATAGCAGGTTGGAATAGAACAGTAAGGGAAACTCCCAATTGCCAATTACGCATAACAAAGCCAGAATTCATTGTGACCAATATGGGCATACTCCTGTTTCCCCAGATGGCAGAGAGGGCAGAATCCAACATGCCATATTAGCACAAATAGAGCAGAATCGAGTATCCACAGTTGCAGCAATGTGCACAGATTAAACTCTGCCGATTGAATAAAATAAGGGCAGATTCTAGTATGGACATTTAGCACAACCTGTGGAAATTCTGGTATATCCAATTAGCACAGTAAGGTTGGATTCCATTACACCTCAGTAGAACAGTAAGGGCAGATTCTTGTATTCTGATTGCACTGTAAAGCAAAAACTCAGTGCCCCACTTTGCACAGCCAGGGCAGAGTCTGATATGTCCAGTAAGCCATGACTGTTTCCATTATGATCAGTTATCACAGCAAAGACAGATACCAGAGTGTCCAGTAAACACAATTAGATCACATTCCAAGGATTCAGATGGCATATTAAGGGAGGATGCGAGTATGGTATGTTAACACATTAATACCAGATTTAAGTATGGTCAATATGGACAGGTTCCAGTATTCCAAGTTTGCCTAGTTATTATGTATTTCAAATTGACAAGTGACAACAGCAAGGCAATTTCCATTAGGCCCAGTAATGGTAGATTCCCGTAAGATCAATAAAAAAGTAAAAGTAGATTCATATATGCCTGATAAAGCCAGATACCAGTATGCCCATGTCGCTTAATCAGGGCAGAATACAGTATGCCAAATTCTCACAGTAAGGGCACATTTTAGCATGCTCAGTAAGAACAGCAGGCAGATTCCAGAATACCTTGTTAGCACAGTAAAATCAGATTCCATCCCACCCATTTAACACAGCCTAGATTCTATGGGTACAGTTACACACAGGAAGGTCAGAGTCCAGTGTGCTCGGTTTGCAGAGTAATGGTATGCGCAGTTGCCACAGTAGCACAGCATTTCAGTAGTCCCATTAATGACACATTCCAGCATTCCCAATTAGCCTTTAAAAGGTACAACACAGTTGGCCAAGTTTCCACAGCATGGGCAGTTTGCAGTATACTCCGCTAGAACAACCAGTGTAGATCCCAATATTCGCAGTAAGCCAAACCAGTGAAGATTTTCCTGTGCCCAATAAACTTATGTTTCCGAGAAAGAGTGCAGTATTTAGCATGCATTCTTGACACACCCAGAGAAGAATTGGGTCTGTGCAGTTAGCACAAATAGGGCAGAATACATTATGCCTCTAGGTCGAGTAAAGGCAGATTGCAGTATGGCCAGTTAGAACAAACAGGACAGAGTTTATTATGACTTGTTTACAGTTCTCTGATGGTTCCCCACGGTGTGTTGACTCACCCCTTGGCTTCTGGGCATGCCGTACCAAGCACCGGGATCAGTAATACTGTGATCACGCAGTAGTCAGACCGCAGGAGGCACCCTGCATGACCTGGATCACAGGACCATGAGACAGTTGCTGGTGGGCACCACTGACAAAAAACCATTGTTCATGCCTGGCACCCCCCGCCCCCACCAACAAACCCAGGACCACAGCTTCACATAACATTTTGGCTGGGCCATTTTAAGCATGTCCAGGGCCTGCGGGCTCCCAGCATTCATGTGTATGACTATTGGGTCCACTTAAAGCACTTTCAGGTCCGCCGGAGACCAGTCCGACTTCCATGGGCATCTGTTCAGGACAGTTCAGAGTTCAAAGTGTCATGGTTTATTACACGGCACACTCCAGACAGGGACTCCTTCCCCGACAATGAATGTGGCGCACAATAAAGCAGATTTTCTTTTTGATAAACCACGGATTCGAGTAGGCCTCCGACCCATCTCACACCCAACCTCCATAAACACCCTGTGTCACAATGGACTACCAGGCTGGTGTGTATCAATAAGATATTTATTAATTTATTATTTAATGAAAAAGGAAAATAATCAATATAGCGCAGCCACCAAAATTGTGGCAACACAAATGCAATCTCCTATCTAGAGCGACCAAGTGGATATGGGCTCTCACTTTTGTTATAATGACAAGCAGGGCAATACAATCAGGTTGAAATAGACTGTTACACTGGTGTTTGTTCTAATGACAAAACAGAAAAATACCATCAGATTGAAAGTGATAGCGCCACGGTTTTAGAACTCCTCCCTGCGACACTCACCCCCAAACATCTATTAAACTGGATTTCTTTGAATGGAAGGCAATGGCAAGGAGTAGAATAGAGAGGTAAAATCAGATTTGGGGTAAAGCCCACCACCACAAGATGGGAAGCCAGCAAAGAAAGTGAAAACCTGTTTTAGAGCAAAATGGCAGAATGGGATTTTGATTCTTACTCACAACTGCTAGGGGACAGAATAGAAGGACATTTGGATTGCTTACACTTAGGAGATAGGGAACGTTTAGAGAATACTAATCAGCACACCAGGGCAAAATAGAAATGAAATGGGAAAATCGGTTTTGTGAGAAAGCAAATGCAAAAGGGAAGTGGCAAATGGACATTTGTTTATACTGAGGTTTACAATGACAGGCAGCTCAGGGAAGGGTTTAGAGAGAAAAATAGATTTTCAATGACAAGGACAGAGGAACATACGGGTAGACTTCTAGGCAAAAGGAATTGCTCACAATGGAATAAAAGTTTGGGTTTTAATAGGACAGATGCAACTAGGAATTTGTTGGGTAATGCACACAATACATAGACAAATTCGTTTTTCAGTTACAATGAGAGTAATTCTTATGAGGCAACACTTTAATGACTATAATAATTAAATGCAACACCAGGGACAAGATGGCTGGTTTCGAATGGTAATGATCTTGCACCATGAATTTGAAATAGGGAATTTAATTGATTTACTTAAAAAATATACTATGGATTTACACAGACAACTGTGAGGTTTTTAAGAGAGAGATGCTTACATACACATACTAACAATACATTCTTCTATGGGAAGGGTACTTTACACTGGCAATTTGGGGTTTAAATGAGTTTTTCAATGGGGGAAATATTGGATGAAATGCTAAAAAGGAAGGGTTTATGCAGTTTACGGCTGGGGTATATGTTACTTACAAAGCAAGCCTTGGTTTAGGATTCAGGACAGCTAGCTGGATCTCAGGCCATTCTAAACAGCTAGGGCAAGGGGTCTGGTCACTGCACTCTCAAAGATCATAAGGTTCAGCTGCTTTCTCTCTGTCCTCCTTCTCCTGTCTCCCCAGATGTGTGTCTGTCTCCTTGACCTAGTACAGCTCCCCTTATATAGCACAAATGACATCACTAACTTTACAATCTAGGGGGAGTACCCTGTAATTATCCCTGCTACCATGATTGGGCAGTTTCTCTCTGTCTCTCCGCCCCCAGTCATGATTGGTTCAAGAGAAGAGAGCACCATCTATCTTTTGCATTTATTACAATTCTTTGTTCTCATGACCACTTTTTGGCAAAAACCAGTTATGTCTCATAACTTCATACTTATATTAGCCCCGGCCATGTAAAAAAGATATGCGGTTTCAGTTGCTCATAGGGAATTAGGTAAGCCGATCGCAACTCTGTACGAGGTAGAATGGCTTTTTAGCACATTTTTGTCATTTTCATAAAATGTATAACAGTTACCACTCTGCAAATGATCCAGCATGTTCCTAATTTCATCTTCCATCTTTTCATCAACTGTCATATTTGTCATCTGTTCAGATCAGCCAGAAACTAGTCTTAACTGGCCATTTCAGTCCTCAAAGTCCTAGGGAAATGCAATTAGTCTCTTTAAAACCACCTAGAAATTACATGAAAAAATAGCATAAAATGAAATTGATTCTTATTCTGATTGCTGCGAAAATTTCGAAAATAATATCAGTCTTTTCATGTAATTTAGGAGTGTCTTGTTCCACCCGAGGGAGGGCCGCTTCCTCCCCCCACAGCCATCTATCTCCCTGGGCTCAGTCTGTAACCACAGATTTGTATAAATCTCTTTGAAGTGGTGTGGGTTCTTTTCAAGGGGGTGCGACAAGGAGCTCAAACCTCCTGGTCACGTTCTAGCCACATGTTGCTTCCTTTGAAATCTTTGGGCTCTTGCCTTCATGTCTGCAGAGCAGGGAATTATGACGCCCTCTCCAGCATCACATTTTATTGTGGGATGGTTATAGGATAATAGGATATGTGTGATATCCAGTGGGAGTGGGGCTTTGTCATCATTAGTTCCTGCCTTCATACAGAACCGTTTTGTCCTGCAGTAAGGGTTTATTCAGCGGTGACTGGAGTTTTGTGGGTTGGAACATAATCTGCATTTGCTTTGACCAACCCCCACATGATATTACCCTGACATTTTCTATGTGAGCAATGCTATCTTTCCACTGTGGCTTTTAAAGCCATGTGCAGGCTTTTTGCTTTTAATGTTTACATCCTGTATTGCAGGTCACAAGATTATACATTCTCCTCCTTAGGTGAATTCACTTTTGCTGTTAGTCCATTGATAATGATGGCAGGCCCCCTTTTCCCATAGTTCTTTAATTTGACATGAACACAAAGAAAAAGCCAAGCCGTTTTTTGTTTGCAATGTTTAAGGGCTGCTGTTCATGTGAAAGGGGAAAAAAGCCGTTTTCTTTGTAGTGTTGTCATTCTTGCCCCTCATGTGAAATAACAGTAAAGCAGGGCTGTTTTTGGTTGCAGTGTATAACTTCTGGTCATTTAGGTGAAAATAAAATAAAGCAAGGCCGTTTTTTTGGTTGTAATGTAGACCTTCTTGTAATTCAAAGGAAATAAAAACAAAGCAGGACTGTTTTTGGTTGCAATGAAGAAATGTGTGGCATTCAGATGAAATAAAAGCAAAACAAGGCCGTTTTTGGTGTCAGTGTTTAAATGCTGCTTTTCAGGTGAGGGGCTTCTGTCTAGGGCCTTTAAATGCACCCTACAGATCCTTCCATGACTTTTTTGGGGGAAGAGCAGGGCAGAGTGGGGTTTCCTTCCCCGTAAATTTAATTCTTCAAGGAGTGGGCAGTATCCCCTTTCATCTTTGGGTTGGAGAGTGTGGCATGGCACCCCCTTTCATCCTTCCTTTCCAGGTCCCCGGGGTCCTCTTTAGGCTGGATTTAAGGTTGTTAGTTCTCTAATAGAACATAAAATAAAAAAATTTCAGTCATTTTTAAAAACATTTTCCCCAGAAGATTTACAAAGAATTCACACAACTTGAAATTTTCATGTGACATTTTTTTTAACCCAACTTTTTTCTTTTCTTTCATACAATAACACCAAGTAAATTACTCCCTGTTATATATATATATATATATAAATATATATTTATATATGTAACATAATATTTCTGTCTGATTTTTCCTCCTTTCTCTTCAATCTTCAGATGGTTCTTCTGCTCGACTTTTCTTGGGATCATCAATCAGCCGCAAAGCGTGTATGGGATGACAGCTTTTCAACTGATTGATTTGGAACAATTTTTCTTCCATCAGTTCTCCTTTGAGGATACAGATGTTATAGGTGACAGGTGAGTTTTGTCTACAATTTCAAAGGGGACGTGCCAGGAGGGGAGGAATTTCCGGTCCTTGGTCTGGTTTCTCTGAAAATTGTACAAGTAGACCCTGTCTCCAACTTGATATTCTTTTTTAGTAGTCTTTATATCGTAGTGGGTTTTCATCCCCTCCGCCAATTTTTCTAGATTCCGCTGAGCGTATGCAAAAGCATGCTGAAGGTGTTTTCTCAGTTCCATGTGTTAATTATGCGGCAAAAATATTGTGATGCAAAAATATCGCCATATTTCTGCGGCGAAATTCACACATGGACCCTGCGGAGGACACCCCGCAACCCCTGCATCATTTTTTAATGTGCGGGGGACACCCCCACAATCCCCCGCTCCCACATAATATCTCCTCCAAAAATATCACCTATGGCGAACCAAATGGCCATATCTATGGTGATATTTTTGGTGGGGATATTATGTAGGGATACCGTTTTCTCTGATTCTCAATATATTCATGTGTCGAGGATGCCTTAATCGGGGTCTGCTCTTGAGTTCTGTATAGCAGATGCTGGGGTAGCACCATTTTTCATCCAGTCATTAGCTCGAATTTGCTCGAATGGTGGGCGGTAGGCAATATGGAATGGAGTTTTCTCTTTACCCCAAGTATCTCCCACATCTTTGTCATCATCTCGCTGATGAAGTGACTTCTTCAGTCCAACTCAATCCTTTTGGGAAGGCCGAAACGTGAGAATATGTGGTTGATCATCAGGGCAGCTGCTGTTTCTGCCTTGCAATTTGGGGCCGGGAGACATTGAACTCATTTGGTAAACAAGCATGTTATTGTTAACATGTATTTGTTTCCTCTAGAGGAGCGAATCACGGGCCCGATGAAATCTATTTGTAAATCTGACCAAGGCTTTGTCATCCCCCTTTTCTGGAGGGGAGATTGGTGTGTGAGTGAACTTGGCTGAAATTGCGCACACACAAGACACCCCTTCAAATATTGGTCGAGGTCCTGATCCATGTGTGGCCAGTATGCGACCTCTCGCAAGATTTCCAAAGAAGTATGAAACCCCCGATGACTGGCTGTGCCCGCGTCATGGGCATGACTTAGCATCAGTCTACGGAATGAGGTCGGTACCACCCACTGGTCACATCCAGAGATGGATCTCTGTACCAACAAACAGTCTTAGATTCAGAACATTTTGGGAAACTTCATCAACACCCGCAGATCGTCTTTCACGATGTAATCGGTTTCAGTCAGAGGAAAGTTCACAGGGTCTTCAATGTGTTGATAACATTTCCCAATAATCAGATCCGCTTTTTGTGGCGTAATCAGATCAGCATCTGGGGTCTCCTTACTCCACTGGGCAGTTGACAGTCCATTTTGGGCAAGTGTTTGGGTCCTGGTGACAGCAGAGAAATGGATTTCCCCCAACAGGGACTCGATCTCAAGGAGATCCCCATGGATGGCTCCGGTTTTGGCCAACTAGTCAGCCAGGTAATTTCCGGTTTTGTCTGGTCCCTCTATTCTGGAAGGACCCTTGATCTTCTTACAGTAGATGGTCATCTTATTAGAGGTGACCAGATCATCAATGGGTTGTACTAGTTTGCAATGCTTGAGTGATTTATTGTTTGCACACATCATGCCTTTGGTTTTCCAATTCATCAGGTGCTCCACAAACCTGTTCCGGACATAATCTGAATCATTGATTATGACCAGTTTGTGGAGTCTGTGTTGCATGGCAGTGAGGATGGTCTGATGAACCGCCATCAACTCTTCCACCTGACTACTTTGAGGACTGATCTGGTACCTGGCGCAGAGCTCCGGGGCATCATTCACCCAGGCATTTCCAACACCGACCACTGGTTCCTTTTCCCCGTTGTTATCAACATGGTAGGAGCACCCATCCACATAAACTGTGGGCATTCCCTGGCACGTTTCTGTTACGCTCACCTGGTATCCACAGTGACACCACCCAGCCGGGTTACTCGCTGGTATACTTTTCAGTTTTCCCCAGATGTGGGGTAAGTATCCTCCCTCCACCCACATATGATTTCAGCCCCTCTGGGCCCCTCTCCTCACCTTGTGGTAGAATTAGGTGTGCTCTCCATCCTGCCTTCTTTGCAGGGGCACGTTGTCTTTCATGGGCATGTGCTGTCCAGTTACTTCACTGACACCGGCCCATTTGATATTGTTCAGGTAGGTCTTATTGCTGTTCTTTAGTATTGTTGCTATCCTGCATGCCTTTCTTCATTTAATAATGTCTCTTTTTCTCCCTTAGGTATGTGGAGCTTCAGCAAATCTAACTGGCTTGGTTGAGCCTGCTGGTAAATGATGGCGCATTAAGAGCGCTCCGATGCGGTAAGTAAGCGCTATGCGCAGCGCTGCTATGTCTTGCCTTTGCTAACCTGTGTTTTCCTTTTTTCCTTGTAGGTCGCAGTGTTCTTTAGTGCGTGTGGAATGTCCGGAGTGGTGCCAGCTGAGAGGCGACCAGCCAGGTAAGCCTTTTGAGCAGTTCGTAATTTGCAATGTCTCTACTGCTTTCTTTAATGTTGCCTCTATCTTCCTCTTTTAGGTTGTTCTGTCCGGGAGGCGTGCAGGTTCAAGGAAGCTGTTCTCAGGAGCTGCAAGTAACTAAAGATGAAGACTGCAGGTAAGATGCTGCTGCTAATGATGTTCCTTTTGTCTCCTTGCAGGTTCTGCTTCTCCGAGGGTCGGGGGTATAGCTGGACACGGTGAGCGTCACGTTGCAAACTGCAAAGTAACGCGAAGCGTGTTGTCTTGCTCGGGTGTGGTTTAAATAGCCCCAACAAAATAGTCCTTGTAAAGTAGTCCCTAGGCTACCACACCCAAAACACTAGACCGCATCCTAGGAACCAAGCTATATGGATGCCTCCATGTTGGCTGACAACACATTAAAGTAGTTCCCAAGCACATTGTTTTTCATGGTGTATGAGCCAGGCGCCATAGGCGCCAGGACTGGCCCCAGGAGGGCTTTTGAAGAGGATGCCAGGCTCTAGAGGCCCGAGTCCTGATTCCACCTGGCCAATGGGTTGTCAGAGGGGGTTTTGGGCGAGGGTCATGACAGCACTCCCCCCTAAGGCCCCTCTCCCGGTGTTCCTTCTGTCTGGCTCAGGTTTAGATGGGATGTTCCGATGGAATTTCCTGATTAGACGCGGTGCATGGATGTTCTCACTGGGCTCCCAGGATCTATCTTGTGGTCAAAATCCTTTCCAATCAATGAGATAATATAGCTTGGACCTAGAGTATTTAGAGTCCAAGATATCTTTGACTTTGAATTCTGGTTCACCATCAACAAGTATGGGCTTAGGTGGTGTCCCAATCCGTGTGCCGGGTTGCATTGGTTTCAAGAGGGACACATGAAATACCGGGTGGATTTGTAGATTAGGAGGTAAATCCAGTTTCACGGCTACTGGGTTGATAATTGCCTTAATGGTATAGGGTCCTAAGTATCTGGGATGAAAGGTCTGGGTTCCCTTGATGGGTACGAATTTAGCGGCTAACCAAATTTTGTCTCCTACTTGATAATCAGGGGTCTTTTTCCGATGTTGGTTGGCGAATCTCTTTTGTTTTTCTTTGGCATGAATAAGATGTTCCTTCGCCTTCTTGAAAGCCTGAGTAATGGTTGTGTGTAGAGTCTTTACCGCTGGCATTTCCAAGCTGGCTGGAGGGTCTGTTCAGAGGTACGTGGATGTCTGCCATAAAGGGTATAGAAGGGCGTTTCTCCCGTGCTTGAATGCAATGAATTGTTATATGCATATTTGGCTATCCATAGTAAGTCTTTCCAATTCCTTTGTTCATGGTGCAGCATGCACTGTAAATATTGCTCGAGCGTCTGATTGGTTCTCTTGGTTTGGCCATCCGTTTGGGGATGGTGACTGGTAGATAGCTGAACGTCGATCTGCGCCATAGCAGAACATTATTTCCAGAAGTTAGAAACAAACTGGCTACCTCGATCAGAGACCAGAACCGAAGGGAAGCCATGTAGCTGAAAAACTCCCTCCAGGATACTTTTGCTAAAGTGGCTGCGTCCGGGAGGCCTTGGAGAGGAATAAAATGTGCCATCTTCGAGAATAAGTCCACAAATACAAGGATGGTGTTGAACCCTTGGCTGGGAGGTAAATCAGTGATGAAGTCAAGCGAAAGAGTGTGCCATGGAACTGGAGGAATGTCCAATGGTTGTAGCAGACCAGATGGGTTTTTTTCTGTGATTTATTTTGTGCGCAGACACCGCAGGACTGAATATACTGAATGATGTCCTTACGCCAGGTAGGCCACCAAAAGTTCTCTTTCACCTTAGCTAGGGTTTTGGTGATCCCAGGATGCCCTTCGATCAGTGAATCGTGATCATTTGAAATAATATGCTGTTGTAATTCCTTCTTGGTTACATATAGGCGATCTCTAAAAAAGGGTATGTGGTCCTTGATGGTATATTGTTCTCCTGAGTTTGCCATGCGAGGAAAACATCAGGATTCATTGTCCATTGAATTTCTTTTCGTAGTTCTGCTTGTGTTAAGGCTGTCATGATACCCAAGAGTTTGTCTTCAGGTATAATAGGTACTGGGTCTGGAGTTGTATATACCATTTCATCTATGCCCATGCGAGATAAGGCATCCGCCTTTCCGTTTCTGACCCCTGGTCGAAACATGATTACATAATCATATTTGGCGAAGAAAAGGGCCCACCGTAATTGGCGCGAGGACTGGGCTTTGGCTGTTTTGAGATATTGCAGGTTTCGGTGGTCTGTGATGACTTTAATGGTGTGTCTGGCCCGCAGAAGGTAGTGCCTCCAGGCTTTAAAGGCGGATTTGATAGCCAGGAGTTACTTGTCAGTGATGGCATAATTAATCTCTGGAGGCGAGAACTTTTTTGACCAGAAGGCCACAGGATGAAGTTGGCTGGTTTCCGGGTCTCTCTGTGAAAGGACAGCCCCCATTGCTAGACTGGACGCATCACTTTCAACGACATAAGGGAGGTCTGGATGAGGATGTCGCAGGATTGGAGCGGAGGTAAACCTTTGTTTAAGTTCCTGAAAGGCTTCTTCTGCTTCTTCGGTCCAAGCAAACTTTTTATTGTTTTTTCGTAATAGTACTGTGATTGGGTGCACAACCTGAGAGAAGTCTGGGATGAGCCGGCGGTAGAAGTTCGCAAAGCCCAGCATGCTTTGTACCCCTTTTAGAGACGTCGGTGAAGGCCATTTCAGAATGGCATCTGCCTTGTGTACGTCCATTCTGATGCCTCCTGGAGTAAGGATAGAACCAAGAAACTCTACTTCGGTGACGTGAAAAAAGCATTTTTCAAGCTTAGCAAACAAGCGATGTTGACGGAGCTTGGTGAGGACTGAACGAACATGCCTGACATGATCTTGTTTCGAGGCTGAGTATACTAAGATGCCGTCTATGTACACTAAAGTGCACACATCAATTAACTCCCTCAAGACGTCATTCATGAAATATTGGAATGCCGCAGGAGCATTGCATAACCCGATGGGCATTACTTGATATTCAAACAAGACGTACTTAGTACGGAAGGCGGTTTTCCATTCATCTCTGTTTCTGACTCGGACCAGGTGGTACACTCCTCGAAGGTTCAATTTGGTATAAATCTGGGCATCTTTAACTTGGTCTAGCATCTCAGGGATAAGTGGCAAGGGGTAGCGGTTCTTTACGGTGATCTGGTTCAATGCGCGTTAATCAATACAGGTTCTCAAGTTCCCTTTCTTTTTCGGTACGAAGAACAAAGGACTGGCTGCGGGGGACTTCGAAGGATGGATAAATCCGTTTGCAAGGTACTGGTCTAAATAGGATTTCAAATGAAGGTTTCCTGGTTCTGTGAGAGCATAGATCCTGCCGCAAGGGATTTGTGCACCAGGAACAAGGTACAAGGTCGATCTGACAGTCATAGGGCCTGTGCGGTGGCAATGTATTGGCTTGGTCCTTTCAGAATACATCCTCGAAATCATTGTATTCGCTTGCCAAGGTATTCGTTACTCCCAGGGTTGATACTGTTGCTCCGGGAGGCATGGGGATACAGACGTCAGGTTTCTCCTCTTGATAATAGCAGGCAGGGGAGCAGTCATCGGGGAAGGTTAATTTTCATGCCCGCCAGTCTATTAAAGGGTTGTGAGCAACCAACCATGGCATCCCTAGTATTAGCCTGAACTGAGGTGCCCTGATGAGATCAAACGAATTAGACTCCTGATGTCCGTCCTGGCACAGCAAGGTTACACTGGCTGTGCACTGGGTTACTGGTCCGGAAGCGATTTCCGTCCCATCCACGGTGGTTACCTTCTCCATAGTTGGCTTAGAACACAAAGGAAGCCCATCTATGCGGCCAGTTCTTGATCAATATAATTTCCAACTGCTCTGCTGTTGATGTATGCTTCAACGGCATGCATTCTTGACGACCGTTGGTGGTTAATTAAGATCACTGGTATTGCAAAGTGTGAGGTCAGCAACTCTTTCTTCTCACTCGACAAACTGACCTCTACGTTTGTCGAGCTTGGTAGTTTTCCGATTCCTTAGCTTCATCCTTCTCTGTGGCCCGACTGTTCTTCTTGGGGGTTTTACTGGACAGTCTTTCAGGAAATTTCCTTGTTTCCCACAATGCAAACAAAGTTGTTGTTGTCTTCTTTTGTCCCGCTCTTGTTTTGTTAATGGAGGCCGTATCGCTCCAATCTGCATGGGTTCTACAGCATTTTCAGGTACACGGGATGTGTTTTCTCTTGGTAGATCATACACGGTCCGAGGGCCCGTCTTAGACCGGTCTGCTTTTCGGTCCTGCAACCGGTGGTCTAGCTGCATGACCAGATTTATGAATTCAGCTCAGTCTCTGGGCGGGTCAACCACCTGGGCTAAGATGTCCTTTAATTCGCCTCATAAGCCTCGATGGAATAACGTGGTTCTTTTGTTTTCTGGCCACCTAGCTTCGGCAACCAGTCTGTTGAAGGTAGCAATGTACGTTAACAAATCCTGATTACCCTGTGGGAGGGATAAGAATTCATTGTCTACTGCTTGTTCGTGGGTATGGCGAGCAAAAGGTTTTTCCATTTCTTTCTGGAACCCCCCAAAGTCATGTAATAGAGGATCGTCATGGGTCACCAACAGCACCGACCAATCTGCTGCACTACCACTCAGGTATGATAAGATAAAAGCTACCCAAGCTTGATCATTTGGAAATGCTCCAGTCCTACAAAGAAAATGAAGGCGACATTGATTGATGAATGCCGCATACTTCCGTGGGTCGCCTGAGAACCCTTCTGGTGGTGGCAGGGGAACTGTTCCAGGTAACGAGATCTGTACTGAAGTGGGGTTAGTAGATGGTAAGGTGGGGTTTTGCATCAGTGGATTGCTCCCTGGCAGAGGAGTCTGCCCTGCCTGTGATTGCAGGATCTGCCTACTGATCTCCTCTGTACGATCTTTGGTCACTAGCAAGTCCCTCCGGAGAGCACTAGTCTCTTTTCGGGCAGAATGAACCTCAGCACGAAGCTCTCCTAGTAATGGGGCCAATTGGTCCATTTCTGATGTCTCCATGGCGCCCAGGTGGATTTGTTGTGGTAGTCTTCGTGTTCTGTTACGCTCACCTGGTATCCACAGGGATGCCACCCAGCCGGGTTATTCGCTGGTATACTTCTCAGTTTTGCCCAGATGTGGTCTGCGGGGAAGGTTCTGCCTGAAAATACAGGAGGACTGTGTTCAAGACTGACCGACCGGGGTAATTATCCTCCCTCCCCCCGTATGATTTCCGCCCCTCTGGGGCCCTCTCCTCACCTTCTTTGCTGTGGCGCATTGTCTTTCGTGGGCGTGTGCGGTCCAGTTACTTCACTGATGCCGGCCCGTTTGATATTGTTCAGGTAGGTCTTATTGCTGTTCTTTAGTATTGTTGCTATCCTGCATGCCTTTCTTCGTTTAATAATGTCTCTTTTTCTCCCTTAGGTATGCGAAGCTTCAGCGCGGCAACCTGGCTTGGTTGAGCCCGCTGGTAAATGATGGCGCATTAAGAGCGCTATGATGCGGTAAATAAGTCTATGCACAGTGCTGCAATGTCTTGCCTTTGGTAACCTGTGTTTTCCTTCTTTCCTTGTAGGTCGCAGTGTTCTTCAGCGCGTGTGGAATGTCCGGAGTGGTGCCAGCCGAGAGGCGACCAGCCAGGTAAGCCTTTTGAGCAGTTCGTAATTTGCAATGTCTCTACTGCTTTCTTGAATGTTGCCTCTATCTTCCTCTTTCAGGTCGTTCTGTCTGGGAGGCGTGCAGGTTCAAGGAAGCTGTTCTCAAGAGCTGCAAGTAACTAAAGATGAAGACTTCAAGTAAGATGCTGCTGCTAATGATGTTCCTTTTGTCTCCTTGCAGGTTCTTCTTCTCCGAGGTTCAGGGGTATAGCTGGACACGGTGAGCGTCACGTTGCAAACTGTCTTGCTCGGGTGTGGTTTACATAGCCCCAACAAAATAGTCCTGATAAAGTAGTCCCTAGGCTACCACACCCAAAACACTAGACCGCATAGCTTGGTTCCTAGGAACCAAGCTATAGGATTGCCTCCATGTTGACTGACAACACAATAAAGTAGTTCCCAAGCACATTGTTTTTCATGGTGTATGAGCCTGGCACCATAGGCGCTAGGACTGGCCCCAGGAGGGCTTTTGAAGAGGATGCCAGGCTCTAGAGGCCCGAGTTCTGACTCCACCTGGCCAATGGGTTTGCCAGAGGGGGTTTTGGGCGAGGGTCGTGACAGTGTCTTCTTCATAGACTTTGTGAGGGGAATTCAGGTACACCTCCATTTTGTCTGGTATTTTGAGATTTTCGTCCTTGAGACAGTTTTCTTGAGCACAATCATGCAAGTCAGCCAGATCTTGCATGAGGGGACTCTTCTTGTTTTGGCCATATCTGACCTCCACAGGAAAGCCTTGCATGGACAGAATCCAGGAAGTAATTCTGGAATTAGTCACATTCCCTGCACAGATTCTGTCACTTTGGAGGTATTGCAAAGGCCGGTGAGGAGTCTCGATGATGATGTGCTCTCCCTGGATGAACAGGCGGTAATTTTCCAATTGTCAAAAAGGATGGGTATCCCGTAAACCATGGACCGGCCGAACTAATACATGAAAATTATAAAAAGAAGGTCACATGGAGAAGCACTGAAATAATTTAAGTGCTCATATCACAGCTAGGAGGTCAAAATGAAAAGAGGTTCAGTCAGATGCTCAAATTTCACTCCGTATTTTAATAGTTATTGAAACCATTATAAAAACACATATTTATACATTCACAAAAATATCAACGTTAAAAACCATTAAATCATGATAATAATGCAAAATGTTTATATCAAACCCATTGATAAAAGGGAGGTTTAAGGTAGTAAATTCCTAAACCCGTATGAATGGAGAATAATGCAAATCCATTTAGAGATTGATTCCATTAAACAAGGTGGAAATGCTATAGCAACAAGTACTATAGACCAGTAAAGTGTTGTGTGCCAAAGTGCTAAGTGCCTACTGTAATAACAACCTGTAAATAAAAATGGTTATATTTTATACATATTACAGTTTCGGCGACAAGATTCTATCTAGTTCATCCAATCTGAACTGATAGTCGCCTTCATCAGGGCGCACTAAGAGAAGTACAGATGGCATTCAAGGTGGTAATACAAAGATTTATGCATAAATAATAGTATGCTGCAATGACTTTCATAGATGAAACTCTGACTGGTTCCAAGCTTGATTGTAGGTATCAGACCTAATGAAAGTATCACCCCATCGGAATCGAAATAGCAATTGGAAAAAAATAGGGAAAAAGAAGAGACAAAATAACAAACATTATTAAAAGAACTTACTGACTGAACCTCTAACAAGTTAACACATCCAAACCATATAGCACAGACTATCATAATAAGGCATGTTTCACCTAGATTAGTCCGCATGTGATGCAAAAAGTCATTGTTTTATAGATGCAGCCCAACAATCAACAAGATAAAAATATCAATTCACATCTTAGGAGACAAAAAGAAGAAAAAGTGGAGTTGGAGGTATCACTAGATTATCTCAAACTTCAACACTGAAGCACAGCAACTTCAAACCCAAGAAAGGCACTCCCCTATTTTATCACAATTACACTGACCTGGTTCTAAAAAGAATCCAAGCACGGAAAGTGTGTGATTAATTGGAAAGGTGTGGCACTAAGTGAAATCCAAAGTGCACAGGACTTTCAATGAAGGTAGAGAATGACAAATGAATCCTGTATTTGGGTAACCTAGAGAAAAAGAAAGCAAATAGTATGCATCAGACGAGTGTGGATCACCTCGACATAAAGCAGGGGGAAACAAACCCTAATCAATGCAGAGGAATATGGTGGAGTAAAAATGCTGTTCACCCGCATCTACGAATGCGTTATAACTACATAACAATTTGTGAGGGAAGGCACGTTGATAACAAAATAAAGGCCCTCTATGCCCTGAGGTTGTAAATAATTTAGGAGCGCCAGATTGGGTGCCACAACGAAAAGTCAGACCCAGCATATCTGCCTACTCCAGTGGAATTGCTTGCATATTCTCACAGGTATCAGATTAGAGTTAGCAAAGCTAAAGATGCCAAAAATTAAACGCAGCCTTAAGTACAACTCACTAATTAAGCGAAAGATATCACAATACTGACTTTGCCAATAAGCATAAAGCAGTTTGAATATGCGTGGGACTTAACGCGTATAATTACTTCGGATTGCGGGCTGCTTCGAGACATCCGTATTCAATCATAGCAGATGCGTACTGAAACTGGGCTGGCCCCTCGGTCATTTAAGCCCCGTATGGGAAAAAATGAAAAAGAAAGTACAACTACTGACGGTGAGCGTCACGTTGCAAACTGCAAAGTAACGCAAAGCGTGTTGTCTTGCTCGGGTGTGGTTTAAATAGCCCCAACAAAATAGTCCCGGTAAAGTAGTCCCTAGGCTACCACACCCAAAACACTAGACCGCATAGCTTTGTTCCTAGGAACCAAGCTATATGGATACCTCCATGTTGCCTGACAACACAATAAAGTAGTTCCCAAGCACATTGTTTTTCATGGTGTATGAGCCTGGCGCCTTAGGCGCCAGGACTGGCCCCAGGAGGGCTTTTGAAGAGGATGCAAGGCTCTAGAGGCCCGAGTCCTGACTCCACCTGGCCAATGGGTTTGCCAGAGGGTGTTTTGGGCGAGGGTCGTGACATTGTCTTCTTCATAGACTTTGTGAGGGGAATTCAGGTACACCTCCATTTTGTCTGGTGTTTTGAGATTTTCTCCATGAGACAGTTTTCTTGAGCACAATCATGCAAGTGAGCCAGATCTTGCAAGAGGGGACTCTTCTTGTTTTGGCCACATTTGACCTCCACAGGAAAGCCTTGCATGGACAGAATCCAGGAAGTAATTCTGGAATTACTCACATTCCCTGCAAAGATTCTGTCACTTTGGAGGTATTGCAAAGGCCGGTGAGGAGTCTCGATGATGATGTGCTCTCTCTGGATAAACAGGCGGTAATTTTCCAATGCCCACACCATTGCCAGGAGTGCCTTCTGACAATCATTGAATTTTTCCTCCACAGAAGATAAAGTCTTACTCGCATAGGAGATGACTTTATTGACCTTGTCATGCTTCTGGTATAATACTGCTGTTAAGCACGTATTTGAGAACCACGTCTCCAAGAAGAACTCCTTGTTTTTGATGGGGTAAGCTAGACAAGGCACTTCTGAGAGGCTTCTCTTCAGTAGTTTCACTGCCTAGCTTGCTCTGGACTCCAATTCTTCTTGACCCCGGCCTTTAATAAATGCACCAGGGATCTCGTGACCTCAGCGTAGTCCTCTATTTACTTTCTACTGTAATTAGCAGCTCCAAGAAGGCTCCTTAGTTCACGCAGAGTTGTGGGGTCTTTCAAGTTTAGTAATGCTTTCACCTTTTTCGCCTGGGGACAGAAATACTCAGTGGTGATTTCATCCCTAAGAAGTCTTGCAGGTCCAACACCACTGCGCCTTCATGAAGGACAATTTCGCTCAAGCTTTCTTTGACAGGGTCAGGACATAGCAGAGTTCTGCTACATGTTCCTCCACAGTTGAGCTTTTAATTAGGATATCATCCACATAGGCCAATTTTCCCCTTTCACCCAAGTCAGGCATGGCCTTATGCACAAAGATGTTAAATTCATTGAGGGAGTTTATATATCCAAAGGAAGTTTGGGTCCACGTGTACTGCTGCCCCCTGAAGGTAAAGGCCAGCTTGTACTGGTCTTCCCTACTCACAGGTACTGTCCAGTATCCAATGGTCAGGTCAATGGCAGTGTACACCTTTGATCCTTGGATCTGGGCCAGTCCCTGGTCAATGTAGGGAAGAGGCCATCGGGACATGTGGGCCTGTTTGTTCAACTCCCTAAGGTCTGTGCATAGTCTTCATTGGCCATTAAGTTTTAGTATCCCCACTACCGGATCGTTAAAGGTACTGTGGACTGGATGAATTATCCCATGGGACTCTAGGTTCTTTATGATTTCTCTGAGTGACTCCATAGACTTGAGAGGCAACTGATATTGTTCACGAATATGGGAGTCATCCCAGGTTCCGTGGGTATTGATGTAGAATGTATCTCAGTGTGACCACAGTTGTACGAGTCCACAGCAAAGATTTCTTGAAAATCTAAAAAACACCTGCTTCAGCTTTTTCTTTTGCTTCTCGGTCTCACAGGCATCAGCGAGGTTGACCGGTTCCTCAACCATCTGCCTTATCCTCCAGCTGCGTGGAGAGATCTCTTGTTATGGTGTTGGCCTGGACAGGAGGTTTCAGGTAGGAAAGACAGTCACTGTGGACCTGGAATATCACCTCACCCATCCTGATGTCACAGGTCACCTCTTCCTCCCATAAGAGCAGGAAGAGTACACCAAGAAATTCCTCCCTTGCCGGGTGAAGATCTTTTCTGGTGGTATGTCATCGTCACAATCGTAGCAGTCATTGGGGATCCGTCCCATGATTTCATTCCCTAAGTCAATAGAGAAAAGTGAGGCATCAACCGCCATTCCAATAAAGGTATCTGCGCCCAGAGTGATACTCCTAGGGTTGCTGTTATCCACCAGTATTGGAATGGTGTTGTTTTCTAAGTCCACTAATGGAGTCGGGTTCAAACCCAAACCCTGCTGTTGAAGATGATGAATTCAATGTACATACGCGTCTGGGTTTTGGAGTTTCAGTCCTCTCTTAATTTTGAGGGGAATTAGGAATTGTCTGGTCAGTCCTGGGATGATGACCTCTTCTCCAGTTTGAATTTCAATTGCATACAGTACCAATTGAGCTGACCGAAATGCCTTTTCAGGATAGTCAAAGCCCATGGGGTTACCCTCCAGATGGGACCAGACTTAATTAATGAGATCAACATTAATTGCAAATTGATTGAGAATGTCACTGCCTAAGTAGAAGGCAGAGGGGACATCTTGCACAACCCAACAATTATGCTCTATGCTTTTATCACTAATGGAAATTTTGAGCATGCACCTGCTAGGCAGGAGATGTTTAGAATTGGGAGTTTCCAGGCCCATTTCCCACTTATCAATCATTTTAAATGTGGGAATGGTCTGATATTTTGGGAGTTTCCTGAATAATGCTTTGCTGATGAAGCTTTTTCCATTATTCAGGCGTACTCTGGCGAGGATAGGCTCCCCACCAATCATTTACCTGAATGGGGAGAAACAGCTGTTCACCCTTTTTCTGAATATCAGCCAAGCTTTGAGCTGGCTTTTCATCACTTTTTATCCTGGGGCTTGGGTTCTCTTGAAATTGTGTATCAGTATAACATTTCAGGGTGTTTCCTTCCAGTGTGGAATGACACTTAAAACTGGAAGGAGGGTTGATTTTCAGGAATGGAGAAGGGTTCCCATCACCAGTTTGTTCTCCTACAGCAATTACAGTTATGTCAGGGACTTGATTGTTCCTAAAGTGGAACTCACTTTTGTCAGACCGCTGCTCAACCATATGGCATGTGCCATTTAGACTTACATAGCTGGTGATCTGTTTTAATTGTATTGGCTGGTTAGTCTGGGTCACACAGTCTATGAAGGGTGAGAACCTCCAAAGGAGGTCATTCCCTGAGAGACAGGGTATTCCCTCAGGAGTGTTGACTATGACCAGGTACTTCAGCTTGTGTCACCCAAATTTGATCTACAGATTTGCAGTCCCCTCAATGGGAATGTCATTCCCGTCAAAGTTCTGGAGTTGTCCAGGAAGAGGTGTGAAGGTAACTTGGTAACTCTTCCCCCTTCCTGAATTAAGTTGCTCAAATGCCTTTTTGGACAGAAGGGTGGCTTGGGACTGGTATCCACCAACACTGGAATCGAACACTGCCCTTGCCCCCAGACAGGGGCATAAAACTTACCTTCTTTCTCCTCCAGGGGGCAAAGGAAATGTGCATTTTTGGCCAGCTGGGCAGTTAATTTCTTTATTTTGGACTCCGACACCGTGAGTTCTTGGGCAGTTTTCTGTGTTGGACTTCGGAAATCTGTAAATAAAATGTGGCATTCAGAGATTTGTGGGATTTTGGAATCCCCTTTTTCCCTTGATCCTGTGCTGCCCCCCTTTTCCTGGAGACAGTCACTTGATCCGGTAGGCGGGATTTGGGAATCTCCTTCTTCCCCTAATTCTGTGCTGTCCCCTTTTTCCTGAAGTCACTTGAACCGGTGTGGGGAGAGGATTCCTCATTCACTTCTGAGTTCTCAGGATGACATTTCTGGGTTCAGGGATAGGCGGCCCTAGGTCAGTCACCATACCTTCCCACCTTGAGTCATGGTCTTTTAGGACTCATTTTTCTTTGTGGGGAATCCCCCTATCCTTGAAAGAGAAGACGTTCACCCCAGAATCCTCCAGGGATTCTTCCCCTTCAAACTGGAGGACGTTGACTTCCTTTACAAAATGGGTCTTCTTTGTCCCTTGGTTTCTCCTAGTTACCCTCTGTTCCCTAGGTTTCAGCTTTTCGGGGGTAGGAGATTTGGGTTCAGTTTCAGAGGTTTCCAGGGGCTTTTCATGGGTGGGGAAGGAAGCTTCGTCCAGGGCTTTGCATCCCCTTTCCTCACGATCCTTCTTTGTAACCTGCTGGTTGTCTGGGTTCTCTCCCCGCCATTGTTCCGGGGTGCCAGATACTGGGTTTGAGCTGTTCTGGGCCACCATGTTCATCTGAGGGTTCTGCTGAGCTCTCAACATGCGACTTGGGTCAAGCTCTGGACCTGGCGCTCCAGTTGTGACACCCTCTCGGGCTAATACGGGGGTCTTGGGTCAAATCTTTGTTGCTCTTGGGAAGGGGAACTGTCCCTTCTCCCAGAGTAACTTGGGTATTGAGGGTTTCCCTGGTAGCCCTCCATCCTTGGCCTACCCTCTCCCTGATTTGGTGGTCTGACTCCTGAAAGCAAGTAGAGTAAGGAGGGTTGTTCTGAATGTTGGGATTTTGAAAGTACCTGGGGAAGAAACTTAAACTAAAGGGTGGACGATTACTGCCCTCCTGAGGGAAGTTTGGAGGGAAGTTGGGAGGGAAGTTTCCTGGGGCTGTTCTCACCTGATTGGACCCCCCCTGAGCCGGGGAAGTCCATACGTCCCCCAAGATGGGTCTGTTCCCCTTGTACCTAGGGCTGATGTAGGTGGCAGAGTCAGGTGACACATTTGTGGGGTACCCTGCCTGGCTACCACCTGCTTCAGACTGGTCAGATGGTCTTCTCTGCCTCTGGTTTGGTTGGTTAGTGGGAGGTGTATTTTTAGGCCCCCCCATTTCTAGGTCCAAAATGGGGTAACCTTCACCTCTGCCACCTTGGCAGCAGCAGGGGTGTTGGTTGGTTTGGGATTTTTGTGGGAGTTCTTATTTTCTATTGGCTTTTGGACCTCATAGAGGTGGGTAGCTTGTTCTATTACCCAATCCAGGGTCCTTTCATCGTGGATGTCCCTTACCATCTGCGTCATAATGTACTTAGGGAGTGCATAGAAATAGGTATTGATGAACTCCCTACTGTTCGTGTGCACCCATCTAATGGTTTGTGCAAATGCCCGCTTTAATTCTTGGACAAATTCTCTCGGGGCCTGTTCTTCTCAGCACTGCAGGTTGTAGGCCGCCTTACGAGCCTCCTGGGGGTTTCAGTGCACAGAGAAGTGCTTCAAGATGGCCACCTTGTAGGTAGACCACCTTGAATGGTTCTGATCCTCCAGCCCAGCAAAGAAGCTGAAGTATTCTGGGGAGAATGTCCATTTGGCAAACTCCATGGAATTCTGATGATTGCTTATGACAAATGACGTCATCATCTGGTCATACAGCTCCAGATGCTCCCAGACTGAGTACTTGGCTCATGACGTTTCTAATGGCTTTAATTTGTCTAATGGGGACTTTTACCAAAGTTCTCTTTTGTTTGGCAGCCTTCTTTTTCCGCAGCACCTGAGTCCATTCGCCCTCAGTCTCACAGCTGCTGCCATTTGAGGTCCCATCCCTATCCTCTAGGTGCTCCCTGATTCTTTGAGACTGGGAGTCTCTCCCAGAATGACGGGGCCTAGTCTCTTCTCCCCTGTTGTACTATAGGCTCTCCGGGTATCTTCCTTTGGACTACCTCTTTCGCAGAGTGGAGTACTTACCCGACTCCTCCCTTCATCCGGGGTTGGTGGAGAACTACCACCACCCCCTGAATGGGTGGAGGATTTCAGGATGCTCTTTTTGGGCCTAAACTCAGATGCCTTTTTATCTGCAAAGTGGACCAGGTGGTCCCTTTGTAGTTGATGTATCTGCCAGTCTAACTCCCTGATTTTCTCTTCATAGGAGTCCTCCTGGTCAGATACATTGACCAAACTATTTTTGAACATAAGCAGTGATGCACGTCCATCGATCTCTGATGGACACTAGCCTGCCTGCTCAATCATACTAGGCCTAACTGAGTCTGGCTGCCTCATGGTTCCCGGTTCTTGTGAACTGGTAGACATGAAGTTAGCAGTGCCTTGCACATATAGGGTGGTAATTTGGTATAGAGGGCCCTAAACCATGATTAGGGATTGCCCTGTCACTCTCTAACTGTTCAGGGTTCCTCAAGTCCTTATTAAATCTAGCACACTCTTTTTCTAACCTATCAAATTTCTCTTTCTTAGCCCCTATTTCTTGATAGTATGCACAGGCCTGAGTCTTGTGCTCTGCTATAAGGAACAGACTGACTTCTATGACCTTCCCTTGTGCTACTACTTGGCTCTGGGGTCTCTTGTTCTCATCACAAACAGCCTCATTTTCTTTCTGTGCTTCTTGTGTTGTCTGGGAATATTCAGACCATTTGCAGGAGACCAATCTCCTCAAATTGCGCATTTTTGGTCTGTATTGTCTGCTCTAGATCACATTCTATCGGTCTTACATGCCCAATTCATTTTTCCTTCTCTAATTGTAGTTTAGTCAGTTCCTGAAAACACAACTCACTTTTTTCCAGGTTTGTCTTTAATTTGCACCCTCCCTGGCATATGGAATCTTTTTCCGGATACAGTGCTCCATTCTGTTCAGTTAAGTTATTTCTCTGCTGCTTCATAGCTCTTAACTTCGAGCGCTCCTGGTCAAATTCCTATTGGGAATGGACCTCCTTAATAGTCAGCTGGTTATTTTCCTCTTCTAATTGTTTAATCTTATTTTGTAAAGTGCACATATAGTGACTCAACTTTAGTTGACACTTGCAGGGAATCACCCCTTTCTTGTCACTCCTCTTTTTGAGCAGATAATTGGAACTCCTGCGTGGAATTATTTTGTTGCTGTACTGCCAACTCCTCTATTAGCTGCTGGACGAGGTTTCCTAATTCTAATTCAGAATGTTGGCTCTCTCACATTTTCACCTTTCCCTGCCTTAACTCACTCTGTGTTTGATTTAAATGCTCAGACTGGTTTTGCACTGAGGTTACACTCTCCTTGTACCTTTCTTCCATGACTATCATGTGCAAGTACATCTATGCAGTGAGTGGGGCCATTTTAATTTGCTCATCTTTGACGTTCTGCGTCATATAGAAGTCAGTCAGGGCTTGATATACCAGACCACTGTCCTGCCACACATCCATATTCATAGGGGTCACATGTTGCATTATTATAGATAGCCAGGCTTCATGTTTTTGTTCTGCCCATTCCCCTCTAATAAACAATTTGGATAGGAGGTGCTGTCTAGCCATATTAATTTTTACGGTGCCCATTATGAAATGTGTTCTACTGCAGGTGGGTTATCTATGCAAGGGCATAATCTCCACCCTGCTCCTGTCTAGTTAATGGTGACAATATTTTGTTATGAGACACAGCCCAGATGCCTGAGGTACAAGTTTTTGGATGGCACCTTTACAATGCAACCCAGCTTTCTAGCCACTAAAAGTAACACTACCTTCAATGGGTTAGTCTGCTGTGTTCCACTGTCATGGGTGAAAACTCTTTTCTCAATCATGGCACGAGTACCCACTTTGTCACAGTTTATAACACGGCACACTCCAGCCTGTCACAATGGACTAGGAACCAGGCTGGTGTGTATCAATAAAATATTTATGAATTTATTATTTAATGAAAAAGGAAAATAATCAATATAGCGCAGGCACCAAAATTGTGGCAACACAAATGCAATATCCTATCTAGAGCGACCAAGTGGAAATGGGCTCTCACTTTTGTTATAATGACAAACAGGGCAATACAATCAGGTTGAAATAGACTGTTACACTCGCTTTAGTTCTAATGACAAAACAGAAAAATACCATCCGGTTGAAGGTGATAGCGCCACAGTTTTAGAACTCCTCCCTGCAACACTCACCCACAAACATCTATTAAACTGGATTCCTTTGAATGGAATGGAGTGGCAAGGAGTAGGAGAGAGACAGAAAATCGGATTTGGGGTAAAGCCCACCACCCCCAGATGAAAAGCCAGCAAATAAAGTGAAAACCTGTTTTAGAGCAAAATGGCAGAATGGGATTTTGATTCTTACTCACTACTGCTAGGGGACAGAATAGAAGAAAATTCGGATTGTTTACACTTAGGAGATAGGGAAAGTTTAGAGAATACTAATCAGCACACCAGGGCAAAATAGAAATGAAATGGGAAAATCGGTTTTGGGAGAAATCAAATACAAAAGGGAAAACAGAGTGGCAAATGGACATGGGTTTATACTGAGGTTTACAATGACAGCAGCTCAGGGAAGGGTTCAGTTTACAATAAAAAAAATGTTTTTCATTGACAAGGACAGAGGCACATACAGGTAGACTTCTAGGTATAAGGGATTGCTCACAATGGAACGGTTTGGGTTTTAATAGGACAGATGCAAGTAGGAATTTGTTGGGTAATGCACACAGACAAATCAGTTTTCAATTACAAGGAGACTAATTCTTATGAGGCAACACTTTAATGAGTATAATAATTAAGTACAATACCAGGGCCAAGATGGTTGATTTCAAATTGCAACGATCTTGCACCGTGAACTTCAAATAGGGAAATTAATTGATATACTTAAAAATAAATACTTAGGATTTACACAGACAACTGAGAGGTTTTTAAAAGAGAGATACTAACATACATAGGGTAACAATGTATTCATCTATGGGAAGGTGACTGAATTAGACGGGCAATTTGGGTTTTCAATGGGGTTTTCAATGGGGGTTTCAATGGGGCTTTCAATGGGGAAATATTGGCTACAATGCTACAAAAAGGAAGGGGTTATGCAATTTAGGGCTGGGGTTTATGTACTTACAAAGCAAGCATTGGTTTAGGATTCAGGACCACCAGCTGGATCTCAGGACACTCTGGACAGCTAAGGTAAGGGGTCTGGTCACTGCACTCTCAAACATTGTAAGGTTCAGCCGCCTTCTCTCCTTCCTCCTTCTCCTGTCTCCCCAGATTTTTGTCTGTCTCCCTGACCTAGTACAGCCCCCCTTATATAGCACAAATGACATCACTAACTTTACAATCTAGGGGGAGTACCCTGTAATTATCCCTTACGCCAGGACTGGACAGTTTCCCTCTGTCTCTCCGCCCCCAGTCATGATTGGTTCAAGGGAAGAGAGCACCATCTGTCTTTTTGCATTTAATGCAATTAGTCTCTTTAAAACCACCTCCAAATTACATGAAAAAATTGCGTAAAATGAAATTGATTCTTATT
Organism: Ambystoma mexicanum; assembly: GCF_040938575.1. Classification (NCBI taxonomy): domain Eukaryota; kingdom Metazoa; phylum Chordata; class Amphibia; order Caudata; family Ambystomatidae; genus Ambystoma; species Ambystoma mexicanum. The sequence continues at coordinate 635,710,970 of NC_090941.1, forward strand.
CTGATTGCTGCGAAAATGCCTAAAATTAAATGAGTCTTTTAGTGTAACTTGGGAGTGTCTTGTTCCACCTGGGGGAAGGCCGCTTCCACCCACAGCCATCTGTCTCCCTGTGCTCAGCCTGTAACCAGAGTTTTTTATAAGACTCTTTGAAGTGGTGATGGTTCTTTTGAAGGGGGTGAAACAAAGAGTTCACACCTCCTGGTCAGGCTCTAGCCACACTTTGCCTCATTTGAAATCTCATGTCTGCAGAGGAGGGAATTATGATACCCTCTCCATCATCACATTTTATTGCGGCATGGTTATAGGATATGTGTGATATCCAGTGGGAGTGGGGCTTTGTCATTATTAGTTCCTGCCTTCACCCCAGAACCATTTTCTTCCTGCAGTAAGGGTCTATTCAGAGGTGACAGGAGTTTTGAGGGTTGGAACATAATCTGCGTTCGTTTTGGCCAACCCTCACATAATATTTCCCTGACATGTTCTAAGTGAGCAATGCTATCTTTCCACTGTGGCTTTGAAAGCAGTTTTCTTTTCACACACGTGTAGGCTGTTTGCTTTTAATGTTTATATCTTGTCTTGCAGGTCACAGGGTTATATGTTGTCCTCCTTAGGTGAATTCACTTTTGCTTTTACTTCATTGATTATGAACGGTAGACCCTCTTTTCCCATGGTTCTTTAATTTGACATGAACACAAAGATAAAGCCAAGTCGTTTTTCGTTTGAAGTGTTTTCAGGGCTGCTGGTCATGTGAAACGGAAAACAAAAGTCGTTTTTCTTTGTGGTGTTGAAATACTTGCCCCTCATGTGAAATAACAGTGATACAGGGCTGTTTCTGGTTGCAGTGTATAACTTCTGGTCATTTAGGTGAAAAGAAAGTGAACCAAGCCTGTTTTTTCAGTTGTAATTTAGACCTCCTTGTCATTCATCTGTCTTTTTGCATTTAATGCAATTAGTCTCTTTAAAACCACCTCCAAATTACATGAAAAAATTGCGTAAAATGAAATTGATTCTTATTCTGATTGCTGCGAAAATGCCTAAAATTAAATGAGCCTTTTAGTGTAACTTGGGAGTGTCTTGTTCCACCTGGGGGAAGGCCGCTTCCACCCACAGCCATCTGTCTCCCTGTGCTCAGCCTGTAACCAGAGTTTTTTATAAGACTCTTTGAAGTGGTGTGGGTTCTTTTGAAGGGGGTGAAACAAAGAGTTCACACCTCCTGGTCAGGCTCTAGCCACACTTTGCCTCGTTTGAAATCTCATGTCTGCAGAGGAGGGAATTATGATACCCTCTCCATCATCACATTTTATTGCGGCATGGTTATAGGATATGTGTGATATCCAGTGGGAGTGGGGCTTTGTCATCATTAGTTCCTGCCTTCACCCCAGAACCATTTTCTTCCTGCAGTAAGGGTCTATTCAGAGGTGACAGGAGTTTTGAGGGTTGGAACATAATCTGCGTTCGTTTTGGCCAACCCTCACATAATATTTCCCTGACATGTTCTGAGTGAGCAATGCTATCTTTCCATTGTGGCTTTGAAAGCAGTTTTCTTTTCACACACATGCAGGCTATTTGCTTTTAATGTTTATATCTTGTCTTGCAGGTCACAGGATTATATGTTGTCCTCCTTAGGTGAATTCACTTTTGCTTTTACTTCATTGATTATGATCGGTAGGCCCTCTTTTCCCATGGTTCTTTAATTTGACATGAACACAAAGATAAAGCCAAGTCGTTTTTCGTTTGAAGTGTTTTCAGGGCTGCTGGTCATGTGAAACGGAAAACAAAAGTCATTTTTCTTTGTGGTGTTGAAATACTTGCCCCTCATGCGAAATAACAGTAATACAGGGCTGTTTCTGGTTGCAGTGTATAACTTCTGGTCATTTAGGTGAAAAGAAAGTGAACCAAGCCTGTTTTTTTCAATTGTAATTTAGACCTCCTTGTCATTCAAAGGAAAAAAAAAGCAAAGCAGGACCGTTATTGGTTGCAATGTGGAAATTCGTCCCATTCAGATGAAATAAAAGCAAAATAAGGCCATTTTTGGTGGCAGTGTTTAAATGCTGCAGTTCAGGTGAGGGGCTTCTGTCTAGGGCCTTTACATGCACCCCACAAAAGGTTGGCAAAGTCACACCTGGGGCCACTCAGCCTAGTCCTTAGCTGGTGGGGGCAAAACCGTGGCAGGGTGCTAGGTTGGTGGCAGGATGATGGACCACTCCCTTAATTTAGGGGCTGCTGCTGGACATTGCTAACGGAAGGGCGCAAAAAGCACTCGCGGGCGCTGCAACCCCCCTCCTCTGCGCCTTCCTTTTTCTTTTCCCTTGAGAGTTACCGCCACCTGGCCCTGCGGTGGCGACAGCACGTGCGGTTCATGCTGGCTTGGGGCCTGATCCTGTGTGGTGATCATGGGCAGCCACGGCCCTGTCTTCACTCTGCATGATGTTGGGGCCTGCAGCCAGCACCCCTTTCCCTTGTGCCGGCACTGCCGACATGGCAGCAGTCTTTTCCTTCCCCTCCCCGCTTTTTGTTTTTTGAACTTGCCAATCACCACTGCTGGTCCCTCTATTTTCAAAGCTCCAATCGAGTGGGCTGATTGCAACATCGCTCTTGTGCATGTAACCTGGGATGCCATTAGTAGCACTGGCCCTTTACTTTCAACGGCTCCGACATGGAGCACACAGACAATCATCTCCAGCTGGGCCGAGCTCTTCACTGGGCATCAGGGCCTCTCCTTTCACATCTCTGATTGAGAGCATGCCTACATCAACATCAACGGCCTGGGATAATAGGAGGGTCATGTGCAAAAGCGACCCTGGATGTTGGGAGAGCCATTTACATGCATTGTTACTTGTTTCCTTGTTTGTGTGTGCTCTTTCAGGGAGCACTTTCTCAAAGAGCACTGCCAATGCGGCCCGGGCCTCTTCTTTTCTTGCTCTGGCATGGAGAAAGATGCTGTGCGCTGCAGCCCAGGACTCCTCTTTCTTAGCCACTCCTCTTGGGGAAATGTAGCTGACAGGCTGTGAGTGGCCCTTTTGTCCTCTCTTTACTGAGTGCAGTGCCTCCCTGCTATTTCCTCTTGTTGGAGAGGAGCTGACCAGCGTAACACCGCCGGGTGTGCTCAGGCTATGCCCCCAATTTCCACTGTCGCACTCGCACTGCTCCGGAATCTCTTGGAGTGAGCACCAAGGACCTGCCGCTCCTCCCTGCTTCCCCCACCTTGGGTAGCCAAATCGACCTCTGGCAGCCCACACAGACGTGCGTGCGCGGGTCCAGATGACCATCCCACCTTCGTCTCCAATGTGGCGACTTGGTTCTGGGCAAGCCGCACCGAGCACCGGGTTCACCCGGGATTACAGTAATACTGTGATCATGCTGTCGTCATGCCGCAGGGGGCACCCTGTAGGATTAGGATCACCGGACTATGTGACAGTTGCTGGGTGGCACCCAGCTGACAGCAGCCTCTGCTCTGGGGGCACCCAGGCTGGGGCTGCAACAATGGCCATGGTCACACAGCAAGACAATACTCAGGGGGATGGTGTTGCCCAGCAGGGGCACTGTCCAAATGCAGGGCAACGCAGATAGGCCGTCTGCATACTGCACGGCACCCACATGGTGCAGACAACGAAGACGCAGGAATCAGTTCTTGATCGACTGACAAGCCACAACTGGTTTGTCCCTTTAATTAGGTAGGCCACATGGTTACCACCATGTGACCAAGGCACAAGTCCTGGGAGCTACCATGCTCCCAGTAGGGGTGACATGCAACACATGTGCCGTTGTAATTGAAGACCGGTTTTGGCACTATGTGGAAACATCCTTCTCTTTGCGCACCGACTTCCCTGGCCATTCCCAATGCAGGGGACAGCCATGCAACCCACGTTCCCTCCTCCTTCCAGGCCCCGTACATGTGTTCTGCATGGGACACCCATGCCACTTCCTATCCACACCCATGCACTTCCTATCCCTGGACCGCTCACCTGACCACTCGCACCACCACCATGATCAGCCCACTTCCTCTATGACCAGTAAACGCATGTGCAGTTACCCTGCAGGCTGCCGCTCAATGAAAGCGTTCTGTTGGTGAAATGGATGTGAGGAAAGTGGGCAGATCGCTTGTTTACACAGCCATGGTAGTATGCCTGCTTTCAAAGTAATGCCAGATTCCAGTATGCCCAGTTAGTATTTGTTGCATAAGAGCTGGAGCCCTACATGTGAGACTTCCAAAGGAGAGTCCTGGGGAAGGATTCTAGAAAAAAAACTGATGGAGATGATACCAAGGCCGGACGGAGGTACGGTGGTGCAGGAGCTTCAATCTTTGTAATTTATAAACCAAATAAAGCAAAAATAATAAGCTAATTCTGTCTCTGAAGCCTCGTTCTCAACATATTGATGACGAGGTGTGCCCCTGTGCATTGCTGGCACATGCAGCAAGCATCTGAGAAGCATGGCCAGAGACGAGTGCTGAGATGAGTGACGAAATTAGGGCGCAAATGTGACCATCACCACCCTCAAAATGAGAAAGATGCCCCGGTTTACGGGTGTGGACATGTTCGTTCACTACGAGCCTGCCTATGTAGCTAGTGCAAGGCGTTACAGGCAGTAAAATCTAGAAAAGATCCTTGGTAGGTGCACGTAGCGTAAAGGAAAGTGAAGAAGGAGTGCAACAAGTTGCCTTTACTATGGCAACATGGCGCTAGACACCACAACAGAGAAGGGAAGTATTAAGCAAATGGACATAGGCACATAACTGAAAGCAAGTAGGGTAAGGGAAATTAAAATATACCTTCTTCATTTGTGCAGTAAGGAGGACATGGAAGATGCAAAGTTTCCCTGGGCCAACTGTTTGTTAGCGATAACTGGTCCACCCAGAATAAAATGTGTCAGTGGAAAAAGGGTGACGTGGTGGAGGCATGACCCTGCAGAGTAAACTATTCATGTTTATGAACTGTCTATTGGACGAGGGACAGAGAATATATGAAACTGTACCTGAATAAGAGGAAAAGAAAGCAGGAGCAGAGGCTTTGAATGAATTGAAGTTAGAGATAAAAGAACTAAATAAGCACGCCAATCCTTAAACCAGTACAATATTGCCATGGGGCAATAAGAGGCTGGTGAGACTGTGCAAGAATAGGTAACTGCTTTGAAGCATCTTGCTGCCTCATGAAACTTCAGTGACAAATTTGATGAACACATCGGGGACCAGTTCAGGGTGAGGTTTTATGAACCCAGGAAAGAGAAGAACTGGGGTTGCAACATGACCCGAGTCTAGATGAAGTAATACAAATTGTGAAGAGGTGCTGAGTGTGGATAATGCACCTAAAGCCAGGCAGAAAGATGAGCAGAAAAGAGGCAAGAAAGGAAATTGGAAGGGAGGAGATGGGAGTCAAAGGACATTTTTCCATTGTAGGAGCAAAATGCACTTGGCGGGTTCTAGCAATTACACTGGGAGGAAAGTGATAATCAAAAAGTGTAACAAGTGGAGGCATTCTGAAAACTATTGTAAGACCTCTGGCTGAATGCAAAAGAGTGTGGGTGTGGTGTGTGAGAATGTCAGTGGCGAAATGTATTCGGGTGTGCTGATATGTTAACCATAAAAGAAGCGGGGAAGGAATAGAGTGATGACGAGAGTCCTTTGACTGAAGAATTATCAATGGAAGAGGGGCCCTAATGATGGTCGACTTGTGAGTGTCATAATTATCTTGTAGATTTGGGGAAGAGGTGCATGGGGGAAAGGTAACAGATCTACTACCACCCACGTGAGGCTAGTGGGATGCAATATAATTGTATCAAATTATTGAGATATTTTCATGTTTCTTTAGGTTTTAAGGGTTGGGGAGCTACTGGGAACATATCTGTACCAAAATAAGTGTATCTTTGCTAAGCTGGAAGGACAAAGAATGCTTGATCTTAATATGCAGAAAGCAAGTACTGTTGGAAGAAAGAGTGTATGAAGGGCTGAAAAGGGTAAGGTGGTATTCTACAGTATTTACTGAAGAGATGTGGAAGCTGAAAGGATTTGTGCATTAAATATGACTAAAAGCTGGAGCAGTGCCTTTGGCTTTGAATTTGCATCCTATGGTAACCAGGGATGTGGAAAAACAGGAACTTGAGAAGCTATGCAATGAGGGTATTATCCAAAGAGCAGGGGCAGTGTGTGTCTCCATCGGGGACTCTTCTGGTAGTAGCTCAGAAACCCAATGGGCAAGTGAGGCTGTTTGTGGATTTATGACAACTAAACAAGGCTATACTAGTAGAACGGCACCCACCCCGAATATGGCACAGATGTTGTGTAGGATTGGGGAGGACAGTGTGCTCTCCAAACTAGATTTGCCATCTGCATACGATCAGTAAGATATCACCCCAGAATCACAACCACTGATGGCATTTGTCTCACATGAAGGAGTTTTCCAGTATGGGCGGACGCCTTTTGGGTTGGTTTAAGCAGCATTGGTTTTTCAAAATGAAATGCACACATTATCCAGTGCTGTCTGCAATGTTCACTGCTTTCAAGGTCACATGCTAGTATGTGGAAGAAATATAGGTGAGCCTGAAATGGCATTGCAAAAGGTCTTCGAGGTTTTGAAAGAGCGAGGGCTAACCCTGAAGATGGAAAACTGTACTTTCAAGGGGGAAGAAGTGGAGTATCTGGGTAGCAGCATAAACAGAAAGGGTTTGAGACCAAAGAGCGAGCCGGTAGATGCAATTAAGACAGCGAAATTGCCAGCGTCCAGAGTTTCAAATTATTTCTGGGCTTAGTGGAGTTTTATAATGTCTAAGGACCTTTTCTGAAAAAGTGTTTGAGAGCCGTGATTTAGCAAAGGGGCGAATTTGTGTGTAACAGCTAGGGCTCTTTGGAATTTGAGAGAATTAACGAGATTGATTTGGCAACGCTGTTGGGACATTTGATACTATGAGGAAAATAATTGTGACAGCTGGTGCGAGTGAGACCAGGATGGGAGTAGTGTGTACAAATGAAGGGCAGTTGCAAGTGAGATCGGGATTGTGCGTGCATTTAGGGTGTTGAAGTGAGTGGAGAAAAGTACTCAGTCATTGAGAAAGAGGCACTTGGGTGTATGTGGGTGGTGGAAAGGTTCAAAGTATTTGCGTAAGGAGCAAGATTTCTATTGCTAACAGATGATAAGCCATTGAAGGTGGTCGTTGAGAGAAAAGGAACTGATAATGTGTCGAGGAGACTTGCCAGATGGGTTACACATTTACGTGCTACTACTTCGAAGTGGTAGCAGTGAGAGAGAACATATTTGCAGATCACTTGGAAAGAGTTCATGTGGAAAGAGAAGCCTACGAGGAGGAGAAGGTGTAGAGTGAACAGTAGTATTTTTCACAAAAAGGAAAGAGTGGATGGGGGAATGGAAGAATGATAAAACAACAGAGAGAATCACAGGCTACGTTGAGAAAGTATGGCCAAAAAAAGCATTTTTGAAAGATGATGAAAGGAGCTTTAGGGAAGTCAGTGATGAGTTGAGTATAGAGAATTGTTTATTATACAGAGTTGGTAGAGTGGTGGTCCTAAGCAGGCTAAGAGAACTGCCTATCAATTTTGCCCATGAGGGGCACGTGGGATTGATGAATACAAAGGTAATTCTTAACGTGGATTATTTGTGGCCCTTGCAGGGTAAATGGCTGGAGTGGATGCTTAAATAGTCCCTGGGGTGTGAAAATTCAGGAAAGAGGCATATCACATTAGAACAACCCACGGTTCTGCTTCATGTTCCCAGCTGAGTGTGAGAAGAAGGGGCTGTAGGACTTTTTTGCAATTGTCCTAGTGGACCTATATTCCTGATGGATGAAAGTGAAATTTGTATGCAAAATGAATTCCAGGGTGGTAAAACAATGTTTGGATGAAGTATTTGGAGGAGAACGGTTGCCTAACAATGTGTTGACAGATCATTTCCTGCAGTATTTGTGTGTGCAGAGGGGACCCTTTTGGGAGACACAAGTCATTAAGCACAAGAGGTCCATATTGTATCACCCTCAAACTAATGCCATGGTTGAGAGAATAAACAGGTGCCTAATCAAGGTGGTGTAAATGGCAACGGTGTGTGGTTCTAACAGAAGAACAGCTGTAAGTGAGTGGGAGAGAGCTGTACGTCAGTCTCCATAGTTGATCACAGGTCTGATCCCTTTTGAGTTAATGAGGGTGATGTGGAAGGAGTGTTACCCCACAGAATGGTATAGCCATTACACCTATACAATAGGCCCCAGAATCCTCCATCTTGCCTTCATATCAGGCATTCTGCATTTAGCTCCTCTGACATGCCCACACTTTGCCTTGGACGGAGTACACCAAGGCATATCATATCATATAATCATATCATCTCATATCAGAGTACACAAGCCACAAGGGACACGTCAGCTCTATATTCCATTGCTATATTCAGCAAGTGTTACACTATGACCATATATAGCATGCAACAGTTGTTTATACCAAGGGTGCGTATGAACAGTGCTTCATAATGTTCTGCAACCACAAGGCTTCTACAGAACCAACGGCTTTCTGTATTGCAAGATATCCGCTACACCCGTGGAAAGTAACACCTGATATTGTGAAAATACTATAACATATTAGTGATCTGCTTATGATATGCTATATAAGATATGCTCAGAAACCCTCCCTTCAGAGCTCCAAGTGCCAACTTCCCGCCACTTGTCATTGTGTATTTTCCTGATTATTAGCCGATCATTTTGCTGTATTGTGTTTATTTTCTATCTAATACAAGAAGCTTGCTGTATCCATCAGTTTGGTGTCTATTCTCATTATTGCTGCAGGCTGCAACCGAGGTGACCCTTTCGAAGGGGTCTGCTTTGGCCACCACAAGGGGTAGAAAGTGTCATATGGGCGTATATGTCGGTCATGGCTGGGGTAGGCAGGAAAGGTGGATATAGATGTTGGAGAGATGGAGATGGGGATGTGCAAAAAAAAAGAAGAAGCAAAGGAGAGCTATGATCTTCTCAAAAGTATTATGCCGTTGGTATTTCATGAAGCAGACATGGTCAGGGAAAAGAAGGGAGTAAATAGTCAAAAGAATGTGGCGAAGCATGGGCCACTGGAAATAATTGATTAGGTGCTTAAGGGGGCTGTGTGTTTCAAAGTGGGGTAAGTGTGGCATCTAAGGACATTGTGATGGTTTGACAGAGATATGTTCTGCATAGAAGAAAGAGAGATCCATTCTATAAAAGCTGCAATACTGCACATGAGACTTCCAAACAGGAATTTGGTGAGACTTCAAAAGGAGGGTTTTGGAGAAAAATTCTGGAAAAGACAGTTGTCGATGACACAGATGGAGGAGGTATCATGGTAAATGGTCTTGAATATTTGCTGCTTAAAATTCAAATAAAGAACATGTACTAAGTTACTTCTGTCTCTGGAGCCTCCATACTCAACAGTAAGGAGTATGTGCTGTGGAGTAAAATATAGCCCATGAATACCAGAAATAAAGAGGCCAGGCCCGTATTTAAGAGTGAAGATGACTGGTGATATCCATTGGAAAATACAGGCCAGTCCAAAAAAATATCTGACTTAAGGACTAGTGACATGAACAGAAATGGGCCTCTTGCAACTTTACCAGAATGAGCAGGCACTCGAGTGAAGGAACATGTGCCTGGAAACTTAAGACAAATGTGGCTGAAAATTTAGCTGAAAATGTTGTTTTCTTCAATGCAGCACAATATTGTGATCCAGAAATCTAAAGTGAAGCCAAGCATTGCATTTGTCACGTATAAAAACACATACTTTTTTTTTTTTTTTTTTTTTCAACAACATTTTATTGATTTTTACAAGACAGGATATTACATGTAACAACGCAATACAGGTCAATATGAGCGTTAATTAAAGCCTTTATAGTCTATTTCGAGTCGTAGAGTGGAGGAGAGAGTGGGTGGTTCCTGGATGCGGCGGTTGGGCGGGCGAGATCTGAGTGACTGTTCCCTTATGTTCTGGAGTGTTCGGGGACCGGTCGGGGATTAGTAGAGGGGGCTGCATTAGAGCCATCTGGTGAGTGGCGGCCTCCTGGTGAGGGTTGGGTATTTGGCCGCGTTGTCAAGGAAGGGGTCCCATATATTTAGGGTTCTATTTAAGGAGTCAGAGCGGATTGCAGTGAATTTTTCTGATACTGAAATCTCCCAGCATTTGGCCCACCATAGGGCAATTGAGGGGCCACCTTTGTCTTACCATAAACGAGCCATTGCGATCTTCGAGGCCAGTAGTAGATGGTTGCAGAGGTGGGAGATATGGCCTGAAATTGGGAATGCTCCATCACCGGTTTTGCCCAGAAGGACGATGCATGGGTCCCATGGAATTGAGAGGCCGGTTATTTCCTTAATGTGCTTCAGCACTTCTTTCCAATATATTTCTGCCTTTGGGCATGTCCATACTAAGTGGTAGAGGGAACCGGGGGTTTGGCAGCCTCGCCAGCATGAAGCAGGAAAATCCGGTTGCTTTATTGATTTGTGTGGGGGTGATGTAGTATCTGAAGCACAGCTTATAGCCTCCTTCTTTATTCGTGACGCATTGCGAGCTTTTATGTAGTCTAGTCCAAATTTGCTCCCAGCTCTCTACTGCTATTTCCCGGCCAATATCCTTTTCCCATTCCGTCATATATCTTTCTTTCTTTGCTGGGTCCGATCTGTCGAGGAGTCGGTATATGGTGGATATTCTACCTTTGTTGGTCGGGGATGTTAGCGTGAGTTCCAGGGCTGTTGGCTCTCTCGAGCATTTGTCCCGAGTCCTTCTGTGGGACATCCAATGCTTAATTTGCGAGTATCGGAATCTTTCCCGTTCACCCACTCCGAATTTTGTTTTACACCTCTCGAAGGTGATGGGGGAGCCCTCTTCCATGAAGTCGCTGGTTTTTGCCAGGACCCCTGCTATCCATGCGTGGAAGTCTCGAGGCGGGTTACCAGGGGAGAAGTCTGGGTTGTTCCAGATGGGAGACATGGGTCCCAGGTAGCTGCGAAGTCCCCATTTCCGCGCTGCGGTTTTCCAGCAATGGGTTGTGGTGATCGTGGCCGATAATGGCCCTGAGTTGGGTTGTGGTTTTAGTGTTGGCAGATGTGGGAGATCCTGTAGTGGGACCGGGCACCAGGATTCTTCGATTTGACGCCATAATGGTGGGTCTGCTTCTTGCACCCAGGCGAAAGCATGGGATAGTTGAGCTGCTAGTGAGTATCTGGCCAGGTCAGGGACTCCCATTCCACCTAGGGGTTTGCTTTACATACTTTTTCACATTAAAACAACATCATTGAACTGGAGAGGCCTACTTGTGGTAGAAGTGAACACTGGTGCTCCTTGTTAACTGGCTTATTTGGTGAAATTCTGAATGTACCTCGGGGTTAATATTGTGGAAGCAAAAACTATATGTTTTGAATGACAGGTTTGAATGTCATTTATTATACAAATGGTTAACATCATGCCATGGCAAAAGGTAAATACAGTTAGCTGATTCACGGCTGTACTTTCAAAAGTAGTGGTGCAGCTGGGCATTTCCACTGAACTGTTACTTTAACCTCAAAGACCTTTCCTCTGCTTGTCCTAGAGAGGGAGGTCTGGTTGTCAACAATCAATCAGGTTTTTGCTTAAAAACACAAAGAAATACATAGCCAGAGATGTGAACCACGGTGGAAATAGATAAGACCAGCTCAGCTGAAGTGAACTTGAGGTCACAACTCACATAAAATGTGCATTAAGCTATAAGCCAGGACCCTTGGGAAGCCAACGAGGGATAGGCTAAGATAAACACGAGACAACATCTGGCTGGTCACATGTTTAAGGATAAATGAAACCTAAGAAAAGGTGGGGGCTAGGACAGTGAGTGAGGTTTGTGAGACAGGGGTTTAATTAATAGAAGAAAACATTTTGTTGCATAAAAAGAGCAGTGTATATGCCACAAAGAATGTTCCAGAATTTCATTTTACTTGGCAGAACTCTCCTTTAAACCATACTAAAACAATTTTTGTGTAATAAACATAACAGAAGTTATTAAGAAAAATTTGATTCAGGCCTTCCAATGATTCTGAGAGATTTGAAAGGTGCTGTGAGCATGAAGGACAAAATTAACGTTTGTACGATGAAGTGTCATATTTTTTACTAGTACAGTCTAGGAGGAACTTGAGAATAACAGTAACTCCGCCCAGGAAGGGTATGCTCAGGTAAAATTGGTATGTTCTAATTCACCATAAAATGAAGAACTCATACATAGATATCATCCTGAGGTTATTTGAAAGGCACAGGGAGTTATTACAGTATGAGAGTTTCCAGAACAAAAAATGCAAGAATCCTTGTCGATTTGAAATGATTTATCTATTCCTCTCCCTCAGCCTACATCATAGACATCTCTCAACTCCTGGTCCTATCAGCAGGTAGGGGGTGTGGTGTGGAGAGGTAAAGGGAAGAAGGTAGCCAATCCTTGCCACGGGAATCATGACAAATTTTCTCTCTCACTAGCCATAGAAAAGTAACAGTTTGCATCAGAACTGGGCTTTTTTGTGAACTATTCCGGGAGAGAGCTGTTGCTGGACTCTTACGAGGAGCGACTAGCAGAGAGTCCTTGATCCTTGCATTGGAGACAGCGGCTGGGACATAAGAGATGCTAGCTGGGGACCCAAACCAGAGGAGCAGAAGGAGTGTGGATGCAGGAGAAAGTCCCTGAACGAAAGCCCTTGACCAGACCTTTGCTGTCCTCGGAGGAGCCCTGCCGTTTTCCCTGACCAAAGCCTCCCATTTAAGTAGACATCTCAAAGCCATCAATTGTGTGGGGAGCCACCTGCCTTTATCTCTTTCCATTAGTGGGCAGAGGGGGTGAACCTGGGTAGGCCCGTCACACAATTTATTAAATTGCATTGCGTTGGGGGCAGCCATCCTTAAACCTTTCCATTAAAGTGTGGGGAGGGGGGAAACTGTGTAGATCCTTCGCACATTTCATTAAAGTAAATCAATTAATTCCCACATAGAAAATCATGGGGTGAGAATTTAAACCTAACAATGAAGATTGTCCAGGCTTAACAGCTCAGGCAGTCTTGATTCTATTAAAGACAAGGAGGCGAGCATTATGCTTTAACTTCTCTAATTACTGCTCCCACAGCAATTCAACAAAAATATATATTTTTCTTTTTTTAAACTTGGTAACACTGTTTTAAACTTCCAGACTCCCTGGAAGCTTCCCATAAACATAGGGATATCATAGTTTGAAAAAAGGAACATTAAATCACTCAGAACTACCAATGCCACAATCCTCTGTGTCCATGTATTCATTTTAACAATCCCTTTGTCCAATACAGGCTGACCCATGGCCAGAGGAGGGAACCTGACTGCCCCCAAATCCTCTTTCTTTGGCTGGTGACCAATCTTTAGTCCAAACCCAACAGTCAACGTGAACCAACAACAGTGAGGCTGCAATCCATCCTTTCGCCGAACCTCTGGCGTAGATATGATTCTGCAGAACTTTCACTCCAAAACTCCACTATTCGAGATCACAAAATTGTATTCATGTCTGCTTCTGGTTTTCCCCTGGAATCAATGGGAGACAAGATCATAAGGGTGGGTCCTTACTCAACACAAAATTATAATACAGTTCATGCTCCGTCTTGACCCAATAGGGTGGGATATAATGCTTGCCCCCTTGTCTTTAATAGAATCAAGACTGCCTGAGCTGCTAAGCCTGGACAATCTTCATTCTATGACAAGACGGAGGCGAGCATTATGCTTGTTCAAAGTCATTAATTATTCTATTAGCAATTTGTGAGATGGGCTTAAAATAGAAAGTTTTAAAAGTATGTTCATTAGACCAATCGGCTGACTTCATAATGTCCTGCAAGGACAGGCCTGCTGTAAATGCGTTGGATGCCATCGCGCCTCTCGCTGAATGTGCGCCAAACTGTGCCAAATCTATTCCAGCCCACTGCATAACCTCTCTAACCCATATCGCTATGGTGGCTGTTGCTACTGCGTGAAAAGGTTTTCTACGTGCAATCAGTAACTGCGTCACTCCCCTAGGCCTCAGAGCTGCTGTAGCTGCCTCACAGTCTTTGATGCACTGTGCCACGCAAAGCTTAGCGTTATCTGGGAAATAGGGAGTCTGACTTAGTTCTATTTGCTATGCTGAAAGCTACTCCATCTGGGTAGAAAATCTTCCTGTCTATCTCTAAGGATTTCACATCTGAGACTCATCTACACGCTATGAGACAAAGGAGCATGGCTAGTTTCCCTGACAATTGGGAACGAGAAAGATCCTTATTATCTGGCCAGGACATAAATAATCGAAACACAGAACGTACATCCCATAGAACTGAGTACTTAGGTTCTGGTGGTTTCTTTAGCTTCACTCCTTTCAGAAGCCTAATCACTGCGGGGTGTTCCCCTATCGGGTGTCCCTCTACTTTGTCATGGCCTGCTGATATGGCAGACCTGTACACTCCTAAAGTTCTGCTAGCACAGCCCTCACTGAACTTCTGTGCTAGAAAGTTCAGCATGTGTACTAAAGGGGCTGAAATGGGATCAAAACCGATGGTTGCGCAGTATGACGACCATCGATGCCAAGCGGAACCATAGATCCTAATGGTGGAAGGCGCCCATGAGCTCCTAATACAGTCCGCAGCAAACTGCGAAATGCCTGGCAACTCCCAACGTTGCCTAACAACATGCACGCCAGCAACATCAGCATGCCCTCCGATATGAGCGGGTGAGACTGTCCATCAGGGGCTCTGTAGGAGGTTCGCTTTGTGAGGAATCACTCTCGGTAAATCCGTAGAAAGTTCCATCACTACTGGAAACCACAGCTGTGACTTCCACATCGGAACCATGAGTACCAGCTCTGCCTGATCCCTCCTCACCTTCGTCGGCATGATAAACGTCGGCATGATAAATGGGGGAAATGCATACAGAACTCCTCCCGTCCACTGCTGGAGGAAAGCGTCTGTTCCTGCTGCCTCCGGGTCTATCCTCCAGCTTTAGAACTTGGGCAATTGCGTGTTGAGCCTGGAAGCAAACAGGTCTAGGTCCAATGGGCCCCACCGATGCTGGAGGCTGTCGAAGATGGATGGCAGTAACCTCCAATCGCTGGAGTCTACCAGATATCGTGAATTCCAGTCCGCTACAATGTTCTGAGCCCCTGGTAAGCATTCTGCTGATATTAATATCTGCTGATGCAAGCAATGATGCCAGAAATCCTTCACCAACTCCGCTAACATTCTGGAGGAGGTTCTGCCCAGCTTGTTGATATATGGGACTGCTGACATATTGTCCATCTGGAGAAGGACACAGCAGTTGACTCGGTCCCTGGTAAACGCTCTCACTGCAAACGAACCTGCTAAAAGCTGCAGACAGTTGATGTGGAGCTTGAGTTCTTCTTGGGACCATTTCCCTCCTGTCTGGAGGTTCCCGCAGCGAGCTCCCCAGCCTGCTCTGCTGGCGTCTGATTCTACTACTAAATCTGGGGTGTCTCCAAAAATTGCTCTGCCGTTCCAGGCTTCCATGTTCTGCAACCACCAATGGAGTTCTGTCATGGCTTCCTGGTCTAGGGTTACTAGCTGATGGTAGCCAAGCCCCCCTTGGAGGTGTCTGATTTTTAGCCGTTGAAGGGCCCTGCAGTGGAATGGACCTGGAAACATTGCCTGAATCGAGGCTGCTAGCAGACCCACTATGCGAGCTAGAATGCGAAGTGAAATAACCTTCTTCGCTATGATTACCTTCAGTTCCTTCCGGATTGCTCGCACTTTTTGCTTTGGCAATTCTAGAACTGCCTTCTTTGTGTCTATCACGAAACCTAGGAATTCTATTCTCTGAGCAGGGCAGAGATCTGACTTCTCGGAATCGATGATGAAGCCGAGGGATGTCACCAGGGTGCACATATGCTTGGACCTGCAGCTGAGCTGCGCTCCGACCCAGGATCAGTATATCGTCTAGGTAAATAATAATTCTTATTCCTCTTTCGCGGATGGCCGGCACCACTGGGCGCATTAGTTTGGTGAAGGCCCACAGGCCTGACCTTTTCCCCTCTGTGCACTAGAAACATGTTGCTGATAAAGCCCGGCCCCTACTGTAGCTCTCTTATTATAACTCCTTTGGCAGCTAGGATGTGTAATTCGCTGAAGAGCTGAGCCCTTTCGCTCTGAGACTTGAACATGGGAGTTGGCGCCCGCGCCCGAGAGGGAGTACCTACAAACTCTAGGTGCATACCCAACACTGACTGTAGAACCCACGCATCGCTGGATAGCTCACACCATGCTTGCCAAAAGTCGGATGTCCTGCCCCCTATTTTGAAGGGAACTGGTGTAGTACTCACCACTTGGAGTGCCTCGCTGCCTATAAGCTCCTCTCCCTCTTCTGTTTCTTGGGAAGCGGCTCCTCGCTGGGAAGAAGTTGTCCTGCTGACGTGTTTCCCAGTACTGAGACTTTTGATTCTGAGGTCTTCTATTAGAGCCGAAGTGAATGGACACTCAACTTCTCTGGCGTCCGGTCCCGGAAAAAAAAAACACGACCGGGAAAAATCCTCCTGATGGAGCTTTGTGCCTTCTCCAGGGCTGAGTATGTTCCCACAAATTGGTTCATTTCTTTTGGGAACTTATCACCGAACAACATGCCTTTTGCCCCTTCGCCTGCTTCATAAGACGACAGGTCGCTCAGTTTACTGTCTATCTTTAACAGAACTCTGCGCCTTCTCTCCAAAGAGAGTGCACAGTCGCATTTCCTAGCAAGCAGACACCGCGTTGAGCCCAGTTGGCCAGGACCTGTGGATCCACAGGAATACCTGTGTCAATGGCCCTCTCGGCCAAGTCCATGATCTTTACGAGGGGCCCAGAGAGGTCCAGCAACTTATACTGGCAACCTCGCCATGCTCTGTCCACTCCTTTTCTTACATCCTTGGAAGATTTTGTTACGAAGGTGACCATCTTAGGGTCGAGGTCTGGTGTGTCAGTGACTTTGCCTGGCAACTCTGGTCTGGGAAACTCTGCCCGCATTTTAGACCTTATCTCTCGGTCGAGAGGCTTTCTGATGTGGAGAGTCATATACTGGGAGACTCTAGGATGACTTATCGCCTCTGGATGGAACATATCTCCCAAGGGTTCCTCGTCTGGGAGCTGATCCTGAATTCCAGGCTGGTGAGGGGTGATCTCCTCATCTCCGCTCTCGTCATCTGGAGTGTACCCGGCATCCTCCTTATCCCCCAAATTGTACACCCCTGGGGCAGCGGGTCGAGAGCCTGGCACTGTTGCCCTTTTCAGAAAAGCTTTGTTCAGTCTACTGACTGGGTCACCTGGCTCTTGAGGTATCAAGCCTACCTCTTCTGGTCTGCTCGGCGGCGTCATAGAGTCTCTGCTCTGCCAAGCCTTTTTTACAGCTCTTCTGGTCAACCCCAGGACTGGGGTGTCTTCCTGGGGTCCCCTCACCAGGGCTAAGCGACCTCCTCTTCCTGGACTGGTCTTGCTCAGCTCTCTGCTTGTTCAGCATAGCCTCCAGTTGATCAAGTCTTTGGGTAAGGGGGAGAACCCCCCCCCCCACCCCCCAAGACTGCCTGGGATAATGAATCCCATAGGACCTTTTTAAAGCATAAGCTAAGGTCCTGGTCCTCTTGAATGGTCTCCTCTACCCATTCATCTGAAGTCCATTCTGGTGACGTAGATCTGGACCTGGGCACCTTAAACTGTGCCATGATAATATTGCAATGGGACCTCAGAGATCTCTATACTTCTTTGTATAGATTTTCGAAAAATAAGTATGTCCTTTTTTTTTGTATATATATCTATGCCCAGCAATGCAGCACTTAACAATATATGCCCACACGACTTCCACAGAAGGTGATGTTCTACTTAGAACTCTTTTATTGAGCTCTGCAACTCCGTGCGTTTGTTCGTTCGTTGTTCTCCTGCCTCTCACACTACGCAGCTCTGCGCTACGCGCGGTTGCTGCTGGGGCATGCTTGCATGCTTGGGTAATCCGGCTGGGTCCTAGAGACCGCAGGGAGGGCTGCTCGATGAGCGCCTGTGTACACTGGTATGAGGAGGTGGGCCAGGGGCCTTGTACAAGCGCATTCGATCGCGGCTCCATCCCCGGCTCCTCTACAAGCTCACAAGGTGATAAAAACGTGCCTTTAGGGCCGTGGCGGTGATAAAGTGAGAAAAAGGTGTTTCTCACACGAAGATTACATTGCGGTGAATGTCTACTGTCATTAGTACGCTAGCGCTGTATTTGTAAAGGTAAAGAGACTAAAGTGCGTTACGCTTGCCTCAATAAACCAATTAAGAAAAACTCTCAAACAAACAAACACTCTCTGAGGGTGTACTTATCTCTTCGGAGCAGCAACAAAGAAAGAGGATTTGGGGGCAGTCAGGGTCCCTCTTATGGCCAGGGGTCAGCACTGATTGGACAAAGGGATTGTTAACAGGACTACAGTGACACAGAGGATTGTGGGCATTGGTAGTTCTGAGTGATTTTATGTTACTTTTTTCAAACTATGATACCCATATGTTTATGGGAAGCTTCCAGGGAGTCTGGAAGTGTAAAACAGTGTTACCAAGTTTAAAAAAATATATATATTATTTTGTTAAATTACTGTGGGAGCAGTAATTAAAGAAGTTAAAGCATAATGCTCACCTCCGTCTTGTCATAGAATAGCTCATGCCCAGTGTGTTAGACTGGTGTAGCCTATAAAGACCTGGTTGACTGTCTCTGAAATCCTTGCCTCCCACATAGAAAGAGAGGTGGTGTCAATCATCCCAAAAAGAAGTAATCCATAAAACACCACCTTTCAAGTCAGTGTGGAGGGTGTACAACGAAATTCCCCATTCATTTTAAACCAGAATTATCAAATATTGTATCTCAGCTGCATGTGCGTTCCAAAACAACATTTTTCTTTTGTTTTCATTTTTCTGTGACCTCAAATTATCAAGTCCTGCCTTTTATTTTCAAGTGTGCTGAAAAATGATTTTCATTTGAGTTCCTTTTTCCCAACCTTGCCTTTTAAATAATAAGCCCAAAACGATTTTTCCCATTGGATTCCTTTCCCAAACAGCACCTTTTAAATCAGCAGCAAAACGATTGTTCCATTGTGTCCGCACTCCCTGCATCAGCATATTAAATTGAGGCCTGGAGGGTGGGGGTTGCTAGGAGAAAAGTATTGTTTCAAAGTAAATCATTCCTGTGGACCCTGTGTTAGATTGTGAATGTTTTCTGTCGGTTAATTGAAATAAAATCTGTGTAAATTATTATCGCATGTTTCAAAATTTAACCCGTGTTGTTTTATAGAACCAAGTTATTGTGTGATCTTGGTTGTTGCCACAGCATTGGTGGCTGATGTTAGTGTGCTTGTCAAATCTTGAGTAAATAAATTAATATATACATATTCTTACTACACACCAGCCTCGTTCCTAGCCCATTGGAGGCACAGGGTATTTGTTGGGGTTGGGTGCGAGATGGGTTGGAGGCCTCATAAATTGAACCTAAACGAAACAGTGCTTTGTTGTGCACCACCTTGCTTGGTGGGGAAAGGAACTCCCTGAGTTGAGTCTGACCGCGTAATAAACTGCGTAAATTCAGATTCTAGTATGCAAAGGTAGCAATGCAAGGCAAGATTCCAGTATACTTGTTTTGCATTGCCAGATCAGAATCTAATATGGCAATCTTACACTTGCATCAGTTTTGAATGTCTCCAGTTAACCCAGTAAGGCTATAATCCATGCTCCAGTCAGCATACTAAGGGGGATTAGTATGCACTCTTACCATAGTAGTGTCAGATTCCAAAATGGGCAATAATAATAGATTCCATTACTAGCAATTAGCACATAGAAGTGAGCAGGGCTCCAGATAAGGCGAGTACGCATGCAAATCTTGTAAACACACAAGCTTTATTATTTTTCTGTGTACATTTACACACATGTTTAGAGCAGAGCGCAGTGCAAAGGTCAGGTTACTTGACAGAAACCAGAAGGCTTCTTGTGATTTTTATCTACATGGATGTAATTGCAAGCCACCTCTGAAAGAGAATGTATTTCTCTGAAGCCTTTCAAAAAATAAACTGCACACTGATAAAAGGAATGGTTTCTTTCCATTCAGCTTCAGAAGCACTGCACATGTTTTCCTAGAAAGTTAGGATTGTATAATTAATAAGATGTAAAACTAAGTTGCAACTGAGAATCTTTTCTTTTTTAACAAGTTATTCTTTTTTTCCAGTGAAAGCAAACCAGTATTGCACAATTGTATTTTTCAGAGTTCCGGTGCTGTGTGCATAATCATGCAGAGGGAGATCAATTTTACACTTCTAATTTAATTTACAGTATAATTATAAAAACAGTGTGTAAAATGATGACTATGCACAGTCTAGTTTACCTTGCAGTCAATGGGGTGCATTACTATAAATGGTCAGTGGCAACAGAGTCTTTGCTCAAGGGTGAGTAATTGTCATTACACTGATCACAGGTGTTCTGGCCTCTCAAATCTTCAAGACTACAAATAAAACATCCAAAACATGACTCTCAATAAAGTGCAAGCGCTGTTCAAAAACAAACAAATGAAAGTTACATTGGTAATTGAAATAGAAACTCAGCAAAACCTGTCCCTGTGATAATCCAGATAGGTATTTAACTTTATGTAACGCTTCATAAATGGTTTGTCATACATCTAGGTACTGTGATCATTATACCACAGTTGATACTCAGTTAACCAACCTCCGAAGGATGTTAGCCAATATGATAGCTCAGACGGTTGAGGACTTGTTGCTGCAATCTCTCCATGATCTGTGGCTTCCGGGTTCGAATCCCGGCAAGTACAACTCAGCCTTTCATCCTTTCGAGGTCGATAAAGGAGTACCGACTTTGGTTTGGTGGTAATTGTGATAAATATGTTCTATGTACAGCGCTTTGTCAAAAGAGCTATATAAATAACCATTTGACCACTAGATTAGATATGGAATTTAGCATGGAGTCCTTGCCTCTCTGCACCGTTTTATCATAACATTGGCATACCATTGGGTAGTAATAGCTCCAGGAAATTAGGACTTTCATTAAAGATCAAAAGACAATTCTGCTATTGAATCTCAAAACACACAATACAAATTCATGTATGCTTTATTATATAAGTGGCTAGGTTTTAGTGGTTTCAACATTTAAATATAGACAGGAGAGATCGAATGGCCAGAATTAATGAAAGGTGTATTTGGTCACAATGCAGAAAGCTGCTGCATAGTAATGATTTCCATACAGTTTTTTCACACATCAGCTGGATGTCGCATTGGACATTTTACTCTCTTGCGAAGGAGAAAAGTCATTTTTACTCTCTTAAAATCACATTTACTCTCAAAGTTTAAAAATAAAGAGTAAAATACTCCCTCCTCAAAATCTTATCTGGAGCACTGGCTAACAGTGTTTGACAGCTTGGCACACATCCCGTCACACCCCATGTACCAAAGTACTGTGCAAAGTATTTACTTTATTCAACTCTGTGGTCCAAAACTCTAAAGCTATTACATGCAGACAACAATGTACTTTATCATTCAAATGTTTTAATGGTGCTCACTATCAGCTGTTTTGAAAAAGTACTCACGCAATTGCAAGCAGAATGATCAAAGGCTGAGATTTGTTAATAATAATAAGAGATTAAGCAATATGTATGGATCTCACAGACCTTGTACCCATTGTCCGAAATGCCTATCTGTGCGCTCTATTTATTGTTATATTGTATCAATACAATAACTTTTTTATAAATTAACAAGTGTCATGTGTTATTATACAGTTTTATTACTTGTCAAAATATTCCTTTATATAGGACATATTTAATACAGAAAGGAGAAATGTATCAGATATACTTAAAACTGTCTTTTTAATACGTAGAGGATTAAAGGAAACAGTTATACTTAAAACAGTCTTTATTAGAGGATAAAAAGCAACTGATATATTTAAAACGTCATTTATTTTAATACAGCTAGACGAAGGGTTGTTCACATTTTTCAGACAACTCTGATGTATGCGCATTCTGGAATGCTATGTGTTTCAGAGGTATAAGTGGAAGGGTCATCATAGTATCGTGTTGTGGTAAGTAAAGAGTCTTTAAAGCCCAAGGCATGCCACCTCATTTCAGGACTGGGCGATCAGGATGATATATTTACAGGACTGGGCTGGTGTGGCATGGCAGGGTCAGCAACGTTTAACCTCTCCAAAATGCATTGTTGGGTAACTTTACCTACAAGGGATGTGGGGATATTTAAAGTCGCAACCACTCGCATGAATTTGTTCCAGCCGATGAGAGCATTTTGTATAGAAGTTGACTGTCGACTTGTAATTCCCTGTACTAGATTGTGCATGTTTGAACCGCTTTCAACCGTACCTCGATAGATAAGTTCTCCCCTATTGGTGGGCACCACCACATCCTTTTAAAGCTCCATTTTATGTAGCAGTAGTTCTGCACTATGTCTTTACCGCTGGTTTAGTGTATATGCTGCTTCTGCCACTACCTGGTCTACTGACTGTGGAAACTTCACACTAGTAAATTCCTCGGATAACATATATAATGTTAGTTTGTTCTTTTCTGCACCACCATGCCTAGCGTCATTTAAGTATTCATGTAGAATATTTGTTGTAGTCTGGTATCCATAACATCTGGTAACCAATAGCCGTATGGATGTGCCAAGCCTCCTGCAGTTAACGTTCTTTTATCAAACACAACACTGAGAGTCTTCTGAATAGTACCTGTGCTAATATCCCATTGAATTTTCTCATGCACGATGCACAGCTGTGTGGCGGTAATAGCCCTATGATTATTATGCGCATCTCCCTGTGTATACAACTGTATATACAACTGCACAAGATCTTTGAAATGTTCAATATTGATCTCAGCTGTATTCTTAACATTCAGTGTTATGCCTTTCACTTTCATACTGCCAGTCCTTAGAGATATGATATGATATGATAGGTTATTTATAATGCGCTTAATACCGAGAGGTTCCTAAGCATGGACCCGGGGATCGAACCTGTGTTGTTCTGTGTCGTCTTGCTTACAAAGCAAGCACGTTGCCCCTGAGCAATCCTCCCGAGATGTGTGATAGGTGTATGTTTTAGGTGCTGCAGATACAAACTCCACAATGTTCTCTCAGGGGCTAGTTCTGAAGTTGGCTGGATTGACATACCCAAGGCCACTGACAAAAATAACACTATTGGTATCATTATACATGCAATTGCTTCATCACACTATAAAGCTCCAAACGCGAGTGAGCTGTTGACAATGCAGCTCTGAATATATTGGTATTGCCAGAAGTTGTTTGATATTCATCAGCGAATCACCAGCACAAACAAGCTGTTTCATCATCTATGAATATGCAGCTGCTCACGTCATCAGTTATCGAATAAATAAGCATGAATGAAGCTCATCAGAGTCTGTGATGATGACTGCATTTTGCAAATACCAATTTGTGCAAACCTGCCTAATAGCAAATTAAGACATAGTTGTACTAAGAGCCGCTGAGCAGGGTAGTCCTTGATCTGTCCCATACGCAAACGTGTGCCCTGATTTTTGTAATAATCATCTACATAAGCCTGTTTAGTTGCATTGTCCTCACATTGTGATGGAAAGCCAGAGGCCTCCAGTTCATGCTGGAGGAAAAGTCAAATGTATTCACAAAAGAGCACTATTGTGGTTGTTTTAAAATGCCATATCTCGTCCATAGCCACATTTTTAAGCGGCCTGTAATGCGATCATACACCTAGTGCCTGTCAGCACCTGCTCTTCATCCGTGAGTTTACACCCCGCCTGTTCTTTTTCAACGCATTTACGACAAAGCAGTAACTTTTGCTTGCCACCACATCTATAGGGCAACACAGGTAGGTAAAGGCCTATATCTGGATATACCTCAAACCTGATCAAACCAAATACTTGGCTGTATCTCCAAAATTGTCATTTATGATCTTGGGGGGGCTTAGGGGATATCATTTTTCATTGTTCACAGCTGGTCATAGACTGGTGAAATCTAAATAGTGTATTTCCTCACCTTATGAGATGCAATGATGTAACTTAAAATCATTCGTGCAACTTCAATACAATGCATCTGGGGGTTGTATGGGGTCATCGGGTTCTCTTTAAGAAAAGGACCACTTTTTGGTTGCTTTGTACCATTGCACGCCAATCATGTTCCCAAATACTGACAACGTGAACTACTGGATAGGAATGTTTGTTTCAATAGGATGAGCCTATACACTTGTTCATAATTAGTACCTGCCAGAGTGTTGAAACCTCGGCTGAGAAACATTTGGGACACCAGTGATAAAAAGAACTGTTGAATTCATAGGCTGTTTCTACACGCTGAACCAAAGCATATCTGTTCAGCCAGTATTTACCGTAGAGCTTCTCAATGCTACCAGTTAGGGCATGTTGCATCGCAATGTTTTTGGTCTCTGCTATTTATCAGAGCCATTGAATAGCCACTGTTGAATAACATTTTTGCTACCCGTGGTATCAATCATGGGCCAGCAGGAAAATGGTTTCAGGGTAGGTACAATTTCTGTAGATTTTCATACAGCAACCAACCAGTGTGACACTTTTAAAAGGATCAAAGTATGACATGTGTAACCCCCGCCCCCTATATAGGGGATTCCAGTTAGGTCATGAACAAATTACATGCCTGCCTTAAAATGTTGACATCTTCTTCACAGTAATCCCTTAACTCCTGGCCAAAGTCAAATATGCTGTGATCATTTGCTCTATAACACGGCATGAATTGGTCTTTTTTCTCTAGGCATCAGGTACTGAATGCCATATCGATTAGGGCCAGGATTTGGCCTACATAGTTTTGATTAGCCGCTGGTTTGAAAAGATGTAGAAAGAAGCCCTTTGGACCGTGAAAACAAAAAGCATTTTGGTAGTTTACTGAGTTTCAAGGGTAGGAATTTCAAGGAGACAATTAAATGGCATGCGTTTATCACCCTGTGGGATACGTTTCACTCTAATTTGCTCCTTTACCATTTGTTTGCGTATAAAGTAGCCATTGTACCCTTCCGCTAAAAACATGAATTTAGTTGTTAAAAAGGTGCTAACAAAATCACTCAGATAAGAATCACCCTAAAACTCCCAACAATTATCACCTCATTAGAAGTCTCACATAAATGTAGTTGGCTGGTGCATTATATTTTCCTACCTGGCTTCCATGTCATACACAATACAATCCTTGCTTTTCTTTTGCGGTTGACCAGGTGTTGACAACTGCCACTTTGCATTCCAGACACATTAATCCATTACATTTTTGACTCTTAGGGGTACATTTCCAGCACATGGGACAGTCAAAGAGTGGCTCACACACAACAGCCCACCTCAACCACTTTTTCAAGGTGAATGTTTAGACAAACAGGTGACCTAGCAAAGATCTGACATTCTGGACACTTTGGAGGTCTTTGCTTAAGCACTTTGCACTCTTCTCTTAAACACAGATGACAACAAAACTGATAGCTGTGTTTATTTCTGTTGTTGAAAATAGGATGACAATGCTTACAGAGGTATTTTGCATGTAGGAGGTTTTGCAGATTATGTATACCATAGAAATGGTAGTCAGTGATGTAAAACATAAAACATGTTTTTTGCTCTTTTGGCATTTAGTTGGAAGTATCACAATACACCTCCACTGAAGTACTGTATCATGATGTCTCTAGTGAAATACCACTCAAAGAGAGCCAAATATCCAAAATGTACAGGTGTGTCCATTGGAATGCCCAGCTCTCTATGGACTTTCCATGCTTTGTCACATATATCTGAGTCTGTACAACTCTCCAGTTCCATTAAACCTATGAGACTGGAAGCCAGTCACAGATTTAATGGCCTGTTATTGAAATTCAATAGCCATTTGATTTAAATTTTATAATATGACTGTGAATTCGTTTTTTCAAAGATTTGTAAATGCCTCTGGAGTGGGGTCCGACAACTACTGCAATGATTCTTAATGGTGTAAAACTCATAATTCCGTTCTTACTCTGCATGAGCCACCTCAGATTTTCCAGAAATTGTAAAATCCAGAAGACATTGTGCATGGATGGCCTTGTAAATAAGGTTTTGATTAAACCATTAGAATCAATGTGTATCTGTATGAAATTGTTGGGTCAAACACTTTCTAATATATGGCTTACCAGTGTTTCTATGGCTGTTATAACAGCTAGATTGTGTCTGAAGGACCGCAAGAGATCCAGGTTTACAAATCAGAATTCCTCGTAATACTCGCTGGCTGCAAATGTTTTATACATCCGTTGATATGTCTGCACCCTTTCTAAATACACAGGAGCATCAGAATGTCGGGTTTGGGGTTGTGGTATGTTAGGATGATCATGTCTGAATATAACCATAACCAACACCACCGTCACCGGGCTCTAGATCTGCACCCTTTTGAGGATTGTTCAGTGTCTTTACGGTCCTCCTGAACTGGGTTTCCACCCCCACGTTTTAGAGACGTACCGACTGGACTGTCGCAGTGGTTGTCTTTTCAACTTCACGTTGGATCACTCCTGTTACATTGGGCAGTGGTTAAAGGCAAGCGTGCTCTAGTAGTTTGCTGGCTATTTAAAAGACGCACCTGTTTTGCAATGTGCCATTTCATTTTCAAGTGTGAGCTATTTACTAGTTACCAGCATTTCTCTCATTAGAGACTGTTACATCTTATGGTTGTGCTACCCCTTGAGCAGGCATTGGTGGAGTAGTAACATTATTAGGGCTAGAATTCACTATATCATCGTTTTGATTTTGTGTCAGTGGTGTAGAAGACGTGTTTTGGCCCTGGTATGCTGTCTTCCACATTTAGAGCATTGCATGTTGCGCTACTAGGATAGTTGAGCTGGTTTACCATGGATGTCCCACAATGCCCTGCTGTTAAGGCTGTAGTGCTATCCTCCAGCCATTCAATTTATGTAGAAACAACAAGTTCCACATATTGAAAAGAACCCCTGATATCTGGTTCCCCTACTTTAATTTTACAATAGGGCTTCAAAGTGTTCATGACAGCCAGCATTCTTGTATAGCTCTATTTTAAGGTGGGCATATATACATGTTTTTTATGTTTTTTTTGCTGGAGCTGGGGGTTTTGCACCATAGTGGGGAATGCACGTATGGCGGTTGTATACCCGCATACATCGGCTGTGTCCTCTATAGTGATGATACTAGCATTAATGCTATTTTGAATGTTAGCAGGGCCCACCTGGCGATATTCACAGACAACCTCCAAGACATTCACACTGCTCTTCTGAGTTTCTGCATCATGATCAATGTATGTGATTTTGTAATTTGTAATGGTCATACTGTCGGTACCACCATCATGAATATCAGTGGGGACAGCATGTGCGTTATCAAACACATAATTGGAAGTATTGACACAGTTCTTTTCAGTTTCAACATCATTATCATTGTGAGTGCTTCTGTGCTTAGTGCTTGTACTCAGGCCATCAACAAACGTTTTAGGGTTTCAGGCCATCAACCAACGTTTTAGCAGTTATTTGGAAGATATTGTAAGCGATTTCACAAATCTCATGAGTGGACATCTTAATACAGTGTTGCAACTCATTAGTCCTCTGAGCACCCAGTGCTACAGCTACATATTCAAATGGCACACCCTCATACTGTTAAATAGATCCTATATTTGCTGGGGAATTATCACCCTTGGGTTGGTGGTGTTATTGGATGGGTTAATTGAGCAATTGACAACAGTATTTGCAGTAATTTCATATTTACAGTTACCTATCTTATTTTCTAATTCATAACTAATGTCTGATACACTTTGCCCATTAGTTAACAATGTAGACTGTGTTTTATCAATCAAGGTATTTCATGCTATCATGGCGTCATCATCTTCCTCAATGATTACCACAGCTTGGTCTGTGTCAATGCTCTGTTTAAAACACCTGTGTGACAACCGGCTATAGCAGTAGTTTGTTATTGCTATAGCCTAAGGACCAGGTGCACTGGTACAGTCCCTAGCAATGTCATTTGGCACATTTAACACACCCTGTCCCACTGCTAGGCGGATTTATTTTCTTTTTTACGGCTCAAGTGTGCCCCTTTAAACCTTGCTCCTACTTCAACAACATATTCATTTATAACATCATGCTGTACCTGAGCTTTTGTGAGAGTGGACATTTAAACCACTTTTGTGTCTACACACCACAACTTTCTTACGTTCCATTCTCACCGCAGGCTGTTGAATGCTTTTGAAGGGTCGTTTTAAGCCCAAATCATCTGCTATCCTGCATGATGGCACAGGACTTGCACACTGTCCCAACCTCATTCCAGCACATCCATTAATGGGTAGCACATGTAAAGGCACTGTCAATCTACAACAATTGGGTATTTTGATCTTAGGTCACTGATCAGCGCTTGACATAAGGACATCCTGTGTCACTGTAGGGGTCTCGGTTCCAGGGTCCCTTGATGAACCAAGTCTGCAACCTGCAGTGCCCCCATGATGCAGATTGGCCCCCATACAAAAGGTTTTCTGATCTGTTGTAGGTGCCACGGCTCCAGGGACCCTTGATGAAATAAGATTGTGACCTGCAGCACCCCCATGATGCAGATCAAACCCGATGGAAAAGGAAGTCTGATCTGTTGTAGTGGCCCCGGGTCCAGGGGCCCTGGGTGTATCAGAAAAGCTATTCTGGACCACTGTAGAATTCTCCATACTTTAGCTGCAATCAAGAAACATCAGAGGTACTCTTTGAGTTATTTTAATGGATCTAGGATTACTGTTAATCGGTAGGCTCCATTTCATGTTGTTAGCCTCAGTCCATGTATCCCTGACTGATGACGGTGCAACCCACAAATGGAATTCAATGTAACTGAAAAGAGAGTAAAAGAGAATTTGGATTTAAAACATGCACTCAGCATGCCAATAAAACAGTTGTCTTTAAAAGTTTAAAGTAGCTATAGACTAATAACATAAGGCATGACCTCGGGCTATTTTATGGCCGTGCAGCGCTGTGCATGAAATCCATTGTAACTTTAAAAAGAGTACCATAGAGTTTGGATTTAAAACATCCTCTGACTGAATGTTCTGTTGTTTACAGTAACATCTAAAATACACTTATTACACAAGCCTAATACTAATGTTGTTATACTTTAAATACCATTAGACACATGAATTTATAGTAGCATACACAGCATAGTTGAGGTTAGTATCAAGTACCATAGGAAACCAGAAAGATGAATTGCTAATAACCTTTCACTTGTATGACAGATTTGAATGGAATTATGCAAACAGAATTGTATTTACAGGATGCCCGAGACTGGTCATTGAGGGAAAGATCCATAAAAAAATTAAGACTTTATTAAGAAAACAAAAAAAAAATGTTCAGTCTAGTCCCCATTCATTTTCTCATATGGGATAGACTCCAAAAGTATAGGTTTATCTCCCACCGAGGCTTTTCAGAAATGAAAAAGCTGACATTATTTTTGTTTTGTTTGGTGTGAGAGATAACCGTGGTTATACCAGTGGCTACCCAAAAACAAAAATGCAGAAAAATGCCATTTGAACTAGAAAAAGATACAGAGGCATCAACTAGTAGCGGGGGGAGGCGGGGGAGGGGATATCATGTGAAATTTGGAAGTTGGATGGGGGTAGGGATCAATTTAAGAGCATGAATGTTTTCTCGTAGTCACGGTTATTTGGTTGGACAACCACAGCTACAAATGAAAACGAGATTGCGAATGAAAGTGTGTCACACGGAACACCAAGGGTTGGAGGGGCATGGGAGATGGCTAGGCAGGAAACATGCGTTTAGGGGAGAACGGGCGCATGCCAGGCGGAGAAGGGCAACTGGTGAGTGATTGAGAGGTCAGGAAATGTTTTATTTTTATTGTTTTTCCTGATAACAGCGAGTATTTGTAGTACAGTCATGTTATAACCATGGTTATGGAGGAAACGTTTTTTTTTAAAAGAGCATAAACAAAAAAGTATTTGGGCTGCTACAGTGAGGTGAATGACGGAAAATGGGCACTGCCTAAATCCGTGGCTAGGTAGTGTTTTAAGATATAGAGTGAGCATGGCCAAAGACTGTGTTCAATGCCCCAGGCACGAAGGCCTAGTGGGTGTAAAAGAAACACATTGAGGGAACATGTACAGTTGACAAAGCTGAATGCCCTGGCCACTGTCCATGGCTAAGGTTTGTGGCTAGTGGCTTGATAGCATTGTAAAATATGCAGTTGGCACTGCCAAAGGCTGTGCTCACTTGCCAGGACCAAAGACCATGGCTAGTGGACCCAAAAGAGAGGGACAGCATGTGCAGTGGCCACGGCTGAAGGCCATGGCTAGTTTGCCTGGTAGTGTTTTAAAATATAGCGGGGCATAACTGAAGGCCATGCTCACAAGTCAGGGCCCATAAAACATGGAAAGTGGCCGCAGATGAAGTCTATGGCCTCGTAGTGGGTGTAAAACAAACATATTTAGGGAACATATACAGTGGCCAGTAGCACATAAAAAAGCTATTGTATGACAAAACCTTTGAAATCCACTGAAAAACCATTAGTTAAAGTTTAGTTGAGTTGACCAGATTTATCGCAACAAAACTCTTGAAATTCCGCAGATGTGGGAATTTATGACTGGCTTAACTCAGCGCTTTCCTGTTGCAAAGCCCATATGCACATACATTACATGGCCCGCGGTAACGGACGTGTAATTATGGTGAAATTGCTCAACCCATAGGAAGACCACTTTTTGGGAGGGTTATAACTTTGCTCCCCCTGTACGAATCTGCATCAAACTTTGCAAAAAAAGTATATGGCCAACTCTTTCATCAAATTTGCAGCAGGATCAGTGGCTTGGTCCTGAAAGCATGCTTTTCTAAATTTGGTGATAATCTGTCCTATACTTCTTTTAAAAGCAGCTAAAATGTTAGTCTAAAAAAATGTGTGATATCTGGCTTTACTCCGCAGTCCCATTTCCCTGTTCGCTCTGCAGTGAAAAGTCTGATAGTCTGATTGGGCTGGGGTGTGGCGTGATGTCAGCGGACATTGGATGCGCCCAGTTGTTGGCTGAAGGGAAGCGTAATGTGCATCATAATTTTGGGTAACGCCACCAGGTTGTATCTGAAGATAGTGCGGCACCGAAAGGGGCTAGAAAACATCCTTTGCAGCATCTGGTAGTTGGAAGAGGGGATGCAAAGGGTGGGGGAGTGAAAAGTAGTTCATCTGATATATTTTATTAGGTGGAAGAAGACAGTGGTGTGGCAGCGGTATCCGTGCGTACTGTGCCAATTCACGGGTACCTCCTCAGGCGAGTACCTTGTGTGGTGAATGCAGGTAGCCTTGGTTACGGTTCTGAGGTGACCTCTTTCTTTGGTGACTACTGGCAGCCTCAATTGTAGATGGCGAGTGGATAGCACATGACATGAGCATTTTTTCGTAGGGTCTAGGATGCTGTGTTGTGTGTGGTAAGCTTGTCGGGCCTTGGATGCATGGCTGCAGGCCGTGCACCAAAAAGTATGTCCACTGGTTGCAAGTAGGTTTCACATTTTTGCCTTGTGTGCATGGTTTGTCAGCATTGTCCACATTGTTAGTTGCATGGGTGTGATGATTGTTAGCACGTCCTCCAGTTTTAGGTGCATGGCTGGAGATTATGGAGTCAACAGTCCTGCTGTGTGTCCACTGGGTGAACTGTTGAAATACTGTGTGTATAGACATGTATAAGGTTAATGGGGTTGGATTGTGGCCATTGTGCAGATTAATGAGTACTGAACTCAATAATGATGTATTGGTTCTTTGTAGTTATAGAGTGTTGGCAGCAGGGCAATGTTGTGAAGATTTTGTGGTTTGGTTAGTAGTAAAATGGTATGTGAATGGAAGTTGGTAGGGGCGTTGGAGGCTGTGTTATGTTTGTGGATTCTGCTAACTGGTTACATGTTTGTATGCATGGCTGTATTATGTTGTGGGGGTTGGGTAGGATGTGTTACATTTTTGGGCTCTGGCACCTGCCACATGTTAGCATGCATGGCTGAATTACTCTGTGGTGGGAGTGGCCAAGGCCTAGGCTCTTGGGTGCATGGCCGAAGGACATAGGCCGTAGGCCATGCCCCCGAGAGGGTAGGCCTTGGTCACACCCACCGCAGCGTAATGCACCCATGCATGCCAACACTGCGATACTGTGATATGGATGCCACAAATATGTTTACAAAGTCAATGTTTTTTCTCCTTCACTCCTATGGGTAAGTTGTTATAATCATACGTTGCTGCATCGTACACAGTTGCAACTCTGCATCTCTCAGAGGGTGGTCACCTTTACAGAATGGTTATGAAGAACATTTTACAGTTGGTAGAGCACGAGAAGTGAGCTGTCATGCATACACTTCCATATGGTATAGGTTATAGCACTTGTTCCACATTAGGGAGCAACATGCCACCACTTGCGTTTGATATGGTTAGCCTCTAAAGACAGCCTTTGTTTAGGAAGTGCAGTGAGCTACTGCGACATGAAAGGAATTGCCCGGCATCACACATTTAAAATATCGAGAATGTACACAGCCACCCACATATAGTTGCACTTACGTATAACTTACTTTTACATACATGTAGACATGCTACTACCTTACACATGGTGGAATGAATGTACAGCTGCCACAATATATAAATGTACATTTATGGGCCCTATCTACGACTTATATGTGCAGTGTTTTACAAATCAACGGTGTATGTTGGCAGACTGTGTGTGCGATGGATGTGCATACGTGGGTGGCAAGGCCATCTTATGCACTTTAATGCCTTTTGGCAAGGAGATTTTTGGCCCTCTCGTTCATGAAAGGAAACAAATTACTTTACAACTCATTCAAAGATTGTGCTGGTTGTGTCGCCCTTGTGGTTGATTATGGCCATTGGTGAGAAGGTTTTGTTGGCATGTGATACCTGTCTGTGTGCAAAAGTTGTAAGCTTGCATTGTATGTTGAAATCATTCATATTACGTATTGCCTATGTGATTGTATATGTAAGGTGGAACGATTATCGGAATTACAAGGCCTACACAATATGCTATGCTTTGCATTTTGTACCGCTTGCTAAAATGGAATGGAATCACAGTTAGGTATAGGTACATAGAAAAGCGTTTGTTAAGGACTTGTTCCTGAATGACATGATTGCAGAGAGTGCATGCATGTTTCCACATGTAGGAAGTCTGAAAGATTTCATTTGTGGATATGTTTTTGCTTTCCAATACATGTACTAACTACATTACAACTTCCTGTGGTTCTCCTTGTCTGTTTAACGTGCATTTACCATTCTAGCACAGTAGTGCAATTTATGTCTTATTCCTGAAACTCTGTAATGGTTTCTACGATTGTTTGCAGCATTTGTGTGCAGGACTATCATTTGTAAACACAACTGGTCTGAGTCGTTTCCATAAATGGTTTCAACAATTGGTGGAATTTGTAATACATCATTAATTGCTACATTTGCACAGTAATTTACACCACTTGTATTGGACAATTTGAAATGGAACAGGCAGTTTTGTGTCTGAGTACTTTTTGCTTAGTACACTTTGTAAACAAGATGTATTACACTACAATGGTGTGGTGCTAACATTTTCATATGGTGAAAGGTACTTTTGCAAGCAGGTCCAGAAATGCAGGTTAACGAATGTCCTGGTACTCGTTTGTATTTGCGCACTGGACAGGAGTTCATAGTTTGGAGTATTTTACTTTTTCCTTTCTCGTTGCCTTTCACATGGTGGTCGAGGAACTGCTGGAATGACTTGATAGAAGTGTGGCGACCGTTACACATTGATGTGCAAGGCAATTTCTAGATGGGCCATATTGGTTTGTTACCATCGACAGTGGCATGTAAGTGTGATGGGATATTTGTGAAAGCAGTGTTTTTTGTTCCATTATGCTATTGTCTCCCTTTTCATACCCTTGTACAGTGCTATATATGACAATTTAGTTCATTTTCTCTTGTTTCTATGATTCTTCATTGAAGTATGGCTGTGTGCTGGTGGTGTGACTCTACTCACCTGTACTGCTATTGCCAAAGCTATCTATCTACTTTTGTGTCTGTTTCGAAGTAGTGCTTGTAATTTACAAATTAATTTTGGCAGTGATTTCATTTTTTTTACAATTAATAGAACAATTTTCCGTTTCTAGAGCATTGCACTGTCTACAAGAGCTTCCAGGATTACTGTTCTGCAGTAAGGTTTAAGGGCTGTTCGTCATTTCTCCCCTCTACTTATAAGGGTAAAGGAATTTGTGGAGGACCATTTCTTGTAACATTACTTTTTTGAAATGCTTAATTGTGGTGACATTAGTATTTGTGCATGCTCTATTACCAGTAGTGACAGTTGCACTCTTTTTACTACCTTTCTTTTATGTCTACATTTTGAGAGAGGAATTCCATTCTCCTTACTGGTAGGTGCTTTAGTTTTCGTTAGTGACTGCATTAGCTTTTCCCTTTCAACTTTCAGTACAAAATCTGCTAGAGGTGAATGGCTACTTTCTATGCTTTTAGGTACAGCTGGTCTATTTCTGCATTGTTTTCTATGGAGTTCCTTTTTGCTAGGCATTCTGTAGCAGCTGTTGCAGAAACAAGGACAGTGTGGGTGTGCACATTTTGTGATGTATATGTGTGTAGCTTTGCATGAATGAATGAATGAATGTGAGGTTGGGAATATAGATAGAGGTGTGTGATTGTCTAATGGTGTGTAAGTGTAAGGTGGGAATGCTATATTGCTATGTGGGAGTTAATATAATGGTGGTGACATGCTAACACCAAGTGAGGAACTGTTGAGGTGCAATGAGTAACAATGACGCAAACACCAGTGGGTTGATGCAATTGTGTACCTGAAAATACAAGAACAGTGCACTGTCTCAGTAAGAGGTGGCACTCCACAATAGCATTGCACTTACTTTGTTGGCTGTCGAGAGGAGGCTTACTCTGGGTTGCATTAAGTGGACACTCCACTGGCTTTCAGGACAAAGGTGCTACTGCAACTGTAAAAGAATATAATACGAACATATGGTTGTTAATGGCATACTGAGTGCATTTGGAGAATACATTGCTTAAAAGGGTATTGGGATGTGCTGGCAGAAAGACTAAGAGGCCGATTCATGGAATAATTAGCGCGGCGCAAGTGGGCAAAAACGTGCGAATCGCAGTGGAATAGCGAAAATCGCAGTGCAAGTGCGAAAATCGCACGAAAAGCAGCACACATCGATTCATGGAAGTCTGTGCGCGAGAAAACCAGCGGATGTGCGATAAAAAAGTGCGCCGCGCACGTTGGCGCACAGGCCATCTAACAGCGTGCGCCAGGTCACAGCGAAAATCGCACACGCCACAGCGAAATTCGCACATAGCGCGGCGCACGCAACAAAAGTAGGCTGAACACGGGCGTAACACTCGGAATGGGGAACAACTTGCAAAAACGTGGGCGTCACGGGGGAAGTACAGGGCACAAGTGCGCGGAACGCCCACACACTCGCCTACAACACGTATTCATGGAATAGAATAGGGCAAAAAAGCGCACGCTCAAACCAGCGCACAGGCACAAACACGACCGCCACAAGAAAGCAGGCGGTAGCGTCTCTGCGGCTGTAAGAAATGTGCGCCAAAAGGTGCGCCAACAAATAGCACCTATATACTGCCATGATGAATGTCCTATACTGTGGCCCTCCAGGACAAATGACGTGCAAAGGGGTACCCACAAACACGGACACCGCTGACAAAAAATACGTGTGCGTGTATACCGGGGTGCGCGGGAAGTCTCACACGCGATTTGGCCGGGTACGTGGATTTCAGGGGTGCGCGGGAAGTTCCACACGCGATTCCATCAGGGTAGGTGTATTTCATGGGTGCGCGGGAAGTTCCACACGCGATTTCAGCAGGGTACGTGTATTTCAAGGGTGCGCGGGAAGTTCCACACTCGAATAGCCTGGGCGCGTGTATTTCAGGGGTGCGCGGAAAGTTCCACACGCGAATAGCCTGGGCGCGTGTATTTCAGGGGTGCGCGGGAAGTTCCACACGCGAATAGCCTGGGCGCGTGTATTTCAGGGGTGCGTGGGAAGTTCCACACGCGAATAGCCTGGGCGCGTGTATTTCAGGGGTGCGCGGGAAGTTTTACACGCGAATAGCCTGGGCACGTGTATTTCAGGGGTGCGCGGGAAGTTTTACACGCGATTTCAGCAGGGTACGTGTATTTCTGGGGTGCGCGGGAAGTTTTACACGCGATTTCAGCAGGGTACGTGTATTTCAGGGGTGCGTGGGAAGTTTTACACGCGATTTCAGCAGGGTACGTGTATTTCAGGGGTGCGCGGGAAGTTTTACATGCGAATAGCCTGGGCGCGTGTATTTCAGGGGTGCGCGGGAAGTTCCACACGCGAATAGCCTGGGCGCGTGTATTTCAGGGGTGCGCGGGAAGTTCCACACGCTATTAGGCTGGGTGGGTCCTCACAGGTGTACCCTGTACACCCTCGACGGCCCCTGCAGGCAGCCCACAAAACAGGGGACTACCCTGCACACCTGCTCATGTCCCCCTGCACCCCCACCCCCCAGCAGTGCAGGGGCTGCCTCCACCAGGCCCCCACCCATGTCTCCCACCACCCCCACCCCCCAGCATCCAGGGGCACCCTCCACCAGGCCCCCACCCATGTCTCCCACCACCCCCACCCCCCAGCCACCAGGGGCAGCCTCCACCAGGCCCCCACTCATGTCTACCACCACCCCCACCCCCCAGCATCCAGGGGCACCCTCCACCAGGCCCCACCCATGTCTCCCACCACCCCCACCCCCAGCCACCAGGGGCAGCCTCCACCAGGCCCCCACTCATGTCTGCCACCACCCCCACCCCCCAGCAGTGCAGGGGCAGCCTCCACCAGGCCCTCACTCATGTCCCCTATCACGCCCACCCCCCCGCCACCAGGGGCACCCTCCACCAGGCCCCCATCCATGTCTCCCACCACCCCCACCCCCCAGCAGTGCAGGGGCAGCCTCCACCAGGCCCCCACTCATGTCTCCCACCACCCCCACCCCCCAGCATCCAGGGGCAGCCTCCACCAGGCCCCCACCCATGTCTCCCACCACCCCCACCCCCCAGCAGTGCAGGGGCACCCTCCACCAGGCCCCCACCCATGTCTCCCACCACCCCCACCCCCCAGCCACCAGGGGCAGCCTCCACCAGGCCCCCACTCATGTCTACCACCACCCCCACCTCCCAGCAGTGCAGGGGCAGCCTCCACCAGGCCCCCACTCATGTCTCCCATCACCCCCACCCCCAGCATCCAGGGGCAGCCTCCACCAGGCCCCCACTCATGTCTCCCACCACCCCCACCCCCCAGCCACCAGGGGCAGCCTCCACCAGGCCCCCACTCATGTCTCCCACCACCCCCACCCCCCAGCCATCAGGGGCACCCTCCACCAGGTCCCCACCCATGTCTCCCACCACCCCCACCCCCCAGCCACCAGGGGCAGCCTCCACCAGGCCCCCACTCATGTCTACCACCACCCCCACCCCCCAGCAGTGCAGGGGCAGCCTCCACCAGGCCCCCACTCATGTCTCCCACCACCCCCACCCCCCAGCATCCAGGGGCACCCTCCACCAGGCCCCCACCCATGTCTCCCACCACCCCCACCCCCCAGCAGTGGAGGGGCAGCCTCCACCAGGCCCCCACTCATGTCTACCACCACCCCCACCCCCCAGCATCCAGGGGCACCCTCCACCAGGCCCCACCCATGTCTCCCACCACCCCCACCCCCAGCCACCAGGGGCAGCCTCCACCAGGCCCCCACTCATGTCTACCACCACCCCCACCCCCCAGCAGTGCAGGGGCAGCCTCCACCAGGCCCTCACTCATGTCCCCTATCACGCCCACCCCCCCGCCACCAGGGGCACCCTCCACCAGGCCCCCATCCATGTCTCCCACCACCCCCACCCCCCAGCAGTGCAGGGGCAGCCTCCACCAGGCCCCCACTCATGTCTCCCACCACCCCCACCCCCCAGCATCCAGGGGCAGCCTCCACCAGGCCCCCACCCATGTCTCCCACCACCCCCACCCCCCAGCAGTGCAGGGGCACCCTCCACCAGGCCCCCACCCATGTCTCCCACCACCCCCACCCCCCAGCCACCAGGGGCAGCCTCCACCAGGCCCCCACTCATGTCTACCACCACCCCCACCTCCCAGCAGTGCAGGGGCAGCCTCCACCAGGCCCCCACTCATGTCTCCCATCACCCCCACCCCCAGCATCCAGGGGCAGCCTCCACCAGGCCCCCACTCATGTCTCCCACCACCCCCACCCCCCAGCCACCAGGGGCAGCCTCCACCAGGCCCCCACTCATGTCTCCCACCACCCCCACCCCCCAGCCATCAGGGGCACCCTCCACCAGGTCCCCACCCATGTCTCCCACCACCCCCACCCCCCAGCCACCAGGGGCAGCCTCCACCAGGCCCCCACTCATGTCTACCACCACCCCCACCCCCCAGCAGTGCAGGGGCAGCCTCCACCAGGCCCCCACTCATGTCCCCTATCACCCCCACCCCCCGCCACCAGGGGCACCCTCCACCAGGCCCCCATCCATGTCTCCCACCACCCCCACCCCCCAGCAGTGGAGGGGCACCCTCCACCAGGCCCCCACCCATGTCTCCCACCACCCCCACCCCCCAGCCACCAGGGGCAGCCTCCACCAGGCCCCCACTCATGTCCACCACCACCACCACCCCCCAGCAGTGCAGGGGCACCCTCCACCAGGCCCCCACCCATGTCTCCCACCACCCCCACCCCCCAGCCACCAGGGGCAGCCTCCACCAGGCCCCCACTCATGTCTACCACCACCCCCACCCCCCAGCAGTGCAGGGGCAGCCTTCACCAGGCCCCCACTCATGTCTCCCATCACCCCCACCCCCCAGCATCCAGGGGCAGCCTCCACCAGGCCCCCACTCATGTCTCCCACCACCCCCACCCCCCAGCCACCAGGGGCAGCCTCCACCAGGCCCCCACTCATGT
This sequence comes from Ambystoma mexicanum, assembly GCF_040938575.1. Lineage (NCBI taxonomy): Eukaryota > Metazoa > Chordata > Amphibia > Caudata > Ambystomatidae > Ambystoma > Ambystoma mexicanum. The sequence goes on from NC_090941.1 coordinate 635,749,881, forward strand.
CTCCCACCACCCCCACCCCCCAGCCACCAGGGGCACCCTCCACCAGGACCCCATTCATGTCTCCCACCACCCCCACCCCCCAGCAGTGCAGGGGCAGCCTCCACCAGGCCCCCAGTCATGTCTCCCACCACCCCCACCCCCCAGCATCCAGGGGCAGCCTCCACCAGGCCCCCACTCATGTCTCCCACCACCCCCCAGCATCCAGGGTCACCCTCCACCAGGCCCCCACTCATGTCCCCTATCACCCCCACCCCCCGCCACCAGGGGCACCCTCCACCAGGCCCCCATCCATGTCTCCCACCACCCCCACCCCCCAGCAGTGCAGGGGCAGCCCCCACCAGGTCCTCACAATCCCCAATCATGTGCGTAATGGACAGCCACCACAGCCAAAAAGCCCTACCAAGTAACCCATTCACCCACATGGAAATGGAAATCACATGTTACACCCCCAATGTTCATTAAGCTAATGAACCCATGTCCGTCACACACAATGGTTGCAATTGAATGGGAAAACACACAACATGACATGCATGAAACCAATGAGATGATACCACACAGTGAAGTATGGAAAAAAAAATTGTATTGAAAAAAATAAAGAATGCTAAAGAAAGAAAACAAACTACAATGTGAATGAGAAAAAAAAGCTGCATGTCCGTATAAAAACACAAAACTGAAAATCAGAATCCAAAAAATATTTGGCCAAAGTCAAAAGTTAAAAAATCTCCATGCAATAACAAACTATGTAAAAAACTACCAAGGGTCCTTGAGCCCAACTGAACAAAGGAAACCTACTAAAAAACCTACCCAAAAATCAACTATATACAAAAAGTGGAGCAGTGTCCGTCGACTCCAAATCATAATAAGAAAGAAAGGAAACCTAAAACTAAAGAACTATATACAAAGGCGGCGGGCAAGTCCAGCGGCTCACTCCGTGGTGTCCCGGGCCAGGGCATCATCGAACTCCTGTTCGATGTCCCGGATGTGGTTCAGTTCCATGGCCCCGAGGGTCCGCAGGGACGACGCCGTGTCCTCCTCAAACCCCCTGCGGATTGCCTCGAGGCACTCGGCCCGCCTCAGGGCCCTCCGCATGGAGTTCTCCGCCCTGACCATTGTGAGCCGCGCCTCTTCCGCCCGCCGCCGCTCCGCACCTAAGGCGTGGCCCAACCGCTGCCACACGGAAGACACTCTCTGTCCTGGGTCCCCCTGCCCTCCGGCCGATGCCTGCCCCTCCGATGTCGAAAGCCCCGAGCCTTCATGTCTCCCACCATGTTGCTGCTGCTGCTGCTCTGCCTCTGCCCGTGCACTGCCTCCTGCTGCCTGCACATTCTCCGCCGGCTGGGGTGCAGTTGTTGATGTGGCCACCCCTGCTGGACCTCCGACTCCCGACTGTGGCACGGATGCCTCCTCCACCAGCCTGGCCGCACCGTCAGAGGCAGCTCCACAGGGCACCCAGATGACTGATGGGTGGGAAGATGGCACAGAGGACGACTGGCGCGTAGGGGGTCCAGTTGAGGAGGGGGTCGGAGCAAGCCCCATCAGATGGAGGAATCCGGCCTGGGTGACCTGTCCCAGCAGGCTGACGTGGTCAACGAGCCATTCGAGATGACGTGCAGTCTCTCCATGAAAAGACTGCAGGTCACCTCGCATGGCCCGTTGACGCAACGCCACACCAGCCAGGACAGGCTCAACCCGGACCTGGATGGCCACGTCCGCAGGCAGAGGAAGGCCAGTTGACGTCAGCTCATCCCCTGCCTGAAAATGGATCTGGACGTAGGCATCCCTGCTGGTGCAAGATGATGCAGGGACAGGATCGGGGACAGGATTGCACACAGGCACCTCCGCGGCCGCCTGTGCTGCCTCCTGTCCCTGGTCCTGCACTGCACCACTAGCACCAGTGGGATCCCCACCTCCAGACCCCGTCTCTGGTGCTTGCACGGCCCCCTCCTCCACCAAACCCCCCACCAACCTGGATGACTCCGTGCCATCTTCCCCTGTTGGGCCCTGTGGGGTCCCAGCTGCCCCTTCTGCTGCCGAGGAGTCCAACTGCAACCTCCGCCTCTTGGACCTCCTCCCGGCAGCTGCGGCCTGGGACGCGGCACCGGACTCCTCACTCCCCGACGAGATGACAACACGGGAGGGGAGCCGGGCCTTGCGTCTCCGGCTGGCGGTCGGATCCCCGGCGCTGTGCTGCACAGCACCTTCTCCGCCCTCTTCATCAGTTGACGCTGCAGACAGGGAGAAACAAAATACAGGCATCAGGGCACTGTACAATGGACACATACACGCATGACAGTTGCACATGAGTGGCATTGGCAAACCTCAGACATGTCATCACAATCCCCAACACACATGTCATTGCAACTCACACACATGAGCCATACCACAGCCATATCGCAACTGCCACCACCATCCCTACACATACAAAAGCATCAACAGCCAAAGGGGAGCCAGACATCACATGCAACACAGGAAGTGCACCACACATGCACACGCAGCACCACACTTGCATGCATGTCTACACCTCTGCCAAGTGTTGCACTGGTCAGACGGGCATCCATGTCACATCTGCCAATCAGGCTTCCACATACCGCTGTCACATGCATCCATGTTGCATCATTGTTGCACCCTTGACAAATACACACACATGCACATGTACACAGTGCTCATACATGCAGCCGAAAACAACATACATGCCTGACATCACGGACATGTCTACTTACATACACATTCATCCAAACATGTGTGCACGCACAACTGCATTTGCCATGCAAGCCCAGACACACAAGCACCATCCATGTCTCACACATTACAGCCCTCGCATGTGTCACGGCCCTGTACACCCCCACCCATACTCGACCCCATACAAACAGATGTGCAACCGGCACAATGCCGAATAATCACCACACGCACTGCTCACAATCAGGATGCATGTACACTCACCGCTCGACTCCAGACGGGTCTGCTTCTCTAGGACCTTGACGTGGAGGGCTTGACGTGGATATGCGTACCAGGACCCCCATCTGTTCTTCCGACAAGTAGCCCCGGCCCCCCTTAGCATCCGCTGCCTTCAAGAGGCGCCGGGCCTTGTTCAGGGTCCTGGACCTGAAGTCCTCCCAGCGCTTCCTGACATGTTGTAAGTCTCGGACTGCCACCCCCTCCGCGTTGATGGCAGTCACGATGTCAGTCCAGATCCGAGTCCGTCCTTCCTTGTCGCCGCGGGAACTTCCGAAGAGGGCATCATACTACCCCAGGACTTGCTCCACCAGGACACCAACTTCGGTGGCACTGAAGCTGGTGCCCCTCTGCCTCTCTGGCCGGGGGTTGTCAGTGGTCACAGATGGTGTTTGCCCCGACATGACAACCCCAGAGGCAGGAGTGGGTGGGCAACTGGGTCCTGGGGCTGGGCTGTGGAGCGATGGAATTCCAGTCGGGAGTCTTCGGTTCCAGCAGGGGTGGTCACAGCAACAGCACCCCTGGCTGATGTGCAGGCAGCAAATGGCAGTGCACGTGGGCAGCAGGCAGTGAGGCAGCAGCAGATGGCAGGTGGGAGCGTGCTCGGGGCTCTGGGGGGCAGTAGTCCGGCCTTCTGGGCAGGAGCGTGGTCTTCCGTGTGCTTACGCGTGGCCAGCTTGGTACGGAGTGATTTGGCACGTGAAAATCCTGCACGTCAGCGTGAAAACCGAGGAAAGGCCCTTAGCGCGTAAGTGCATCAGCACGCATACGCGAATCTATTGGACCAAAGGCCCTCAGCGCGTAAGCGCGTCTGTGACGTGACCCGCACGGGTGTTTCCCACACAGCACATGATGACAGAGCACACGTGGAAAGACTGCACGTCAGAGTGTCATCGCGTGTAATTGGACAGCACAGCAGAGTCTCATTTCGTGTAATTGGACAGCACTTCAGGGTGTCATCGCGTGTAATTGGACAAAAGTGCGCGTACACGCGATTGTCCTATGTACGTGTATATCAGGTGTGCGCGGACACTTACACACGCAAGTACGTCAGCGCACCTGTATCCCGGTGTGCGCGGGAATTTCCACACGCTATTGGACTGGGTACTGGATTTCATGGGTGCGCGGGTCACACGCTCGCCTACAACACGCGCGACGCATTAATTTGCGCGCTAAAAAAATAACAAGCTCAGACCCAGGATGAACATACCGTTCCTAGCAGCAGTGGGCTTGGCCTACCAAAGGAGGAGGAGGAGGAGGATAGTCAGGGCCAGAATATTCACACCCAGAACCAGCCTTTTCGGGATGCCTGATGACCAGGTGCATGGGAGGTACAGGTTTCCACCACACATCATACTGGACCTGGTGAGTGAGTGGGAGGATGACCTCACATCACCCACCCTGTGCTCCCAAGCACTCAGCCCCCTGGAGAAGGTCCTCAATGTACTGCACTTCTTAGCCACTGGATCATTTCAGCGGACAAGTGCCATTGTGGGTGGTGTATCACAGGCCACCCAGTCACGCTGCCCACACCAGGTCTTGAACATCATCACTGCACGCCCATCAGTCCGCAGGCACATATACCTGCCCAGAACCCCTGCAGAAAGGCATGCTGCCGCCCTGGATTTCTACGCTGTGGCACGATTCCCCAAAGTGCTAGGTGCCATCGACTGCACCCATGTGGCTCTACGTCCCCCCAGGGCATCTGAGCACATCTATAGGAACCGCAAGCACTGGCATTCCATCAACGTGCAGGTAGTATGTAATGCCAAGGGAATCATCACCTCAGTATATGCCAACTATCCTGGGTCCACCCACGACAGCTTCATTTACCGAATGTCCACCCTAAGCCGGGACCTAGAAGCTGGGCGGCATGGCGATACATGGCTGCTTGGGGAGTATGAATGCCACTGCACATGCATGCATGTCAGATACTGAGCAAGGTCACAACCCCACCAATGATACCAATCACCACCTCCACAGGGGACAGTGCCTACCCTCTCAGCCCCCACATGATGACGCCAATTCGGAACCCCACCACACCACCCCAGGTAAGATATAACGCAGGCCACATTACAACCCGGGGCATAGTGGAGCGCACATTCGGAGTGCTGAAGTCACGCTTTTGCTCCCTTGACCGTTCTGGCGGGCAGCTGTTGTACGCTCCCCCAGTAGTGTGCAGGATCATAGTGGCAGCATGTGTCCTGCACAACGTTGCAACACGCCGGGGCCTGGCCGTGGACATGGTGGTGCCCCCCATCCCCAACCACATGCACAGCCGCTGCGCATGGGAGGGGAAAGGGCACGGGGGGAGGCAGCCCGCACACAGCTAGTGGCTAATTACTTCACATAGAAATCACACCCCTGTGGAGTGCACACTGCCCTGCCACATTCCATCTGGCAATCAATGATGACTCAACCTGACACTGAGCCTGAATGTCTGGAGAAAGAACCGTGAAAACCATATCAGCCTGAAATTGTTCACCTGGAAGTGTCACAATGTGTGCATCCCTACCCACACAGGCACCACCAATGCAGTTTTGTGAAGTTGCACATTCAAGCAGCTAAAATGAATACCCACTTGCAAAATGCAACAAGAGGACAGTGCCATGTCAGCAAACCCAACCCCAGCACCGCCACACCACACACCGTGCCATGTCATGCTATTTGCAGGTAAACAAAGTAATCCACACAACATGACACTAGTGTCACAATGTACAGTGTCCCTATTAGATACTTGCAACACCTGAAATGCTCACAGTAATGCCGGACCAACAACAAACTTGAGCACGTACTACCATTAACATGACATCACTAATGTTAAATATTAGTAGTCTCACCACCTGGAAATGCCTGCACTCCCACCACTACCAACTGTGCAGTGTTGGCGCCATGTAGAGTTGTAGGTGCACTGCTGCCAACATGGACCACATCTCCAGACTAGAGGTCCTTGTGTAGACATGAGGAAGGGACCTGCAAATTGGGAGGTAGACACAGAAGATGAGTTACACATCAATGCAACATGCAGTGTACAACACAACAGCAATATGCACTAGGAATGTATACACAGTATTGACTACAGACTGCCCACACAGCTCATGGGAGTCCAACGTCACTGTGTAATTCACTGTCACTTGGGCACACCCTTTGCAAGCCCATGGAAACGGGAAGCAGGAGGGGTGTGTGTGACTCAAACCCAAGCATCTGAACCAAATACATTACAAGCCTGCATGTGCCCAGCCACAATGCAGCGTATGCCCACAGGAACCACGGAAGCCAACAAATCGTCCCAAAAAAATTGGGAATAAAATAAATAAAAATAAAAATAAAAAGAAAAAGAAATCAAAAATGGCCATTGAAGGGCCCGGGGGGGTTGGGGAGGCCACCCAGGAGGTCCGAGGACAGGATGCACACCAGAACCCACCTGCGTGGATCCTGGGAAAAAAAACACCTCCATGGGCTCATGGCCCACACGGCTACCCTATTGTGGGAGTATCACTGCTGTCGCTATTATCACCCTGTGCAGCTGCATCCGGAGGTGGTTGCACTATGGGAGGCAGCCCACGCAAGGCCCTAGTCTGCTCCTCCATGGCTGCAAGCATGCGGGTGTGGTAGGTCTGGTTCTGGAGGATGAGTGTGCGGAGGTCCCCATGCAACAACTCACGGGATGCCCGGACCTCCGCCCTCGTTGCCTGCATCTCAGCTGAGAGCGTACGGGTGAGACGCTCCAGCTGCTGTTCTGTCCTTTGGTGTGTTGAAGCCTCAAGCTCAACAAGAGTCGTCCTGAGGTGAAGGAGCTCCTGCCTCAGGGCTTCCCTGTGGCCCTGGGACTCAATGGAGATGGCCTCCTGCAGAGTCGCCAGTGCCGCCCGCCTGTCCCTGTTGGACCCCAACATGTCCTCCCTGTGTGACTGTCAGATGGAGTCGGTTGCCTGCTCTAGTCGCTCCATCAGCCTTTCAGGGGGGACAATGGAAGTGGCCACCCTATCCATGGCCTGAGCCATCATCTCGGATGATGCTGCCTGTTGGGTTGCCATACCGTAAATGGATTGCTCCCATGCGGTATTGCCAGGTGGCGTACGGCCACCACGTCGGCGGGCACCACACCTGTCTGGGGCAAGGCGAACTGTGCCTTGCTGTGCCGGCACTGCCTGAGGCTGCAGGACTGCATTCCCCCTCTGATCTGCTGGCCCAGGAACAGGATCAGATGTCGCGGAGTGTGACCCTGCATCCGTAACCACCAAAGGCGTAGCTGCCAACACTGACATCCCCATTGAGGGATCTGACCCTGGTGCAGGTGGGTGAGACAGAACAGAATCCCTCCCTGGAACACTCACCTGCGACGGCACGTAGGTCTCATCCGAATCAACACCTGAGTACAGCTCGGGGGAGGTGCAGCCAGAGACACCCCTTGAGAGCAGGACCTGCAGCACTTGTGGGTTCTCACCCACCACCACACCACGTCTCTCACTGGTGGTTGGTCGGCCCTCGAACCCCTCCTGGGTCTGCACCATCTCCACAACCCCAGCAGTATCAGGTGCGTCTTCCCCTGCAAAGATATTAAAACAAAGAAATGGAAACAGGCATTAGCACCATGGCACACAATGAGGGCTGAGAAGCAAGAGAACCAGTACTTGTTTGACACATATCCCACATGACTAAAACCCTCCCATGCATGCACCCTCACTGCGTATGAAGGGCAGGCAAATGGCACACACTGATGACACCAAGATGGAAGATGAACACATTTTCTGCATGCTGCCTGGCAGTGGCATCACACATTGGCCTGTGATTGGCAGGTGAAACACACATGCCATCACACAGATGGCATGTACCATTGCTATTGAGTGAAGATGGAGAGGAGGGCAGCACCTATTAATTCAGTCCAGTTCCCGCATGTAATAGCTTTTCTAATTCAAACAGGTCAGATTCTTCACCTGGAGCTGCCAGTCCGAAATGGTGCAATTGCACAGGGACATGTTTGTACAAATGATATCCAGGTAACAAAGTCACTCCACTTTACCATAGCCATGTCAGACATGTGACTAGAGGACTGCGACATGCCTAGTAATAGTGGTGGAATGCAAACAATCTGACTAAATGAACAATGAAAAATCAAGCAACAATGTTGTGGCAAGGTGATACTTCAAGGGCAACTGGCGTGCAGTTGGGCTAGATGTCTACTGTTGGCAGAAGGGATACTGCTATGGCCAAATGCAGCTGCGCAGGATGTATTGCATGAAGCACATGGCTGACCCATACGACTCAGGCGCACACACTCTCACCTGTCACACAAACAGAAGCCCTCACACACACCATGCACATGGATGACACACACATGCATGTGCACTCACCGGACAATGCCTCGTAATCAGCCAGATCTCCCACGCCTTGGATCTGTTCCTCTGTGACGTAGGTCCCAGCGACTGACTCATGTGGAGTGAGTTCCATGTCTACTACTGGAGACCCACCTCCAGTCACTAGAGTTGCGGCATGACTTGAGGCCAGCCTACTCTTTGCCCTGCGCTTTAGGTCATTCCAGCGCTTATAGCAATCATTGGCTGTGCGCCTCACGATTCCAAGGGCACTTACGATGTCCGCAACGGTCTGCCAGTGTGCCTGGCGTTGTGCAGGTGTGGTCTTGGATCCTGCAACAATGACCATCTCGTTGTCATGTGCGGACACATACTCGACAAGTGCATTCAGTTGGTCATCCGTGAAGCTGGGCTTCCTGGATGGGCCGGACTGTGTAGCCGTGTCTGGGGCATCAGCCTGTGCCGGACGAGCACTCTTCCTCTTCCGCTTGGAAGGTGGTGGTGATCCTGAGTGTCCTGCGCCGCTCTGGACACTAGGGGCAGGAGCCCTGGTGGACTCTGTATCAGGAGTGTGGGATTGCACACTCAGCATGGGAGTTGGTGCAGGCATTGGCTCTAGTGTGATGGTGTCAGGGGGAATGTCAGCAGCATGGACTAGGACCGACACTGTCTGGGCTGGGTGTGTGAGGGCTGGGGTGGATGGAGCCGCAGCTGCCCCTGCAGCCTCTCCGCCCTGCCTACTTGGTGCAGCAGATGACCTTGCTGCCCCAGATGCACGTGGCATGGTGACATCAACGTGCACCAGCGCACGTGTCATAGGCCTGCTGACCTGGAAGTCAGCCATGGAGTCAGCCAGGTCTGGTGCCACAATGGGCTGGTCCAACAAGGGCTGAGCATGGATGGTGTCAGCCACATCAGCCTCAACAGGAGGGGGGGATTATGGGTGCCCTTGACTGGTCCTCCACACATGGGGGGACAGGCTCACCCTGCAAGTAACGACCACGTCCCCTACCGGATCCACCACGGCCACCACTTGTGGCTCTTCCACCTTTGCCACCCTTACGGAATCCTCGCCTCCCAGCCATGGCACTGATGTTAATGTGCGTATGGGAGTGGCTGTAGAATATTGTCCTGGGCAATTGGGGGTCAAAGGGGTTGGGTACCAGATGGTAATTGTACCCTAGTGCTCTTGCAAGGCTGATTGTAACCCCTGGGGAAAGATGACGGGTCACGCTACGCACAGGAGCCCCAAAAAAGGGAGATGACGTGCACGCAACCCCTCCTAGACCACGTGTGCAGAAAGAAAAACCTGCACTACGCTGTGGCACCCAGTAACACAAGAATGAACGTATGCGTGTCACACGCAGCCTAGAATGACCTCTGAAGGGGTAGGCTACACACGGGGCAAGCACAGATGTTAGATACGTGCGTGACTCACCGTCTGCCAGGTAAAAGAGCGTGAAAAAGGAGCGCGTTTGGTTGGCAACACCCCCGCCAAACGAAGATTTGTACGCTGTCTGAGGAGACAGGACAACAGTAGAAGGGAACACTGTTTGAGGGAACAGGCCCAGGTAAACCAGTAAAAGAGAAAAAAGAGAAAAAGCTGTCAGAGGTAACAGGGAATACGAACTTGAAACGCCGTGAAGTAAATCGCGTGTGAAACGACAAGAAGTACAGAATTCACCCACTCGCTCTCCACGAAAAGCACGTACAAGGAAATGGTGTTCTACGCGTACCTTTTATACAGTTACGGGGCGTGTATGCGCTAGGGCCATTTCCACCAATTACACGCTTTGTCACTTCTGCGTGTAGGGCCATTTCCACCAATCACACGCGATTACACTCTGACGTGCAGTCTTTCCACGTGTGCTCTGTCATCACGTGCTGTGTGGGAAACACCCGTGCGGGTCACGTCACAGACGCGCTTACGCGCTGAGGGCCTTTGGTCCAATAGAATCGCGTATGCGTGCTGACGCACTTACGCGCTAAGGGCCTTTCCTCGGTTTTCACCCTGACGTGCAGGATTTTCACGTGCCAAATCACTCCGTACCAAGCTGGCCACAAATACCACGCTCCTGCCCGGAAGGCAGAACTACTGCCCCCCAGAGCCCCGAGCACGCTCCCACCTGCCATCTGCTGCTGCCTGACTGCCTGCTGCCCCTGCACTGCTGGGGGGTGGGGGTGGTGGTAGACATGAGTGGGGGCCTGGTGGAGGGTGCCCCTGCACTGCTGGGGGTGCGGGTGGTGGTAGACATGAGTGGGGGCCTGGTGGAGGGTGCCCCTGGTGGCTGGGGGGTGGGGGTGGTGGGAGACATGGGTGGGGGCCTGGTGGAGGCTGCCCCTGCACTGCTGGGGGGTGGGGGTGGTGGGAGACATGGGTGGGGGCCTGGTTGAGGGTGCCCCTGCACTGCTGGGGGGTGGGGGTGGTGGGAGACATGAGTGGGGGCCTGGTGGAGAGTGCCCCTGGATGCTGGGGGGTGGGGGTGGTGGGAGACATGAGTGGGGGCCTGGTGGAGGGTGCCCCTGCACTGCTGGGGGGTGGGGGTGCAGGGGGACATGAGCAGGTGTGCAGGGTAGTCCCCTGTTTTGTGGGCTGCCTGCAGGGGCCGTCGAGGGTGTACAGGGAACACCTGTGAGGACCCACACAGCCTAATCGCGTGTGGAACTTCCCGCGCACCCCTGAAATACACGCGCCCCGGCTATTCGCGTGTGGAACTTCCCGCGCACCCCTGAAATACACGTACCCTGCTGAAATCGCGTGTAAAACTTCCCGCGCACCCCTGAAATACACGCGCCCAGGCTATTCGCGTGTGGAACTTCCCGCGCACCCCTGAAATTCACGTAGCACGCTGGGAGACATGAGTGGGGGCCTGGTGGAGGGTGACCCTGGATGGTGGGGGGTGGGGGTGGTGGTAGACATGAGTGGGGGCCTGGTGGAGGGTGCCCCTGGATGGTGGGGGGTGGGGGTGGTGGGAGACATGAGTGGGGGCCTGGTGGAGGGTGCCCCTGGATGGTGCGGGTGGGGGTGGTGGGAGACATGAGTGGGGGCCTGGTGGAGGCTGCCCCTGGTGGCTGGGGGGTGGGGGGGGTGGGAGACATGGATGGGGGCCTGGTGGAGGGTGCCCCTGCACTGCTGGGGGGTGGGGGTGGTGGGAGACATGAGTGGGGGCCTGGTGGAGAGTGCCCCTGGATGCTGGGGGGTGGGGGTGGTGGGAGACATGAGTGGGGGCCTGGTGGAGGGTGCCCCTGCACTGCTGGGGGGTGGGGGTGCAGGGGGACATGAGCAGGTGTTCAGGGTAGTCCCCTGTTTTGTGGGCTGCCTGCAGGGGCCGTCGAGGGTGTACAGGGAACACCTGTGAGGATCCACCCAGCCTAATCGCGTGTGCAACTTCCCGCGCACCCCTGAAATACACGCGCCCAGGCTATTTGCGTGTGGAACTTCCCGCGCACCCCTGAAATACACGTACCCTGCTGAAATCGCGTGTTAAACTTCCCGCGCAACCCTGAAATACACGCGCCCCGGCTATTCGCGTGTGGAACTTCCCGCGCACCCCTGAAATACACGTACCCTGCTGAAATCGCGTGTAAAACTTCCCACGCACATCTGAAATACACGCGCCCAGGCTATTCGCGTGTGGAACTTCCCGCGCACCCCTGAAATTCACGTAGCACGCTGGGAGACATGAGTGGGGGCCTGGTGGAGGGTGCCCCTGGATGGTGGGGGGTGGGGGTGGTGGGAGACATGAGTGGGGGCCTGGTGGAGGGTGCCCCTGGATGGTGGGGGGTGGGGGTGGTGGGAGACATGAGTGGGGGCCTGGTGGAGGGTGCCCCTGGATGGTGGGGGGTGGGGGTGGTGGGAGACATGAGTGGGGGCCTGGTGGAGGCTGCCCCTGGTGGCTGGGGGGTGGGGGTGGTGGGAGACATGGGTGGGGGCCTGGTGGAGGGTGCCCCTGCACTGCTGGGGGGTGGGGGTGGTGGGAGACATGAGTGGGGGCCTGGTGGAGGGTGCCCCTGCACTGCTGGGGGGTGGGGGTGCAGGGGGACATGAGCAGGTGTGCAGGGTAGTCCCCTGTTTTGTGGGCTGCCTGCAGGGGCCGTCGAGGGTGTACAGGGAACACCTGTGAGGACCCACCCAGCCTAATCGCGTGTGGAACTTCCCGCGCACCCCTGAAATACACGCGCCCAGGCTATTCGCGTGTGGAACTTCCCGCGCACCCCTGAAATACACGTACCCTGCTGAAATCGCGTGTAAAACTTCCCGCGCACCCCTGAAATACACGCGCCCCGGCTATTCGCATGTGGAACTTCCCGCGCACCCCTGAAATACACATACCCTGCTGAAATCGCGTGTAAAACTTCCCACGCACCCCTGAAATACACGCGCCCAGGCTATTCGCGTGTGGAACTTCCCGCGCACCCCTGAAATACACGTACCCTGGCTAATCGCGTGTATAACTTCACGCGTACCCCTGATATGCACGTTACCCGCTTTGCGTTCCTTGTTTGGCAGCCCTGTAAACTGGTCCAGGGTTAGCGCAGCCCTTTGCGATGATTTAGCGATTTTGATGGCTTTTCCTTGCGCGAGGGCGTTCTTGGGGGCGTTACTGGCGCTGCTGCAGGGTCGCTGCGATACTCTGCGCCACGGCTGGTTTGGGAGCCTAAAATCCATGAATACGCTGTGCGTGGAAATCGGTTTTAGCGCACGTGCCTGGCGCAGACAATCGCACGCGGACACTCTGCGCCAGCCGCTTGCGACACTTTTCTGCGAAATTCTATGAATTACCCTGTAAGTGTGTGTAATTGGATGGATTTGTATATGAATGGGGACTTGGGAGCATCAGCATTATTTGTAAGAGGGTAAGTGGCTCACTTGTAAATGTGCCATACGACGTGCGGCTTAGCAAGTGTGTAGGAGTATTCACTTTGCAAATGGATTAGTCTAGTTGTAGAAGGGTGAGAAAAAGTTTTGGAAAGATGTACAGCTTGGAAAGGAAAATGTTTTCGTGTGTGAAATTCCATTACATTTTCTGCGCATATATGCTTCCTACATGAGTAGAGAAATTATTTCACTTGGTGGTTTTATTTATCCACTGTTGTCAGTGCACAGATACTTTTTTGCTTTTCTAAGTAATGTTAAATTCTGAGAAGTGTGCAAGGTAAGTGGCATGCACTCTGTTCGTATGCATGCAATGTATGTACTTGGTTTAGGTTGGTAGGATGCATTTGGTGCTCCTTTGCAGGAACAATTTTACGACTTTTACAGGAGATGCATTATTGTGGAAAAAAGGTGCGCAATTGTCAGAAGCAAAGAAGAGAGTAACTGTTTGGATATTGCAATGGCTGATATGGGTAAATGAAAACTTTCAACGCCCATACCATTACAAGTGGCATTTGATGGTAGGTGATAGGAGAAATGACCGTATGCTTCTTGAGTACGTTATGGAGGTTTATTGATGCCTGTACGTTGTGGTGATGGATGCCAATGTTGATGAATCTGGGTGCAGAAATCTTACATAGTTTCACAGAACTTTCTACTGGAGGTGCATTACAATCACACGCGAGTTGTACTCTGAGTGGTTAATGGTACATATGGAGTGTTGCACAGAAATTATATTGCTAGATGCAGAGGTCCTGGATCTGATTGGTGGATGAGTGTGTGATGATTTAACAGTACCCAATGAGGGTGTGCTGGAAAAAGAGTAGTGGAAAGAGAAGAAGCACTGCCCCTGCTTTACTAGTGCGCAGTCCTCACAGTAGTTGGGGAAGCGCACGTTCCACAGCCCGTACTTGTGAGCATGCTGGGCATAAAAATGGGACTGTGGGGAGTATCCAATCAGGTGTTGAGGGTGTGCTATACAGGAAGGGGCGGTAATCATTTTTTTCATTGCACTGTTTAGTGAGACTGGCAGAGATGGAGAGACACCCAGTGTTGATCATGGGTGAGGCCTTTGTGCAAGATATGTACAGGTATGCCCTGGAAAGAGGCACTGCTGAAAATTTTGATTTCGACAGAGTTGAGGCTTTGTGGTGCAGTGTGCGTGAGTGCAGTTTCGGAGCAGTGATTGCACTTTACAGAAATGTAGCCACTGTCGCTACTGTTCATGTTGCTGTGGTGCATTATGGAGCCCTGCATTTGGGTTACATGCCTTGTGCACATTTGCTGCATCAACTGAAGAAGTTGCTGAAAACAGTGAAGCAGATTTTCCCCACTGCCAAGGTGCTTTTCTCATGCATACCACCAAGACAAGAACGGGACTATCCAATGTAATTTTTCAGCAGCCAGAGGTCGGAAGAGGTCTTATAACAGAAGCATGTCTGCTTTTTTGTGCACTGCTTGCTGGGATGTTCTACTGTGACAATGACATCCTTAATTCTAGAAATGTGTAATTTTTCCATGTAAATGGCATTTCGTTGACCACCATTGAAAATGGTATATTGTTTTACAATCTACAGGATTCTTTGAAGAGGTTCCGCTAAGAATGTAAGGAGGAGAAGGAAAGAACCCCCCACCCCAAAAAGGTGTTTGTTTGTAAGCACCTACAAAAAATGGCTCTTTTCAGAGCCACCACTAAAAACGAAATCCCCTACCCTGATACCTGTTCCTCCACTCCCGTACACAGCACAATAAATCCACAGACACTGCAGTATTTGCAGGATCGTACGTGCCACATCTGGGGCTTTTGAGGATGGCAAGCATGGAAATGGGACTGTGGAGGCTAATGGATTGGTCAATGAGGTTTCTGGGTGTGGTGTGCAAGCAGACCGTCTGAGACTGTGGCAGAAGGTCTGTTTGTAGAGAGGAATGCAGAAGCCTATGCTTACAGTTGTGTGGGTCAAGACGCAGAGCGTATGGATTTTGGGGACTCCTAGATACATTTGTTGAAAGCCATGTGGATGTGCACTGGTATGGAGTACGTGCAAGGAAGTGGATGTTTTTGGTTCCTCCTTGTGCCACTTTGGTGATGCTCAATCATCCAGCCATTCTTATTCTTCACTGTGAAGGGCACAGTTTAGGACATGTTACCAGAATTAATCTGCAATTTGCGATGAAGGAGGCACTTGGCTTGCTCATGGGTATGTTTCCAAACTCCTGAATAATTTGTTTCTCGCATTGCTCAGACACAGATGTGGCTGCGTTCTTCTTGCTTTGGTTTGCAAATGGAGAAAGCGAGGCGTAATGTCAAGAAGGCTGTTTGTGCCTTTTTGAGAGATGTTGGCATGTCCTACTTCCACAATGTAACCATTACATTTAGTAGCACAACCTTTTTTCCCACAGATGGCGTTCATCTTACTAATGCTGGCAATCAGCTTTGTTTGTGAAATATGAAAACAAAAATGCTGCTATGTTTGCAGGTACAACAAGCATTTTTCTAGTAGGTGTTGCTCATTTCTACCCTTCGAAACACAATGAAACACCACAAAATGCCTATTTTTAGAGTGAGCACTTTATCCCGGAAATGACTGCAATGTTTTTGACTGAGCTACCACTCCCTTTATTCATCGTGCAATCTGCAGAGCTTATCGGCTGCACGTCAGCCTGCATCCTTTAATTGACCTTTTTTTTTAACTTTTTTCTTTTTTGGTTGTTTTGTATCTTTCTTGGTCTTGTGACACACAAAATAGAAGGAAAGGAAGGAAAGGGAGGATAGGGGAGGGACACCAACCACCGGGATAAGATAGGGCACGTGTTGCAGAGAGAGGAAGATCTTGGGTGGACCTCACTTAGGTAGGGGACACTCATTCTCATGCTCCCGGACCAACGCCTCAAAAACGCTTCGCAGTTGCTCCGCCCTGCAAAGTAGTGCATCACAGTACATGCACAATACAATGACCTTTTGGAAGGTTAAGGTCTGCTGTGGTGCATATGGCCTGCAAGGCTGCTTTAGGGATCCATTGCCTCACAGGAGTGTTCCTGGTGGTGGCCGGAGCAGATGCAGAGGATGCTGTTGAAGAAAGTAACCTACTGCCTTGTTCGAAGGGCACTGGGTCCAAACTTCTGCCTTCTCGTTTGCTTTGAGATGTCGCATTGAGGTGGTGCCGTAACTGTACAAGCCAGGTTTTCTGTGACTGAGTGAGTGCATCTCACCAGGTTAGCATGACATTTCGGCAAATCTCCTATGCTGGTAAACAGTTTCCACACCCAACACTCACGTTGCCTGCAGGCATTGGGGATTTGCTCTACTTCATTGTCATTCTACTCTTGATCTATATGTACATCATCACGCCTGTTGCCTTGGCCAGGCCCTTTGGATGGAAGTGGTGGCAGTGAGTGTCAGGGTGTGGGTGCTGCTGACTAAGAGGCAGTACCAGCAGTCATGTTTGCCATTATTTGCAAAGGTAATATAGCATAGCAGAATTGATGAGAAAGCAATTCCAGCACGAAGCAATGTGGCCCCCTACTCTGCTCTGCAAAGCCACAAACAGGCTGGGAAGCAGCTCTGCGGTGTGGCTTTTTGTAGGGCTACTGTGAAGCACTTGGAACCAGAACACGGCCCTAAATCATTCTAACAAATTGTTACATGCACAACGGCACAGTGTGGAATGTTTGTAAGTGTGTACTTTCACAATAACACTCCTTACATTGCAGAAAACTGTACTTTTCTGATATCCGGGGGCCCGATTGTGACCAACAAGTAAGGGTCCACAAATAAATAAGCGCCATGTGGATGTGATCACATAGTGATGTTGCAAATCTTCTCCACAGGGACGGCTGTTCACAGGAGACGTATTGGGTGGAATACTTTGCTTGCATGTGGATAGGTGTCCTACGAACAGGGTTTGCCTCCCCAGACTCATTAAAAGTTCGACACATGTCCGGCAACCATTTTCACACAAGCTGGTTGTTTGTAGGCTACAGCAATTGCAATGTTCATGTGCACATCTGTCGGTAGGACGTGGGTGGATGCTTCAAAGTACTGAAAGTAAGTCACAACTTTTTTCTACCATGCTGGACTGGGGCGGTGTTACTAGGACACATCGGGTGCGCACCCACAACTAATTAAAAGTGCATCACAAAATGCAGACATGCAGCCAGTACTGGCTTCCTACGGATACCTGCATTGTGATTACGCATACGCTGGGCAGATGCGGTGTCAGACAAAACCTCCATTTTGTTTAATTACAGCCGTCCCGGACAGTACTGTGCGCCACAGACTCATAATGAATTTTAAAATAAAAGGAAAATCCACTCACACACTCAGCAACACTTTACATCTACACCTCAATTTCTGATATACATAGACACTATTAGGAAAGGGAAGGGGTACCAGAAATGGATACATACATAGGGGAATTGGGGATTTCTACATGGTCGTCATGAGGGGTGGTAAGGATTGAGGTCTCAACGTAACGTCTCTGCTCACAGGGATTTTTTGGGGGATGGTAGGCTGGGAAATGGAGAAGGGGTACACGTGCAGGTGGGGCAGTGGTATTTTATTTTTCCCATATTATGTCCTTGTACAAAATATTTTAAGGCAGCTAAATTGTTTAGCAATTGTTCAATTTTGGCGTGCAGCCAGTCTAGACTCATTTGCAGAGTTTCCTTCCTTTCCTGTGGCCATATGCTGTTGTGGAAGAGGTGCTGCTTTCAGTTCATTTGTTTCATTTCCAGTATGTCCTGTTAAAGATAAAAATATGTGTTAGGTGTATTTGACGCCATGCATATGAACTGTCTTAATTTTCAGACTGTGCTGCGTACTAATGGGGTTACTATAGTTACTCACATCGTTATGAGGGAAATTCTCTTACAGCCATTCCAAGGTGCTTGGTATTGCTGCGTACAAAAAAAACCTCATGGTTTTCCACTATTGTACAATGCACAAGCTGTGCAATTATAGAAGAAACTTCAGTGTACTTACCGCGTTGTAGTGACGTTCTGCACTCAATATTTTGTAGTCCTGCCATTTCCTTCTTCATTCCTATGTAAAGCAGCAGTGGCGTAATATTGTTCGACACAGACATTATTTCCCTTATTGGTGCATTCCATTATGGTGTATACTCTATGCCTTTGCTCTGTTTGTTTCACAAGTACGAAGTTTGCAGACCTACTCTATTTTCCTTGCAATGCGCTTAAATGGTGCTCTTTGTATATGTTCCTTGTCTTTGCTAAATGGTACCACTATGTAAGAGAACCCCTCCCTTTTCCAGCAGTTTGATTGCTAGCCGCTATCCGCAAACAGATGCACAGTCTGCGGTTACTGTCCCCACGGCATACCGACGTACATTTGGTATGCTGTATGGTCAATGACATTTGTGATGTTTTTTCACAAACATTTTATAGGTTTTTAGTAGCACAACTTAACCATAATGTCCCTTTAACAATGTTTTTACAGTAAATATTATATAAATATAGCTGTTCACTGTTATATCAAGTCTGTGTAAATATGTATAACATCCTAAACGTGGGTATTGGCAACCAAATAGATAATATTACTGGGAAATGTGTTAGATGATAACACTAGTCAGTATTAAATGTGCACTTTTTATTGTATAGTTCACTATCAAACTGATAGGTTTGCTCTCAAAGTTGTATTTTTATATGAAATACAATGAGGTTCTTATCAAATCTATATTGAATTTATTTTAAAAAATATTGGGGTCATCAAATGTATTAGGTTCTTTTCATATTTATATTGAATTTATATAAATAAATATGCGTGGTCATCAAATTTATTGGAGTTCTTATTAAATTAATATCAAATTTATATTAAAATTGTTGGGGGGTTATCACATTATTTGGGTTCTTGTATAGTGGTTCAGATGAATCTACATCTAATTCATTGGAATTGTTCTCAAATATATATAAAATTCATATAAAATGTATACAAAATGTATTGGGATCATCATATTTATTGGGGTTTAATTAAATGTATAGAGGTGCAGACTAATCTATATCAAATTTGTATATCCGCTCTGGTGGGGGTGTTGCCCTTATCTTCCCTGAGTGAATTCCTGCCTCTGTCACTCCTACGCAGACCTACTCCTCTTTTGAATGCCTTGTCTGCCGGCTCTCTCTCTCCTAGCCATTCCCTTACCGTGGCTACTATCTATCGACCACCTGGTCAGATTTCCTCCTTCCTCTCCGAGTGGGCGGACCTCTCCTCCTCTCTCTTGGCCTCAACCACTCAACTCCTCCTTCTTGGAGACTTCAACATCCACTTGGATGCCTCCTGTCCCCCTCTGAACACTTTCGTGACCTCTGCGACTCTCTTTCACTAACCATTCTCCCCTCCGGCCCGACTCATTCTGCAGGGCACACTCTCGATGCTCTGATCTCCTCTGACCTTCCCCTCTCTGTCCCCCTCTCCACTCCTCTCTCCTGGAGTGATCACTTTCTCCTATCCTCCCACCTCACCCTCCCTACCCCTCAGACCAAGCCACCTTCATCACTGCCACCCATCTTGGCGGTCATCCGACCCATGAAGGGCGTGTCTGTTGAGGCTTTCGCCGCCACCTTCTAACCCCCTCCTCCCCCTTTGGCTGACTCCCACCCTGACACAGCCCTCTCCATGCTACACTCTGCTATATCTGATACTCTTGATATCCTTGCCCCTGTCATGAGAATCCGCCTGAAGCCCAACGCCAAGTGTAACTCCTGGTATAACTCGGATCTCATCACCCTTAAACGCAAGTGCAAGGTGGCCGAGAGGAAATGGCGTGCTTCATGTTCATCCTCTGAGAAACTGGCCTGCCGCCTGTTGCAACGGCAATACCGGCTCTCCGCTCACACCAAGAAGAGAGCCCATATCCAAGCCTGGATCTCTGTGGCATCTAACAACTCGGCTGAACTCTTTAAAATCTGAAAGGAACTGGCCAATCCTGCTGCAGTATCTACCTCTCCTGTCCCCTCCCAGGCCCTTTGCATGGCACTGGCTTCTCACTTCATTTCCAAAACTCAGGACATCCTGTCCTCGCTCTCCTCCTATCAACTCCCTCCCTCTATCCCCTGCTTTTCCTCTGGCCCTTCTGCTGCCACCCCCCTCCCTCCCTCTCTTCCTTTCCCCTTTTTTCTGCAGACAAGGTTTCTAGACAAGTCCGATCTATGAAAGTCTCATCAAAACAGGTTCACCCCTGTTCCTCCAAAACTATCAAGGACCACATCGACTCCCTGGCTCCTGCCCTGGCTGATTTCTGCAATCACTCCATTGCCACTGGAGTCTTCCCATCCCCCCTGAAGCACTCCCTTATGCACCCTCTTCTTAAGAAACCCTCTGCTGACCCCTCCTGCCTGGCTAACTATCGCCCAATCTCCATCACTCCCTTCCTGGGCAAGCTCCTGGAGAAACTGGCCATCTCCCATCTGTCATGATGCCTACCCCCGGGGACCCAGACCAAGTCCAGCAACCCGGGAAGCAGGCATCAAGTTATTCTAAGCAAGCCCAACAACCTCTGCTAGGGGCGATTTGGGTGCAGTCCTGGCGCCTATGGCGCCAGGCTCATATGGAGAGTCAGTCCTGGTGCCGTAGGTGCCAGGCTCATAGATTAAAATTTACCTGATGCAGACCATGCTGCAAACTCACCTGATGCAGACCATGCTGTAAAAGCTCCAAGCCAAAAGAGGCTTGGAAGGGACGACTTTACCTAGGGACTATTTTTTCACTCGGGTGGGGCTGAGGAGGAATACTTACCTGGGACTACTTTGTGGGCTATTTAAACCACGCCCGAAGAGCAGCACACGCTTCGCGTTATTCTGCATCCAGCAGCGTAACGCTCACCGTGCCTGCAAGACTGCATCCAGTCTTCTGCCACGCCCGCCTTGAGTCTGGAGCTCATAGAAAAAGGGAGAAAGAAGAAGAAAAGGTTAGAACAAGAGCAATACCTTTGATCCTTACCTGAATTCCCGATCCATCGCGCCTTCGAGCTGGAAGAAAGAAGTTATTTTATGCGCGACGCCTCGCCTGCTACAGCGCCGCGCTGAACTCACCGGCCTTCGCAGCATCTTCACATTCCACCGCATCCTTCTGCATGTTCCCGCCGCACTCCAGCACCTAAAGGGGAAGACAAGAACGGCAAGATGAGCCAAGGGAATACACAGAGGCAATATTAGTTACCCCCCATAGACTTACCTGATTTTACCACCAGGGGTACTATTCCTCTTCAAGGGTCGGCACAGCTTCCACTGCATCCTCGCCGAACTCCAGCCCCTAAGGGGAAACAAAAGGACAGCAAGGTGAAACAAAGGGACAAACAAGGGGAAACCTCCTCACCACAATAGACTTACCTGATTTTACCACCGCAGGCATTATTCCCAGAGACTTCATACTTTCAGCGCCTGAATAAGGGAGAAAGCAACAGGTTACATATTGACATTATTTTATCGAACTGTGTTGGATAATAAAAATCCTTACCTGAATATTACCGGTTGCCATGAGGAACTCTTCGCTAGGGTCAAGCTGCAACCTGCAAGGAATCGGACAAGAGTGAAAGTCAGACATTTGAACTCTTACGAACTACATACTTACGGCGTCTTGCTGGGAATCTCAGAGTCAATATTGTTCTGGAACTCACCAATTCCTTCAAGCCAGTGAAGTAACTGGTTATCTACGCACCCCTGCGCTCAATGCAGGATGGAGAGCTCATCTTTCCAAACCATCAGGTGAGACTATAAGAGGGGACATCAAAGGTGATCAGTAGGGAGAATAGCGGGAGTGGGGGGGGGGTTTAACGCTCAACTACAAGGTGGTTAATTCCCTTTCTCCATTTGCAGAAGAATATTCCTACGGGCCAAGCAAACAAAGCTAGGTGGGCCATCTCGGCACTAAGCGCCACATTGGTGGAGAACGCAGCTGTCCAGTTCAGATCGACGCCCCTGTGGGAGCCAGGTGAGCGTAACAGAACGCGAAGCCTACCCACAAATTCCCACCTGGGCGTTATGGATACCTCAGAAACTGACTAATTGGCCCAATTACTAGGGGAACTGAGGGCTGAAGTGCATTCCGCCCGTCAAGAAACCAATGCCCTTAGGAGAGAACTGATTTTGTCAAAGGAGCGAACTGATGACCTTGCTAGGCAACCACTGCAAAGCCAGGCTGGACAAGCACCCCTACCAGGTCCCGGGTGAAATCCAGCTCCTGTGTCATCGAGTAACCCTGTGCAAATAAACCTACCAGGAAATATTCCATTAGCTCCGCCCGAACGCTTTGCCGGAGATCCCAAAAGGTTTGCGGTGTTTATGAACCAATGCCGCTTGCACTTTTTATGCAGACCTGGAGCCTTCCCAAACGATCAAGCCAAGGTAGCCTTTGTATTGTCATATCTTAGCGGCAGTGCAGCTGATTGGTCAATTCCACTAGTTACTCAGGATGACCCAATTCTTTGGGATTTTCAGGGCTTTCAAATGAGCATGGAAAGACTATTTGCCGGGCACTCCCAAGGATAACGAAGTTTTGTCCCTATGACAGGGTAACCAGGACCTTCTATCCTACATCGCGACCTTTAATAGGTTGATAGTGGAAACTGGATGGCCTGAGGTAAAACGAATCACATTATTTCATCAAGGGCTTCGAGGAGAACTCAAGGATGTCTTGGCTCAAGTCGTGAACCCACCTCAAGACTGCGCTGAATATATAGACTTAGTGGTCCAGTTAGATCACAGACTTCTGAACAGAAAGGCTGATCGAGCCAGGTTTGAGAATCGGGTGTTGGTCAAAACCCACGCTAACCCCAAAGGAGCAGATGCTTCAGAACCCATTCAAATCGGAGGGGTTAAAAGACCCTTAACCCAGAAGGAAAGAGAAAGGAGACGGCAAATGCAATTGTGTCTATATTGTGGAACTTCTGGGCATTTTCCACGGGATTGCCCTGTAAAACCACCCAGGAAGGTGGTAGGAGCTGCTGATAAAAGCTATATGGAGCCAGACTCGGGAAACGACCACGCCCGACAAGCGTAGAGGTCTGCTTGCCGAGCTTGAAGAAGGATACTCAGACCTCGCATTTCATCATACCAATGGTCCTCGTAGATCCAAAGCAGCCATCGCTTTTGCACGCAGTAAGGGCATACATTGATAGCGGACCATAGGAAACTATGTGGACTACGAATTGGCTTACAGGATGAATCTACCTCTCTGCCGAAAAACCACCTCAGATGTCATCACCACAGTCGATGGAACTGAAATTGCCTCTGGGCCTGTAACTCATTCCACCGCAGAGATGACACTATTGGGTCAGGATGGGCATCGAGAGACTATTGTGTTTGATCTAATCAAAGCCCCACAGTTCCAAATAATGCTGGGGATACCTTGGTTGGAAACACATAATGCTTGGATTGATTGGCGAGAGAAGAGAATAACCTACCCGGATTGTGCACAAACCTGTTACCCAAAGAAAAATCTGAACGCAGGCCTGGCCACAGTAACCACAGCAGTTGTGCAACTACCTCCAGAATAACAAGAATTCCAGGATGTCTTCCAAAAAGAACAGGCAAACACCTTACCACCTCACAGATCGTACAATATTCAAATCGATCTCATACCAGGTGTACAACCCCCTTGTAGCAGGATCTACGCCCTTACGGAACCTGAGAACCTTCATCTACGACAATACTTTGACCAGTACCTTGCTCATGGCTTCATTCGCCCATCCAAGTCCCCTGCATCTTCAGCTTTGTTCTTCGTGCCCAAAAAGGAAGGTGACCTCAGAACGTTCATAGACTACCGTGCATTGAACCAGATAACTGTTAAGAACCGATACCCATTGCCTCTGATCCCTGAACTACTAGACCAAGTGTAGGACGCTTGCTTATACACTAAGTTAGATCTCCGAGGGGCATACCATCTGGTACGTGTAAAAGAGGGCGACAAATGGAAGACTGCTTTTCGCACTAAGTATGGGTTATTCGAATACCAGGCGATGCCTTTCGGGTTGTGTAATGCACCAGCAGCCTTCCAATACTTCATGAACGATGTCCTTCGTTAACTCATTGACGTTTGTGTTGTCGTATATATCGATGATATTCTAGTATACTCCTCTTCAGAATCTGACCATGTGAAGCACGTCCGAGCAGTCCTTGAGAAATTGCGCCAGCACAAACTATATGCAAAACTGGAAAAATGCGTTTTTCATGCCACAGAAGTTGAATTCCTTGGGTTTTGCTGACGCCAAGAGGAGTCCGAATGGACTCACGAAAGATGGACGCAATCCTTAAGTGGCCATCACCAAGTTCAGTTAAAGGAGTACAAAGCATGCTCGGCTTTGCCAATTTCTACCACAGATTAATCCATGATTTTTCACATGTTGTACATCCCATCACAGCACTCTTGCAAAAAAAATAAACGCTTTATGAGGACTGAAGAAGCTGAAAATGCCTTCCAAGAGCTGAAAGCGAAATTCACGTCTGCACCTGTATTAAAGCACCCGCACCCTGAACTTTCATACATAGTGGAAACTGATGCATCCAGTCTAGCCATGGGAGCTGTCCTGTCTGAAAAGGACCCTGAAACTGGCCAGCTTCACCCAGTAGCATTTTGGTCCGGAAAGTTCTTGGCACCCGAGTTAAACTATGCGGTTACCGACAAGGAGTTATTAGCCATTAAATCCGCCTTCAAGGCTTGGCGGCACTATCTTCTCGGTGCCAGGAATACCATTACTGTGATCACCGATCACCGGAACTTACAGTATTTAAAGACAGCCAAGGCCCAATCGTCACGGCAACTCCGATGGGCATTGTTCTTTGCCGAGTTCGATTTCGTGATAACCTATCGACCAGGTTGTAAGAATGGTAAAGCAGGCGCCTTATGCCGAATAGGGATGGGAGAGGCAGACGTGAACCCAGAACCAGTACCGATAATTTCCGAACAAAGGATTCTTGGCATGACTACTCTACAGACACTAGAGGACATTCAGGTAAAGATCCAGCAACTCTTTGACCCTACAGCCCTGCAGGACTGGGTAAAGAAAGGCCCGGACTACTCTGTCACTAATGACATGCCTTATTACCAAGGGCGGCTATTTCTGCCACATAAGGAACTAGAAGAGCTAGTCATTTCCCGTTATCATGATACCCTAATGGAGGGGCACCCAAGTATTGAAAAAACTGAAGCTAAGATTAAGAGACAATTATGGTGGCCCACATGGTGAAAGGATATTAAATAATTTGTGATGTCTTGTGGCATTTGCGCCCAAAACAAAAGTCAAAAGAAAAAACCAGCTGGACTCTTACAACCTTTAGACATTCCGCCTACACCATGGCACACCTTATCGTTAGACTTTATTACTGATCTACCCCCATGCAATGGATTTAACACCATTCTAGTTATTGTGGATCTTTTTTCCAAGATGGCCCACGTTATTCCTTTAAAGGGATTACCTTCAGCTTCAATCCTGGCCAAGGAGTTCCTCGAAAACATTGTTCGCATACACGGATTTCCCTCCGTATTGGTCTCTGACCGGGGCAGTCAATTCATTTCACATTTTTGGAAAAAATGTTGTCAATTGGCGCAAATCGATGTGAGGTTATGGACCAGTCACCACCCCCAAACCGATGGTCAAACGGAGAGGACCAACCAGACTCTCGAACAATACCTGCGTTGTATGTTACATCAGACTGAGAGTAATTGGAAAGACATTCTATGGATCGCCGAATATGCAAACAATAATTCAGTACATTCTGGAACTGGACAAGCCCCTTTTATACCTTATATGGGCACCATCCTCGAACCTCAGACCTTGACTCACCCCAACACTTAGAAATGCCCGCAGTGGACCATCTGCACGCTATGATTACACAAGCCTTTAAGGAAGCAACTGCACATTTAAAAAAGGCAAAAGAAAAATACAAGAAAGTTGCTGATCGGCATAGAAGTGATACTCCACAATACCAGATAGGGGACCAAGTATGGTTAGCCACAAAAGATATACCTCTAAAGGGAACACAAACCTTTAACCCCAGATGGCTGTCAAGTTGGACTTACTTGCTAATATGCGAATTCACCGCGTCTTTCATGTGTCACTTTTGAAGCCAGTGCAACCAGGGACAAGACTAACCAAGCCAGCAGACCCCATACTTGTAGACGGGGAACCCGAATTTAAAGTTAAGAACATCCTGGACTCCAAGCTGATAAAGTCAAAACTTTTTTATTTAATCGACTGGAAAGGTTATGGACCACAGGAAAGGTCATGGGATCCTAGTGACCACATTCATGCACCCCGATTGGTGAAAAAATTCCACCGAAATTTCCCAGACAAACCAAAACCACAGGGAAGAACGACTTTAGGAGGGGCCTTGCAGGGGAGTGCTGTCATGATGCCTAGCCCCGGGGACCCAGACCAAGTCCAGCAACCCCAGAAGCAGGCATCAAGTTATTCTAAGCAAGCCCAACAACCGCTGCTAGAGGCTATTTGGGTGTAGTCCTGGCTCATAGATGAAAACTTACCTGATGCAGGCCATGCTGCAAACTCACCTGATGCAGACCATGCTGCAAGAGCTCCAAGCCAAAAGAGGCTTGGAAGGGACTACTTTACCTAGGGACTATTTTTTTACTCGGGTGGGGCTGAGGAGAAATACTTACCTGGGACTACTTTGGAGGCTATTTTAACCACGCCCGAAGAGCAGCACACGCTTTGCGTTATTCTGCATCCAGCAGCGTAACGCTCACCGTGCCTGCAAGTCTGCATCCAGTCTTCTGCCACGTCCGCCTCGAGTCTGGAGCTCCTAGAAAAAGGGAGACAGAAGGAGAAAAGGTTAGAACAAGAGCAATACCTTGGATCCTTACCTGAATTCCTGATCCATCGCGCCTTCGAGCTGGAAGAAAAAAGTTATTTTATGCGCGACGCCTCGCCTGCTGCAGCGACGCGCTGAACTCATGGCCTCCGCAACATCTTCACATTCCACCGCATCCTTCTGCATGTTCCCGCCGCACTCCGGCACCTAAAGGGGAAGACAAGAACAGCAAGGTGAGCCAAGGGAATACACAGAGGCAATATTAGTTACCCCCCATAGACTTACCTGATTTTACCACCGGGGGTACTATTCCTCTTCATGGGTTGGCGCAGCTTCCACTGCATCCTTGCGGAACCCCGGCCCCTAAGGGGAAACAAAAGGACAGCAAGGTGAAACAAAGGGACAAACAAGGGGAAACCTCCTCACCACAATAGACTTACCTGATTTTACCGCCGGAGGCATTATTCCCCGAGACTTCATACTTTCTCTCAGCGCTTGAATAAGGGAGAAAGCAACAGGTTACATATTGACATTATTTTATCGAACTGTGTTGGATAATACAAATCCTTACCTGAATATTACCGGTTGCCACGAGGAACTCTTCGCTAGCGTCAAGCTGCAACCTGCAAGGAATCGGACAAGAGTGAAAGTCAGACATTTGAACTCTTACGAACTACATACTTACAGCGTCTTGCCGGGAATCTCAGAGTCAATATTGTTATGAAACTCACCAATTCCTTCGAGCCAGTGAAGTAACTGTTTATCTACGCACCCCTGCGCTCAATGCAGGATGGAGAGCTCATCTTTCCAAACCATCAGGTGAGACTATAAGAGGGGACATCAAAGGTGATCAGTCGGGAGAACAGCGGGAGTGGGGGTGGGGGATTAACGCTCTCCTCCACAGGTGGTTAATTCCCTAATTCCCTTTCTCCATTTGCAGACGAATATTCCTACGGGCCAAGCAAACGAAGCTAGGTGTGCCAGTCCAGTCCGTCATCTCGACACTACGCGTCACATTGGTGGAGACCGCAGCTGTCCAGTTCAGATCGACGCCCCTGTGGGAGCCAGTTGAGCGTAACACCATCTTAATCTCCACACCGAATATGTTGGTTGTATTCATGACCATCAGTCTGGCTTCAGGGCAGCCAGAAGCACGGAAACTGCTGTCCTGAACATCCGTGAAGACCATCTCTCCAACCTTGACTCCAACACCCCGTATGTCCTTATCTTGCCTGATCTCTCGTCTGCCTTTGACACTGTTGTAGTGATACACAAAATTGCAAATTTGCCAATCAGGGCTTTAGATGACAGCATTAGCCACTGAAAGCCAATAGTTTATTCAAAGTATGTGCCAAAAATGCTGACAGTAGTCTGTTGTAGCACTTCCATTACGCAGTAGTGAGCTACAAGGAATATGCAGGCCTAGTAGGGGTGGTAGGTCACATTATGCATTGTAGATAGACAGGCAGGGCAGAGGCCCGAGTTCTGTAGCTAATAGACATTATTGGAGTGTTTGGAACATTATGGCACCTATATAGTGCTTAGATAGCCAATCTTAAGCGCTATGAACACTGAGCTATGAGTGCATGCCTTTTAGAGCTTGCTCACATGGGGTTAATTCATCTTGGCTTCTCTTAGAATATTCTGCCTTTCTAACTGTAGCCCTGCATGGCTTCGTAAACAAATCCTGTTTCCCTGAGAAGGCCTGGTACGGCCTTGCCCACACGCTGATAAGGACATTCCAGTGCTTTCGCAGAGAGGGCTCCAAGGGAGGGGTAGGAGCGAGCAGGGAGCATCACAGAATTGGGTTTTTCCATGAGCAAGCCTATATTTTGCAGACGGAAAGTTCTGGAACTGTGCGTCATGGACTGACAGCACAAGATTATAAAAATGCATGCCCACATGAATCAGGTGGGAGATCGATCTGTGGACTTGGTTTGAGCAAAATCGAGTGTCCGGAACCTGCTGCTCTGTCGGCACCCTGCAGCGCTGTCCTCTCAGCGGGGCTTGCAAAAGCTAGCTTGTGAGGGCCAGGGTCTCCCAGTGCTGACTGAAGGGGCGTAAGACTGTGTTTCTCTATGTTTCTCTAAGTTCTATGTTTCTCTATATTTTGTATTTCTCTAAGTTTTGTGTTTTGTAATCTTCTCTTACTTGAATCCCAAGATGTTGCTGAAATTCACTGTTTAGAATTAATGCTAAAACTTTTTGAAGGTGTCATTTGTCACTAGCATGAGTTCACTGCTCGGCCTGTATTTTGAACCTGTATTTTGGGCTGAATTGGGTAATTTCTGCTCTCAAGGGCTGGTCCCGAGGAAGATTTTCCCCATTTCAAGACATTTGGTGGCATCTTAGGGATTTGTGCAGAGCAGTGCCTTGCTGTGAAATGACACATTGTGTGAGAGAACACAGTGCAGAGTGAGGAGCAGGCTGTCGCATTTCCTTGGTGGTCTCACTGCAGCTCTGAGAACCAAAAAAGACAGCCTGTTGGTGTCGGCTTGCCGCGGCCGATAGCTTGTGTGGTTAAGACTTTCCCCTTCAGTAAATCAGTCGTGGCTGACTTACTGCTTGTGAACGGATCCAGGGAGCACAAGGCGATAAACAAGCGGGAAATGGCTATGTTTAAAGCGCTCCAATGAATGGTGAAGAAAGATTTATGTTCAATTAGGAAAGAATTTTATAATGCGGTTTCCCCCGTTTAAAGTTGCAATTTGGAATGCAAAGTGAGAAGGAGTTCTCACTCTATTCTGTCATGAGGGCAGGAAAATAGTTGTGAGGATTTGACATGCAAATTGTGAATAGAGATCTAAACATTGTGATTCAGCCCCAGTGTGCTAGCGAGTGGGGGGCTGTAATGTAAGGAGGCGAAGGTTCACTTTTTAAATGTATGATTTTGAAGTGTTGACATTCCTGAAGATAACGTGGGAATGAGCGGAGTTTAGGAGAAAGAGTAACATCTGTGTTGAGAGCCTAAAGGGTTTGTTTTTTGGCAACTGTAAATTCCATGTGCTGGTGGTGTATTCTGTTTAAGGAAACACACTAAAATGGCTACATTGCATTTTAGCTGTGCCATGCTTACAATGGGTGAGAGACTCACTTAGAAAGAAAGTGAGTGAATGGTATTTGGATTTTCGATTTTTGTGTATTGATTTGGAATTGCAGAATCAGTTTGCAATGGTTTGGGGGAAAAGACAATTTATATTTTCTAAACTGCCCATAAATTGCCCCTAGACTATGTGACTGCTTCCCACGCTATGCCATGATTTGCTGCTAAAAGACAAAGTACTGTTGCGTTATAAGTGATGTATGTTTTGGAAATAGTGACCTGTTGACTGCGGTACATGGTGAAAAATGTTGTTGACACATTAACAGCCCACAAGCCATATAGAGTGTGGGTTGCTCTTGCAGGGAAAACGTGCAGGGAGCTGCACTGCACATGACATGTTTTAAATGCACTGACATAATTGGTTTTAATTTGGCAATGGTACAACAGAATGAAAAATCTGTGTGTGATAAGACAGCATAAAGATTTAGTGGGTTGCGGGTTCTTTTTAAAGATCGCACATTGCATTGGAGTGAGTTTGTGAAGCCAAACTACAAGGTTACGAGGAAAAAGAAAAATGTATGCCTTTAAATGGGACATTGATCAGTTTAAACAGGCTAAAAGACATTTTAAAAAATTACATGGAGTTGAATCTAATGACAAGAAAAGCCCTTCTTTTGAAAATAAGAGTCTTGCTATGCAGAGCTTGTGCCTTGAAGATAACTTGCACTGTCTTGGGCGAGGTGCACGAAAGAAAAAAAACTGTCGGAGGAAGGCAGGAAAGCAGAATGCTGCGCTCCTGTTCAGTAAAATGGTGTTTACAGAAGCTGGCAGATATGGGAGTTTTCTGAGTTGCTGAAGCAGTGCAGAAAACAGTTAATCTGGGTGAACTGTCTGAAACGAGAGCCTTCCATTGAAGCCGCCCCAGTTTAAGAGTTATAGGCAAAGAGATAAGCTTGCTGCGTATCACTGCCATGTGCACAGGAAAGATAAACAATGACATTCCTGCATTCCATCCCCTGTAAGAGACACCATAAGTGTGAGCAAAGACTGAGGAGGGGGGTGCAAAGACAGAATGCTGAAACAAAACTAGGCAATAATTGCTGTGAGTGAGAAGTTGAAAAAGAGCACAATCTACCTTACACATGCTGATGTACGCATGCTTTCTGACACTGGCATGCAATAACAGAGCTGATCAGAAGTAAAGAATTTGCCCAGTATCAACACTGGAAGGAAAATAAATGCTGCATGCAGAATGGCAGACTGGGCGCATCGCACCTGAACATGTGGGGAACCTGTGCATCTGGGAATGGGCTAAGAAAAGACAGCTGCCCATTTCAAGAGACATTGCCGTGCAAGCTGCATCCCCGTGCCCCATGTGATGTGAAGTGAAGAGACATTGCCGTGCAAGCTGCATCCCAGTACTCCATGTGATGTGAACTGAAGTAAAGCGCTGTGCACTGGAGAAGAAACCTCTAGGCGCTTTGAGAAGTGAAAATACACAGCTGGCAAAAATGCAAGCTACATTGCCAGGGCTGGAGTAACTGAAAAGACATTATGGCGTTCCAGATGGAAGCAAAACTGATAAAGGTAGCCGTTTTGCAAGAAACAACATGCAGAGCGGGGCTTTGGAGTATAACATGAACACTGCACATTAGTCATGATCCAGAAGCCTCACGGCTTAGTGCAAGAATGAATGATTTGTTGAAGCAACAAAAGGAACTGATTCAGACTATCGCTCTCAAAGGGGTGGCCCAAGAAATCAGCAGACACCCTTAGGGAAAATGACAAGTGGAAAACCAGAGGCTTGAAAGACACTAGCTGTATGGAGAAAAATAAACAAAGCTGCTTGTGCAACTGCAGGCGGTATTGGACTGAAGGACTTTACCTTTGAAATATGGAGTGATGCCAGCAGGGCAACCTAAATCAAGATCATGAAACACTGGAAGCAAGTTGGCGCCTGGCATTTGTGATCGCTCTGGTGACAAAGAAAAGCATTGATCCATTGAGAAGTGCGACCTGGGTACTTATTATATGGCTTTTGTAAAATCACAGATCAGTCTGAAGTACCATAGACCAACTATGATCGCATTGCACAAATGAGTTTGTGACTAGGCAATTACACCCCGTATGGTTGAGTGCAAATAAGCCCCCAGTAACATGCAGAAGGGTGACCAATAATTGTGGTAGCAATGATAAAGTGTGTAGTTACCTGATGAGACTTCTGATGGTAGGGGTGGTGTTAAGAGAAGGGGTGGATAACGCTGATATTGTAGTTTTGATGACATCCTAACGTGGATAACAATGACATTGTACTTTTGATGAAATCCTAACATTTCTGTTTGTATTTTGCCTAGGCAAAAAACCAAGACAGTTGCGTGCCATGATTGGGGTAGATGTGTGCAATTTGCGGGTGACACTGATCAGTCAAGCAGACGCATTCTCAGAGAAAGCGAGTCACTGCGAGATGATATGTGAACTTTGAACCTGTCCTGCACCGCACTCAATGCTGCTAACATGCATGACGTATGAGGACATTTGTTCTGCAACCTGTGAGAAGTGTCCAACAGAGTAGTAACTTTTGCTGAACTGACACGGTGCAGACTTGGCTAGTTATCAAACATTTGATGCTGCACACTCAAATGATTCAGTTGCTGGAAATAACCTGGTTGATATGTTTTGCCTTTTTTGTTTAAAGGACTGTGGACAATGGGTTGTGGACTGTGACATCATGCACCACAAACAGCTGTGTGATACAGCACTTGAATGCAAAAACATTGAAAAATGGTTTTTAAAGGGGGGGCGCTGTTGAGCAGCCGACAAAATGGCTGCCTAGCTTTCCAGCTCTGTGTGCTGCCGCTTTATATCTGCTTCCATCTGCGGTTTAAAATCTTGCCCCATCTTCAAACCCGGCTCCTGCCTCCCAGACACTTGGAGCTACCTACCTGTGAAATTTCGGCCGCAACCGGTCCTTCTGAGCCTGGGTTGGTCCGTCGGCGCTGCCCCCCGTAGTGGGCCGACTGGGCCGGGCTTGCCGCTGCCTGCGGCCCTGCGGCTCATGTGATCCTACTACCTGCCTCCCTCGCTTGGACGCTTGCCTACTGTCGCCTGGGGGCTGGGGCTGATCTGGAGCGCGAGGGCCGCCTTCACCGCCCTGCTACGCGTGGGTGGATCCCGCGTCGAACTTCACCGCCTGGGATCTCCTGTGGCCGGCTGCCGCTCTGTGCTCTCGTGGTGCCGCTGCCTGGCTCCCTCCCTCCCGCGGGACCTCCGAGGACATCTCCCCCGCTGGGCCTGCGGCCGGGGGACTCTGCGGTGCTCTGCTGTGCCGCCAGACACGTGTGACACCCACAGGTGACGGGTGGAATCGCTGGGGACCCTGTCATCTGGATAGATCGCTGGCTTGAGGTGAGGAGCCGGGGTGGCTGCCGTGCGCGGGCGTCCCTGTGATCCCTCCGCTCCGCTTGTGGCCCTCGCGCCCTCACCCGTGTTATACACCCCTGGGGCCTCGCGACGCCGCTCTCCTGTGACCTATTGAGGCATCTCCCCTGCCACGGCCTCCCCTGATAGCTCCGGATGACTCTGTGAGTTACTGCGACACCATTTAGAAGAGAGTGGGTTCCTCCATTTGGCCTTCACTCTACATAGCCCCAGGTCATAAATCACATAATGTCCAACAGATCCAGGAATACCAGCAAGACTGGGGCTATGGATACATTTGCAAAAGCCACCTCGAGATCTGAATCAGCCCATTCTTCATGCTATCAGATCGACACACCGCTCCCTGCGGAGGGGCCTCAGGCGGACCTGACGGTCATGATGGAAGCTATGGCCAGAAACTTTTCTGCATTTCATGAAAAGCTCGACGACATCAATGCGAATGTGGCATCTCTTAGGGCCAAGTTGGATCAACAGGGGACGCGACTCACTGAGGCTGAAAATAGAATTGGTGCTAGCGAAGACACTGTAGTCGCACTGCAGAGTACAGTGGCCAGCCTTGTCACGGACATGAAGTCAGTGAAGGCTAAGTGTGATGACCTTGAATCCAGATCGAGGAGGAATAATATTCGCATTATTGGGGTCCCGGAAAACTCGCTGAAGGGCCGACTCGAACTGGCTGTCAAGAACCTCTTGAAGGATCTATTGGGCAACCCGGTTTTGTCCCCATTCTTCACGATCGAGAGGGCCCACAGGGCACTGGCCCCACGTCCCAGGCCTGGGGACTTTCCAAGACCCATCATTGCGAAGATCCTGAGTTTTAAAGATCGCGACCAGATCCTCCGCCTCGCACGTGAGAAGGGTGAGCTCAGAATGGACTCGCAGGTGATCCGAATTTTCCCTGACTTCTCGACTGGAAGCAGGAACGTCGCCAATTCCTTGGAGTTAAGAAACTGCTCAGGGAAAGGAACATTCCTTATGCCATACTATTCCCTGCACAATTGAAATTCACATTCAACAACAAACTTTACTTCTTTACGGTGCCTTCGGAGGCGGTGAAATTGTCAGTGAATGGATCCAACAATTTGTTTGTTTTATGTTTTTTCTGACCAAGAACTTCAGCGACTGTTCTCGCCAAGATTTTGTGGACTATAATTTGACTAAATGCATTTCACACAATGGTACGATAAAACAGCCACTGCCGGATGGTAGTATGGTGTTTGTATCTAAAACTTATATTGTATATGGTAGGCATCCCACTTGAAGAAGGGTATTCTCCAAGTCACACAAGGTAGAAACTGTGAACATGTTAGATTTTCCAGTAGTAAGGCAACATTTAAATTGTAGGCTGGTAATGCACATCTCTATTATTACAGTTATACACTTAGACATAGATTTATCACAAGACAATGTTTCCTTAGTACTACCAAGCTGCAGCAAATGGAGTCCATTCCTATGGCCCATCATCAGAGTGCGCGTCGCTAGGGAGCTAGATTCATTAATTGCGGGAGCAACGGGGGGTAACAGGAGCTTTAAACGATTTTGACATAGAAACTGTGCGCAATAAGCTAGCCACTATGGGTTCTGATGCCAGCTCTGCTACAAAACCTCTGGCCTAGTGGGGTCCATTGATACGCCCAACACTGCTACAAGTATTGGCCACCAAAGCAGATGGCAAAACTTTAGTTATGAAGACATTTTTTCTGCCATAGGGCAGGTCAACAAGACTGCTAAATACACACGATGCATTTTATGGCAAACATTGTTAAATCAGCAGGTGTTGGCTTTTCGCTCCGAGTGGGGGCGGCCATCCTCAACCCACTGGCACACAGAGCTAGAGTTACCAGCAAACATATGGATCAAATCGCTTGCTTTTGATTGCATGAATAACACATGCCATGCTTTAATGCAAATTAGTAGAATTGTTTTTATTTAAATAACCTGGTGCCCATGGGTTCACCTTGCTCATGAAATTAGATGGTTTTTGGTTGGGTTCCACATACATGGGGGAAGTGTCTAATCACACAGCCCATAGTCACGTTTGAATGCCCTGGGATCAGGGGGAGGGTAGGCCCTTAGAGTGAAAGGCTGCCAGGTTTAAAATTGGTAACCATACATAAATGAAATAGTGCATTGTAGATTAGACTACACCGGATTGCCTTGATATTCTAACTGCATGCTGCTTTTTAACTGACAATCAGTTATACGATAATTATTTAGGTATTTTTGTGTAGGCCAGGTTTTGGCTAGAGTAAATGTCCATGTTCACTTTGTGTATGTATTTTTGTGTAAGCCAGGCTTTGGCATGGGTATATGTCACTGTTCACTTTGTGTACATTTTTGTTTAGGTAGTGTTTTTACTAACCTTGCATGCCACCCTGATTAACCGCTAAAAGATAGTTTTCTTAAACCTTTTGCAAAGCCCCAAGGTCTTTATCACTGCATTACATACTATGTTGATGGGTATTAGCCAGCATTGTCGCACACACTTTGAATAGGGGTGGAGTGTAGTGATACAGAAAATTGCAAATTTGCCAATCAGGGCTTTAGATGACAGCATTAGCCGCTGAAAGCCAGTAGTTTATTCAAAGTATGTGCCAAAAATGCTGACAGTAGTCTGTTGTAGCACTTCCATTACGCAGTAGTGAGCTACAAGGAATATGCAGGCCTAGTAGGGGTGGTAGGTCACATTATGCATTGTAGATAGACAGGCAGGGCGGAGGCCCCAGTTCTGTAGCTAATAGACATTATTGGAGTGTTTGGAACATTATGGCACCTATATAGTGCTTAGATAGCCAATATTAAACGCTATGAACACTGAGCTATGAGTGCATGCCTTTTAGAGCTTGCTCACATGGGGTTAATTCATCTTGGCTTCTCTTAGAATATTCTGCCTTTCTAACTGTAGCCCTGCATGGCTTCGTAAACAAATCCTGTTTCCCTGAGAAGGCCTGGTACGGCCTTGCCCACACGCTGATAAGGACATTCCAGTGCTTTCGCAGAGAGGGCTCCAAGGGAGGGGTAGGAGCGAGCAGGGAGCATCACAGAACTGGGTTTTTCCATGAGCAAGCCTATATTTTTCACAGGGAAAGTTCTGGAACTGTGCGTCATGGACTGACAGCACGAGATTATAAAAATGCATGCCCACATGACTCAGGTGGGAGATCGATCTGTGGACTTGGTTCGAGCAAAATCGAGTGTCCGGAACCTGCTGCTCTGTCGGCACCCTGCAGCGCTGTCCTCTGAGCGGGGCTTGCAACAGCTAGCTTGTGAGGGCCAGGGTCTCCCAGTGCTGATTGAAGGGGTGTAAGACTGTGTTTCTCTATGTTTCTCTAAGTTCTATGTTTCTCTATATTTTGTATTTCTCTAAGTTTTGTGTTTTGTAATCTTCTCTAACCTGAATCCCAAGATGTTGCTGAAATTCACTCTTTAGAATAAATGCTAAAACTTTTTGAAGGTGTCATTTGTCACTAGCATGAGTTCACTGCTCGGCACAATAGAACCTGTATTTTGGGCTGAATTGGGTAATTTTTGCTCTCAAGGGCTGGTCCCGAGGAAGATTTTCCCCATTTCAAGACAACTGTCAACCACGCCATCCTGCTCAACCATCTCCGTGATAACCTGGGTATCATTGGACAGGCTCTGGCATGGCTGACTTCTGTCCTCTTCGACCGACCATCCCAGGTCCAACTTGGGTCCTTCCTCTCCGATATCTTTTTCTCTATCTGTGGCATCCCCTAGGGTTCTAACCTCTCTCCTTGGCTGTTCAACCAATACCTGGCACTCCTTGTCCACCGCATCACTGCTCTCTGCTCCAATTTTTAGTGCTATGCGGATGATACCCAGCTCATCTTCAGGCTACCCTCGGCCTCCTCCTCTCCTTCCCTCATCTCTGACTGTCTGTCTGCTATCCAGGAGTGGTGTGCCACCAACGACCTCTGCCTTAATGCCAGTAAGACCGAGATTCTACTCATCGGCACCCCCTCTCCCTCCTTCCCTTCAGCTCTCTGGTCGGCCTCCCTTGGCCTTCTTCCTGCTCCCACCTGCAAGGCTAAAAACCTCGGGGTCATCTTCGACTCCACACTCTCCTTCTCTCCTCACATCTCCGACGTCTCTAAGAAGTCACACTACCAGCTGCACCTCCTCAGAGGTATTCTTCCTCTCCTTCCCCCAGAAGCTCACCGTCTCCAGAGCCCTGGTTCTCTCTAAGCTGGACTATAGCAACAGCCTTTATCTAAATCTGCCTGCCTCTACTCTCCGCCCTCTGCAACTTATCCAAGACAGGACTGTGAGACTTGTCCTTGGCTTCAAGCCCAGGGATCGTATCTCCCCAGGACTGAAATCTCTGCACTGGCTCCCAGTGGCTGCTAGGATTAAGTTCAAAACCCTCTGCATTATCCACAAGGCCTTCTGGGGCCTGGGACTGCATTACCTTCAACTCTCTCTTCCTAAAAACCTTCCTTCTCGGGATCTTCGCTCATCTGCCTCCAACTCCCTTCTCATTAGCCGCTTCTCCAAGCAACGAGTTGGTGGTCGATCTCTCTCCTCGGCTGGGGCCTCCCTCTGGAACAGCCTTCCTGCCTCCCTGAAACTTGAGGAGAACAATCTCTGGTTCCGGAAACACCTCAAAACCTTCCTCTTTGCTTCTGCTTTCTCTGCCTCCCTCCCCTGCTGAAATTCCCTGCCGATTCTGCACTGGTTACCTGGTCACCCTTTCTGATCTTGGGGCCAGGTCCTGGCATTTGCTCACCTGCCCTGCTTCCCTGGCAACCCCCTGCACTTGGGGACTTGTTCTGTATCCCTTCAGTCCCCTTACCAGCACTTATGTCTACTCTTACCTTGCACTTGCCACCATCAGGCCGTTTTATTTATCACATTTATTCTTATTTCCCATGTACTGCACTTTCCCCTTTCCCTTCCCCTGGCACTCTTCCTTTTCTCCCTACCCTCGCACTTGCACGATCTGAATGACACCTGGCCTAGTAGGATTGTTGTCTGTCTTCCACTGTTTTCCCCTGCCATGCCTCGGCGCGCCTTGAAACACTAGTGTATAGGCGCGTTATAAATGCCATATCATATCATATGAACCTCACTGGAATTCATATTAAATTTATATAAAATTCATATCAAATGTATACAATTATTTTTGGGTCATTAAATGTATTGGGGTACAATTTAATGTATAGGGGTTCAAATACATCTCTATCAAATGTTATATACACAAAAGCGCTTATCAAGTAATTCACACCAAAATCCCTTTTTAACATTTCTCAGTAAAAATCAGTGAGGCAGAGACAAGGTCTAACTCACCAGAAGAAGCAACAAGTAACAATCAATACTCACGTGTCCGTGTTGATCCGAGAACCTCTGTGTGCGGTCTATCCACAACCGGGGTGCTGCCCCCAATCAAGAGCCAAACCCGGCTCCAGCGAGCAGTAGGTTGGGTATTTGCAAAGTCGGGACCCGTGGAACCTTCTCAGTGGCTTATGCGTTTTAAAAATACTGGTCAGCCAGAGATGGGCAGCCTTGTTGGGGGTGCCCCTGATCTCGCGGCAGTGCTCGGGGGATTTCCTGTATCATCACTTAGTTGGGGTCACCAAATGAAAGTGGTCATTCCCCAAAGATACAATCCAAAACTCAGAATAAATGGACACACCCCAGTAGGGAATGAGATCAGGTGATTGCGGGTAAAATAAAGTAACTTTATATAATAGTAAAATGAGGCATGCAGAGGGCTCTGCTGTGCCGACAGCGCTCTGCCAACAATACAGAAACATTACATTATAAGCACAATAAGCATCATCTCTGACGTTTTCTATAAGTGTTACATGGCGCCACTTCATTGGCATGTTTGACTATGTTTTGTATACAATGTAAGGTGACAGTGCTAATCGATTGGCTGTTGCTGAATTTGTTGTTTCTCGTGGCATGTGGGTCAGCTGGGCTCCTCTGGGAGGGGTGCAGGTCAGGTTGAGCCCACACAGTCGGTCATCTAACTAATCTAAACTACACAGTAACCATTGACATGCAATTGATTAATATAAGGCATACAATATGTACAATAATGCAGGGTTGTCTATACATTGTGGTAAACGGCGTATATGCTTGACCTGGACCTTTGTGGGGACAGGTTCCTTATCTGAGAGTGTCATTCTAAAATTCATGTGCATGGTACTTCATGGTTCGAACAAGGGGATTGATGAGTGTTAGTACAGGGAGAATATATGGTCACTCTGGATTAGTTATGGGCGGGCAATTTGGGGTGGCCTGTGGGGGGCGGGTTCCAATGTCTGTTTCATGAAAGGAACCCAGGGGAGCAAGGGTTACTGTGGGATGGATTAACCCACTTATGCTCTGCCCTGCAACATCCCTGTGTCCTGGTGGTACCAGAATCATCAAAATGGCCGCAAAACCCCCATGTGCCGCAAAACCCATAGAAATTGCACTCTACAAAGCACAAAAAGATGGCTGCCAAATCTAACATGCATGTTGTCAGTGGTGGAACGGAGACCTCACTTCTGAAACATGTCATTGGGCTGCCCAACCAGTAAAAATGGAGCACAGATGAAAAGCAGTGCTTTATTGAAAGAAATCCGAAATCTTGCATTTAAATCCTTTTTCTTGGTTGCTGAAAATACAGAATGCTGGTCCAAAACACCCACAAACATCCAATCTTCTTGCTGGTTGTCACATTTTACTGAATTCAAGAAATCATTGTGAAATTACAATATCCTGGAGAGCTGAATTGGTCATCAAAATATCCACAGAATAAATGCGCCTGCCTGTGAAATCTGTCAAAATATGGGCACAGTACAAGCGGCCGCCTGTATGGCAGCTGTCAGTAGTTTGCATCATAAGGATTTAAACTTGTACACTAAGATCTAATGACCTGTTATCAAGAGTAACCTAGGTTGTAACTATTTAAACTTCATGGTTTGGAGTCTGGAATCAGTGTTTTTTTTCAAATTGCAAGTTTTGTTTTTAAACCAAGAAAAATGTAATAAAATGACATTGAATTTAAGCTGAACTCAAAGCCACCAAACCAGTTGCACAGCTTCCCCCAACAAAAGGCATCTCCCTTCTGCTTCCCACCAATGCCAGGAAATCACACTTTTGTGAGAATTAGATCAGGGGAGGAGATCTTGGGCTGCAGCAGAAGGGGACAATGGACTTTCTCTGGCTGAAAGGATATGCAGATTGTGAAGTGTCAAAAATGGCCTCTCCCAGAAGGAAGGGGGCAGATTGCTTCAGAGCTGCCAGGAGGAAAAGGAGTCGGGGACAGACAACCATTTGTGGTTTCAAAAGCACAGAAAGCATATTTATAAAAAGACTGATAAATGACTGTGCAAATTTGTAAAATGATAGAATTAACAGCATTGTTAATGTGATTTTTGGGTGCACATTTTAAGAGATGCCAGAACTGTGTGATGTTCTGGGAAGGCACAGTGAAAATGCTGGTTTTGCAGCAAATGTATTTATGTCAAAAGCATGAAACTTCACATGCTTATGCCAAGATATAATGTGCACAGTTGTACACATTTTTGGATAAACTAGATATTGTGTTCCGGCCCAAAAGGGCAGAATTCTGTCAAAAGCCGACACAAGATCCTACAATGACGGGGCTTGGAAGAGCATTTACTCCACAAAATATGTGATCTAGATACGCTATTGTTATAAAGTTTGCAAAATTGTAAATATATATTTTACTAAAAGTAGATTTCATGTTCAAAAGCCAAGGGGGGTATTCTCTGACTCATAAAACCACACCATCATGGGGACACCCTGTGTTCTCCTCCAATCAAGGGAGAGGGGAGATTCGAACCTATATCCAGCCTAGGGGGCGCGCTTAGGATAATCCAGCATACACACCCCTTTACCAAATGCATAAATAGAGACAGCTGAGGACTTAGAAACACACAGAGGTTCACCCACTAACCAAGTGCCGGTGAAGCACTCTGAAGGAGATCCATCCATATCCCTTGCCCCAGACTCCACAAACTTGGCAAAGTAGAAAGGCCCACTCTACAGCTGAACCATTCTCAGCTAGGTCTTAAACTTCTAGAACCAGAATCCCACAAACCAAAGGGGTACATCAAAGAGAACAGCCAGGCTGTGCTGTAACTGCTTTCCTGCTAAATAATTATCTTCAGAACTGAGAAGGGCAGAGTAAACCCAATCCTGTGCCCTGCTGTGCTGTGACCAGACCAGAGAGCCATTGCAGACCCAGTACAGTTGTGCTGTGCCATGCAGACCAGAGCACCTTGCTGTCCCAGTCCGGTGTGCCAGCAGCCTGTCCAGTCCGGTGTGCCCAGCAGAATTCCTGTCCAGAAATCTTAACTGACCAGAATTCCTGACGGTTCTGTTCAAATACATATAGTAAGTATCCAGAATATAGAACTGTGTCACTAGCCTATGTAGTATCCATAGTCAATCCCTATCTCAAATCCATCCTCTCTTATATCCAGAACTGCATTGTTAGAATTATTTTGATTTGCCTGAACCCTCTATCTCATCCCTACTATCTTCCTTCTGTAATAGTATTGTTAAACATATCTTTGCGCTGATATATTTTATCTGAAGAAGGCAAGTTCCTCGGCAGGCAAGAACTTGATCCAGAGGCGTCCTGGTCTGGTGGCTGTGCTGTCGTGTAGTATTTGCTTCTTCATAGCCTGACCCTAGTGTAAAGAAATCCTGTTTGTTTTTTAAAAAGTGCATCCCTGTTTACTCATTCTTGCACCTATCTCAGAAAAACAGCCTCCACGAAAACGTCCATAACTTCAGATTTTATGCTAGAAACACAATTGAAATGTCTGCGTGTAGCTAACCTCCAAAGCTTTCCATAGAACCACAAACAGCATCTCAAATCCCTTTCGTTTTTCCGTAATCACAATTACCGCGCACAGAAAAGTTTGCCGCAAATTTTTGTTTTGGCAAAATATTACACGTGTAAAATAGCTTTTCATTTCACCCGACCTCAAATTTAAGTTTTAACATTGCTTATTAGTGTCAAATCATTGTTAGTGTTTGTCTGCAACCATATAAAGTGGCTCCCATTAGAATTTCAACAATTTCAGTGATTTAAGCCATATTTAGTGTTTTACCCAATCCATTCTCAGACAACTTTAAAAACCAGTTTGACAGTTTGCCAATCAACTCTGTTTCTCTCTTGTGTTTGCTGGGGGGAAATTGGGATTGACCTTGTATTTGAATTCTGCATTCCTGAAACCTGTTCTCTCTCCTCCTATCTCTCTACATTGCACATGAGGGGTGTGCAGGGTCAAATATTAACCATTTTGCTCTTTGATTTGAACCCACACCCACAAAAGTATTATTGCTGTGCTGCATTGTTTTTGCTCATTATTACTCCTTGTGATTAAAGAGACTGCTTAGAGTGACATCACCCCATTAGTGATTATTGTATCCCCATTAAAAATAGTATGATTATATTGCAAATATATAAATAAATATTTTAACTTTGCAAACCAGCCTGATTCGTGGTTCAGTGTGACCGGTGGGGTCCCAATAGAGGGGCATGATATAAGTGGTACATC
Source organism: Ambystoma mexicanum (assembly GCF_040938575.1). Classification (NCBI taxonomy): domain Eukaryota; kingdom Metazoa; phylum Chordata; class Amphibia; order Caudata; family Ambystomatidae; genus Ambystoma; species Ambystoma mexicanum. The sequence goes on from NC_090941.1 coordinate 635,792,832, forward strand.
GTTCAGGATAAAAGAACTTTTAGACACAAATAAATAAATAAGGATTTCAGTCGTGCATTACACGCTAGGCATTGACTTAGGTGAAGTGCCGGATTGAAATCACTTACATTACACAGGCAATAAGTCCTAAAGGTGGGGGTGAGGGAGAGCTGAGGCGTGTTTTGGTAGACAAATGGTTTTTGCAAGCCAGGCTTTGGCCGGCCACAACCAGGGCAATGATCTCAGAGGAAGAGAAGAAATACAGTGTTAAAGTTGCAACAATTCATGCCCCAGCTTCCGTGAGAACAGGACAGGCGTGGCGCAGACAGGGGTGGAAGATGTGGGGGTGAGTTGTATGCAGCGCTGGGAGCAGGGAGAGAGGGAGAGAGCTCTGTTAGAAATCACAGTGCAGCGCAGTAAACAATGGGGTCTGGAATGATACAAAATGGAGTCTGGGGACATACAAATTAGATATGTGTCCTGCAATGGCTTCCATGCTCCATTCACCAGTAGCTCGGGCAAGGGACGTCTCCAACGATTGCATGAGCATAAGAATGTAGGGGGGGTCAAAAAGACCCTTTCTCCCATACATTGCCCCCTCTCATTACAACTAAAGTAACGAAGATGCTAGGGCTCTCAAATGTTTCCATTCTTCTTCCTCTAGCACTGCTTCATCTCATGCAGGGGTCCACTTCATGGGCATCCACGCTCTACATGCAGATCCCTCGAAAAGGTGCGGGTGCGCCATTAGCAATAGTGACAAAAGGATTGCTGTGTGTATTTACCATGTGGTTCTGACATGCCAGTCGCTTCTGTGTCCCTTGGGGCAGTGCTCTTTACTCCTGTACCTGGCAGGTATGGACTGGTTCTTCTTGTCGGTATCCACCCATAGGCAATCGATAGGGGCTGCCTGGGTGGGGGTGACCATACTGTTGTTCGCTGTTGTACCCTTGTGTATTTTGATAGTGTGCCATGGCACAGGTGCAACATTCCCTCGCAAAGTGGCCCCATCTCCCACATGACCAGCATAACCCTTTTCCCCCTCCTCGGGGTCACTGTCCCTCATAGCCCCCTCTCTGTATTTGTATTTGTATTTATTGGTTTATATAGCGCTTTACACAAAAGCGCTGCACAATTGAACAACCTGATACATAAAAAACATAAAACAATGTAACAGTAGAAGCAAATTACTGTAATGAATCAGTCAACAAAACAGTAAGAAGAGCAATTAATCTGAAGGGAATAAGGAGAGTACCGCAGTGGGACTGGGAGAGAGATGGTGAGGTGGGGAGGAGAAGAAGGAGAGAAGGGGAAGGATGAGAGTGGGGTGGGCGGGGAGTGGAGGGAGATGAACGAGGGGAAGATAAAGGAAGGGGGGGAGTAAGAAGGGGAAGAGGATTCAAGGCGGGGGGTGGAGAAGGAGAGATTTAAGGGAGGAGCTGAATGAGGAGAATATAGGAATAAAACGGATTGAGAGAGGTAGGGAGTTCCAGTGCAGGGGAGCTAGGAGCTGAAAGGAGCGGAAACGGGAGGGGTCACAAGGGGACGTAGGTACAGTGAGAAGGACCTCTGACCTCGGTACCCACCTCTTCCAGGTCTTCCTTGCAATTGGGGCCCTCAGTACTGCTCCTCTCCTGCCCATTATTCCTGTCCATTTGCTGCCCACGTTCTGCCATTCTTGCCTGTAATGCTACCCGCCCCTCCTCTCCATCCCCTAGTCTGCCTGCGGAGAGGGTGGCTGCTACTGCTGCAACCTTCACCAGTTTATTTTGTACGAACTTTGCTTCATCTGCTAATCCTTTTTGTGCAATTTCCTTCTCCCTTTCCTTGATCCTCCTACAGTGGTGCACTATGATGGATCTCGGGCCAACCATTGGCTTCCATCCCGGCGATTTTGTCCAAGGCCTTCTGTACCTCCTTCGGGAGGCCTCATTTGATAATGAAATAAAAGAGGGTGTTAGACTGGTCCCAATCGGTGCCCGTCTTTGCCCTCCACATATCCTGCATCCGAAGGATTTAAGCGGCACTATCTTCATCCTCCCCCATTGCACATTGCATTACTGAATGCAAATCCGGAGTATCGGGGAACGTTCTCCGCAATGCATCCCATACCTGTGCCCTCACATTATTAAATGAAGCCCCCTCATAGCGGTTATAATCTATTGCAACTCCTGGGAATCCTGCCTTCACCCACACACTGTTTGCTTGGTCGTCCACAGCAGATACTAACAGGCTTTTAACATCCCCTATTGCTAGTGAGACCCCTGCAGTGTTTTTCTCAAAGGCATATATCCACTTACTTGCGCCCCCAGAAAGCGGGGGTAGCATCTTCAGTAAGTTGGCTTTATTGATTACCGCCCAAGGCACATAACGAGGCCTTCCCGCCCCCTTGTGAATGAGAGGCATCTGTAGGTTTAATTTCCATATTTCCTAACCTACCTTTGTTCCCTTCCTTTTTGCCAATGCCATTTGTCCCATCCTGCTTCTCAACCTCCCCTGCCAGCCTTCATCTTCCTCTTCTTCTCTCGGGGGTGTCTGCCATGGCAGTGGTACACCCGCTGCCCATGCCCCTTCCTCATATTCATTAAGATCACTCCAACATTCCTCTTCCCTATCTGAAGCTACACTACCTTGTCCTGTACTTACCTGCTCGTCTTCCTTTTCTATCTGTATTACCTTGACAGGGGTACTATCAACTCGGAAGATGAAGTCTCCCGACTTCCACTCATCCTCAGCTACGGCAGAAGAAATTTTTGATGGCTGAGGTGGTGGAGTTTGCCCACCCACTGACATAAGTTGCAATCTCTCGCACAGTGCTCTAAGTCGTGTTAACTCTTCTTGGGTAGTGCTCATTTGATTTTCTAGATCCTGAGTGAGGCGTCGTAAATGTACTTGGGTTGGGCTTGTCAGGCCGTACAGACTTTTAGGGTCGTAAGGCAGAGGAGGGGCTGTTGCAGGTATGGTTGGTGCACTAGGCTGGGGAAAATATATGGGGTCACTATATCCTTCAGCAGGTTTGGTCAACAATGGGTACAGCCGTTTCGGTTCTTCCCCCTTACTTTTTTTCCGTCCTGCTCTCTTCCTGTGTTGCCGCCCCCTGAGGTTGCGCCTCCTTATCTTTATTTTTAGTAGGTGGTACCTCCTCAAACATGTGCCAGAGGTCTAAGGCCTCTCTTCTATTTTGGAGATGTTTTCCCTTGTATTTGATCGATAGGTATGTTGCCACAAGGTCCAATACTGTCTTATCAAAAGACGCATCCTCTGGCCATATTTGGGACAACCCATCTCCCTTTATTTCCAGTAAGCATTGCTCGTGATACTTTTTGATCTTCTCACTGCATAATGGGAGGTGTTGGTATATGTGCAAGAGGGCCGAATCTGCTCCCATTGTTCCCATTGTCTATATTCACTGATGAAATGCGTATATATATATAGATAGATGTCCCACTTGTTACTATCAATTATTATTTCCTTATAATTCTATTGTCACAAAACCATCTATTGCATACATTGAACCATTGTGATCTCATTTTTTAGTCATATTTCAAACATTTTATAGGCATTACAAATAACCAAACATCATTAAACATTTGACATGTTGGCGTGACACATGGACGAAGCTTGCTTACGACGAATAACATAAAACATGTACCTGTACCTCCCTTATTGCCCATTACCCCTTGCTGTAGAACCAGAGTCCTTTCCCCTTCACTCACTCTCCACAGTCACCCCTCCCTGGCCCTTTTTGGGCCGACCTCTAATTAACTTTTACCAAGAGTAAAGAAAGTGAATAACAAATATTTTCCGAGTCTTCTCCATATACAAGACTCCTAGTTATATCCTTTTCATCCTCTATAATCCGGTACTGGTAAAGACAGTACTATCCGGAGTTGCCTTCCACCACTTTTGGAGCTAGGTTCCCGTATCTCCTCTTATTCTGTCACCTTATATAAAGTCCTAATGACCATGTGAAGGAAGGAAGAAAAATTGCTCACTCATACATGGTCTAATCCATGAATTGTTCCTCAATTACTTAATCTGACTCTGTCCCCCTACTTTAAATTTCCCCGCAATCAATACTCACTTGTCCGTGTTGATCCGAGAACCTCTGTGCGCGGTCTATCCACAATCGGGGTGCCGCCCCCAATCAAGAGCCAAACCCGGCTCTGGCGAGCAGTAGGTTGGCTATTTGCAAAGCCGGGACCCGTGGAACCTTCTCAGTGACGTAAGCATTTTAAAAATACTGGTCAGCCATAGGTGGGCAGCCTTGTTGGGGGTGCATCTGATCTAACTGCAGTGTTCGGGGGATTTCCTGTATCATCACTTAGTCGGGGTCACCAAATGAAAGTGGTAATTCCCCAAAGATACAATCCAAAACTCAGAATAAATGGACACACCCCAGAAGGAAATGAGACCAGAAGAGAGAGTGAGAGTAAAACAAAGTAAGTTTATATAATAGTAAAACGAGGCATGCCGAGGACCCTGCTGCTTCGATAGCATTTTGCCAACAATACAGAAACACTATATTATAAGCACAATAAGCGTCATCTATGACGTTTTCTATAAGTGTTACATAGCGCCACTTCATTGGCTCATTTGCCTAGTTCAGTATACAATGTAAGGTGACAGTGCTGCTTGATTGGCTATTGCTGAATTTGTTGCTTCACGTGGCATGTCAGCTGGGCTCCTCTAGGAGGGGTGCAGGTCAGGTTGAGTCCCCACATCGGTCATCTAACTAATCTAAACTACACAGTAATCATTGACATGCGATTGATTAATATAAGGCATAAAATATGTACAAAAATGCAGGGTCGTCTATAAATTGTGGTAAACAGCATATATTCTTGACCTGGACCTTGGTGGGGACAGGGGTGCGGTGGTCCAGGTGCCTTATCTGAGTGTCATTCTAAAATTCATGTGCATGGCGCTTCATCATGGTTCAAACAAGGGGATTGATGGGTGTTAGTACAGGGAGAATATATGGTCTGTCTGGATTAGTTATATGGGGGGAAATTTGGGGAGGCCTATGGGGGGCGGGTCCCACCGTCTGTTACATGAAAGGAATCCGAGGTGCAAGGGTTACACAGGCAATAAGTCCTAAAGGTGGGAGTGAGGGAGAGCTGAGGCGTGTATGGGGAGCCAAGTGGTTTTTGCAAGCCAGGCTTCGGCCCGGTCACACACAGGGCAATAATCTCAGAGGAAGAGAAGAAATACAGTGTTAAAGCTGCAACCATTCGCGCCCAAGCTTCCGTGAGAACAGGACAGTCGGGTCGCAGACAAGGGAGGAGGAGGTGGGGTGAGCTGTATGCAGCACTGGGAGCAGGGAGAGAGAGGTAGAGCACTGTTAGAAATCACAGTGTGACCTAGTAAAAGATGGGGGTGGGAATGATACAAAATGGAGTCTGGGGACGTACAAAATTAATTAGAAATGTGTCCTGCAATGGCTTCCATGTTCCATTCACCAGGAGCTCGGACAAGGGACATCTCCAACGATTGCATGAGCATAAGATTAACGTCATACAGAATGTAGAGGGGACAAAAAGACCCTCCCATACACTTGTTTTACGTTTCAAATGCATATTAAGCTGTAAACTATCTTCTCTTAGTACCCAGCTCAATTACTCATATCATAAGGTCACAACCATACTCATGCACAGAGGCAAAGTAAAACAATGCATAGTTAAATCTCCACTGGCCCTTATTTGCAAAGACGCAACTCAAACAGGAGCTATAGAGGGGAAAAGGAAAGATGCATTTTTCTTTTGGTCTATCGGTACAGTGCTTGCAGAAGAGGGGCATGACAGTTTTCATCACCCTCAGACATACAGGCTTTATCTTGGAGCAAGGCAAAGCAACAGTCACCCAAACATTCCATGGACAAGACAGAGAGCAGAGTAGATCTTCAGTGAAAAGTGGAGTACTTCACACCTCAGAGAGAGAAACTTACTTAGTGATGTGTGAGAGAGAAGAGGAAGAAACAAACCCCAATTTGATGCCGACACTTGAAATGTGGTTCTGGACACCAAAGATGAGTCAACCTCAGAAGGAGGGGCAGACACATTGGCTGCCCCCAAAATATATACTTGAAAAGAGACATGAAAAGAGCCGCTACCCAGTAGACCTTTCCAGAGTTATTCGTTCATTTAGGGAAATTGTAAAAATGTACACTAAATAGCGGATCCTATGAAGCTAACAACATCAAGAGATGTCATCGATAACATTTGCAAAGCCATGCTACATGTGCCCCCACCGGAGGAATATTGAAGCACTTAGGGATTTTAAACATACTTATTATAATTTTTAAATATTAAACACATCTAAGCATAACATTATACCAAAGGCCAAATGTGTGTACTTAATCAAATGGGATATAATAAAATATAAAAGGGGTTGTTCAATTTGCAACCAGATGTCATACATTCGTCTCATTAATATGTGTATAGCAACACATATGTTATTTATTTTCATCCTATCTACCTATCTACCTATCTTAAAAGTACAAATGATCACCACTAGACAGTTTATCACAGACACTTAATCATACACAAAAATAATCCTACAAAATTAAAACATCGCCATAAAAATGTAATCCTATATATATATATATATATATATATATTTATATATATATATATATATATATATTTATATATATAAGCAATAGGTTGAAGTATAAGATATAATGGTAAAGTGCATGTATCGTAAGTACATGGTGCTTTGTTGCGAAATATTTCGGCATGAGTTGATCTGGAGCCTTTCAATGATTCACACAGAGTTGAGAGTAAATGGTTACTGGGATTGACCCCGCCTTCCCTGCTCATGTCCCCTTTTATTGTTAACGTTGATGTAGGACGTACCCATACACCATGGATGCCCTATGTCATACCATCCCTATCAATCTTTTATTGAATAAACAAAAGGAAACAACCACAGCAACAAACCAATAGTCAGGTAACTCTTTACATGGTTAACTGGGCATCACTACATTACATAGTCCTAGAGGCAGCTTTCTCTCCTGACGTTTTGAGATTTGAGCCCTGATTGTTTCATCCTGTCTGGGATCCAACTCCCCTCTATGTGCCCCACTGCATTGATCCTCGTCTGAGTCCATTTCTGGGGGTTCTCGCAACATTAGGCATTGACTCAACCGAGTCAGTGTGGACATTTGACCATAATGGGAGGAACCAGCTTCCGTTTCGGGTGAGCAATTACCTACCTTCTTCTGTCTTCACCATAGAGCCCTGTTTCCAGGTAATGGTCCACGGCTGGTCTCATATGATAGATACCGTTTCTGTCATGGGTGTCATGTGTTTGAGAGCACTGTGTGACCCACCTCAGTGGGTACCTCTAGGAGTCGTCTTCAGCATGTCTCCTTTACGTTGACCTCTTCCTGGACCATCCGAAAGCCTGACTGGATCCGGTATCACCAGCCCTCTTAAACCATGGTCCTGCATCAGTGAAAAGACGGCCCGTTGTCCGAACTGATAGACTCTAGGATCCCATTGGCAGCACACAACTCCTCCTGGATATGAATGACTGTTCCTGCGATTGTGGACACCACAAAACGTGCCATTGGATTCCGGGAGAAACTCATCCAGCACAACTAAAAAAAAATGAGACTGCTGCACCGTCACACAATCTGGTTGAGATCCCTCCACAGGTCTGAAACTCTTTCTGGGGACTCAGTGGGGGATTAATTGGCTGCTGGTTGAGCTGCCTGGCATCACATCATACACATCAGCCAAGGGTATCCTTGGCTTCCAATTGCGGAAACCACTCCTTCTCTGTAGCAATTGGAAAGCCGTAGCTGGTGGTGCAACAGGTAATCTGTGGGATCGTCTGCCCCCGCCCTGAAGAGGAGCATCACCCAATACTCCTGGAGCTTCAGCAGCAAGCTTTCCAGCTTTATGGGGACCATGACACCAACCCTTGCATTATGGAGACCAGTGGCTTATGGTCTATGAACACCATCAGTGAATGACCAAAGATGTATAGGTGGAAGTACTGGTAGCCACACAGGACTACCAGTACCTCCCTCTCGATCAGTGAATATCTGTGTTCCTTTGGGCTGAGGGCCTTGCTTGCATAAATGACAGGACATAGATCACCTTGGGAGTCATGAGCACTGACCCTAATCCAATGGGGCTGTCATCCCCCACCAGCTCTATTGCCTTGGATGGGTCAAACTATGCCATGAACATGTCTGTGATGAGGGCCGCTCTGATGTTGCTGAACGCCTCCTGTTCTGCTTGGCCCCACCTCCAGTACTGGTCCTTCTTTGGAGAATCCGGGGTAGTTCTGTCAAGGTAGCTAGATGTGGAACAAACCACCCAGAGAAGTTCATGATCCCCAGGTAGCTGTACAACTTGGACTGGGACATAGAGGGTGCCACTTCTTTCATGTCCTTGTCTTTGCTGTGATCCAGTAACAGACCCCGCTCATTAAACACAAAACCTCTACTCATGACTGGATAAAACAACAGTTCCTCCCTTGAGAATCAACCAATGTTGCTGTGTCCACCGAAGAACTTCTACTAGCCTCCTCATGTGTTCCTTCTCCAAGGTTGCAAAGATGAGCAAATCGTCACTCACATTCAGTACCCCATGGAGCACCACTAGCATGCCCCTGATTATGTGCTGGAACACCTCCGCAGCAGAGGACACCCCAAACCACAGTCATTTATTGCATTGGTCATTAGGAGATTCAGGTCCACATGCAGTGGTACCTGATGGTATCATGCATTCAGATCAATGATTGAGAAGATATTGGCCCCTTCCAGATCTGTCAGGATGTCATTGATCATGGGGGTGGGATGTCATTCCTGCTGAATGACTCTTTTGGGAAGCCTCTATTCCACACAGATCCATACCTCTTCAGAACATTTTGCTTTGTTGTTGGCTACAATTGGAGACACACATGGCGGGGCGGCTGACCACCATCTCTATGATGTCCGCTTGCTCCAATGGGCAGTGTTCCTGCTCACCCTTTGTGCACAGATGGAACAGAATGTTGCAACAATGCAGTGCAATTGCTGGGGGATCTTGACATCCATCTTGACTCTCCTGACTCTTCAGTACCTTTCTGCAACATATGTGATTCTCTCTCTCTCTCTCTCTCTCTCTCTCTCTCTCTCTCTCTCTCCATTCTACCCTGTTGTCTGACACACACTGCTGGCCACACCTTGGATGCCCTCATCTCCACAGACATCTTTCTCTCTATCCCTCTCACTACCTCACTCTCATGGAATGATCACTCTCTTCTCTCCTCTCACTTGAAGCTGTCTTCTCCTTTAGCACTGACACACCTTGCACTGAATCCCACCTTCATGGACACCCGACCCATGAAAAGAGTGTCAGTGGCTGCCACCGCCCACTCTCCTCCTCCTACTCTTGCAGCTGACTCCCACCTTGACACAGCCCTCTCTAACTTTCACCCCTCCATCTTCAATACTCTTGACATCCTTGCCCCTGTCATGAGGGTCCGACTGAAGCCTGCCAAAAAGTGCAACTCTTGGTACGATTCTGACTTGGCTGATCTTAAACGCAAGTGAAGGGCAGCAGAACAGAAATTGGGATCTTCAGGTGCACCTTCTGACAAGCTAGCCTGCCTCCTTCTGCAAAGGCAATATAGACTCTGCATCCGGTCCAAGAAAAGAGTCCATATTCAAGCCCACATCTCTGTTGCATCCAGCAACATGGCCAAACTTGTCAAAGCCTGCAAGGAACTGGTCAACCCTACTGCAGCCTCACCCTCTACTGCACCCACCCAGGCCTTTTGCGAGGCCCTGACTGCACACTTCACTGCCTAAACACTGGACATCCTGTCCTCTCTCTCCTCTGCACCCACTCTTGCACCATCATCTCTTGAGCCCCCATTGGCCATCCCCGCAATGCTCCCTCTTCTCTCCTCCCTCTCCCCTGTCACACCTGAGGAGATTTCTAGACAAGTCCTGTCTATGAAAGCCTCTTCCAAAGAGGTCGACCTATGCCCTCCAAAACCATCAAGGACAACATTGACTCCCTAGCTCCAGCCTTGTCAGACCTCTTTAATCTCTCCTTCACCACTGAAGATTTACCCACTTCTCTCAAGCATTCTCTTGTTAACCCTCTACTAAAAAAACCCTCTGCCGACTCTTCTATTCCGGCAAACTATTGCCCAATCTCTATCACGCTGTTCCTGGGCAAACTCCTGGAGAAGTTGGATATCTCTCAGCTTACCCTCCACACTGAATCTGTTGGTTGGCTCCATTACCATCAGTCTGGCTTTAGAGCATCCAGAGGCACGGAAACTGCTCTTCTCAACACCCATGAAGACCTGCTCTCAAATAATGACTCTAATTCTCCCTCTATCCTCATTCTTCTTGACCTCTCCTCTGCTTTCGATATGGTAAACCAGAACATCCTGATCGCCAGTCTCCGTGATACCCTGGAATCAGAGATCAGGCCCTGGTGTGGATAGCGTCCTTTCTCTCTGACCGTCCTTCCCAGGTGGAACTTGGGCCCTTTCTCGCTGCTATCACTCTCTCTACTTGTGGTGTTCCCCAGGGTTCTAATCTATCCCCCTGGTATTTCAATGTCTACATGGCCTCTTTGGCTCACAAGATCTCTGCCTTCACCTCCAACTTCCAGTGTTATGCAGATGACACACAGCTCTCTTTCAGGCTTCCCTTTGCCTCCTCCTCCTCCTTGCTCATTCCTGACTGCCTGTCCAGAATTCAGTCCTGCTGTGCTGCTAATGATCTCTGCCTTAATGCCAGTAAGACAGAGATCGTCCTCATTGCGACCCCTGCTCCCACTTTCCCTCTTTCACTCTGGCTGGCCTCTCTTGGTCCTGCGCCCTCCCCACCAGTGAGGCAAGAAATTTTGGTGTCATCTTCGACTCTACTCTCTCCTTCTCTACTCACATCTCTGACATCTTTAAAAAGTCGCACTATCAACTGCACCTCCTCAAAGGTACTCTACCTTGTCTCACCTTCCCCCAGAGGTTCACTGTCTCAAAAGCCCTGCTTCTATCCAGACTAGACTACTGAAAAGGTCTCTTTCTCAATCTTCCTACTGCTACTATCTGACATCTTCAACTTATCCAGAACAGAACCACAAGACTTATACTTGGTCTCAAGCCCAGGGACCTCATCTCTCCAGCGATGAAATCTCTCCACTGGCTCCCCGTGACTGCAAGGATCAAGTTCAAGTTCATCTGCATAATCCACAAGGCTTACTGGGGCCACGGCCCGTACTATCTGCAATGCTTTCTTCCTAAATACTCTCCTTCTAGAGCCCTTTGCTCAGCCTTCTCCAACTCTCTGCGGGTGAGCTGTTTTTCCAAACAGAGACTTTGGGGTAGATCCTTATCCTCTGTAGGAGCCTCCCTCTGGAACAGCCTCCTTGCCTCTCTCCATCTTGATCCAGACCTCCTTAACTTCTGGAAACTCCTCAAGACCTTCCTCTTCTACTCTTTCTCCCTCCCCTGCTAACCTCCTTTCTCTTCTCCCCTGCTTTCCTCCTTCTTTCTCTTCACAACTCGTTCAGTTCACCGACTGGTCACCTGATGCACCTCCAGAGCCTCACAGGCCTAGGCTCCTCCTCCAGTCCTGCACTGGCCTCTGGGCCTCTCCACTCTGCTTGGCACTACTGCATTCAGAATATGCTCCTTGAGAGGGGCACCCACTCTACACTTAACCCAGGCCCTTGCTGGAGTGGGCGCACATATCCCCCTCCCCCCATCCTTCGCACTTCCTGTCTGCATACTTGCACAACCTTGAACATACTAGGCCTAGCAAGTTTGTCTGTCCTGTCCTCCATGTGTCTCCCCTCCCTTGCTTGGTTATACCTGAAATACTTGAGCATAGGTGTATTAGTGACAACCAACCTCCAATCTATCTGAAATGTTGCCAGGCCTAGTACAGTAGCTTATTGTTCCGTATGTCCTTTTTCCCTCTCCTGCTCCCCCATTTCTCTCCCCACTCTTTGTCATGCACTTGCACTATCTGACAAGACGTTAGACAAAGTATGTTTGTTCATTGATTGTAGGCTCTTTTCCTCCCCCCTTTCTTCATTCCTTCCTGTCATGCGCTTGCACTAGTTGAAAAGCCTCTGGCCTAGTACGCTAGTTATCTTTGTTAAGACCATTCAGAACCTTCAATGCCTAGGAATGATGACTGTATTCCCTTGTTACCTTCCCGACTTGAAGCGCTTTGAAGCACTTCACCTGCCTATAAACCCCCTTACAAATAAACATTTACAATTACAGAGCACAGCATAGCCTGGTGAAATGTTCGGGCTTAACAAACCAGCCACAAATTCAGAAATTTCTGGGCTTGCTTGGATATGCAGGAGTATTCTGCCAAATACGTTGCATGGCTTGTGTTACTTCTCTGAGGTCTTGGGTGTCACCTGGCTCATCTATGTGGATTCTATGGGCCCTTGGATGTCATGAGCTTCTTCAGTGGGAGCTGGCATAGATGCCTCCACCATGTAGGAGGCACTTGTCGCCGCCAAATCTTGAGCCATTCCTATCTCAAAAATGCATTACAACATGTCTGGTTCTTTTAGGATTTGGAGTCGCAATAGTGAGGAGCACAGTGTTGTATGATCTGAGCCCATACCTACTCAGTGTAGTCATTCAGTAGACATGACACTGCAAGTCAGCGAAGATGGCCATTGTAAGCTTTGAAGGATCCTGCATGATCCTGATGTGCCTGGCATTGACAGAACCTATTATAGTCTCTATTGACCATAGGACAGAAGTAGGTCTGGAAGGCTTAACTGGCTGCCTCTTACAAGTCATCTTTAGTCTGTAATGTTTTGAAGAACTAGTGAACTTCACCACCTGCTTAGAATAATAGCCTTGATTTTTTCACCTCATCATCATTCTCCCTCGCCACGTCAAAGAAGATTTCTAGACGTTGCACCCACAGGCCCCACTGGGGTTCCTGTGTTGCGAGGGCATCAGCCAAATCAAACTCTGCTACAGGTTTCCCTGCAAGGACACAAGAGCTTCATGGGTTTCCAGGTTGAGAGGGATCTTGCAAGGGTTTCAGTGGGCGAGACCCATAGGGAGGAATCCTGGACGGGTATGACACTTTATCATTATCATCAGCCATGTCCATGGCAGCAAATCTTGCCAACTCAGCTGATGATAATACACAGCGGTATATCCGCATGAACACCCTGCCTGGGATGCAAGCTGACACCACCTGCTTGTGGGTATAGTGCTGCATGAAGAATGTTGGGGTGTGGCATGAGCGCCAACCGCAGGGCTACAGATGAATACTGCTCTTATTGCAGGCCCATAGACACATAATCATATGCAAAAATAATCCTACAAAATAAAACAAATCTGTATAAAATGTTTTATCCTATACATATAAGCAATAGGTTGAAGTATAACATAGAATGATCTTCGGAAAGGGGGCACAGTTCAGAAACTTTGCTGAGGCACTTCAGGGTGGAACTATTGGTGGGGAGGACTCCACCCATCGAGCACATGGATCTTTCCGCAGGGCGTGAGGTATCCAGCATGGTTTGTGCAACAGAACGTTGTGTCTCTTCAACCTGTGAAAGGAGAGCAGCACCCGGTGGTTCCATGCTGCACTGGAAGCGCTAGTGGTGAAGGGCTCCACCCAGCGACAGTGGGAAGCCTCTTGGGTGGCCTTACATGCTGTAGAGCAGTGGTGGTCCATGGCTAGTCAGGAGGCCCCCGCTGCAGGCTCAATCTGCCAAGCTCAGAGAGTCAACCGTGCAACTGCAGGCCAACCCACTGATGGCAGCGAGCCTAAGGCGGCACAGGAGGATCCGCCACGCAGATGGTTTGCTTTGTGAGGAGCACATATTAGCACCAGCAGGCGCAGAGTGTGCGGGGCCTAAAACATCATCAGATGATCCGCCACACATAGTAGTTGACAGTTGTCGAGAGGCATCCATACTGTTTCAAACAGAGCCGTGAGTAAATGGTTACTGGGACTGATTGCCTTGTATGGCCATGTCCCCTTTTATTCTCAACATTGACATAGGACATACCCTGACACCAGGGAAGTCCTATGTCATAACAATGATGGAAAGGAAGGGAACGATTAAACTGAACAACTACATAAGATAGGTGCAGTGATGGCAGAGCTATTCCCAAAAGTGCATCCACGTGGTGAAATTCAAGTGGCCTAAGTAACACAATTGCAATCCCACAAATACAGTTGTCTGCTTGTGGGTCTGTGCCGCTTTGGCACTCTCAATCAGGAGCTGACCAGTGTACAGAAATGTGTCCCAATAAAGTGGATATTACGCTGTCACATTTTGGACCCAGAAAAGAACCTGATAAACACAGTAAGAGAATCAAAAAATGTGAGGATTTTGCACTTGGAATACAATTCCTCAATCCGCAAACATGTTTCAGAACACACTCAATGGGTGATGCACATCTATTTCCATTGACCCATGATGCCTCATGCTCACGATGCATTAGGAGCAGGTCATAGAGGGACAAAAAAACATTTGGGATTCCGTGGGAATTTGGTATTGGCCACATGTTTCAAGGTTTTGAATTATAAACCCCTGAATGTCTAGTGACTAATGATAAGTAGAGTTCTGCAGTTTCCTAACAATCTTCTATTATCCCCTTGATAATATGTAAGAAGAAATGCAAGGCTGCATCTGAACATAGGATGGTAAACCCGAAATACCATCAAAAAGTATAAACAAATCAAACAGAGTATGTACCAGTGTGCCTCAAATAATGATACAAATCCAAAAAGTTATCAGAAAAAATTAGATAAATTCAATAATTGCGTACAATGTATTACAATAAAACAAGAAATTGCCCATAAACAATCAAAAGAACTTCCGCCACGTGTTTCAACCGTTCTGTATTTCTCAAGGGAAACAGATGTATTTATTCCTGATTTCAAAATTCAGTGAATTTTCAATTTCAAACAAACCCATGCCTTGTATGTAATATCAATCCTGTGTCTAATGATTGACATGGTAATATGCTCAATGCAAGTTTGATGTAGATATAGTTCTAAATTGTGTGGATGTGTTTCATTCTGGCTGCATAATCAGCTTGTGATCAGTGTTTGCCCAATTCCAACCCGGTTCTCCAACTCACAAAGCATGATTATTAAAGAGAGGTCTCACCTTACCATGGTCTGATCTACAGGTTGATTTCACAATGGAAGGTTGAGCCGGTGATCCGCTCAACACATCTGAAAGAAATAACAAAAGTAATAACAATAAACCTGGTTCATCATGCCTTTTCCGAAAGTGGCACTCCTGTGCCTGGAGGAGAACTACTCAATAGATGGCTGCCGCAGCCTGGGCTGGGTACATCTCTTATGCCCATTGCCAGGAGTGCTGCAGCACTGATTTCACAGCTGTAGGCCCAGCTCATAGATCGACAATCCCTGTGAAGATGGTGGGTGTCATATGTCACTGCCGCCGCCTGGACTGCTCCTATCATGCATGGTGTACCCCGTCATGATAGAATTGTGCTGCCTGAATACTGCTGGTCCAACCCCCTGCCAAGGCAGGATGGAATAGGATCCCTGGGTGGCTGCAGGCAGACATGGCCTAGGTAAAAAGTCTCACCTGGGGCCCTCCACTTGGGTAATCATCGCCAGACTGCCCGATGTATGCACAGCCCAGCCAGGAAACCATGATAGGCACCCTCCTGGGGCCCATCACCTTTCCTGACCACGTCCTTCTCCAACAGAGTTGCACCCAGAGTGATCTAGATATTCAGATAAGTGGAGGTTCCAGGAGTCAGACAAGAAGCTGGTCAATTATTTTTAAAAAATAAGGGAAAGAATATTGTTGTGCCCGCCTTCACCTGTCTCCCACCAAGAGTGTTATATCCATGCCCTGCTACATTGATGTCAAGATGTCAAGGTATCTGGAATGTATTCTAGCACCGGATTGTTGCACAGAATCAGCTGCCACTCTGATAATGAAGCACATGCTCTTCAAGTTTGGCCTACACAAAACATATAGTTAGACTATGGAAGACACTTAACCAGTGGGTTTATGACCAGAATATGGCAGTTCCTCTGTTTGAAGAGAGAACTCTGCATTGCCTACAAAAAGGCCAGAGGGGTGGATTGGAGAGGTCTAATAAAACCATTATTGAGGCAGGAGCTTAGCCTAGTTGGGGCTTCGGTCTCACATTAGTGCTAAGGGCCATGAGTGTCATGACTTCAAAGGCCACAAATATTGGCCTGTAGAAGTTGATTGATGGCATAAAGATCGGATTGACCCTGCACCTATTGTAAAGGAGGAATGAACAGTCACTAATCAATGAGTCCACAATACATGTGTAGATAATCTGAGGAAAACCTTACATCAAGTACAAAGGAATATGGAAAAGGTGGCTGATAGCCCCAATACATTTTATATTGATAAAGCAATGCTCAGAGCCTATCGAATAAGCGATAGGTTGCATATGATAATTTTTGCAAATAGTAGGGTGAAAAACACTCTTTGTTTCTCACCTCTTAGAGTCGCTGATTCAAAATTTTAGACAAAATCTCCCCAACAAAGTAAAATGTTTTAGTCAAGAAAGGTGATCAAATAGTGGTACAGTTTGTTAAGGTTATGCAACTGAAGCCCTGTCTCCCTAAGAATGAAACAAACTGTAGAGTAGCTACCTATCAGTGGAGGGTGAGGATGTTTTTTTTAAATGGGATGGATACAACGTTTTTTAAAACATATTACTCATTAATACTCAAATCTTGATTGTCTTAGCATAAGCAGCCGTATGCCTTATTTGTAACAAAAAACGTATCTTTGCTAAAATAATATTTCAAATGACTTTATTAATGTTTAAATAGAAATAATACACACAAACTTCTTACAATTAGTATTGTCTCAACAAAGCCATATCCAATACAGAAATATTGCAATGCATTCATGCATACATGTACATCAACAATATTGCACATTAAGTTAAAGCACATTGTGGAACCCTATGCCTTAAATCTGATACATGTATATAAATCAACCTAAACCCTGAAAATGTAGTCTATTGCACATCAAAATAGACACTGCTTGTGCAAACCTTAACTTTAAGACGTCTACAAGTTAGAATGGAATGTCCATATTTTTTTCCCATGTCCTTCTTAGTGCTGATAACTTGTTTCGATGGAACATAAAGCTCAGAGAGTCAACATGCGTTTCACAATGCTTGTTCCAGCGCTCGCCATACAATGTTGCTGCTTGCAACCTTGGCTTCAACACAGACCGATCTTGTATCGTTCTCCCTAACTCACCGGCTGTGTTGATTTCACTGACGCTGCATGGTTCTTGCAGCCAAGGATGGTTGCACAGCAGCTGGTACTTCTCCCCACCTTGATTTCTGACACGGGAGGGCCCCAGGTATCTCCGACACACAAGGCAGGATTCTTCAGCCTGCTTTCCTAGTCTTATGCTTTCTTTTCTCACGGTTTCAGGAAAGTAACAGTTCCTCGTAGAAAAGGCCAACGGAACTTCCCTCCTTGCAGTCGCTTGTTTTGCCATCTTTCTTCTCTCGTTCAGCTGCCGTATTGACACTCCTGTTTCCTTATGTGCTTTGCCACGCTCAGAGTGTTCTCTCGTGCTCCGCCTTTTATCCATGTGGGGAAGCTTAATGGAAGTCAGGTGTGTGTGATGGTCAGTAATTGCCTCACCTCGCCTGACCATTGAATTGGGACACGTCAGGAATCAGGTATACTTCTTGGGGGTTAGTCTGTTTTCTTGCATAGCGGGCTGTCTGTGTGAAAGTGTTTGTGCTGTAAAAGGAGGCAGGGGTAGAGTTTCTAAATATCCTACCTGGTATGATTGGGCTAAGGTGTTGCAGGGAATGAGACACCGCTTCTCCCCATCCGGAGTCCCCCTCCCACTCCCAGAAGACCCCTCACCCAAGTGATCCTCTCGCACTGGACCACCCCCAGGAACTGGATCCAAAAGTGATGGCTGTGTCCTGGCCACCTTGATGACAGATCCCCGGGGACTAGTGGGTGAGACACCTTCTGGTTTCTCACACCAACCCTGGCCAAATGAAATTGTATATCGGTCATGGGTACCTCATTCAAGCCAATGTCATGGAAGGGTCTCAGGACATGGATCCAGACACTCCTCGTGCACGTACAAGAGTGTCCCAAAACGAGGTTGAAAAGAGTTGGCTTATTAGGATCCCCATAATTAATCCTGGCCCAAAACCCACATACAGCAGCCCTCCAAAGAGAGCTCAATGACTGGAGTCCCAATTCCAGACCGATGGCCTGGACGGGAACCCCACTGGGCAAGCCCAGTAAAGAGTGCAAGTTTCTGGCCTCCAGGCAAGAGATACAAACTAGGGGGGACATCCTGCCTGTGGTAGTTAGTAGTTGCAATGTATTTAAATGCAAATTCAATCAGTTATGATAAAAAACATTAACAGGCAGCTCTACTTTTGCCATATGATGTACTTAAGTGCGAAGTACAAACATACACTGCATTTTAGTAATGTAGTTCAGCTTTTCATATTGCTGAAGATTTTTTTTTAATTATTATTATTACATTTCTGAAAACAGCAATCTGTCTGTAGTCAAAATTAAACCATAATACATTTGTCAAGTGGGTGGCATAGCTTGTCCCCTCTATACAAGTATACAAATTAAATGGTAGAACACAAATGTGGACAGCATAAACAGAGAGGTAAGTCAACAAAAAGCATTATTTCATGCAAGAAGACAAATTAAGCTAAAACCTTATTCAAGCATTACTTCATGTAGGAAGACAAAGTAGGCTAAAACCTTATTCAATTTCAACAGCCTAGGAAAGAGTAACTACTGTAGCTTATCTAGGTGAAAAGACCTTGGAAAAGTCAACCAGAGCCAGGCTAAAGGGTGACCTTGTGGTAGGTCGACGTCAGGAAGATAAATCATAGTCCAAAGTTCAAAAAGGGTGGAGCGTGAGGACACCAAATGGTGCTGGAGTCCACAGACTTTTCGGCTTTGAGAGATTGACAGCCTTCTTCTGGAATCAAGGCGTGGTCTCCCCTACAAAAAGTGGAGGGGGAGGTAGGTTTAAAAAGGATATTTAAAACGTTCTATCAAGTGCAGTTTGCAGACTAAGGGCCTCATTCCGAGTATGGAGGTAATCATGGCGCTATTAGCGCCATGACTACCTCCCATACCGGTACCGAGTCCGTCCTGGTTCAATGCGGACTTACCAGTCTATTCCGACCTTTGCCGGACCGGTAAGTCCCCATTTAAAAAACCATTCCCCATTCCCATTTGACCCCCATAGGGCTCAATGGGAAGGGGGAAGGCGTTAATAACGGTAACGCAAATTGTGGTACCGTTATGAGCTCTAAAGTCCCTTAACAGGTCCCGTCCATAACACCTGGTAAAACCAGGCGTTAAGGAAGGGCCCGCTAAGGGAACTCGGAATAGGGCGCAAAGGGATTACCGGCACCAATGTCCTTACTGGTGCCCGGTATCCCTTTGCGCCCAACTCGTAATGAGGGCCTAAGTGTCACGAGAGTATATACACAAAAACAACAATTCAAGGAAATATCTAGAGATCACAATTCCGGTCCTTCCCTGACCTTGACAATGGTGGCACCCAGCATGGGTGCCTTCTGGCTTAAAATAGAGGTTGTGTGGAAAAATGGCCACTGTGGATGCAGTGTCTCAGGTCCTCCTATTTACATGCTGGAGGTGTGACATTGGAAAATGAAAAAAATAAATATATGCCAGGATGAAGGTGGGCAGGAGAGCAGGCCACAGCATTTTCTGGGAGTACTTGTATGTCCTGATCTTAGCTGAAATAGATCTTCCCTCAAGTCTGTCTATGATCCCCCTGAGTGTGAGGCATTTAGTCCATGCCTTGACGGCCCCCACCTCACCCACATGAGTGAAGCTCTTCTTGGCACTGATGCTCATTCCCAGGTACTTGTACTCCTTGACCTGTTCCAACGGTGTACCTGCCATTTTACAAATGAAAGAGGTGCCCCATAGACCTGTCTCCTAATGGTCATGATTTTTGTCTTCACAATGTTTACCCGAAGTCCATTTTCCATTGCGTATAGATGTAATAGATCGATAGACCATTGTTAGCCCGTGGCCGTGCGATCGGGGATCACCATATCATTGGAATAAGTAAGGCAATGTACATCTTTGTTGCTGTAGCACGGAGGATGAATATTCACAGACTTCTGGCACTGTGCGAAATCGTACACATATAAGTTATATAGTAGTGCAGCGAGGACACAGCCCTGCTTTAGACCTCTATTCGTGGGAACAAATTCACTTAGATTTCCCTATTGTGAGGGACGTACCTTAACCTGAGAGTCATTATGCAGTTGTTTGAGAAAGTACAGAACAGATACATCCAGCCGCCATCTCTTCAATTTATCCTACAGTTTGTCCCGATGGACACTATCAAAGGCAGACGTAACATATATACAATGCAGTGTCTGGGGCCAAGAATGTGTCAGAAATAAGTGTGAACAAAACCCACATTGGGTGGGCCGTATTGTGGTTTTTCCTGAAGCCAGTCTGACATAGATTCAGAAGGCCCAGACTTTCGACCCAAGTGCATATCAACTCCAAGAGATCCCTCGCAAATATCTCGGAGCTGCTGTCCAACATTGCCAACGGTCTGTAGTTCTGGGGAGATTGCCAAGATCCCTTCTTGTGGACAGGAATAAGTATTGACTGTTGCCAAGTCCTAGAGAAACGGCCAGTCTTGCATACATGCAAGAAAAAAGACTGTAATAACCGGGCCAATAGTCCGTGTTGCTCTTAAAAATTGATGTTAGACAGTCCATCTGGACCAACTGAATCCGATCCTTTCAGCTCTTTTATTATCGCATCCAAATCCATAACCTTGACCTGCCTCCACAACTAGGTTTCAACGCTAGACTTAGATTGTAGGGGCACAGTATGTTCACAGTGAAGCCAGTCATTCGCACTTATGCCAGAAGCCTCAAGAATCACCAGTTTTATTAGCTGATTCAGAAACCTCTAGCCAGCAGAGTCAACACTATACCAGTGTAGCGAGAGCCATTGTTTATACGTGGCCCTAGCTTCACTGATACATTGTTTTCCTTAAATCACACATCTTGTAATTCCTCCTGATTGTACAAATGGTCACGTGCAGTTCTCTTTTCCTACAGACAATCGCTAAGTCAAACTGAATACCATTCCAAACCTCTTGTTTATTATCAACGCGATATCTGCCATTATAGGGGCCGTACCTCTCCATCATGGTACTAAGATTCCAATTACATAGCTCCATCACAGACGCCCCTGTTTCGCCAAACCATATCAGCTTCTCATTAAAAATAGAAATGTTGCCCTTTGTCAACACAATCTATTTCCCTTCACGTTAACAGGTGGATTACCCAGCAATTTTTCCACAATTTTAGTGTGTCCGGCCTGCAGTTCAAGTTCTAACATTGCATGATTGCTCATGGGGACCAGGGATATTTTGAACAAGGATATGTGTTTTGAAACCAGAGCATTGCTAAATATAAACACCTGCGCTGTTTGCCATTTGTCCAGGTCTAATGGTCTTCATTGTTAGTAGGAGCTATACGATATAATCCAAACTCCTCCATAAGATCCTGCCAGTCTCTACCAAGCTGATAGTTTTTCCTATTCTGCGCAAGCCCTTTGGCCGTCTACATTAAAATCACCCGCCACCATGATGGCCACCTTGGGGAATTACAATTGCCAAGTTTGTATGGGATCAGTGAAGGCCTTCTTGAGCCCAAAAGTAATAAGGGCTCAAGGGGATCATACAATGGTATCACCCACATACAACAGTGACCAAATGGGGACCTAGCTAATACCGCACATAGTAATCATTGGTACAAACATTGGAGATAGATCTGTTTCATATGGTAAGTGGACTTAGCACCAATACAGCGGCCACCAACAGGACATCCATCCTTCAGTCTTGGAGAAAGGGTAAAGATAAGTATATATCCATCTAGGTCAAAGCAGGATGTAAACCAGGTACCCTGGAAAATAAATACTTATGTGGTCAGGTATGGTGATGTTGTTAAAAAATGACTGGTGGCCTCTGGTATTCCAGGACATCACACGGAGCGGATGGTGGGCACGGACCTTGTATTAACATGGCGGTTCAGATAGCATAACCCATGTGGCCTGCGGTCTCAATGCCTCCCTCCCAAAGTTAGTTCATGCCCCGCCTCCCATAGCCTTAACCAGGGCCGGTGCAGGGAATATTTGCACCTGAGGCAAACTGTCAGATTGGCACCCCACACTCCCACTCCACTTCAGATCCTAACCGTTCACAACCAACAGACCTCATTTTGTTAGTGATTGCACACACCCATTACCTCCACCTAACACATTGCTCACATCTTCTGCTGTGGATCGATCCCATTGCACTTTCATTACCCTCACATCTACTCAGAGTGTTAGGTTTCAGAATCACATTAAAGCATCTGTGTTTCATAAATACGGGTTCATTAAACAAGTCAATGATACTATAGCAACAACACTTGTAATGCTGAGCATATGGATCTAATCCTTTCTGTAAATTATATACAGGCAATACAGGCAGTAGGAAAATGATTTTGGTAATGCATGCATACTAGACACATGTGCACAGTTATTGCACAGGGAGAATAATTTATTTGTCCATGGTCACAAACTTTGGGTAAACAGTGAAGCAGTAATTCTAACCCACTCTGCTTCTTAAGCACTTGGTCAAAAAACCTACACAGATGTATTTGGTAAAAATATTTTAAGTTTTCAATTTGTAGGTTCATATATATTTCCAGAATGCAAAATGATACATGCCTGAAACAATTCCTTTTAACACCACTGTACTTTCACCACTTTCAGACACACACGGAAATAAATTATGTAATAAACTAAATTGGGAATGGAGATTATGTCACAAAAATCCAGCTCCCTGATATGCACTTTGGTTTCATATGTTAATGTTAAGAACATGTCACCATATTCATAAAGGTGATCCTTTTATTGTGCGTACCTCCACATATTGCAAGTCCAAAAATATTTTCCTCCTGGGATCCCATGTCCTATATCTCACCTCCCCATGACAATATTTTCAGCTTATAGGTGGCACAGTCAGTTCCACCTAATAGCCAAAACTAATAATGAGATGGTGGAGGGCTAACCAGGATGAACCTGGAGGCCCACACCGCCCTCAAGCCCTCATTGTGAATGATGTCCTCCTGTTGACCTACTCTGCCCTCACACATGGAATCTGTGCATTTATGACACCTTTTCTAAATATCAGGTCATACTCACTCTGTGTCCTACAGCTTCAAGGATCCTTCTGCCAGGATTCATGTCTCGACATTTGCAGGACACTGGAATACCAGAGAACTCTCAGCATCCTTTACAGGAAAAGTTTCCAGAGGTGGCCTGTAAAGGTAGCACCAGCACGAAGCACAAGATCACACATCGCTCTGCTGTCAAGGAGTCTGTCCTGAAAGGTAAAGAAGGAATAATGTGACGATTTATGCCCTCAGTAGAACCAAGTCAGCTCCATAACTCTCTCATGTCAAATACAGTGAACTTGAGACCCACCCTCTCTATCAAGAGACTGGCATAATACACACACTGTGAATTACAGCTGTTGTCACAACATCTGAGGGATCAGCCACCCACAAGCCAAAATCACACAAGGCAATTCTGTGGAAAAACATTCCCACATGAGAAGCATAACCATACTGAACAGTCCAGTCATAATACCCCTGATTACCAAACGCTACAGTGAGGCCTAAATCCTTGTGCCTGGCTATGGGACGGGCAATTACTTCACAGTGGTCTGGTAAACAAGTAAGACAATGGCCCTCATTACGAGTTTTGCGGTAGCCATGGAGCTATTAACTCCATGGCTGCCACCAAACCGGGCTCATTTACCAGGTTCCTGCAATGAGGAATAACCGGGTCATTCCAACATTGGGGCACCCGGTAATTCCTCCTTGCAGGAACCATTACCCATTCCCATTTGAGCCCCCCTAGGGCTCAATGGGAATGGGGATGGAGGTAACAACGGGCACATTATATGTGTCCCGCTGTTACCTCCTTCTTCCCCTCGCGGGACCTGGAAAGCACACCTGGTTTTGCCAGGCGTCCGATTCGGGTCCCGCGATGGGAAGCCTGTAATCAGCCCTAACAGAATGAAGGGGGCCAGTCCCGTACCGGCCCCCTTCATTCCGTCAGCACAAGCCTCGTAATGAGGCCCAATCAGTGCCAAAATCAGAACAACAAATCACGACCCTCCAGAGTGACATGTGAGGACTTAGGTCTTTCCCAGCACAGGGTACCATATTACCACTCTTCCCACTACATGCAAGTGCCAATACCCTCTATCGTATCCAACAGACACACCCGAACAGATAAAAGCGACAGGCATAAGGGGGGACAATAATTAATATAATATACTGGAAATATAACACACGTAAACACTCTAGCAACCAGCACCTCATCATAACAGTGGTTGAGTGGGAGCTGGCACCACGTTGATTATGGAGGGAGCCACTCTTGGCCAGTCTTTTTTCCAGGCGTGGTGCGCTCACTCTGAGGCACCATCCTGCTGGTCTTTAATGGGCCACCATATTTTGCATTGCGACAGCATGAATATATTAAAGGTATGCGTGACAAAGAGCCACCCCAGCTCCTGCCATTACACTGGGAACCCGACAATGGAAAAATCAGGATTTCATTTATAATGTAGTTGATGGAAACAGCTGATAAAGCACCACAGTGAATATTGTAAATGTGTACACCTCAGGTTTAGGCATTGAGGGATATTGACAGTGGTTCTGGATCTTGTGCTTGCAGGCAGTAGCAGATCAAGAAGATGGGAAAATGGAGTGACATTATTTCTAGAATATCCTCTGCACCAAACTGTCAAGTTAGTTTAAATTGAGCTTATTTAGGCCACAGGGTTTGCTTCTTGGTGTGCCAATAGAAAAGACATTGACATTTTTATTATTTTCCTAGTAGGTGATCCTAAGCATCACCTATATGGTGAAATTATTGAATTGGATTAAAGCTAGGAGGGTAATGGGATGTGTTGAGGGACACAAAATGTGTAGGTGTATTTTGGTTATTTATCCACCGATTAACTACCCATGGCCATGTTAATCACTATGGCCTTTCCACCTACTTTTGGCCTCTATCAGCTATAAGCACATTCTCTTGGGATCTCTTTGAACTAGCCTTATCAATAAGTAGCATTAACATTTGGTTGAAATGCCTGTGTTATTTATATGGAGTCTTCTGCGAATTGATGGCTTTATTGTATCTTTACATGCACTACTTGTGTAATAACAATGTTTTGACCAAGTGTGCCTTCAGCAACTTGATTTATATGCAGTGTGCATGTCCTTCACTGAAGTTCTGTTAAAAGCAAGCATTGCCAAAGCCAACAGGTTTGGCCTGCTTATAGATATTGGGGATCAGTCTGAGTTTGGAGGCAGCTATAGCTGCCTCCAAACTCAGGTCCGGGTAGGCGGAATGGGGACTTACCGGGACATTCCGACCTATGCAGACCCCGTAAGTCCCCATGCCAAATACCATTCCCCATTCCCATTCAAGCCCCTATACGGCTCAATGGGAATGGGGAAGGCGCTAATAACGGGCCTGCAAATTGCGGGCCTGTTATTAGCTCCAAGGTCCCTTAACGGGTCCCGCTAAGAACGGCTGGTCAGACCAGCCGTTCCTGGCGGGACCCGCTAAGGGACCTCGGAATAGGGTTCTAGGGGGTTACAAGCACCGGCATCCTTACCGGTGCCGTTAACCCCTTATCGCCCAACTCGGAATGACCCCCATTATCTAAATAAAGGGGATACCTGCAATCTAAACCCTGGTCCTTCAGTTACAATACATAGCAAGAAAAAATGCTGGACCAGTGGATCGGGGTGACACACTTCACTATTTCAGTTAAATATACATTTTATTAAGTTAATCCAAAAAACATATGTCTATATGTAAAATGAAAGCATTAGAATAATTACAAAACAATAACCTAATCTTTCACAACTCAAGCATCAAAATTCTCAATCCTTCATTCATACTTCCATAAATAAAACCATAGTGGCCTACTATACACTGTGTAGTCACAATCTAATGCTACATCAATATTTGCAAATAACTATTCAACTTCTATTCACTCTGACCCTGTCCTTATTGAGAGTCATATACAATTTGTTTTATGATTTCCAAACAGTTTGTGTTGTCGTCGACATGTGTTTCGGTCTCTTTGGACAAACAATCTTGTCCTTTCCTCCCTCAGGATGTGAGGCTCAGTCGAGTTGTCCTGCCTCTTTCATGGACTGGAGTAATCCATATCATAATCTAAAAAACATACAGACAATAGAACCTATCAGAGTTGTGTGTCATGCCCATTTATTCTAACAATGACTATTACTGTCAAAAAAGCATTTCTAAACATTACATGCAGAACGCCATTCTCACCCCCGGGTACCAACTTGGGGGATGCAGATGGATATAATGGAATCAATGCTTCAAAAGGTGTCTAATATTCGATTAGCAATCATGCCTATGCATACTATACCAATCGTGATATTCTGGTGGATTTGTAAGAATATACACCATCTGATGCATTACCAGCATTGTTAAGAATTGGGTGTGTGCTAGTAGCATTTGACATTCAGTCCTCTTTCTATGACTATCAGAGCATTATGCAGGAATACAAAGAGGAGTCCTTCCTTTTCATTTCGGTTTCTCAATGGGTTGGAGACTGAGTACGACGGACTTGAGGAGATAACACAGTAAGTGAATTGTTTTGAGACACTATTACGTGGCAGGGGCTTAGCCATGAACATTCTGTGTGGAATCCAAAGTCGGACACGCTGTTGCATATGTGGTGGGGTTTATTTGACCTCCATCCTGTTTCAAGACAGATACCAGTAATACAGACACAACCCGTAAAATAGTTTTTTTCAGGGTTTCGCGTGGGAAGTGCGGTTCCAATTCGGACTGAAAGTGCGAATGAGCGGAACCCCCAGGGGGCATCCATCATAAAGAGGTGACCGTTCTGGCCCATATTGTACCACAACAGACTGTGGCTAGGGAAGGTTGTCCCGGATTTCATGTTCTGGAGTATACTCTGTCAGTTCACACAACATGGAGGGATTGTGATGGTTTCCCTTCTCTCCCTTTTTTCAGAGACACTAAAATGAAATTTAGCTAGTGTATGGAATCATACAACACACTGCACTGAAGAATAGATTGCATTGGAATTGTCCCTCCAGAAGGGGGGTAAGTGTACACGGGGTGAGACATTTATCTTTATTGCCTAGCGTTTACATTCACCTGGCCCCACTCTATTATAGATGGACCCTCTTTTTTGTTCTTAGGATCTCTAGCCCCTTGGATCCAGAGGTATAGGTCGCATGTCTGTTATGAGCAGTAAAGAAGGAAAATAAAACACATGATTCAGCGTGTCCGTCTTTGGATTCGACACAGAATGTTCATGGTACAAGTGAATTTCCGCCGGTAAATGATATTACTTCATCGTCCACTGGGGGAAAGGGGACAGGCATTTGATCAAAAGTGTTAAATTGCACCATCTGCCCTCTATTTTCCTTATCCCGCTTGCCTTTTTTTGAGCATAGAGCTATTGCAGGCCGTAACAATGTTTTTCTTAGCTGACATGTACGGAAGAGGTGGTGCACGGGTGGTGGAATAAGTACGGATGTTATTATTATTA
The DNA here is from genome assembly GCF_040938575.1 of Ambystoma mexicanum. Classification (NCBI taxonomy): domain Eukaryota; kingdom Metazoa; phylum Chordata; class Amphibia; order Caudata; family Ambystomatidae; genus Ambystoma; species Ambystoma mexicanum. Next base: position 635,820,509 of record NC_090941.1, read on the forward strand.
TAATTTAAATTCTTATTAGGTGCTAAATGCCCGTTGGCCTCAGAGTGCACAGACAAGCAGACAACAGAAGAAGAATGCCGAGAGGTCAACAACAGGGAGGCAAAAGGAAGGAGCCATTCAGCTCAGTCCGCGGAATTAAAAAGGGCAGTGTTGATAGTCCTCTTAAAGACTGTTAGAGTCTGTAAAGATCTGACAGTAGGTGACAAACCATTCCATTCCTGTGGGGCATGGACATCAAAATGTGTACCGCCAAATGTCTTCAACCGAAAATGAGGTTGGTTCAGAAAACGCTTTTCAGCGGACTGCAGCATTCGACCCGGCTGTTTTAACCTAAGCCTTTTCTTAAGGTATTTGGAAGCAGCTGCATTCTGACATTTGTAGGCTAGAGATAGGATTGTATGCCTAATTCTTTGCTTTATAGGCAGCCAGTGCAGCTTTCGCCTGTAGGCTGAAATGTTATCATGCTTGGAGAGTCCAAAAACAGCCCTGACGGCTCCATTCTGAGTGATCTGAAGGTGATGGAGATTTGCCTCTGATGTACCTGTAAGGAAGCTATTGCAATAGTCCAGCTGTGACATTACCAATGCAGTGGATAACAGTGATCTGTTCTTTAAGGAGAGATAAGGCCTGATCTGATTGAATGATTTAACAACATGTCCACATGAAGAGAGAACCTGTGAGATGTGTTGTTTCATGGAGAGTTCAACATCAAAAATGACACCCAACATTTTCACTGATTTGCCCACGGGGGTCAGGTTACCAGATATCAGATGCTGGCATACTGAGTGTCAAGTTTCTTTAAATGTGGGCCAGAGGCCATGATAAGTAGCTCTGTTTTCTCATTATTATGAGCCAACAAATTTAGTGCCATCCACATTTTAATTTCGTTGAAGACTTTGTTGAGCACCAGAACATCATCCAAATATATAACAGTCAGCTTGAATAGGACCTGGATGTTATCAGCATAATTTGCGTATTGGACACCCAGTCCATCCAGGAGATCGAATGAAGGCTTGTAATAAATATTGAAGATCAGGGGGGTCAAACATGAGCCATGTGGGACACCACAGGTCAGGCAGATGGATGAGGCTTGAGCGTTCTCTGTAGCCACTCTGGAGGGTCTAGGGCCCAAGAATGATGTGATCCATAAAGAGGCCTTTTCGGAGCAGTTCCTGATGGATTTTAGCCCTCACAGAGCAGATTATGATCTACAAGATCAAACACCAGAGAGTTGTCCAGCAGCCTAAACAACACGGGATGACCCTTCCCGATTACCCCTGTCATGTTGGATTTAAGGTCCAGAAGGGCCGTCTCCGTTCCGTGATTTGTTCTAATGCCTGATTGACAGGGGTTGAGAATGTCATTTTCTTCCACAAGTTTTTGTAACTGCAAATATGCTACTCTATCTATTATCTTCATCAGGTAAGGCACATTGGTGATTGGTCAATAGTTATTTGCTACTGCTGGATCAAGAGTGATCTTTTTAAGAGCCAAGTTATCCAAACATCCTTCAAGGAGGTGCGAACAGTGCCTTCCTCAAACGAGGCATTGACCACTTAGTGATCCCAGGGATCAGAGTGTCCAGTGCCTTCCTCAAACGAGGCATTGACCACTTAGTGATCCAAGGGATCAGAGTGTCCAGAGAGCCTTTCAGAATGTCAGCAGGACATGAATCTCCTAAACAGGAAATGGACTTAAGTTTCATAACAATCTCGAGAACCTCTGTTTCCGAGCAGCTGTGAAAATCAAATTTAGGGGGTGTTGTAAGATTATCCAGGATGATGGTGTCCTGACCTGTATTAGTGTCAACACACATACAGGGTACTCCAGCACTCTAAGCAATCGGGTCCCAGTCCCGATCACTCTTAGTCTCTCTCTGCTGCTCAGATGCCAAAAACATCACATGAAAGAATCTCTGAGTGCATATATATATATATTATAGTGCATAATGGATTTGTAGCTCATTTCATTTTTGATAAAACACATCCAATTATTACATTGTTTAACTATATGTGCTAATTTGGAGCAATTCAGAATTTGAATGTGTGGATAAAATGTATGATACCATCTTTTCCGGATACAATGTTTCATCTCCTTCCTCTGTTTGGGAACCTTGTATAATTTTAGAGGTGGAGAGGCTGAAAGGGGAATCCCACTCTCTGAGTATATGGTGATGTGTGCATGCCCAGTTCTCAATATAGAGACATCTTATGAGAATTATACACATATGGTGTCACATTGATTTTGTTTCACTTGGAATAACCTGCACAATCACTATTTCTCTGACATAATATACCATGTCCAGGTATAAACCAACAAAGACAAACGTTTTAATTTCACAATAAACCACATGTTATTTTGATCGCATGTTTTCCCAATGTATTTCTCATGCTCACCTACTGGTTCATGTGGTAACACCATTGAATGTGCAGTCATGGATTGAAACCCTAGACAAGCGCTTTTTTGGTCCTCTATTCAGATGTTTGATGCCTTCTATCCAATCTGTACCTGTTAAATTCAATTTTACTCATAAAAATGGTAATGGACTTCAATAAACACCTTTGCACCATTGTTTGTATTCATTGCACTGTTCCCCGGAGGAATGCTTGTCAAGGGTTCTGTTTGTGCTGGTAAAATAAATGAAAATATGTTGTTACAAATGTACATGTTATACTTATTTGTACAAATCCCAATATCAAATAAACAGCCTACATTTTGCAAGCTCTCTGCATCAGAATTTTCCATTTCCAACCCATGCCATTGATTGAGGTCAGGGCTGGACAAAACTTGCAAGGGAGCAGGGGAGAGAATCCCAGGTGTGCAATCAGTCGGAGGGCAGGTAATTTAGAGCATTATGCATATTAGTACCCTGCATAGATGTTGGCCGTACATGAAAACACGACTTTTCACCTTTCCTCAATTAGCTTATCTAATAAATACCCCAGAGTGTGTGTTTTGCCATTCTTAGGAAACTACTGTTCAAAATAAAAAATGTCTAAAAAAAAGTCATTTCTCTTCAGCCAAATCTCTTATCAGGTGCAATAACTGTATTTAATTGAATTGCTTGAAAACCTATGTTTTGCATTTATAAAAAGGGTTCCTATATATAATCCTTTACACGTTGCATAACTAATGTTTACCATTATGTAAACAAAAGTTGTTGAATTTGAAATTGTATTCTATACATTAATTTCCAATGATAGATTCAAACAATATAATAAACATTAGATAAAAATCAATAAAAACAAATAAAAACTAAAATCCAAAATCAGAAAATAAGAGAAAAATAAAATAAGACGTGCTCAACATCGACTACAATTGATTACATTTAAATCATTCAATACTAAAGACAATAGATGAAGCCCAACAGATATTAAAAATAACATAGCCCATCCCACTCAGATTGTTTTCATAGCCCTAATATCATAACTGTCCATACACCTTTCTGAATTTACATATTTCTTTCTAATGTTCCATTCTGCTAACATGCACATCCCAGTTCTCTAAAAACATTTGCGAGGTCTGAATGTAACAGCAAACCCACCTTCACCTACAGCCTGGGGGCAACATTTACCAGCCTAACAGAAAACCCTGCATCACAAAACTGCATATTAGCAGTTACAAAAATAATGGCTACACTGTGTCTGCTGAGCACATATTCCTCTGCATCCCCAAAACTGTGTTTTTAACAGTTAGTTACAGAAGTAATTGCTGTGCTGTGTCTGCTGAGCAAATATGGGGCGAGATGAAACATACACACCCCAAGAATGGCTGCATTTGGTTTTCTCATGTGAACCCAAAGAGAAGGATTCCAAGGCAGATTGGCTCTGCGCTACTATGCTGTCAGTTCAAAACTTAAAATTGAAAAAGAAAATGTTCTGTGTTTAAAATGACCTTGCACTGGTGCTAGTTCCATCTTTAAACATTACACAGTTTGGTTCCAGTAAAACACAGTCATGCCCATCTATATTCAGGCTGAACATCATCAAATGAGGGCCATTCCCCCCTGAATGGCATTGTTGTGTCAAGTAAAATCTGAGAATAGCAGAGAAATTAATTTCATTCGTACGGCCTGCGTTTGCATTTGCAACAAATGAACACACGCACAGCTCTTCAAAAGAAGCTCTCTCTTTCCTTTGCTTGGCGTCAGTTTCAAAGAACCCATTTCTTGAGCATATCCCTGTTTGTAGAAATTGACCAGAGCTATGAAAGCTTTCTGAAGGCAAAATGCAAGGAAAACCGCATTTTCTTAAATGGACATACAAATAAAATGAACCTGTGTTACCTTACAGAGAAATGAAATGACATTATGCAAGCTAAATGGTAAAGAATACTGCAAAATTCCCAGAAACACAACTGTACATTTGGGGAAGAAAAGCTGCAAAAATATAGGTATATATAACTCTGTGTATTTTATTTTTCTTAACAAAAAGAACTTCAACTGCCTAACTGAGGCAGGCATTCCTGTTAGACCAGTTTGGCTCAAAGGCCAAATGTCACATTTGCCTGTGATTTGATACTGCCAAAGCAGGGGCCCTGTTCAATGGACTGCCAAGTGTGATAATTATGGGGTGCCTCAGAATGCATGGCAGAGATGAACAAAGGGGGATTCCAACCCATGTGTTTTCCTCAGAAGTGAGAAATGCCCTGCATTCAAATTGAAGGACTTCAAAGGAGAAGCCATGGCAACCTCTGGGCAAGCTGGCCAAAGGAGAAAGACATTTGGCTGGGGGGTTGGAAAGACTTCCCACTTTTGGGAACAAAGCCTGCCCATTTGATTTAAAAGACTTTCTATATTAGGACATTTACGTCAGAAATCTGAATAAGCAGTAATGTGAAATTATGATGGTTTTTAATGCAATTTTTGTATCAGCAAGATGAGACTATTTGGGTCTTCCTAGCATGTGGGGGATGCAAATGGCATTAAAGAGGCATTTCTGAGGAAAGCGTACATGACACAAATGTAAAATGTTATGGAAATATGCCCAATATGCCCACCATTGATAGGCTGATATGTAGATATGCAGAATTTTAGGTGAAATATTTTTTATAGAAATCGCAAAAGAGTGCTAGAGGGTCAAAACAGCATTGCACAAACTTGGGGTTTGGAGTGGCATATTCCTTCTAAAATATGAAAATATGGTGTCTGCCCATTTAATTTTCATGAGGATAACAATTAGAAATATAAGGGTTTTGTTTCATAACTGATTTGTGCAAAATGAACTGTGGTATAACAAAGCACATCATAAAACACACACCATAAAACTGATGTCACTTCCCTGGATCCAATCCACTTACAGGGAGGCAGCAACATCCACAGCCTGACCTATCCCATTTTAAAGATACATCCAGGTTATTTCCGCGCACATAAAAATCCTATGATGTCATCCTGCTTATAAACGGAGGAAGCATAGCGAGAGTCAGGACATTCAAAACTCGAAGACATTCAAAAATCCAAGATTCAAAATCCAGAGATCCAGACATTCCACATTCACCTTGGAAGACTCCAGAGCCGGATCGGAAGTAGCTGATCCATATCCAGGAAGATCCTCCTATCCAGGCAGAACCATTATCCAGAACTAAACCCTACAAAAATCCCAATAATTCAGGGAGAAAGGAGGAAAGACTGCGGACCCTTTTGGGAGAATCCAGTGGCCAGGCCTGTCGTTGCCCCCAGATGATGCAACCCGCTGCGCAATGTGACCAGACCCCGGTTGTCCTGATGTTCCCTTAAAGGAGAGCCCAGCCGCTACGCAGTGACCAGATCCTTGTCTCACTGTCCAGAGACCTGGTTAGCTGCCCAAACCACCCAATTCAAGGGCATTTGTAAGTATTACCCTCCCCAGTAACCAAAACTCTGCATATATAGCTCTGTTATCTTGTAGGTATCCTGCATTCTGTCCAACCCTATAAACATCCTATAAATACCCTAGTAGATTCCTGAATTGTCAAAATCCTCTGTTTATCCTGTCCTTAAAAGAATCTGTGTTAGTCTCCATGTGTTAGCATCATTATTTCCCAATCATTTCAGTCCGTTTTGTAAGTCTTTAGTAATTTCCCATAGAGGTGAATGCGGCTTGAACAGGTTAACTTTGCAAATTAACCTCCTTGCGTACCGTGTCTTTCTTTAAATATATAGCCACTCAAATATAGTTGCAGTAGAACAAATCATTTTGCTAACAAAACCAAGTTTTGCCTGTGAAAGTATTTCCCTTTTAATATCTGATTTTCCTTTTCTATAAAGAATCCCATACTGTCACCCATCCAAAGTCACCCTTTCATTTTAGTATCATACCTGTTATATACCTTGGTACCTCTTCAGTAAAACCGATTACCGATTTGTACTGTTTAGCTAATTTTCTAAGCTGTTTGCTTGTTCTAAACCTGTGAAAACTAAGAAATTGCAATTTTGCAACATGTGATTTTTGCTGCACTGTTTTTCCTTCCCAAAGTCAATTTTCTAACCTATATACATATTGTTTAGCGCCTTGTATTGTAGCTTGTAAGTTTTCTTGCCGTTTTAGTACAGCCACACAAATTCTTGTCTCATTCATTCAACCACACATGTAAAATAACTATTCAGAAATTCTGAATGCCTTTTTGCTCAATTTCAATGGTTTTCAATCCGATTTTGGTCTCACATTCAGAAGTGGTAGGTCACATTTCAAGTCTGATTTTTGCCTATCATGTATGACTCCTTGCTACTCCTCTCCACACACACAAAACCTGGTTAACAAGGATTTGAGGGATTTGAGGGAGTGCTGCAGGGGGAATGCTTGACCGTAGTGCCATTTAAAAGTATTACCAAAAAGTGATCTCATTCTTATTCATTTTGCATTGATATGTCTGAGGTTAGAAAGTTTAATTAAGTATATCATATCATTTTGTTGTTTAATTATCACCTCACTGGTGATTGCTGCCCTATGTAAAATTTGTTTGATTTTCATTTGAATTTAAAAATAAATGAAAATGTAATTATTGCACACCGGCCTGGTTCATGGTCCATTGCGACACGGGGTGTACGTCAAGGGGGGTGTGAGATGGGTTGTCTGCCTTCTCAAAAGCTGAATCTGAAATTAATAAACTTGAAAGCATTTATTTTTTTGGGTGCCACATCCCTGGCCAGTGGAAAGAGTCCTGGTCTGGAGTGTGCCGTATCTTTAAATCTGTGACAAGCCTGCCTAAACACAAAACGTTCAACTGACATCTTGGACACAATAAGAGAACATGTTCAAAATTCTCCATAAGGCCCTGACAACAAGGGCACCTTGTGTCAACTGATAGTTTTCCAATTATTTACATTGTTGGCCAAAGGCAATTTGTTGCACCTCGCAAAAGAATACAGATACCTTTGCAGTATCCCAATGAGAGTGCTCAAGTAAGCCTCTTGAAAGACATCACTCCATGGGAGATATGCAATCTTTACGAAAACTCCTTCTATGGCTTTAACATTATTTTACCTCTGTTGTGATTTTAAGGTCCCCAAACCCACTGAAAGGGGTGTTTCCCTTGAGGCACTAAAATGAATGCATCCTTCTGATACCTATTCTTTGCATCACCAATTCCAGGCCGGCTCTTCATTTTGAAGGATCAATCGTAGAAAAAGGTTCCTTCCATGCTAGGTAGTGTAATTATTTGTTTTTTAGGTGAATCTTTTACAAGCCTGTTTCGCACCTTATTAAATACTCAGTGATACAACGTCGACTTCGAATGCTGGATTTGGAAAGCCTGGATGCAAGAGCAGCAACATTTCCAGTAACCTCTTTCACTACTAGTGATCTTTTTAGTAGCTGGGTCCAAGCTTGATAGTTCTGTGCAATAGGCCACAATGCCACCAAAATTTGCTGAGAAAGCCACCTTGAACTTAGGTGAAATATTATTTTCATACATGTGAGTCAGGCAAGTGATCACTTTAGCAGTGGACTCTGCTTTCAACAAGACCATATCAATGTGTGGTGTCCACGAGATATTATTATCTAGCCTGACACCCAAACAAGAGAAAGCTACAGAGAAAGCTACTCTTGCTCCACAGGACTTGTATGCAAAATATTTTTTAATTTCATGTTTCAATGTGGTGTCCCCAAGCACCATAACATTTCCTTTTAAAGAGTTAATTGCTAATCTGTTCTCTCTGCAATCTATATTTGTGGCCTCACTGTGGGCTTGAAGCGCCTTCATTATATGTGCTAGATAAACAGAATCATCTGCATAAAGAAGCATGAGGACTTGCTGATTTTTCACACATGGGATTTGGACATATCATTTATATACAGACAAAGCAATGATGGAGCCAGGAGGCATCCTTGTTTTCTTTCTATTTATTTTTATCAGCGGTTATGGGTGCTACTACCATAAGGCAGCGCTCGTCCAATCAGGAATATGAGAGGGTGAAGCCATCTATCTAATGGGCTGTGAACAGGAATCACACAAAATGGTTTTCAGTCCCTTTCTCTCGCTGATGCAAAATGGCAGAAATATTTATATTATTGGACAGAAGGTTCCAGAAGGTTCTAGAGCGTAATATAGATAGTCATGCTAGATCTAGAAAAGGCCCTGGATCTAAAGGTTCTTGGAACTAAGAGGGAAATGGAAAGTGAAAATCTAAGAGGTCTGGTAGAGCAATCCCAGGCTAACCACTGACTCTTACATAGAGCGCCAATGCGCAACACAGCCCTATGACTCACTGTTAGAAGTTTGCATTTAATTCCAGCATGAATTGCAAGCCATTGGAGCTTTCTCAGAACACGGTCATGTGTTTTTTTTTGTGGCTGTTAAGATGTTTAGTTAAACCTGCATTGAGGCAATTACAATAACCTAATTTGGCCCAGACTATGGCCCTCCTTAAAGCAGCACAATCAGATTCTGATAGTGTTAGGGAGAATTCTCTGTTTAGGCTGAATTTCCCTACCTAGTGAGTCCCCCAGCAGCTTTGCTGGATTTCTAGGGTTTCTTTTTTTCTCCTGCCAAGAGTGAGACTCTTTTACCCTCACTCTTGGGCATGTTGAAGTGTGTTTCCTTGGTTAAACCTTGTGTTGGATGGGCTATGGGGTCGTTTACTCCATAGGGCCTCATGTATTTTTTGGATGTGGGTTACACAGCACCCTCTGTGCCGTAACCCAGGGGTGTCCTAGGGACTCCCCAACATAGACTCCATACCCTGGGACTGACTACTGTCTCCCAGGGCATGTAAAGTCACCAAAGACTTTACTAGTCTTAAATCCTGAACAGAACCAGTACAAACCATCATATTGTGGACGTACTGGCTGGGGCAATTCGATTGCCCCAGGGTCTGTTAGTCGCGGGGGCACGTCTCCGTCCCCCCTGATCGAGTTTTGGCTGGTGGCAGTGGAAACTACTTTTTATATTCGACCGCGAATATTTTCCTATGGGATTTCCCATTGTTTTAGGCTAACACATTTAATTATTTATTTACGGTAGCCTTAAACATACCGCCGGTTTATATATTTATTATTATAACTCCGGTTGGGATTTTTTACCAAAACTTGATACTAAAATGGCGGTGGCGTTAGCCTCTGTAACTCTGACCCAAAGTGGAGCCCTTTGTCCCACTTTTGGCGGGCTTCTCCACAGAAGCCCTCCAAAGTGGTGCCACTCTGTCTGGGGTACTTAGGAGGGGTGGAGGGGGATTTAGGCACCCTGGACTGAGTACCTTGGTAACTCAAGTCGCACTCCATCCTGATTGGCCCAAGTGGTGAGCCGGCCGGCTCACCACTTAGCATGTTTGAGTGACAGCTAGGCTGGGTGAATGGGGGTTTGCTGCATAAAAGCAGGGCTTTGGGGACTGGAACTTCAGAAGTCGCCACAGGACCTAAGAATCCAACGAGGGATGAGCCGAGCTGATCTGCTACGACGACACCGCCGGTGGAGCCCTGCTGAACCATCTCACCACTTTTCCCGACGACCGAGGAGAACTCTTAACGGAGTGGCTCCTTCCCTTGACTGGTGGGGACAACCAGTTTTCACCTTCTTTCCGTTCTTCGAGGTATCCCGTGGCCGCCTTGCCAGTGCCAAGCACCCCGGCAACCGGAACCCCACCACTTTTACCCCAACCGCGAAAGTCGGTACAACCCTTTAACCGGAGGACTCCGCGGCTGGTTTCTTCCCGGGCAGTGCAACGACCTTCTTCTTCTGCTCTTCAGCGAGATCTTCTTCTCCCCTGACCGACGTCGAGCCTTGCTGCCACTGCCTGGAACAACTGCCCCCGCTGGAGGATCCTTTCCGTTAAGGTACCGTGTTCCGCCTGGCTTCCCTTGCCAAAGACTGTACGAGGTAGTTTTAGCCCTCGGCTTTCGATCCTGGGATTGCCTGGGACACTTTGGCTAAACTTTCTGAGCCTCTCTAACTCTTTTCCGAACTCTTTTGCAAGACTCTGAATCCCTACCAACTGTGTGATCTTGGGCACGTTTTCGCGCTGTCTGCTCTAAGAGTGGGCCCTGCTTAGTGACTTTTGCTCACCTGTGACTTTGTGCTTCTTTGAGCTTACCAAAAGCGTTCTTGACCTTAGAGTGGTGTGTTTATCCTAATTCTGCTCTTTTTCCCTCCCTTCTTTAACCTACTAGAGTGTCATCTAACGTTAAGCGCTCACCTCTGTTTTAATTATGTGGTGTTAACCTAGAGTTGTCTAGATAGGAATAAGGATTGGGACTGCTTTCCATATAACTGTGTTTGGAGTGTTTTATTATATTTTGCTAGAGTGTTTTCAATTTGTGTGTTCTAAACAATAAATAACTATATACTTTTGAAACCAAGCTCTGGTCAGTGTTTGCTTGTGCTATTGTGCCTGGGTACATATTGTGTATACTTTGCATACTGCCTAACTCTTCTTGAGGGAAGTCTGACTGCTCAGCCACAGCTACCAGGTAAATCTGGGTGGTGCAGACTGCTACCAAGTGGGTTTACTGCTATACCTGTAGTCTTAAATCTTTTGCAGTGTTCCCCAAGGGAACTGCACAGGTTTCTGCCTAACACTGGTGTACAGCGGTGGGATTTGTATTGAGTATACATTTTATTGTGCTCTAGATACCTTAGTGCAACTAACCACAAAGCTTAGCACTGTAAAAGTAATCCTCTAACATGTCAGTTATAGAAAGCTATAGTCAAGAGTCCCTTGCAGCCAAAACTGCTGATTGTTTAAGAGTGCTCTGTAAACATAAGGATCTCCTGACTAAGGGCAAGAAAATGGAGCTGATTGAAAGATTGTTAGCTAACCAAAGTCTGGGTGATGGTTCAGAGGAACCTACCACTCCAGCAACTGTAGATGACAGTATTGAAATTAACATGGAGCAAAATGTTGATGATTCTGAGGAAGAGTCAGAAGAGGAGGGTGAGGCTGTTGTGACTGTCCCCCCTAGGCCTCTGCCTGCTCTACCTGGTGTACCTACTGGACCTTTACCAGGTCCCACATTTAGTCCTCAGTACTTTGAACTGGAGAAAATGAAACTAGAATTGGAGTATAAGAAACTTAATGCTCAAACTGACAAAGAACTAAGGCTAAGGGAAATGGAGCTCAAGTATGACTTAGAAATGAAGAAATTATCTGTTGAAAATGCTTCTCTCTCTGGCTCATCTAGAAGTTCCAGTCCTAAAAGACCCCAGATGCCTAAAGAATTGGTTGGTATGTATGAACCTAAGTTGGATGTGTTGGATTGGTTGTCTCTGTTTGAATATAATCATGGGCTCCAGAACATCACAGGAAATGACTTACTCACCTGGTTGTTCTCTAGGCTTCCCCCTGTTGCAACTGATGTGGTAATGGAGATGGGGGATTAGGATAAGAAGGACTATGAATGTGTGAAGCTAGCTTTGATAGCTAGATTTGGGAAGACCCCTTCCCAGTATCTTAAGAGGTTTAGGAGCCTCAAAAAGCATGATGGTACCCCTTGGGCTACCTGGGTGAGTGAAGGGTTGAAAAACTTAGAGGGATGGATTAAGGGTTACAAGGTGAACACTTATGAAGGTATGAAGAATTTGTTTATGTTGGAGACTATTTATGATGCCTGCTCTCCTGAGCTCAGACAACACTTGGCTGATTCCAAGGAATTAGATTCCCGGAAGCTAGCTAGGGCTGCTGACTTGTGGGTTGCCAACAGGGCCACTCACAAGGACTCTGGGGTAACTCAGAAGAGGGATGGGGAGAAACAGCCTAAAAAGGACTCCAAAGAGAATTCTAATACTACAAATTCCAAAGAGGGCCCCAAACAAAACTATAAGGGTAAGCCACCAGGGAAACCGAATCAGGCTAGTGTACCTTCTGGTCCCAGACCAGAAGGGGGTCAGACCAAGCCTCCATTCCAGCGAGCCTTTGGCTCATGCTTTGTTTGTAAGGCTACTGACCATGTGAAAGGAGATCCCAGATGTAAGGGTAAACCTTCAGGGGTCCAGCTTGCCTCCTTAGCCTTCGCTCCAGAAGAGGAAGTACATATGGCAAGTGGAAACTTTCTATTACTAGCTGATGAACCCACTGGAGTCTCAGCTAGTGTTTCTTTAGTCTCTCTGGGGTTGTGGGAGCAACAGAATTTAGATGTCTATAACTCCATCCCAGATAATACTAAAGAGTATTATAAGGACCGTGTCCAGGTGAATGGTCAGGAGACTCCTGCCATTAGGGACACTGGAGCCAGCATAACTGTGGTGGATGAATCATTTTTCAAGGCAGAGGATGTTGCTAAGGCACCCAAATGCCTCACCAAGTTAGCTGGTGGGCCTGTGCAGATGTGTCCCCAGTTACCAGTTCTCATCCAATGTAATGATATGGCTGTAAAAATACCTGTCAGTGTACAATGTGAAGTGCCAGGTAGGGTTCTGTTGGGTAATGATCTCAAGGCTCTTGGAGTTGTGTCACATACCCCCAGACCACCTAGCAAAAGGTTACAGGAGCTCACAAAACCTGCAAGAGAGAAAACCCTGCGAGGGTTATCTCAGGAGGTGATGACAGAAATCACTCCTCTCCCACTGGAGCAACTTACTGCAGTAACTACCAGATCAGGAGCAAAGGGGCAACCCAAGACTCCTAGGAAAAAGCCAGCAGCAAGCACTCCAGTGCTTCCAACAAGGACTTCCCCTAGGTTGTCCAAAGTTACACCTGTAACTCCACCTCCAGCTGAGGCTGAGAGGGAGGTACAACCCTGTGTGGTTGAGCTAGACTCTGAGGAAGAGCTAGAAGGAGGCCCCAACCTTATTGGAGATTTGGACCCTGAGGACCATCCTGAGCTGCAGTCTTTACTGGCAGAAGGTGGGCCTAGCAGGGCAGCTTTTCGTAAGGGGCAAAGAGAATGTCCAACTCTGGAAGGTCTCCGCCACCAGGCAGCTTCTCAGGCTGATGGGCAAGAGCCTGGGAAGTATAGGTTACACTGGGAAGATGGCCTCTTCTACAGTGAACCAACTGAGTCTGAACCTGGAGACTACAAACGCCTTGTAGTCCCACAAGAGAACAGACAACAGTTCTTACAACTAGCCCATGAGATACCTTTGGCTGGTCACTTGAGTTTCAAGAAGACCAAGGAAAGGCTCTCTCTCTACTTTTATTGGCCAAAGATGGGGGCTGAAGTAGACAGATATTGTAAGAGCTGCCACACCTGCCAGACTTCTGGTAAGGTTGGTTCCAAGAATGTGGCACCTTTAGTGCCTCTCCCAGTTGTGGGAGTCCCATTTGAGAGGGTAGGGATTGACATTGTTGGTCCCCTTGATCCCCCAACCTCCTCAGGCAACAGGTTTATCCTTGTTGTAGTAGACCATGCTACTAGGTACCCTGAGGCAATTCCTATGAGGACTGTTACAGCTCCGGCTGTGGCTAAGGCCCTCCTTGGTATTTTTACCAGGGTTGGGTTTCCTAAGGAGGTAATCTCTGACAGGGGGTCAAACTTTATGTCCCACTACATGAAAGCCATGTGGAAAACCTGTGGAGTTACCTACAAGTTCTCAACCGCATACCACCCCCAGACAAACGGATTGGTTGAAAGGTTTAACAGAACCATGAAGAGCATGATAGGTGCTTTAGAAGAACCCCTTAAGAAAAAGTGGGACCTTCTACTGCCATGCCTTCTCTTTGCTTATAGAGAAGTCCCTCAGGAGGGAGTAGGTTATTCTCCCTTTGAGCTTCTCTATGGCCATCCAGTCAGAGGTCCATTGGCCCTGATTAAGGAGGGATTGGAAGGTGCTCCTCCCCTCAAGCCAGTCCGAGTGACTGACTATGTGATAGGTCTCCGGAGGAGAATGTCACACATGATGGCAGAAGCAAGTGACAACTTGAAAGCTGGTCAAGCTCTGGTCAAACATTGGCACGACCAGAAGGCTAACATGGTTGAGTTTACTCAAGACCAGCTAGTTCTAGTTATGCTCCCAACAAGGCAGAGGGCCTTGCAAGACAAATGGATGGGACCCTTCAAGATTGTGGGAAAACTTGGAGAGGTCAACTATCTGGTGGATCTGGGCAGACCCAGGGAAGCTCCTAGAGTCTTCCACACCAACCGACTAAAAGCATACATCTCCAGACCTGATGTAGGAGCCTTGCTTCTAGCTTCAGCTGCAGAGGAAGAAGAGAGTGAATCTCTCCCTGATCTCCTCAGAGGTGTGCCTTTAGATGAAAAATTTGAAGGAGTCAATCTCTCTTCAGACCTGACACCTGAGCAACAAGAGGAGTGCAAATCTATGTTAAATCAGTTTGCCTCCCTGTTCTCACTGTCACCAGGCTTGACCCCTTGGGGCCAGCATGAGATACTCACTGGTGACTGTCTGCCAGTCAAAAGCAGAGGATACAGAATGTCAGAACATATCAGAACCCACATCAAAGGAGAGGTCAAGAAGATGCTTGATCTCGGGGTAATAGAGCCCTCTACTAGTCCATGGTCTAGCCCAGTTGTGTTAGTACCAAAGGCAGGATCCAAAGACTTGAGATTCTGTGTGGACTATAGAGCTCTAAATGCAGTCACAAAGACTGATGCCCACCCTTTGCCCAGGACAGATGAGTTGGTGGATAAACTTGGTGCAGCCAAGTACCTCAGCACATTTGACCTGACGTCAGGCTATTGGCAAATAGCCCTGACAGACCATGCCAAGGAGAAAACTGCATTTTCAACCCCAGTTGGCTTGTACCAGTTTAAGGTCATGCCTTTTGGACTAAAAAATGCACCTGCCACATTCCAAAGGATGGTGAACCAAGTTCTAGCTGGGATGGAAGATTTCTGCATGGCATACTTGGATGACATTGCAGTCTTCAGCCACTCCTGGGAGGAGCATGTGAACCACCTAGGACATGTGTTGCAGGCCCTTGAACAGGCCCATTTGACAATCAAAGCCAGTAAGTGCCAGATTGGTCAAAGTAAGGTGGTCTACCTTGGACATGAGGTAGGAGGTGGAGAAATAAGGCCTTTGCTCAGCAAGATTGAAGCTGTGCAAAATTGGACAACACCAACTACTCAAACCCAAGTGAGAGCTTTCCTAGGCCTCACTGGGTATTACAGGAATTTCATTGAGAACTATGGGACCATAGCTTCTCCACTGAATGTAATCTCCTCTCCCAAATTCCCTAAAAAGGTAAAATGGAATGAGGAGTGCAATCAGGCCTTTGAAAAACTGAAGAGAGCTCTTTGCCAAGCTCCACTGTTAAGAGCTCCTGACTACCACCAAACTTTCATTGTACAAACTGATGCTTCCAATGTAGGTATAGGTGCAGTTCTAAGCCAACTGGATGAGAAGGGTAGGGAGCACCCCATTTGCTTCATCAGTAGGAAACTGAAGGATCCTGAGACAAGGTGGGCAACTATCGAAAGAGAATGCTTTGCTATTGTGTGGGCACTGAAGAAGTTTAGGCCATACTTGTATGGTTCTACTTTTGTTATTCAGACTGACCACCAACCCTTGAGATGGTTAATGCAAATGAAAGGGGAAAATCCAAAACTATTGAGATGGTCAATCTGCCTGCAAGGGTTTGATTTCACCATTGAGCACAGGTCAGGGTGTCACCATCAAAACGCTGATGGACTCTCTAGGATGTATATCATCGACTAGAGGTATGAGGTTCATCCAGGAGTGGATTAAATCCTCCTGTCCCTTAGTCTGGGGGGGGCGAGTGTTAGGGAGAATTCTCTGTTTAGGCTGAATTTCCCTACCTAGTGAGTCCCCCAGCAGCTTTGCTGGATTTCTAGGGTTTCTTTTTTTCTCCTGCCAAGAGTGAGACTCTTTTACCCTCACTCTTGGGCATGTTGAAGTGTGTTTCCTTGGTTAAACCTTGTGTTGGATGGGCTATGGGGTCGTTTACTCCAT
Organism: Ambystoma mexicanum; assembly: GCF_040938575.1. Taxonomy (NCBI): domain Eukaryota; kingdom Metazoa; phylum Chordata; class Amphibia; order Caudata; family Ambystomatidae; genus Ambystoma; species Ambystoma mexicanum. The sequence goes on from NC_090941.1 coordinate 635,836,790, forward strand.
AGGGCCTCATGTATTTTTTGGATGTGGGTTACACAGCACCCTCTGTGCCGTAACCCAGGGGTGTCCTAGGGACTCCCCAACATAGACTCCATACCCTGGGACTGACTACTGTCTCCCAGGGCATGTAAAGTCACCAAAGACTTTACTAGTCTTAAATCCTGAACAGAACCAGTACAAACCATCATATTGTGGACGTACTGGCTGGGGCAATTCGATTGCCCCAGGGTCTGTTAGTCGCGGGGGCACGTCTCCGTCCCCCCTGATCGAGTTTTGGCTGGTGGCAGTGGAAACTACTTTTTATATTCGACCGCGAATATTTTCCTATGGGATTTCCCATTGTTTTAGGCTAACACATTTAATTATTTATTTACGGTAGCCTTAAACATACCGCCGGTTTATATATTTATTATTATAACTCCGGTTGGGATTTTTTGCCAAAACTTGATACTAAAATGGCGGTGGCGTTAGCCTCTGTAACTCTGACCCAAAGTGGAGCCCTTTTTCCCACTTTTGGCGGGCTTCTCCACAGAAGCCCTCCAAAGTGGTGCCACTCTGTCTGGGGTACTTAGGAGGGGTGGAGGGGGATTTAGGCACCCTGGACTGAGTTACCTTGGTAACTCAAGTCGCACTCCATCCTGATTGGCCCAAGTGGTGAGCCGGCCGGCTCACCACTTAGCATGTTTGAGTGACAGCTAGGCTGGGTGAATGGGGGTTTGCTGCATAAAAGCAGGGCTTTGGGGACTGGAACTTCAGAAGTCGCCACAGGACCTAAGAATCCAACGAGGGACGAGCTGAGCTGATCTGCTACGACGACACCGCCGGTGGAGCCCTGCTGAACCATCTCACCACTTTTCCCGACGACCGAGGAGAACTCTTAACGGAGTGGCTCCTTCCCTTGACTGGTGGGGACAACCAGTTTTCACCTTCTTTCCGTTCTTCGAGGTATCCCGTGGCCGCCTTGCCAGTGCCAAGCACCCCGGCAACCGGAACCCCACCACTTTTACCCCAACCGCGAAAGTCGGTACAACCCTTTAACCGGAGGACTCCGCGGCTGGTTTCTTCCCGGGCAGTGCAACGACCTTCTTCTTCTGCTCTTCAGCGAGATCTTCTTCTCCCCTGACCGACGTCGAGCCTTGCTGCCACTGCCTGGAACAACTGCCCCCGCTGGAGGATCCTTTCCGTTAAGGTACCGTGTTCCGCCTGGCTTCCCTTGCCAAAGACTGTACGAGGTAGTTTTAGCCCTCGGCTTTCGATCCTGGGATTGCCTGGGACACTTTGGCTAAACTTTCTGAGCCTCTCTAACTCTTTTCCGAACTCTTTTGCAAGACTCTGAATCCCTACCAACTGTGTGATCTTGGGCACGTTTTCGCTCTGTCTGCTCTAAGAGTGGGCCCTGCTTAGTGACTTTTGCTCACCTGTGACTTTGTGCTTCTTTGAGCTTACCAAAAGCGTTCTTGACCTTAGAGTGGTGTGTTTATCCTAATTCTGCTCTTTTTCCCTCCCTTCTTTAACCTACTAGAGTGTCATCTAACGTTAAGCGCTCACCTCTGTTTTAATTATGTGGTGTTAACCTAGAGTTGTCTAGATAGGAATAAGGATTGGGACTGCTTTCCATATAACTGTGTTTGGAGTGTTTTATTATATTTTGCTAGAGTGTTTTCAATTTGTGTGTTCTAAACAATAAATAACTATATACTTTTGAAACCAAGCTCTGGTCAGTGTTTGCTTGTGCTATTGTGCCTGGGTACATATTGTGTATACTTTGCATACTGCCTAACTCTTCTTGAGGGAAGTCTGACTGCTCAGCCACAGCTACCAGGTAAATCTGGGTGGTGCAGACTGCTACCAAGTGGGTTTACTGCTATACCTGTAGTCTTAAATCTTTTGCAGTGTTCCCCAAGGGAACTGCACAGGTTTCTGCCTAACAGATAGCAAATGTCAAAGTTTTAAAATCATGAGGTGGAAATGAGTGAAACTAATTAGGCAACTTATTTGCGATGCCATGGACAACGAAGAATCCAGGAACATGCCCAAAAAAATTACAGATCCAGAGCTTGTATGGAGAAGTTTAACCAGGAAAGATATACAAACCTGGCCAGCTCTTTCCACAGTGATTGAAAGGGGGATGAACACTATTTTGGTTTTAGTCTGATGACATCCATTTGGTGCTTTCCTGAAAGCTAGATTGAATAAAAACCACATTCACATCAAATTGGCCCTTCAGGGAGAGCCACTAGGGGGTGCTGAGATGTGCTAATGCATCTTTGTCGGTCTCCTCCAAAGGGTTTGAAAAAGGGAATTGAGCCCCCCCCGCCCCCCAACCCTCCAGTATTAAATATCTGTCCCCCACCCCCAGGGCATCCTAAACCCTTGGGGCACCTAACGGGAAGAATTACGGTCTTTCTACGTGTCATGCAACTTGAGATACGAGCCAGCAGAGAGGAGGAGGAGCGTGCACGCCTTGTCACCTGCCCGGCGGCTCCACAGTTATCCAACAAACACTGTGGTGCAGGCAAGACCTGAGGCTTCTGATATGTGACCAGCTTCCCAAATCCCTTGACTTCCCACACAGGCTGAGTAATCCAGTGAGAGAAAGTGCCTGGCTGATACGCTGTTCGGATACGGAACCTTGGAGCACCCTTGATTGATCCTGTTTAGCCGTGGACCACTGGGCCTTTTCACCACCACAGGCCCCCCGTCGGGGAGCTTTTGTGGGAGCATGGATGAGGAGAAGCTTCCCGCTGAGGAGTGTGGTGCACCCCCGCCACCCTCCCCATCCCTTGCCACCAGGACCTGCATCTCCCTTCCCCGCTGCAGGTCTAGGGGAGGAGTGACGAGTGTGGTGGACATGCTGGGAGCCACGGACCAGGTCGGACAGCCCGCACCCCTCACCCCAGCAGAGTTGAGTTGCTGCATCGAGGGGGCTGTGGGGAGTTATTCAACATTCCGGAGTGGTCTCCGATGTGCATCTTTCGACACTGAACCCAACCGAAAGGGCTGTTAACGATCCACGCACTTGCACCATCAGCAGCAGGTGTTTTTCTGCTTTCCCACACCTTCATCACTGAGGACCCCGGCCAGTCAATCAATCTTTCGACTGGTGAAGTCCTGCCCACACTGACCTCCACCCGATGGCTACTCTCCCTCAACGCCTTTGCTTCAGCCTCCCTCTGGGATGGGAAGAGAGACCTACCGCCACCACTGACCAGCCTCTCCCTCTTCCGGACCTGGGAAGCTCCACTTGCGGTAACGGAGAGATGCTTCATCGAGACCCTGAGAAGCCCCGTTCATTGCCAGGTTAGTGCTCCAGGCCTCCCCCTGCCCTTCATTGCCCTAGGGGGCTCTACCAATGTCCACCACCATCTAAGGGGAGAGCACAGATCCACAGAACCCATTGCTTCTTCTCTCTGTCGTAGGTGCCCTGAGGCAGGTTGTGGTCTCACAGCAATCACGGGCTGATCAGGGGGGGCTCGCAACCCTATCACTGTTTTTCCCCCCAGCTGGGGAAGGGGCACCTCTGTGCATTGCCCTGATGAGTTTGCCGCGGGATGGGGCAGCCCCCCACCAACCTCTAACCTGTATCAAGTGTGTGCCTGGAGATAGAGACGCAGTGCCCTCATGGGTACCCACGCCATTGCCACCCGCACACTTTGACATCCCCATCAAGTGCTCCCTCCTCGGCCCCTGTGATTCATAAGGCAGCAATCACTCTCCACGTACCTCGTTGTTGTGCCAGCTTGTAGGACGGAAGGATTCTGTTTGTTTGCGGTGCTGGAGGCGGTGGAGTGGAGCCGCGGTCACCTCGCGGAGAAAGAAGTGAGCAGCCCCTCTATACAACCACACTTTTGCAACCTGCCCACCTGGAGGCCACAAGAACTATGCTGAACCTCAGTGATCATCAGGGTCTGCCCCCATAGCTGGGCCATCACCAAAGACTGCGGTTCTCCCATGGTGCCAGGCCATAGCGCTTTCTGGTCATCACCCTTTAACATAACCATTCCTCGGTCACGGCCACCTGCTGGGTGCAGCTGCCACATCCCCCCAGGTGGCCGGGCTGGAGGTGGAGGTAGGTGGGTACATCGATAGCCCTGTTGCATATAATTCCCCCTGGTGCAGATCCGCATGGAGCCGAGGAGTTCTTCAAAGTTTTTCTGACTTCCCAAATGCCTGTACCAATGTACGGACATGCTGCGACGCCAACACTGGAGAAACCTGACATAACCTCATCCACGCAGACAGAAACAATGGAGGCGCAATCGATGAGTAAGGGAATGGCTGCCCTTCTTCAGAGCTGACATTGGCAAGAGGTAAGACTCCTTGGACAAAAAAGTGGACACCATGGACAACCGAGTCCAAGTCCTTGAAGCTAATCAATCCTCGATCGACCTTCTGGAAACCCAAATAGACATGCGCCTCTCTGAATTGGAGAGAATAGAAGTGTGTCCTTAAATTAGATGATTTGGAGAACAGGGAGCAGCGCTGCAATCTGAGATTCCTGGGCTTCCCGGAGAGGAAGGTGAGACACAGGCGGGCATCATAAAGGCAGTCAATGCAGTGATCAGGAAACGTTTTGATGAGTGCAGCACCAACAAACCGACAATCGACAGGGCTTACATGATGGGGGCGTCTACTAGAGGCCCCAGGTCTGTACTAGTGAGATTCCTTATTCCTCGGATTAGAGCAAAATCTTGTAGCTTGCCCGAAGAGGGGGCCCGATTGACTGTGAGGGTGCACAGATCTCGATCTACAAGGATTTTTCGACTTTCACATTGGCAAGGTGAAAACTATGTGGCCCCATGACAAAATGACTTCAGTCCAAAGCTGTGAGGTACAGGTTGGGGTATCCCTTTTCCTTCTCATTTGAATATGAAGGCTGTAAATACTCCTTACTTACGGAGGACAACATCCCGACATGGAGGGTGTTCAATAAGATGGGGAAGAAAGTTAGCAGGACGCCAGAAAACCAGCAGTTTCAACGAAAGGCACTGGGTCTGTGGTAACAGGAAGTTTAGAAGAGTAACACAGCATCACCAAAATCATCCAATGACTGACTGCACTCCAACCACAGCTGGTGTAGGTTGGCAGTGTCGGAAGAATCAGACCCGTACTTTTACTCGGAGGACCCGAGGCGGAACGTTGTCTTTTGTCCTTGTTTGATCCCTGCGCTGGAAGAGTGGAGACATGCAGACATGTGGGAGCTCGCCCTCTGAGGACAGTGATTGGATTATAATGTATCTGGTTTCTGTTTGAGCATAAGCGGGGGAGGGCTCAGAGAGGGGATATTATGCTTTGTTTGCCAACCCTGAGGAGGTAGGCACTGGTGGCCTGGCCTTGCGACAGTCTCTATGTCACAGACAGTCCAGGCGCTCAAGGGAGTCGAGGGGGGATCTTGGGGTTATTGTTCTTGTTGTTTTTGGGGGGTTCTTTGCTTCTAAAGGGACTTGTTCCCTTGTGTGGAATGTGATTTTACTGAGCCGAAAGGGGGACAGGGATACCATACGATTCTCTAGAGGAAACATGAGAAAAGTTTGGCCCCCCGATGTATGACACAAACTAATCTCTGATGCTGGGTTCACTTAATGTTCGTGGTCTGAACTCCCCCCACAAGAGATCTATGGTGGTGAGGGACTTTAACAGGATAAAATTACACTTTCTGTTTCTTCAAGAAACCCATTGGGCTAGGCGGAGGGAACCATCTCTCAGGGCCAGATCCATACAGGAGGTATTTCACGCATCTTGTCCAGCTAAGAAGAGAGGGATAGCACTTATGGTGTCTCTCAAGGAGCATTTTATATCAAAGGCTCAGCGGAAAGACTCTGAAGGGTGCTATTTAATGCTCACCGGAGTAATCAGGGGCAGTAAGGTGATGGCAATCTCAATCTACTTGCCGAATGAAGCACAAGATCAGTTTTGGGAAGGGGTGAAACCTAAGATCATGGCATTCACGGAGGGGGCACTAATAGTGGGAGGGGATTTCAATATGGTCCTTAACCCTGAAAGTGACAGGAGGTCCGAGGGCCCCTATGCAGACACACAAACACAAAGCAGGACGGCCACTGGGTTCCATAGGGTTAAAAAGGACCTAGGGCTTTCTGAATCTTACACGCCACAATAAGGACACAACCCACTATATACATTCTTTTCTAAAACTCACGCTTCGTTCTCTAGAATTGATTATATTCTGGTTGATGCTTCCATACGCAAAAGAATAACTGATTTTAATGTGGAGCTAATTCCTTGGTCGGACCATGACTTAATTTGGGTCTGGATAGGGGTCCCCCGAAATCCCTGGATGGCTTAAGGTTGTCTTGCAACGACTTGATGCTGCGAGACAAGGAACTAGCCCAATCCCTTCTCACTGCCATACAGGAGTACTTTGAATTTAAAGAGAATTGGGAGGGGGGAGTATCAGGAATCTGGAATGTCTTCAAAGCACAATCAAGGGTGTTCTCATTGATATGGGTGCGAGAAGGACGAGAGAATGGGCGAGAGAGGAGAGACTCCTCAGAGATAAAATAGAGGCTCTTCAACCAGGGGGTAAGCTATGGTCCCAAATGTTCCCGGGTAAATGGGCAGAACTCCAACAGCTAAAGGCAAATTTCTCAGCTCTCTTAGTGCAACAGACGAAAGGAAGATGGCCTTCCTTAAGCAAAGATACATGGGAAAGGGTGAAAAAGCAAATAGGATTCTCATCTGGAGGCTGAGAGAACTTAAAAACAGTAGGAGGGTAGATTCAGTGCGCTTGCCAGAGGGAGACAAATATGTAGATGATTCTCGGATAGTGGAACAGTTCCGCCAGTACTATGAACAACTCTACAAATCAGAATTCACAGGGAACGAGGCTGATGCCGATCGATTTCTGGACTCCCTCCCGATCCCTGGCTTTCCCCCCGAGAAAGCTGACCTCCTCGAGATTCCCATCACTCCTCAGGAAGTGATGGAAATCATTGGTACCATGAAAGGGGGAACCGTGCCGGGTGACAATGGTTTTACTGTTCTCTTCTACAAATCTTTTCACTCCACCCTGGCTCCTTTTGGGCTGAATTCTTCAAAGCGGCTCTAGTTATGGGATCTCTGCCCCAATTCATGCTATCGGCGCTTATTGTGGTTATTCCTAAAGAGGGGAAAGACCCAACTCAGTGCCAATCCTACCAGCCCATGGCCCTTCTTAATACGATGTAAAAATCCTAGCAAAATTACTTGCTAATAGATTGGCCCAACACCTCCCCTCCATGGTCCACGGCGACCAGGTGGGATTCATTCCAGGTAGGCAGGGGTCAGACAATATAAGGAAAACCCTGAACTTGATGCATGAATCCTTGTACAGGACTTCGAGGCCTATCTCATCTTGTTCGATTTAGAAAAGGCGTTTGACTGGGTCGAGTGGCCTTACATGGGCAAGGTCCTGCAAATAATGGGGCTAGGCGATAGATTCTGTGGGTGGATTGCTACACTTTATAATGGCCCCTGCGCTAGAACAGCTTTAAATGGGTCTCTTCCCCCTTCTCCTCTCAAGAGGGACTAGGCAGGGTGGCCCCATTTCCCCCCTTTTGTACGTCCTGGCAATGGAGCCCCTAGCCATTGCCATAAGACTGAACCAGGGAATTATGGGGTTACGATGTTGGATTCATGTCTTTAAACCTTTGCTCTTGCTGACAATATCCTTGCTTATTTGACTAACCTGCCAGATTCCCTTCCATCCCTCATTGATCTTTTGTGTACCTTTGGCAAATTCTCTGGTTTGAAGATAAACTGCTCCAAATCATGTATAATGCCCATGGGAGGGAGGGACAGGGAGATCGAGGGAAGGGACACCTTAGAAGTTATGAGAATTGAATGGAAGGCCTCACATACTTTGGAATGTTCCTTCATAGGGACCTTGGAGACCTCTTTGAGATGAATTTCTCCTTGATTCTTGACAAAATTAGGACAGACCCCGTGCGCTGTGCCCCCCTGACTCTCTCTTGGTTCAGCTGTATGGTTTCTATTAAAATAAATGTTCTCCCCTGGCTCCTCTATCTCTTCTCCTCCCTGCCCATCACTATCCTGGACTCCTTCTTTTCAACCTTACATGGCCTGGTCCAGCGATTCATTTGGAGTGGGAAGAGGCTGAGGGTGAAACATGCGACCCTGACCCTTCCGAGGTCCTTTGGGGGTGTTGGGCTTCTAGATTTCAGGCAATACCACAAAGCAGCACAGCTCAGGGTAATGTTGGCGCACATGAGAGACGAGATGGACACGTATTGGACATATATAGAAGATAGCCATAGACATCCTAAAAAGGTAACAGACCATGTATGGGCCAGTCAAAGGCTCTCTCTGGCCACCTCAAAACACACCCTACATTGTCAGCCCTGCGGGGTTCTTGGCAAAACAATGCTGCAAATGCACCTCTGTCCTCAATGGCCTCCCCCCTCTCCTCCTTGTGGGGTACACCGTTCGACCTGGGCAACAAGGGTCTGCGTAACACTCAGTCTTGGTCGGATATGGGCCTGTAGAGGGTCGCCCAACTGTTAAGCTAAAACACCTTCATCGACTATGATAAGTTAGCTGAAGTCATTGGGGAGAGATCAATGTCAATCTTCGATTACCTCTGTGTTAAAGGCATTATGACCAACCCTGTGTGGTGTGATAATCTGGCTCACCCCCTCAAACCCTTTGAGAAGGTAATTATGGAATCCACCTCAAGGAGGGGATCGCTGTCGAAGATATATAAAGTACTGATTACGGAGAAACTGGAGGACAGGCAGGGCTTCAAAATCTACTTGGAGCAAAAACTGGGAATGTTTCTGGATGAGGCAACCTGGGGTGCTGTATATAAGACTCTCTTTTCCGGGACCCTGTATACGGCGGCTGTAGAACACAATTTTAAGATTCACCACGCTTGGCATCTCCACCGGTTAGATTGTAAAAAATGTATACAGGAGTATCCCCTCTCTGCCCTAAAATGTGTGGCCAGCATTGGACTTGTTATCACCTGTGGTGGGAGTGTCCGTCCATCCAGATTTATTGGTCAGAGCTTTTGAATTGGACCAAAGACGTTTTGGGCATCTCTCCGGACTTACTCCCTCTTGAATTGCTCCTTGGTGTCCCTTCCCCTGATTCAGAGTCCTCCAGCTTCCCAAAGGTAATTGAAGCTAAGTTGAGGGCAGGGAGGCTAGCTCTTGCCCAGAACTGGAAATGCTCCTCTGCGCCGTCTTAAAAAGAGTGGCTCGCTAAGCTGTGGACTATCTTCACATATGAGAAATTAACAGCGATCACCCATAACAGGATGGACTCCTTTTTGCAGGAGCACGGTCCTTCTGCATGAAGAGTGTGAGGCCCTTAGACTTTGAGACTCTGCCCCTGTAAGACCCATATGGCCTCCTAAGACTTGGATGCCTTGACTTGCATTTGCGTTATTGTTGAACCCATTACGTCAGTCATGATTCTACATCTTGGTCTCAGTAGTCTGATTGAACTTGTCCCCAACATATGGTTGGGGTTGGTAGTTCTTGAGCGGTGGAGGGGGAAGGTGGGGAGGAGAGAAAGAAGGGGGGAAGTGTTGTGTGATTACATCAGCCTGTTCACTTATCTTTTCTGTTCTATGCGAAAAATGTTCAAAAAAAAGAAAATTAAAAAAATGGCACTTCAGCAGAAAAATAATCTGAGTATCTTCTGTATAGTTCTGAGAAGTTACACTTCGCTCGACTAAGGGATCATGCAGCTGTTTCATATAGATATTAAAAAACAGAGGTGAAATACAGGATCCTTGTGGCACCTCACATGTCAGAACCTCTGGCACAGACATAAACTCATTAACCTTCCCATAGAACAGGTCATTAAGCAGTGTTTGTTCTTGCAGAGGGACATCCATACCTCTTTTCCTATGTTTAAGGGACTTAGGGTTGGTCACCCTAAGTTTCCTAAATTTATCCATGCGTGGACCCCTTGCTCGATGTGCTCAGAGAGGCACAGCTCCACCTCACTGATGAAGCCCAACTAGGCTGAAAAACTTGTGTGGGGTTGCTTGCTGTTGTTCAAAGGAGGATTGCATAGCATTTTGGTGCTGGACTGCTCCAGTGGGCTGGACAAAGACTGATATGCAAATGGCAGTTCCTTCTTTGTGAAAGGTACAGTGAGCTAAAATGTGGCTGTGGACTCTCAAGTGGGCACTTTCCCCAAGAATAGGTAATTAGTCTGTGTTTGTTCTCGCAGAGGGGCACCAGTACCTCTTTTTCTATGATTAAGGAACTTAGGGTCGGTCACCCTAAGTTACCTAAGGTTATCCAAACGTGGACCCCTTGCTCACGATGATCAGAGAGGCACAGCTCTAACTCACTGATGAGGCCGGACTAGACCAAAACATGTGTCTGGGGTTGCTGTTTGTACTCTTGTTCAAAGGAGGATTGCCTAGCATTTCAGTGCTGGACTGCTCAAGTGGGCGGGACAAACATTGATATGCAAATGGACATTCCTCCTTTGTGAAAGGTACAGTGAGCTAAAATGTGGCTGCAGACTCTCGAGTGGGCACCTTCCCATAGAACAGGTCATTAGTCCATGTTTGTTCTCGCAGAGGGGCAACCGTACCTCTTTTTCTCTCTTTTTTTGAATGCAGGATCAGGGCAAGATGGATAGGATCCAAGGCAGCATATTCAAAAGGAGACCCACTGGAATGGAGGATTCAATGCATCATGATTCCCAAAAGAGAAAAATATGTCAAACAAATCTAATTGATTTCTCTATCTGAGCCTGGTGTTGGATTTAACACTCTCGCTACAAGCTCTGATTAAAGGCGGTGTGTATATCAATATTGTGATAACCCTAAAGGGCACATTTATGTGGGTCATGGTTGGTATCCCATTTTATCTGTGTATGGCCCTTGCCTAACCCATACTTCTTCTATAGTGCTTGTAAGCTGGTTGCTTTCAATGTAGCGTGGTACAACAAAACCCCAATAAAATAAGACATTTAAAAAAGGGAGAGCAATGAATGAGACCTACATGCAACCCTTTAACACTGTTCAACTCAAAAGACTAATAAACTAGCAGGGTAACCTGTTTTACAATCAAAGGATGGTAAACTGGGTTTGAAACTGATAAGGCAACACAAAGTAAGACTCATTGTGTATCTCATGCGTGACTGGTTCTGTTAAATATAATTCGTGACAAGCAGATCTTCCTCTCAGATCCCACACCCTGTTAATATGCACTGCACACACCTTTGTGTATTGTCAAAAAATGAATGATGCACGAATATGAATAAAATCAGATGGCTAAACATGACCTCCAACTTGGGAGTTAAAAATGCAGCAATGGAATCGTCAAAACTAATTTTTCCAACCAAATCACTCAGGATACTTAACAGATCAAGCACAGTTCATCGCCCATAGAAAGTCATAGCATGTTTTTCACAATATCTGTCTTAACAAATGAGTGCTCAGCGGAGCAATGTGTCTTCATAAGTGACAAGCAGAGGCGAAGGGCAATAGACACATTAGGAAAACTCAATTGGTGTTCATTAGTATGCAGCAGAGAAACATGAGACATTAATATGGATTATTCACCTGCAAACATGATCTCATATAAGTCTGTTGGGTACTTGTGAGCTAGTATTTTTTTTCTCCACATTGATAATGCATCGAAGTGCACTCTATGACTTTGAAACGATCACAGACTGTTTGCTATGCTGACATTCTTTTGTTCAACTCCATGATGTGTTGACCATAGAAGAATGAGTTGACCTTGTTGGGATTCAGTCGCCTGTGATCAGCAGTTATTGTACACTGCAACAGGGCACTAAGCTGCCCATCAGAAAATGGAACAAGTGATATGAAGGTCACAAACAGATCTCTGCAGAAAATGCATTACCCATCATCTGGGCAACATTATTGGGATTAGAATGTGTAACCAGCAGGCACACAGAACTTTCCCCTGCAGGCACATTAACATGCAGAGCAATCTTACTGGGAACACAATCTGTAACCGCTGAGCTATCACCAGCTTACATTAGGCGATATTCATACAGTGCTCAGTCCTCCATGTTTTTTGCCAGCCCGGAGCGCTACATTTTTCCGACATACAATGCAGAGCTTTCTAAGCATAGATAGTCAAATGAAATTACACGGCCTGCTGTAGCAGCCGTGTAGTTATGGTTAAGTTGCTAAACTCGTAGGAACAGCACTTTTACGGCAGCTTATAACTTTGCTCCCACTAGACGAATCCTCACCAAACTTTGCAAAAAAAAGTATATGGCCGGCTCTGATTTTTTTCACCAAGTCGGGTGAGGTTTCGTGTGGGGGGAGGGGGGAGTCTATTATTTTCTCTATAGACTGAATGGGGAAAAACTTTTTGCACGGCTACAGCCCGAAAGACTGGACGGATTTTCACCAAATTTGCAGCAGGAGCTGGGGTTTGGGTCAGAAAGCGTGCTTTTGTGTCTTTGGGTCTTTGGTGGAAATCGGACCAGTATTTTTTTGCAAATCATGGAAATGTACGTTCAATGATTGTGAGGTGTCTATTTGGCATTTGACAGATAAGTTCTATCTCTGCCAAGGTGACTTTCTCCTGTTTGCTTCACTGTGAAGACCGTGGCAAATGAATTCCCTGGTTGCCACTGAACGTTTTGCTCATAAATAATAGAAGCAGCCTTCTCTTAATAATATAGATGTTGCTAGATGTCGGTGACTCAGTGTGGAAGCACTTAGATCAGTCCTTCACTGCTCCACATTGTCATTGTGTGAACGTACATAGGACATAAATATTGCTGCAACTGTAGCCAATCCAGCTTTTTCTTACGCTATTAGTATTATGCCAATCAAGAAGGAACATGTTTTGTCTCTACCTTAGGTAGCGTTTTATGTTTTATGTATGTGCAGAAAATTAAGCAAGAGAATATTCATGTCCATGTGCCAGAGAAGGTGGAAAGGTACTTGTAACTGCACCAAGTGTCATCCTATACAATTCTGATACTTTGTTATATGTTTTTAGATTAATATCTTATGAACATTTACCAGAGTTAATAAAGAAATGTTGTGTTATTGTGAAGAAATCAGAGTCCTGAAGATGGCCTCTAATTATCGAGCTAATGACACTAGGGATAGTGTCAAAAACGTTTAAGCTGGCCGAAACATGTCGACTATCCAAGATACCCACAGCAATTAACTTTGGGTTCTTTCTTGTTCTTTGGACTTGTTAATTGGAATTGTTGTCTTGTCTTATTTGTGATTTATTCTTAGCTTGTAATAGTTCTTCCCTGTGGTTTCTAAATATTGTGATGCTGCACTGTTTTTTAGTCTTTTTATCAATGTCAATCATGACTGAAATATGACATCAAATTTTTATGTTTCTGATGTCTCTTGACAAATTTTGTTTTTTGCAATAGAATGAGAAATGAATAAAAGCATGTCTTTCACAGAAGTTAAGTGTGCTTACCACTACATTACCCATGTGGCATTTGGATACATTTGATCACATAGGTTAATGTAAAAATAGTGTTCCATTGGCTAAGTGGCGTAAAGAGGGGTAGTCAGTCAGTACTGATCCCCCATAAAAAAATTGGGAACTTACCTGAGTAGGTATAACTGCCTCTATTGCCTTCCAGTGGATGTGTAGTAGGACTGACTAGGTAATTGGGTGCATGGGCGGAGGCTGTAGGCCTCTGCCTATGTACCAAAGAGCCTAGAGATTGGGCACAGCCTTCCTTTAGGGAGGACAGTGAGACATTGGCACATAGAAGGAATTTGCATGCAGGTACTCTGATATACTTTATTGGTGGGCAGTTGTGGAGGCCACTATCCTTTTTTGGTGAGTGCAGGGAGACTCTTTTGGGAATGGGGAGTGCATTGGAGACAATATAAGGATATTTACAGCTGGACTGCTATGTTGCAATGTGCCTGCGAAACCCATACCGGCTTGTGTGCATACCTGGGGCCCTTGGACATAGCAAGGTGGGCATTGGTTGGAAGTATGTTAGGGAATGTAGCATTGCGTGAGTTTTTTAGTGTACCCATACGTACCGGTAGTCAGGAAAGGTACGTGGCCACATGGTACCATGCATGCCTCTATTGCATTTCACTGGGTGTATTGAAGGCGTAGCCTATTGGGTGAATGGGTAGAGGCCGTAGGCCTCCACCTATGTACCGAAGAGCCTAGGCCTTGGGCACATCCTTGGTGTAGGGAGGGCATTCAGACATTGCCACATGGAAGGATTTTGTACGGAGGTACTCATATATACTGTATCGGTGGCCAGTTGTAGAGGTTACTATGGGGAGTGCACTGGAGACAATCTGAGGATATTTGCAGTTGGAGTGCTATGTTGTGTTGTGCCTGAAAAACCCCTAATGGCATGTGTGCATGGCTGGGGCCCTTGGACATAACAGGGTGGCTACTGGTTGCAAGTAGGGTATAGAATGTTGCCTTGGGCCCTTGGACATAACAGGGTGGCCACTGGTTCGAAGTAGGTTATTTAATGTTGCTTTGATTGGGGTCATTACTGAATCAATATGTATGTGTGGACAGAAAAGGTAAGTGGTGACATGTTTCCATGCAAGGGTCTTTCCAAGCTGGGTAGTGCATTGGAGACAATATGAGGGTATTTGCAGTGGCAGTGCTATGTTGTATTGTGCCTGCAAAACCCATACTGCTTTGTGTGCATGGCATGGCTCTTGGACATAAAAGGGTGGGCACTGGTTGGAAATAGGTAACAGAAAGTTGCTTTGATTGGGTTCATTACTGAATCAATATGTATGTGTGAACGGAAAAGGTAAGTGGTGACATGTTTCCATGCATGGGTCTATTGCTTTTCAGTGGGTGTGGTGAAGGAGTAAGATTTTGCTTACAAACCGGCAACGCAATGCTGCTATGTATGGGAGTACTGTGATATTTGTATGTGGCTTGCAGACATATGTACAAAGAGTACTTTCACTTTGCCTTAGGTCATTTGCATCACTTATTATAAGCATATCTTGTGCCCTACAGTACACTTGTACATATGTAAGTGTCGTAAGGTTCCCACCTTTGCAGAATCACTTTGGAGGACATGGTACAGTTCGTAAAAGGAGCATGGGTGAGATAAGACACCATTTGCATTAGGAGTGGTGGGGATGTGAACAGAGCTTTGCTTCAGGGAGTGTAGTAAGTAAGTGGGACATGAAATAATTGTTTCACTGCGTAATGTTTGCGACATGGCCCATGTACGCAGATACTAACATATAAAGAGTTGTAGGGTAGGTGCACAGGCGACAACCTTCAGAGGCTATTGGGGATGGGGCATGCATTTTAATGGGTGTGTTGAAGGAGTAGGCTGTTGGGTGTGTGGGTGTAGCCCGTATGCCTCCGCCTATGTACCCAAGAGCGTAGGGCTTGGGCACTGCCTTGTTTTAGATAGGGCAGTCAGACATTAGCCCATGGAAGGAATTTGTATGCATGTATTCACATATACTGTATCAGTGGGTACTTGCAGAGGCAACTATCATTTTTTGGTGACTGCAGGGAGACTCCATTGGGGATAGGGAGTGCATTGGAGGCAATATGAGGATATTTGCAGTACAAGTGCTATGTTGTATGTGCCTGCAAAACCCATAGTGGCTTGTGTGCATGGGTGGGGCCCTTGAACATAAAAGGGTGGACACTGGTTGAAGTAGGTAACAGAAAGTTGCCTTGATTGGGTTCATTACTGAATCAATATATGCGTGTGAACGGGAAAGGTAAGTGGTGACATGTTTCCATGCATGGGTCTATTGCTGAGCAGTGGGTGTGGTGAAGGAGTAAGATTTTGCTTACAAACCGGCAACACAATGCTGCTATGTATGGGAGTACTGTAATATTTGTATGTGGATGGCAGACATATGTACAAAGAGTACTTTCACTTTGCCTTAGGTCATTTGCATCACTTATTATAAGCATATCTTGTGCCATACACTACACTTGTACATATGTAAGTGTCGTGAGGTTCCCACCTTTGCAGAATCACTTTGGAGGACATGGTACAGTTCATAAAGCAGCATGGGTGAGAAAAGACACCATTTGCATTAGGAGTGGTGTGGACGTGAATAGAGCTTTGCTTCAGGGAGTGTAGTAAGTAAGTGGGACATGAAAGGATTGTTTCCTTGTGTAATGTTTGCGACATGGCCCAGATACTAACATATAAAGAGTTGTGGGGTAGGTGCGCAGGCGACACCCTTCAGAGGTATTGGGGATGGGGCATGTATTGCAGATGAGATATGGATTTTTGTAATCGGTGTATCATGTTGTGCTGGGAGTGGCAAGCATATACTGCGTGTATGGATGGCTACAGGCATTTGAAGTAACAATGTGGACATTGTTTGGAAGTAGATTTCAGAATTTGCCTTCTTTGGATCTGTTCTTATACTGATATGTAACTGCAGCATACACAGTTGAAAATATGTATGTGCACTGTGGGTGCTCACTATGACAGCATGGTTGTGGTGTTAATTTTGCAGTGGCAAACCAGTAGAGGTGGCGTGAAGTCGCTGCACCTGAATATGGTGAACGTCATTGGCCTTTTTCCATTCACATACTGAGATGCAACAATTAATGTACAGTATGGCATACCCTTCGTGATACCCTGTACTTTGAGAGCGAAGGAAGGTAGTGCAAAATGACACGAGTTAATAAGCATTACACATGTAAAGTATGAATAATGTACAGTACAACACACATACATTTGCAGCTGATAAGATTATGAACACTGTTAAGTTCAGCTATATACACGATGGCAGGCCATCAGACTGATACCCTTGTTTGGCGTACTTGTTCAGATGGGCAACGGAAGCTGTTAGTGTGTGCAATTTTAATGTGCTCATTGCTTCTGTTAGTTATGTCTGTGTGCCGCATACACCATTGCAGCAGTTACTGGCATCAGTGACTTCACTTATGGACAGTCGTTCCTCATGGTGTGCAATCTAGGTATTTATTTTATGTGCGTGTCAAGCGTACGCACTGTTTTATTTGAGCACGTATCTCTGGAAAGGAAAAAAATAAACAAAAGCAAAAGAGGACATGCGCACACAGAGTGTACGGTTCCAGAACATTCCATAATTTACTAACAGTACAGTGAGTGGTTAGAAATGCTTTATTTTGCCACACAATGTAAATGACAATGCGCCCATTGGTGCATTCACCGCTCTTTTATTTCTCAAACAAAATCCAGTGAACAATGCTGTCTGTGAAATTCTGTACTTCTGTTCTGGTCTAGCAAAGTGGGAGAAGGAGTACATAGTGGTGCTTGGTGGCCTTTTGGAAGAATACATTTTCTGTGAAAGGTAGCGAAGGTAGCATATTGTGCCTCTGGGATGGTTTACAGAGTAAAGGTTTTCAGGTTGGTTCTTATAGCAGGAACTACAAGTGTACATACCGGTCGGCCTAGATAATAACGATGGAGAAGAAATTGCTTATGGTAATCTTACAATGGTTGGTCCACCAGCCGTCTATTGGAATGTGGAAGGTGTGGCACGTGCAGTAAGGTGCTAGATATCTGAGTAGAAAGAGGAATACGAGCAGATGTAAGTAGTGGGTATTAGTTGCAGAGTACAGGACAAAACTTTGCAGGAAGGATAATGTAGTAATAGCTGCATGCCTGATGGACGATGAACTGTGTGTTAGTGTGTAGCATCATATGTTAACCCACTGCCTTGGTCTCTGGTTTGTAGGTAATACTGTGATTGTATGGCTGCACAGAAGAAAATGTGTTTGAACTGTTGGGACTAGATGTTGTTTTCATGTGTTTCCTTTTTACAAAAGTTGACAGTCGTAGCAAGTGTAGTTGGACGCATAGCGCAATGGGTCTGTGTGTCCGCAAAGAAAGTAATACAATAAGAAACGTAATGGGGGTCACCTCGGATTGCTGGCAAATGGAGGAGCGGCTTTGGTAATAAGTGTGTCAATGAAATGTGGGCTGTTCATGTTTTTGTGCCAGGTGACCTCTGCATCTACCTGTGGCCATTATAACGTATGGTGCACTGAGGGTGCATAGAAGTAGTAATTGTGTCATAGGGCATACAAAGGGCAGAACAGGGAATGCAGCAGTGTACCAGTGCGCAGAAGGTGTGATGCTTTACTGTACGACTTGCGCTCCATGTTCGTCTTGCATTGTATATGTGTATTTGGAGAGGGCAGCAAAGAATGGCAGCAAAATAAAGTACAATGACAGTTGCAATTTACTGGGAATGGTGGAGATATGGCAGTGTAACACCATGTTTTTACCTCCGTCACAAAGGTCAGTGTAAGGTAGAGAGAGGAAGTGAGCGGTAGAATACATTGGCAAACATGCATAATGAGGAGCATGTTAAGAAATGTTAATCGTAATACACATGTGATGTAAAGGTGTACTTACATAATTTTGGCGAATTCCATGCTTCTATTGGGTAGCCGTGAGATTGCAGTATATGCAGTATGGGATCGTTGCAGACTGCCTTTGGGCATATGGACAGAGGAACTGCAGTGTAAGTTCTGTATCTTTTTTTGCTAGTCTTCTATACAATATCTGACGTTGGAGCTAAACATGCTTCCCCTCAAGGCTGTTTTACAATGAGCGTGTGTTCTGTTGAAGGAGAGGTATGTTAGGTTTCAATTTCTGAGATGGACTCAGCCGGCAACGTGTTGCGATTATAGTATGTATTTATGAATGTTGGTAGTGTTAGTACAGTGAAGGTAGTGCAATGTACAAGTTTAGATGATGGTGCCTTACAACCGGTTCTGTGAATGCAGAGATGGCAAAATTCATAAAATGTCCTTTTACAATCGTTAAGGACCGGTTATATGTGCAATGTGTTAACAGGCAATAGTGGGTGATGTCAGACTGTGTTCACTGTTTTAGAAGACGTTGGTGGGTGGTCCATCGTATGCAGTTTGGTGTTGTGCTGCATGACCTTCTTTGGGGCTACTGTTCAGGAAAGGAAAGCAGTTAGTGTGAACGTTTGTCTAACATTGTAAGGCGGTTATGGGCTTTAAATGGTGTTTCCTTTGCACAATGAAAAAGGGAAACAGAAGTTTAAAAAGTTAAGCAGTAAGGCAGCTGTTGCAATATGGCTGGGAAGCTATGCTGTATGAGCTGCAGTGAAATATGGGTTGGATTTCTTGGAAATGGTGTTGATAACAATGAAAATGATCTAATGTATTTATTTTTTTATTTATTTGGATTTATCAAGCGCCCAGTGGCCCGGAGGCATCGTGGTACTGTTACAGAATATTCAATTTAGTGCATGTTATTGACATTAGTTACAAGGAAAAACAAGTATATGTATTACATTGTCCAGGTGTGTTCCATGGTTACAGAGGAACAGTGTTGGAGGCAGTGCAGAATGGTAACAGTTTAGTTGAACAGCTTTGTTTTTAGTGCTTTCCTGAATGTGATGAGGGATTCTTCGTTTCTTAGACTTGGCGGAAGCGAGTTCCAGGCTTTAGGGGCTAGAACTTCAAAGCTGGATCCACCGGCTCTAGCTCTGTTGACTGCTGGGACTGAGAGTTGGTGTGAGTATTTGTTAAGTTTTGGTCTGTGGGTTGGCGCTTGGTGTATTCTCACTACTAGGTAGGCTGGTGCGGTCTGGGCAAGGTATCTGTGTGTGATTGTGAGGGCTTTGAATGTTATGCGCTCTTTGACCGGGATCCAGTAGACATCTATTCTTGCTTGGGAGATATGTTCTCTCTTAGGGATGCTGAGTGCCGCTCTAAGGGAATTGTTTTGTGCTATTTGCAATCTGTTGATGTTGTTAGCGGAGGTGCCAAGGAATAGGATGATGCAGTAGTCTAGTTTTGCACCAATTGTGGCTCTGGCAATGGCCTACACTGTGCCAGTAGAAAGCAAGAAGCCAAATGTTGCAGCAGTTAGGACAGTTAGGTTAGATGTATTGATGCATGCATGAAATTGCATTGTTGTGATTGTGATTGTGCAGATTGTAGGGAAGCTTACTACAGAGTTGTTTATTCAGTTTGTGCACTTATGATACGCTTAGGTGACCGGCGTACGTAGGGCACAGGTTATGTATTTTGTGGAATAAATAGCAGCCAATGTCAACTGTACTGGCTAAGGGGTAGGTGGTTGTGTTATGTGTGGGGTTAGTGGTACGTGGATAGATGTCTGTATGTGTAGTTCTGCAGTGCAGTGGTGTACAATGTTTAGTGTATGGTTGGAGGCCCTACAATGTACAGGGTGTAGTGAAGCGTGTAGGGCGTAGGCACAAGCTGCATAGCGTAATATGGGTGTGCATTGTAAATGGTGCTATTGGTATGTGTGTAGCACAAATAAGTGCACTTATTGCAGTATGGATATTGTACAGAGGTACAATAGCAATTGTTGAAGACTTACTGCTTGGATTGAGGAAGGCCTGCACTGTGTTTTGTGTATGGAGTGTAAAATGTTGTGGTACTGGTTGCTCTATTATCTGTGGGAAAAGAGAACAGAATATGTTAGTGCAGATATTTGTTAGTTTGCAGTCCATTACATAGTATACATTTCTTTATTTTGTGACCCTCATAACTAGTACGTTGTTAGTATTATGCTTTGACCCAGTGTACGGTGCAATCAGCGCAGTTCCTGTGGTTCTTTGCATAATCATTGGGTCTGTGGGGAAAAAAATCCATGCTGGATTAAAAAAAATAAAATCGAAATTTTGTTGCTACTATGGTGCACAATGAATGATAGTGACGTTTGAAGTGCTTGGGGCACTTTGTAAGGTGTACTCTTCAAGTAGGAGGAAATGTAAGGGTGTACAATATCTGGACTATATATGTTGGTAGGATGGGTGGCGTTGTATAGCAGGTGGTGATTTGTAACTGTTTTCCTGCTTCCTTTTTTGTACCACTGTTTGTTTATGCGTTTGGTTGCTGGTGGTGGTTTGCAAGTATTATGACATTGTTCTGTGCTAATGCAGAATTCTGACTGTAGTTACGTACCTATTGGCGTATTTTAACTGCTTATAGTTTGGAAGTGTGTGACTCTATGTTTGTAGTAGAGTAGTTGTTGAAGGTTGTGGTGGGTAGTTGTGATGCTGCAAATAACCTTGCCGTATTCAGGTTGCAGTTAGGTACCAGGTGGCATATTATAACTGTTTACAGTGTCCCATTTGTAAAGGGTATGTAGAGAAGCTTGTGCATTCCTGCGTTTAATTCGACATCTGTGTACACTTTGAAGTGGTACTGTTCAATTATGGAGTAACGTAGTGGTACGTGCATATGTGTTGGAGTTGCATGACTATTTGTGGAGAGCTGTTGACTCATTTGCGTAAGTGGTGATTTTAGAGATTACTGAGGATAGGTTTCAACCCTCATACTTAGCACTTTCCCTTGCACCTATCAAGTGGAAAATACTGGTACTGTGCTTTGTGCACACGTACTGTATGTGTGACTGTACTCCTTGGGTGCATTGGGGATAAAATTGTCTAACACACACTTTAGGGCATTTAGTCAATGCTTGCAGTATGGTACATTTCTTTAGGTTGATAGTGTGAAAGGAAAAATATGTTTTGTCCACTCACAAAGGTATTGGTTGGTGCTGGGGTGTAAGGTATAGTATGTTTGTACATCAATGAATACATTTTAGCATTTGCAAGATTTGCAGGTAGTCTGTGCTTTGGACTGATGGAAGTATCATTGCATTCCCACCATGACCATTGCTTTCTAATGTATGCAGTATAGTGGCCTCTATTGGCGGAGTCCCTGCTAGTGCAGTATTGTGATGGAGGTTACCTACTTGTTGGCGTACTGTAACAGCTCATACTTTGGAAGTGTTTGACGCTATGTTTGTAGCACAGTACTTATTGAAGGTTGAGTTGGGTAGTTGTGATGCTGCAAATAACATTGTCATATTTAGGTTGCAGTTAGATACCAGGTGGAGTATTCTAATTGTTTGCAGTGTCACGTTCATAAAGGGTACGCAGAGAAGCTTGTGCATTCCTGTGGTTACTTGGACATCTGTGTACATTTTGAAGTGTTAATGTCCAATTGTGGATTTATGTGGTCATACGTCCATATGTGTTGGAGTTGGATGACTATTCTTGGAGAGCTGGTGACTAATTTGCGCAAGTGGTGATTTTAGAGGTTAATGAGGATAGTTTTGAACCCTCGTACTGAGCACTTTCCCTTCCACGTATCCAGTGGAAAATACTGGTACTCTGTTTTGTGTGCATGTACTGTTTGTGTGACTGTACTCCTTGGGTTCATTGGGGATAAAATTGTCCAACACACACTGTAGTGCATTTCGTCAATGCTTCTGGTATGGTACGTTGCTTTAGGTTGATAGTGTGGAAGGAGAAATACCTTTCACTTAGGAAGGTACTGGTTGCTGCTGGGGAGTACGGTATAGTAGGTTTGTACATCAACAAGTACATTTTGGCTTCAAGAATATTAAGTAGGCATTTGCAAGATTTGCAGGTAGTCTGTGCTTTGGACTGATGGAAGTATCGTTGCATTCCCACTATGATGATTGCTTTCTAATGTATGCAGTATAGTGGCCTCCATCGGTGGAGTCCCCTGTGTGGTAGATTATGACTGCAGTTGTGAAGGTTTTTTTACCAAGTGATACCTGTCTGTGTGTGAAGGCAGTAAGTTTGCAGTTGTTTTTGGTACCGTCGGCATTGTATTTTAAGAGCATTAATATCACATATTGACTATGTGAGTGTATATGTAGCATCAAACGAATATCAGAATTGCACAATGTACACCACATGCAATGGTTTGCATTTTGTAGCAGTTGCTGAAATGGAATGGAGTCACAGTTAGGTATTGCTAAATACACAAAAAATGTTTTAGCGACTTGCTCCTCAATGGCATGGTTGCAAAGAGTGCATGTATGTTTTCACATGTAGGAAATGTGAAAGATTTCATTTATAAGTATGTTTCTTCTTTCCAGTATTTGTAGTAAGTACATTAGAAATTCATGTGGATGTTCTTGTCGGTTAAAATTGAATTTCAACATTCTGGCACTGTAGTCCAATTCTTGCCTTATTCCTGTGACACTGTAAATGGTGTCACGATTACTTACTGCATTACTGTGAAGGACGAGCATTTGCAAACACAACTGGTCTGCGCTATTTAAACAAATGATTTCAACCACTGCTGGTATTTGGAATAGAACATTGATTGTTACATTTGCATAGCAATTAACACCTGTTGTATTGAAAAATGTGAATGGTCCAGGTACTTCTGTGTCTGAGCCCTTTGATGGAAGGGTACGTGGTTTATTTGCAGAGGCATTTTTTTGTGGGTGGAGTTGGGTATGGTTTGTCTATTTTACTCCTTTTGTATGTGCATTTGGTCATTGCTGTAGTATGACTTTCAATTTTTTTGATGGTACTGTGGCAAAATCATTTAGTACTTCTGATGGAATGAGCCTTCTTTTTTTCAAACCTTTTGGTTTTTGAGGAATATGGTACATTTTTAGATGGGGTGTGTACAGTGCTCTATTGTACTCTGATGGCAGGAATGTCTGCACTGACTGCAGTTGCATCAAAATTAACTAGATACACTCCTTCCAGTGTACGTAGCCATGACAGTGATATGTAACCCATGCCTTCTTTGAAGACTGTGTGGTTAATATCAATCAATGATTCATCGAAGGTGAGACCTTGCGATTTATGAATAATTACTGCATAAACTAGTGAGAGAGTAAATTGTTCTCTTCATGCATACATGCATTTGAAAAGAAGGATTCTGACAGTTGTGCGTCTTATATTTTTCATTTCTGAAAGTTTATGAAACTTGATGTTTATAAACTGAATGCTGTTGTCCCGTGGCTATGTTTGGAAGCTAGCAACTGTACCAAGTGCTCCATTAACTAAACCTTGCTCTACGTCAATGTTACGCTTTAGCATAACTCTTCAGTTGACACATAAAGTTAAAATTGTGTCCAAACCAGCTGTGCTTGAAATGGAGTTCTCCAAGGCTTGTTGTCATGCTATGCTGTGTTGACACATAGGAATTATCACACCATGTACGTCCAGTTTGTCTGTGGCATGAATTTGCACTAGTGATTGTTTTTCTTTTTGCAGCATTGTTGCATTTTATTGCGCACAGCTTGCTAGAGTGGGCATTAAGGCCATACAGCTGACATTTTTATGAGCTAATTGTTCCATGACATCTGTAGCACATGTGTTATGCCAGTACAGCTTATGGATACATCTCCTATTGAGGGTAGACTGTACCTCCTTTGATAGTACACCAATCCATATGATTTTTTAAAATTTTGGCATAGGTGAGGTCTGCAGACTGACACATGTTTTGAGTTTGTTCTCTGTATTGGAAATGTTGCCAACAATTTACATTCATGATGCTTCCAAGACTTTTATGGCACTGTTTGTGTCCTAAGGTTTTGAAGATAGGTTCACGTTTGACTAGTGTCAATTGAAGGAGATCTCCAAAAACAATGCCATGTTTTCCTCCAAAGAGTTGTTCATAGTCTGTTTTGAGTACCTCATGCAATTCGAGGTGAAACAAAGCCAACATTAGGTTGGAGCCCATGCTCACCTCATGTACAAGGAGCATTTTCATTTGTTTCAAAACTCTGCATAGCTCCATTGCAGATTCTGCTGAAAGTTTATAGTACTCTAATTTATTTTGGTGTTCTACTGGAAGGAATAGCAATCGGTGTAGAGTGATGTAGAGCAATCCACCTATGTTGTAGACAGCCAAACCTGTAGGGGTGGTTATAACCGCAACAAGGTTGTTGTTTGTTAATTGTTGGAGGTACTTACTGATAATTTTTTTAAAGAATGTTTTACCTTTCCCAGCTTCACCACTTACATACAGCAGTACTGGTTTGTAGTTGTCACAGGTACAAGTTTTACTTTTGTGCTGTATACCATGTTCAATGGTTTTACTTACCTCTACAAAAATGGCATGCTGCTCACAGTTTAGCTGGGATTTAAGTACTTCCAACTCTTCTGTAGAGTGCACATACTGAAGCATAGTGGTGGTTACCTCTGTCATGGCTAATTCTGCCTCATTTGCTATGAGTGGCTCTCCAAGTGGTTCTTGGCTGCCTGTTTGCGAGGATTCACTGCTCTCAGAAGTGTCTACAGTTAGTTGTACTTGAAGTTCTTCTTCTTGTTGGCTTTCACTGTCCAATATGGTTTTGTACCGTGTAAAGTTTTCATCTGTAATTTTGCTTTCAGTGGCTTTGAAAGCATCTTCCTAGGAGGCTTAGGTGGCTAATAAATCTTCTTTTCTCAATGGTTTAAAAAGATGCAGTAGAGCCATGTAGTACAGTTCTTTGTGTTGAGGAGTTTTTAAGGACAGCTTAATGTGTTTAATTAGGCTGCATTTGATAAGTCTCACCAGGCTGCTTTCACAACTTTCCACTCTGTATCTACCTTTTTCCTCATTTGGTGTAATGTTTTTGTATGAGAAGTTTTGGGCTACCTGGTACAAGCACAAGGCTTCTAAAGTACTACTTCTGTTTGGGTAGTATGTGTCCAAATAAATTGTTTTTCAAAATGTCTTGGCTGTTGGGATCGCTTTTGGCTATTATTTGTATGTCTTCGTACGATTTAAGTACTGTTCTTCTGGATGCATCAGGCCCAAGACTTAGCCACACTGATTTCCCATATAAGGCTGTGCCGGTTAAGCGGTCAGCGGCAGTGTAGCTGCCATATTCTCTATGGGACAGCATTTTAATGCCAAAGATGTACAATGTTTGTGCCAGTGTTTTGTCAAAGGATATGTCATCCCAGAGGTCTTCCAGCTCTGCTTTCTCTGCTTTGGTTAAGTAGGTGGTGACATATCATGCAACAGCAGTGGAATTGTCTGCAATGTACTGTACATCAACATTGCCATTCCATAAGAGGGCAATAATTACATTGTAATCAATGATGTACTTTGATGTTTCGCTCATTTTTATGCATTATGTGTTGTTAGGAGATTTTCCTTTCACACTGTGTCAAACCGAAGACATGAAGCTGTTTACTTGGCCTGTTGTTGAAACTGGCCTAGGGAAACCAAAGCGACATTTGGTGTAGTATTTGCCTCTTTTCTTATATTTGTGTCGACAATACTTACCACACTTGTGTCATTCGAATTGCAAAACGTGTGCATGTAGGTCACTATGGATACTTTCCGAAGGGATTTCACAAGTGACATATTTGTGAATGAACTGCGAAACAGTTTCATCACTTTCCTCACCAAATTTAGGAGCATTTTTAATCGACAAAAGCATGTGGATGTGTGGTGCTCCTCTGGCTTGATATTCTTTTCTCCAAAAGAAGTGTTCCACTTCTCTGAGGGGAGGAAGTGTTTTTATTGCAAATTAAGTGCAGCATGGCAAGGAAGCGATGATGAAAGTAGCCTGAAACATTTACTGGATTGAGAGAGCACAGCTCTCCTGGTGTTTTCATGTCTATACCTGTTTTGTTTTGGTTTGCTATGCGTAGGAAAGTGTGCTAGTTTTCCCATGCAAACTCAGCACAACTTAAAGTGACAAACCATGTCGGAGGGCCAAGGTTGCATAGCATACACCGTACATCTGCCTGCGTCAAAACCAGTACTCTTTCTTACCACGCATGTTTGCCAATAAATTTGTAGCGCTTGACTGTAAAACTTTGTCCTTCTCTTGCACCTTTTGAAGTAGTTGTGTAGCAGACATGTTTTGGAAATGGGAACCTGCTTTTAATGTGTGGTCAACTCCATAACATAGTGTTGCTAGTTCACTTTCAAAGAGCAGGTGGAATATGTACTCCACATTCTGTCTAAATTAGGGTCTTCAGAATACATTCGTAAACAGCAGTATTCTGATGCTGTTATTTGTGTACTTCTTTCATCATATTGTCCACCTTTTCCACTGGGGAACAGTAGAGGAAAGGCTTGTGCTTCCACACTTTTTTCCCATGTACTGATTGGCGCTCCTTCGGCTTGCCGCATTTGATATGTTTCTAGTGCATCCTCTATGGTGTCTTTGGAGTGCAGTGGGTGAATTGTTTAATGGTCTAAAATACTGGAGGCTGTACTAGGCTCTAGATGCTGAAATTGGCCACTTGTTGAGGAGTCCTGAATTATTTTGGTTGTTTCTCTCAAGTTTTCTTGAACGTTTATTTCCTTGTATTATTCATTGTTTTCTTTAAGGTACTGCAACACCTCTCTAACTTTGGTTAATTCCACTAGGTGTTGCCACATTTTATTGTCTTTTGTAGGTACACCATTCACCAGGATAATAAAAGATTTGTGTATTGGCCTTTGCGCTCATCGAGTGTCTACATTTTCTTTGTGATCTATCGATAAATAGACCACTTTACCATGAATGCCTTTCAGTAATTTGGTGGGAGGTAATTTTGCAGTTTTTGGTTGAAGACGTATTATTGCTTGAAATGGGTGCACTGTTTGTATAATAATGCTCTCATACAAATTATGCTGCTGAAGTGTGTTTGGCAGTGGAAATAGTTCCAAATTATTACTAATTGCCCGTGAAGGCCTTTGGTTATTGTCAGGTTTTGCAGTGCAGTATGTGCACAGTATGGAGGTGATGATAATGTTGTACTTGTTTTCTGCTAGAAGGTACAGAGCTCATTGAAAAAATTGGGATTCTTCATTGCCTTCTATTGTCTGCATTTTGTCTACAGTTTTGGTGCTCTTTTTATGGAAAGTTCTAAGACAACACACACATACTTGGTTTGGCATTTCAGCAGAAGTGCTTTTGAACTTTTGTATTCTTTTCTGTATGTGTAATATAAAAAGTTGATAGCTGCACTGTTGTCAGTACTGTTGTTTGAAAATGTTGGAGTGTGTAACTGCTCTTCAGTTCCACAGTATTTCCTTTGGATGTGCTGAATTTCTTTGAGCACTTCTTTGGCTGTACCGTGCAGGAGAATATCATTTACATGTTGGAGTGATAATGCTGGAATTATTGCATAGTACAGTTTGTACACTAGATTTTTGATTGTTGAATGGTGGGTTGCTAACATTTTAATAGGGTGGAAGGTGTTTTTGCAAACTGGTCCAGAAATACAGGCTAAGAATGTCCTCGTATTGCAGTTGAGTACTGAACAGGAGTCCATATTTTGCAGTATTTTCATTCTTCTTTTGTCGCTGCCTTTGACATACTGATTGAGGAATTTCTGCACATGTTTGATGAGGCTTTGGCAAATGTTGCACATTGATGTACGAGGCCATTTGTAGGTGAGGCGTGTTGGTTTGGTGGATTGGAGAGTGACATCTAAGTTTGATGTGGATATTTCTGAAAGCAGTGTTTCCTCTTCCATTATGCTATTTTGTATCTTTTCATACCCTCGTCTACTCCGATGTAAGGCAATTGGGTCAATTTGTTGTTGTTTGTATGATTCTTCATTGAAGTATGGATCTGTGTTGGTGGTGTGACTCCGCTCACCTGTAGAAATGTGGCCAAAGGTATCTATGCTCATGTTGCATTTGTTGCAAAGTTGTGCTTGAAATTTACTAATTAATCTTGTTAGTGGTTTAATTCTCCCACAATTATTATAAACAATTTCCGCTTCACATTTATAGCACTGTCTACAAGAGCTTCTAGGATGACTTTTCTGCGGTAGGTTTTAAGGGTGATTTCTGCCCTCTACTTGTAAGGTTCTTAAGGACTCTGTGGTGAAACATTTTTTGTAAAATTACTTTTTTAGAATGCTTGCTTGTGACTACGTTACCATTTGTATGTGCTCTTTAAGCAGTAGTGTGTGTTCCACTGTATGTAGTGGTTTTCTTTACATTCTCACATTTTGGCAGATGGCCTACACTGTTCTTACTCGTAGATGCATCCGTTTTACTTAATGACTGAATTACCTCTTTTCTTTCGCCTTTCTGTTCACGTTCAGCTTGCAGTGGATGGCTACTTTCTGTGTTTGTAGGTAGTGTGGCTCTCTTTCTGCGTTGCTGTCTATGGATTTGCCGTTTGGTGGGCATTGTGTAGTAGCTGTTGGCGAAGAAAGGGAAAGTGTGGGTGTGCAAATTTTCACATGTATATGTGTGTAATGTAAGTCAGTGGGTGAATGGGTGGGTAGGCAGCTATTTAATTTCAAGGGAGTGGCTGTGCAGTGGTGTGTAAGATTAGGTTGGGGAGCCTATGTTAGTATGTGGTCATTATTCTAATGGTGGCGATATAACAAACACTGTGATGAGTAACAATGAGGTACATATTGCTTGACGGGTACACATTTATATGCTGCAGTACAACAATAGGGCACTTGTTTACTAAGATAAACAAGAGTATGCTGGTATTGTACTTACTTTGTTGATTGCAGAGAGCAGGTGTATTGTAGGCTGTATTTTGAAGGGCACACTCCAGTGGCTTTCCACAGATAGGTGGGTACTGCTCCTGCATCGGATAGTTAGAAAGAAATGTTTGCTAATGACAGTGCTTATATTTGTACATTCCATTTTCTAAAACTATAGGGGGATGTCTTGGCAGGAAGATTAAGTGTGCCTGTATGAAAGGGAGGTGTACAATATGGAGGGCGCTTGGGAGAATAAGCATGTTTGTTAAGGGAGTAGACGGCCTATTTGGGAGTTTAGTGTATCACTTGTTATGAAAAACGTGTGTACATTACTGTAGGCCTATTTACTTCACAAATGTAGTAGTGCAAATTGTGGAAGGATGAGACACAAGGTGCGGAAAGCACAATGTTTTCGTGGGGCCATTTGCATGCAGTTATTTGCATATGTATGCTTAGTACATGAGTGCAGGCATTGCTTTTGGGTTTTAATTTCATTATGCATATTTACGACTGTTACTGTTGTGAATGTGGTGAAACCTTTTTTATTGCTAAACTGCTGTTGTTGTGTATAACGTGTGGGTGGAAACTGTTGTTATGCTTGAAATGTATTCACTTTTTACAGTTTGGTTGGAAAGGCTGCCTGATAGTGTTGTGTGCGATTTGTACAAATTTGCTAGGAGGTGTTTTAATGAGGAAAAGCACTGTAAAAATGACGGAACAAAAGAACAGAGTAACCTTTTTCGTATACCAATGCCTGTTGTGGGCAAATGGAACCTTTGGAACCACCTACCACTGTAGGAGCGATTTAATGGTAGGTGATGGGAGAATCAACTGTACAAATTTTGAGCACGTTGTGGAGATTTACTCCTGGGTACACTGCTGCTCCGTTGGTACAACACAGTTGGAACTGTACTGTACAAAAAATTGTAATACTTACTGGGTGTGGTGATGGGTAGCGATGCTGATGTTTGTGGGTGCAGAACACATCGTTGTACAGTATTTTCTCGTGCAGGTGTTTTTGATTTACAGGATATTTCACCTCTGCGTGTTTAACGGCTGATACGCATTGTTCAATAGATGTGATAGCATTACATGCACAGTTCTTGGATGTAATTGGTGGATGCGTATGTAATAATTTAACAGTAGCCAATCAGGGAGTGCTGCTGAAAGAGTACTTGAAAGGGAAGAAGGACTGGCCCTGATTTACTGCACTGCAGCCCTCGCGGTAGTTGGGGAAATTGCACGTGCTAAATGCTGTCCTTCCTAATGTGCTTGCTATGGAAATGGCACTACGGTTTACTGATTCACGTGTGGGTCTGCTTTTGTGTTCCATGGTAGGCTGTTCTTCTGTGCCCAAAGCAATATTAGTGCTTGTAGTGTGACGTTTGTCAGTGGGAGTGCATTCTTTTTCTCCCCTATTGCAATTAGTAATCTGTTTCACTATTTGCAATGTACGCTGCAGACACAAGTGCAGTAATGTACGGAGAACACGCCAAGAGGAACCCTTAACAAGAAACACACAAAAAGGTGTTTATTTATAGGTCCCTTTAGCAAAATTAGGAAAAAACACTTTGAACAATTTCTACGAAGAAGCCCACTTTCTATGATGCTTAAAATGTGTTTGTGCAGCCCCGTATAAAGGGAAATATGTTGGCGAAAGCTGCGCCTTTTGGGGGGCGGACGTGCTACATCTGGGTCTTTTGGGTGGTTGCAATGGAAATGGTACTGTGCAGGAGTTGGGATTGGTCAACATTAATTTATGGGTGTGGTGTGTAGCAACAGATTGTGCCAGAACGTCTGTTTGCCAAGAGGAGTGGACATGTTATGGGGATGGGTGTGTTGTTAAGTAGGCAGACTATAAGGCTGTGGGGCGACTCGTGGATACATTGTGTACAGGTTTATTCAGAACATTGTGCACTAGCAGCACATCTTGGTTTCCATAATTTCGATGTACACTGGTACGGAATACATGGGATGCAGTGGTTCCATGTGTGTCCTCTTTGTGCCAGTTTGGTGACGCTTGCTCATCCAGACATTATTGTTGTTCATTGTGGAGGGAACAGTTTAGGGCGTGTTGCTGGCATTTCACTGCAGATTGCAATGAAGGAGACATTTTGGCAACACAGGGAAATGTTTCCAACATCTTACATAATTTTTTCTCGCATTGCCCAGTGACAGATGTGGCTGCGTTCTTCCTTCTGTGGCCCACAAATGGAGAAAGCCTGGCGCAGTGTGAACAAGGCGTTTTGTTACGCTCACCTGGTATCCACGGGGGCGCCACATGATACTGGATGGAGGTCTAAGCGCTATCCTGGACCCCTCTCTTCTTGGTTATGTGCCAGATGTTGGGTAGCACCTATAACAGGAGAATGGAGGGTTAAGATACTGGTTCTGTGATGGGTGGACTCCCACCTCCCTCTGGTCCAAATCCCCTCCCTTGGGGTTATTGCTCACCTTAGGTTTTTGTGCATTGAACTCTCTGTACAGCGTATCTGTGCAGGGGCACGTGGTTGGTGCGGGCGTTCCATGGACATAGTTGCTTCACTGGTCCGTGTTCCCTTATGTCGGGTCCAGACCGGATGTGACTCTGACTCTGCTTGCTGTCTTCCAGGTGAGTTATAATGTCTTTTCTGTCTTTATTCTGTCTCTTTCTTTCCATCCGTTTTCACTGTCTTCTCTGCGTCTTGCTCCACTACGCTGTTTCCTAACAATGTCTCTTTTTGTTTACACAGAGATGGATGTGATCTCAGAGTTGCTGCGCTGATGGCGAAGACCACGGTGAGTTATTGAATGCGCAGAGCGCTGCACTGTTTATTGGTGCTAATTGCTAGCCTGTGTTCTCTTCTCTTCTTTGTACAGGTTGCGGTAATGTTCCGGATTGATGAGCGATCGAAGCAGCTTGCCCAGCTAAGTGCTTTGTAAATGCTGACCTTGTTCCTTCTCCCTTGCAGGTCGCAACGAAACCCGGAGATGGGCGAGGTAAGAGAAGCGCAGGGTGCTGCCAGGACTCGCTGCTTGCCCAGGTAAGAATTGTTATTAATGCTGTCCTTGTTTCTTTACCTTTGCAGGTTGTGGCGAACTCCGGAGATGGGTGAGGTAAGTGTTCTTGCTTGCTTATGCTGTTCTTGTTCTTCCAGGTTATTAATGGAATCGGATCTAGGGCTTCAGGATCGGGCCGCCAGAGAAGCAGATGAGCAGGAGCTGGACACGGTTAGGGATACGCTGCAGGAGTGTAGAATAACATGAAACGTGTTCTGCTGTTTGGGTGTGGTTTAAATAGCCCAGGTAAAGTAGTTCCAAGCCAAGTAGTTCCAGACCCAGCCACACACAAAACACTAGACCGCATGGCTTGGTTCTAAAGAACTGAGCTGTGTAATAGGCCTCCATGTTGTATTAAGGTCCAAAAGTGGTATTGTTTAATTCCTGATAATGAGCCTGGTGCCAAAGGCACCAGGACTGACTCCAAGTATGTTTCTGATGGAGTTTTAAGGCCCTTGGGGCAGTGTGAAGGGCTTTAGCCCCACTGCTGCCAGTGGGCTGTATACCTGAGGGGGTCATTGGCATGGATCGTGACACTGTTCTCCTTCCACAATGAAAACATTATATTTAGTAGAAGGAACATTTTACGTTTAGATGGAGCTCATTTGACTGAGGCTGGCAATGAGATCTTTCTGTGTAATATCCAAAATGGCGTGCACTGCAGGAAGCATTTTCCTTGTGGGTGTTTACTGCTTTTACTGTTGAAAATTCACCCAGCACAAAAAGGCTCTTTCAAGAGTGACCAATTCTTTTAGCAAATGCGTATAATGCTTTTGACGGCGTCCTGCCACCCATTGTTGCCATCTCTGTACGCGGCGCTTATAGGCAGCCTGCATGCTTGTATTCAACTTTTATTTTTGAACAGTGGAAGGTGCCTCTGAAAAAAGCCTTTTTGTTGCCCACACCTTCTGGCTGTTTAGCATTTTCCTGTTGTTGTTGTTATAAGACACGCCATTAAATCCAAATCCAGCAG
Source organism: Ambystoma mexicanum (assembly GCF_040938575.1). NCBI lineage: Eukaryota > Metazoa > Chordata > Amphibia > Caudata > Ambystomatidae > Ambystoma > Ambystoma mexicanum. Next base: position 635,869,960 of record NC_090941.1, read on the forward strand.
TGCAAGGGAGATTTGGCAAAGGGTGCCAACCAAAGGGATAAGAAATCAGACATGGAGAGCAGAAGATGTGGGGTGTACCTTACTTGGGTAGGGGATATTGTTTGCCATTCTCCCGGACAGAAGCCTCAAAAGCACTTCGTAAATGCTCTCCCCTACACAGTACCACGTCACAATATATGCAAAATACAGTGACCTTTGAAAGGTAGGGGTCTGTTGCACTGTGTATGTTGTCCACGGCTGCTTGCAGAACACGGTGGCCCACTGGAGTCTCCCTAGTGGTGGCAGGAGCAGATGCGGAGGACGCTGTAGAGGACAATAACCTACTGCCTACTTGGAAGGGGACTACCCTCCAAATAGCTGCCTGGTGGTTAGTTTTCAGGTCCCGCCGCGTGGAGGTGGTGCCATAGCTGTACAAGCCAGGTTTTCCGTGGCTGAGTACTATGTTTCACTGAGTGCACTGCACCTGGTTTGCACAAGATTTTGGCACATCTCCAACGGTCCTAAATAGTTTCCACACCCAGGATTGATGCTGGCTGTAGGCAATGGGGATTCCTTCGACTTCATTCTCATTTCCTTTTCAATGTCCCTCCACATTATGACGCCTGTCTCCTTGCTCAGGACATTCAGAAGTAGGTCTTGGTGGTGAGGGTGTGGGTGCTTCTGACTCAGAGGTAGTAGCAAAAGCTCTGGTGGCATTATTTGCAGAAGTAATTTGCAGGCACAATTTTGTGTGAGAAAGCAATTTCTGCCCCATCCAATGTGCACCAGTGGTCTTCTCTAGAAAGCCAAACAGAGCACTTGTGGGGTGTGTCCTTTTATAGGGTTGATGTGGAGCATGTGACACCGCAAAGTGGCACTAACTCTTTCCCTACAATATCTACATGTAGAAGGAAGAGTGGAGGATATCTGTAAGGGTGCATTTTCACTGTAAAACTCCATACAGTGCAGAAACATGTCCTCTTTCGATTTGTACAGATCTGGGGCGTGTCCGCCAAATAAGGGACCATGCACACCGTTGATCCGTTACCATGGTGACATGGCCATCGTTCTCCATTTGCAAGCTTGTCTGCCAGATGTACATTGCCCGTTATACTTTATTGCCACATGCATATTTGTCCTATGTATACTCTTGCCATCCCCAGACTACTTAAACATATGGCACAGGCACATTGCACATTTCTACCTGCACTTGCTGTGAGCACGATACAGTAGGTGGATTGTTTGGGTGCAAAAATACTCGCAGGACGTGGGTGCACGCTTCCAGCTACTACAACAACATCACACGTTTATTTGCATATGTTCACTATGGACAGTGTTATCAGGCATCACAGGACGATATACGCATGTGCACAATTGTACCACAGATATACGGATGCTCATGCAACTATTTACAGGCGGTTGTGTGCATGCAAACATGCTGCCCGTTTGGTATGGTGTCCTGCGGATGGTTTCATTGTGATTGTGCATAGGGAACCAAGGTGCGGCAGCCGTCCACCACCTCCATTTTTCTTATTTGCAATCATCCCCACTAATGCTGTCCCCTTCACACTTACAATGGCCTTGTTAAATAAAAAAAGGGACATACACAATCAGTACAAATGAATATATCAATCTTTATTAGCACACATTCATAGTGACTGTTCGGAAATAGAAGGGAGACAAGAAACAGATACATATATTGGGGATTTTCCCATTTTACCAAGCTGCTGGTGAGGGGAAGAAGTGATTGAGGTCTCATTGAAGCGTCTCTCATGACACTCAATTTGCGGGGAAGGGGGGCTGGAAAATGGAGAAGGCAGGCATGTGCACGTTTGATATCTTATTTTCCCCATTATATGTTCCTCTACAAACTTTCTCATGGTGGCAAATTGGAGAAGCAACTAATCGATTTTGGCATCCAGGCAGTCAACTTGTATATGCCCAGTGTTCACTTCAGTTTCGGTGGCCGTATGTTCTCGTGGAAAAGGTGCCGCTTCTGGTGTACTGCTTTGCATTCCGGTATGTTCTGTTAAAAGACGACAAATGTGGTTAATTGTGATTGTGTTCATTTTGCTACCCTATCTATGGGGTTACTATGCTCACCCATTTGGTCATGCAGGTACTTCGCCCCCAGCCATTCCAGGGAACTTGCCCTTGCAGTGACTCTTTCCCTTTTCACAGTGCGGTGGGTAACAATGGGCCTATTGTCATCACCCATTTCTTCATGCAGAAAATTCTCCTCCAGCCATTCTAGGGTGGAAGCCATTGCTGCGCACAAACAGAAAACATCATGCTTTCCTACTATTGTACACTACCGGACCTGTGCAATTACAACATAAACTTTTGTGTACTTACCAAGTTGCTCTGACACTCTGTACTCGGTAGTTGTTTCCTGCTCCTCTGCCTCTTCATTCTTTGTTTGATTGTGGAGCAGGTGTGTGGTAACATTGATGAAGGCAAAATGTACTTCTTTTGTTGGTGTTTTCCATTATGCTGCATACCCTATGCCTTTGTGCACTTTGTTGTGAAAGTACAGATTTTGTGTAGCTACTGCATTTTCCCTTCCCATTACCGCACTTGCTTCTGTTTGTATATGTTTTTTTGTCTTTGCTGCAAGTTACTACCTTTTATGACCAACCCTCCCTTTCTGGGCACATTGGACTCCACCTGATCTCCACAAACGGACGCTGTGTTCCCAACCTTTGTGCCTATTACTATACAGTCACCGGCTTCAGTATGTTGTATAGTACATCTTTACAAACTAAGCGTATACTGTAAAAAAACGAATGCAATTCACTTAAAGACCCATTGTTACTGGGACCCTATGGTTCACTTGCGCAACTGAAACCCTATCCCCTTTCATAAAAAAACTATAATTTACAAACCTTATGGTTAAAGTGCCCTCGTAAAAACCTATGTACTTCACTAAGAAAAAAACATTGACATTGTTAAAGGGACTTTATGATTAAATTGTGCTACTAAAAACATTTCCACTTTATTGAAAAAGTAGCCTAAAGCAACGTTATGGTTAAAGTGCCCTAGTAAAAACCTATGAAATTCACTAACAAAAAAACGTTGTTAAAGGCACGTTATGGTTAACTTGCACTACTAAAAAACCTATGAAATTCAATGGAAAAACGTTGCTACAGGGACGTTATGGTTACAGGCAAAACCTAAAACCCCCAGAAATTCGAAAATTATGGTAAGCTAAGCAACCATAACTCACACCACCAGTGTACAGCAAGGACTAACACCCATGACATCAAAGATGCCATCACAAATCTCATTCATGACATCACTGATGACATTACATATGTATTTAGTTTTCATGGGAAGCCCCCAAATGGGATTGTTACTGTTAAGGTGGCAAAAAACTATAAAACATCATTGGAAGAACTTCCAAGAGAGAAGTAGTTCATTGACCAATGCATAGCTGTACACACCATTGTATTACACTTATCTTTGCAGTACATCAACCAACTCAAGTGGCAATTAAGCCATTCTCTGCACCATGGCCCATTGAAGTGTAATATTGAAAATGTTCCCATGTCACATAGTGACATCATGAATGCTTTCGTGTTAAGGTTTTGGGCACTGTGAAACATGTAAGAAGTAGCTATCATTCTCTTAATAACTACAAAATTGCACTACTGTACAGAAAACATAAAGACACCACAATGCATACCAATATGAGCATATACAGGGAAATTAAAGTAAGCAAAAAAGGACCACTATTACCAGAAACTTTTAATAACATAATTGATTATCGTCATGCACAGAAATGCTGGCTGCGCTCTACACTTTCTTCTTCCCCTATAAGTATATGGGCCTCATTACACGGAAGGCGGTAATGGTTAACGGCCACCGTTAATGGTAACGGTGACCGTTAACCATTACCGCCTTACTACGAGGTCCCTTAGCGGGTTGGTGCTTTAACGCCTGCTTTTTGCAGGCGTTAAAAACCAACCCGCTAAGGGACCTCGGAGCTAATTACGGCACCGCAAAATTGCGGTGCCGTAATTAGCGCCTTCCCCATTCCCATAGAGCCCTATGGGGCAGAAATGGGAATGGGGAAGGGCAATGGCGGAAGGGGGATTTACCGCCCCACCAACCTTGGAATGGGGCGGTAAATCCCCTTTCCGCCAAGGCGGTGCCGGTATTTTACCGGCATGAGCCATGGCGCTAATAGCGCCATGGCTCACCGCCTTCCGTGTAATGAGGCCCTATTTATCACATCATATGAGTGTACCCTAAGTAAAGTAGAGTAACAACATATCAAAAGGGTGCCGTCCACAAAAACAGAACCTTTTTAACTCTTACTTACTGACTGTTAGTGAAGAAAAGCACCTGGCCTACTTATGTCAGTGAACAAAAAAGAGGGAGCCACACATGTGATGTCATCAGCGATTTCATGAATGAGATTTGTGATGGAATCTTTGATGTCATGGGTGTTATTCCTTGCATTGAACACTGGTGGTGCGAGTTATGGTTGCTTAGCTTACCATAACTTGCACATTTCTGGGTTTTTTAGGTTTTACCTGTAACCATAACGTCCCTGTAGCAACGTTTTTCCATTGAATTTCATAGGTTTTTTAGTAGTGCAACTTAACCATAATATCCCTTTAACAACGTGTTTTGTTAGTATATATATGCATACACATTATTTAGAGTTAAGGTAAATCAACAAAAACGTGAGGCCTCAAACATCAGAACCAATTACATCAAGGCAGCATAATTATTAAAACAATTTAAAGAATATTATATTAAAGTCAAATATCATGGTAACGTTTACCCACCATTTAGTTGTTTTGAAATATTTTGTTTTTGCTCTGAAATGCTTTATAGTGAACATAATCTAATGTGTTGTGTGAATATTTTTTTTAAAATAAAAATGTTTAACTGTTTTCATTTATGTTTTTAATGATTATTAGCACCCTGGTGGGGAGTTCCTGCCTATCAGGTGGCAAGGAATGTGGGCTTGAACTGTCAGTGAAAGCTGGGTTCCATTCCGCCTAAAGGCTAGCTCCCATCGCTGCCATCTTCCCCCAACCCTCTGTCCCTTTTTTTATAACTTTTTTCATCCCCCACCTTCCGATTTACCTTATTCCGGCGATGGCAGGCGCCGCCGCCGCATTCGCTCCTTCCCATTGCCTCCCACAGGCCACCATGGAAAGGGAGCCCCACCTTCCCTCTCCATGGCGCCCATCTTTGTAAAGGATTTTCCTTTGTACAACAGCATGCCGCACGCGTTCCATTGAATGATGGAAAATCCTTTTTTTTAGTACCCCGGGTTACCGCTTTGGTTCCAAGTGCTGGAATGGGGGTACCTACCTGGAGCACTCGTTAATGGCCCCTGCTTCGCTCAGGCTGTTAACTTGGGCTGCTGGCCGTTACCCTCTGTTCCAGACCTTGGAAAGGGGGCTTACTAAGGTTGTACTGTTTATGATATTGTTAATTCATTTTAAATTGTTTAGTGTATGCTTTCTTTTTATAATGTTATTTGTATTCTTTAGTAAATTGTATGTATTTACAATGATGACATGTACGTTGTTAATTGATATTGTTTTACATGAAAGTATGACACTTGAATGCTTATGCATATTTTGTTATTGGATATTTTTTAGATATTCTGTGTATATTTTCAATTGCATTTTATTAGAGGAATTATGCTTGTGTATGTTATATTTTAAGTTTGTTATTGTGTAGTAATTTTGTATTACAAAAATATGTTATACATTTAATTAACATATATTATAAGTCTATTGTACTTTTGAAGGATTTAACATTTTATAGGACTACTTGTTTTTATGTGTGATGTGTAGTGCATGTGCGAGAATGAGCAGAGAAAACATGGTGCCACTGTGCGGCCATCTTGCACATTCACTTCCATTACAGCAATGAAAGCCTAGGTCACATATTGATGTCAGATGAACTGACTGTGGAGAATAGTTTTTGTATTGTCCGCTGAAGGACAAGCCAGGAAAGGGAGTCGGAGCATTCTGCAGGTGCAGTGATAAGGGGTACTGGGAACCAAGGCAAGGAGAGATGCTGGATCTTTTCCACTTTGAGCTGGAATTTTCCACTCTTTTCTCCTTATGCTTATTGTCTGCTCTTCAACTAAGGGCAGTCTGGTAACCTATGAGGGGCGGGTATTAGCCCCATAAAGAGAAGAGGTATTGCTCTTGGAAAGGCAGCTAGAACATGGACAACGGGTGTTGCAGTCTCGCTGAGAGGGTAGATTCTCCGCCCCAGACACTGTTAGCATGAGTGTTCTCTTTGCCTACCTGCTGTAGGACTACGCAGTGTTGTGGTGACCGGGATGAAGATGTCTTCTGCAACTATCCTAACGTTGGTGATCTTTTTCTATGTTTATGTATAACTGACTATGGGCCTCGTTACAAGTGTGCTGATCCGGTAACAACGGTGCCGGTAAGCCTACTGGCACTATTTTTACCGGACTAGCACACTACAAGTCTGCGGGCAGGTGGCGTCCCACCCGTCAAATCAGACCTGGCGGGTGGAAATGGCACCCGCCCGCAAACTTTCAAAGAAGTAACGGCACTGTTAATGGGTTATCCCCATTCTCCCCAGTGCTTCCGTCATCCCCATTCTCATTGATTCCTATCGGACTCAATGGGAATGGGGATTACCAATTTACCAGCGCCTGACATCCCGGATCCCCGGGGTCGCAATCTCACATGATTACGGCAAGCCAGGTGCCGGTAGATATTATAAGTCCGGTGGTAACCTGCCGGCAGAACTAGCAGGGTTACCACTGGACTTGTGATGAGACTAATGTGTTTCTTTCTTTGTGCATGTTATGAGTGATTAAAGGGCCTTTAATGAGCCATTTATATTATCATTATAACCAGCGTTTTATGAATAATTCTTTGAGTTGCTTAGTCCGATCACTTATTTTGCAAGGGTCAGGGGAACCTAAGTCTGAGTTCTCCCCACGTGACCAAGAAAAAGCAAAACATGTTGTTATATTGCTACAGTAATATTGTGTGCTTTAAAGTGTAGGGTGAGTTAAACAGATATATTAACTTTATATGATCCATTTTATACAGTATGTGCAAAAAAAAACATGTTTTGGGGTGTTTTTTATAATAGCAAAAGGTAGGATAAATACCATGCTGTATACCCGCAGCTATAAAGGGGGAGCTTTCTTCTTTGCATGCACATCCAAGACTCTATTCTGTCCTCCCTCCAACACCCCATACCCAACTTAAGTGCTGCCCTTCTCCCCATGATGTGAATTACCCTCCCGCCCTCCCTGAGCACAGTCTATTTTTCTGTGATGCGGTTTCAATTTGCTATTCCCTGTGTTATTGCCGCGGGTATATTTATATTTTGTTTTCTTTGCAGTTGCCATGGCTATCCATGCTGTGGGCTATAACTGTCATCTATACTCACGGCTACCGGCAAGCACATGTGTCTCATGTATTTTGGTGCAGCCACAGTTATAACTGTCATGGCAGCGGCGGGTACAGAATAGCCATGAATAAAGGTACATTATAAGTGTGTAATTTATCTCCAATCACAATGGTAGTTTGAAGTGATTATTTCATTGGTTGTTCCAAGCTACATGTTGAAAGGTTTTATGGTATTGGATGATTATATTTATTTTACAATCTACTGGGAGAGAACTGTGTCATTTGCAGTTGTAGGGGTTGAAGAGTACATACAGACTGTTATTGGAGGACATTTGAGGTATGTAGTATTTTTTGAGAAAGGTGAATTTACTGATTTGTCAGGTGATGAATTTCCTTCATCAGATAATATTGAGTAAATAATTATTGTGAAACTGCAATGAACAGTGATGCTGAGGAAATTGGGAAAGTATGGGAGTTGCTTTGGCTAAGTACCTGCATCTGGTATCTCCACAGATCTCTGGAAGGAGTTTTTGAAAGAGTAGCTATCTGTAAGGATTGTGGACAGATATGTTTGCTTTGGAGTTTGGGTTATTTTATGTTGGGTAAAAGAAAATTAATAAAACATCTGAAGGAATATCAAAGAGATACGTTGGAAGTTTATTTAGATACTTCTAAAGAGTTTTTAAGGGGATTACCGAAGTAGACAGATTGTCAGAGTAAAGAACGATTTTTAGTACCATTTTCAGTTTATGTTCCATCCTTAATGTTGTTTCCTTCCCAGTTCCTCCCTCCTCTTTCCATACCCCCAAAACAGCCCTTTTAAGGGCCACCCTCTAAGATAAAAAAAAATGGACATTAGACAACAGAAACTGTTTAAATGTATGAATGTTTGTTATATAAGTCATGAAGAACCAAGGATCTGACTCTCTGTGGCAAAGCCCTTGCATGATAAGGCTGCGGTGTTGTGTGACGCAGGTACGCATGAGGCGCTGCCTGATGACACGTAGCAAGCAATGCAACTTTCCACTTTTCTGAGACTTTAAGAACCGATGAACGGACCCTCTGTGGCAAAGCTCCCAGATGATAAAGCTGAGGAGTTGCCCGGCGACACATAGCATGCAATGCAACTTTCCTTGCTCCAGAGCCTTTAAGAACTGAGGATCGCACCCTCTACAGCAAAGCCCTCGAAGGACAAGTCTGCAGTGTTGTGCGACGCAGATGTTAGGCATCAATGGGGTAGCGGCACAGATTTTGAGAGTGCAGATGATTTCACCCTCCATCTGCTTCTGCAAGGTAAGAAGTTGCACAGAGGGAGAGTAGCATTGCTGCACTCCACGCAACTCCCTGACCTTACACGTCTGTCCCGTTCCCGATCTTGCCACATGTGCATCCTCCCTTGAAACTGTTCCCGGCTTCCCCCACCTGCACACCCGTGCCCACTCCCATTCCCCACTTGCCTTCCTTCTCAACTTAGGCCTGTTGCCCCTGTCTTGCATGCCACATGCGTTCCCTCACAATTTAGGCCCTGTTCCCCCATTCTTCATGCCATGTGCATCCCCATGCAACATGTCCCCGCTCCCCTGACCTAGTGCATTCCTCTCTGCATTGCTCCCCCTGTTACTTGTCCACTCCCCCGGCCTTGCGCATCCTTCTCAGTGTTGTTCCACATGCAACTGCCCTCGCTCCCCTGGCCTAGCACATCCCTCTCTGCGTTGCTCCCCACAAAATTTGTCCCCTCTCCCCCGCCCTTGCAAAACCTTCTCAGCGTTGCTCCACACGCAGCCCAAGCCCACTTCCCTCCTCTCCTTCCTCTTCTGGCTGCCCTGAGCTGCAACCAGTGTATTGTTCCCTGCTTGTGTTTCTGCATTCCACTCCCTTTCATACTATAACTATTGTATTGTCATTCCACTGCATCGTTTGCTTGTTCCTATTACTTCGAGGTCTCCTGGCATTTTGCGTAATTTTTTTTGTAATGTTAGCATTGTATTGTTTACGTGCTGCATCGTGTGCATTTCTCTTCTTCCCCTCTATGTACCCTTGGATTACCAGCTGTGTATTCTGTATTGTACTTGCATTATCACGTCCTTGAGTACCATTGTAGTGTATATGTGTTGCTTGCAATGTTTTCTTCACTCACGCTAGGGCCCCGCAAGGATCCTGTGTTCTTTTTCTGTCATGTACTTAATTGTTGCCCCCTATATTGTGTGTGACCGCCATGTGCCTCCCTCCTGTTTGCCCCTAGTGTGTGACCCTCCCTTCCCCCTCCTGCTTGGGCTGCGCCCCCATCCCCTGACTCTTCACCCGCACCCTCTGTGGTGCTCTCTGTCTCCCCTATCTTCTCAAACTGCTATTCTATCAATTATCCTATCCCTCTCACTAAGACTGGTAGCAGGAAGGTCAAAAGGGACATCCTGGTCTCTAACCCAGGCCTCCCTATCGCTGATACCTATACCAGTGCTTCCTCCAGATGGACCCTCACTGACATCCTCTTTGTTGTTCACTCTCCAGGCCAATGGATCCCCCCACATATGGTCTCTGCTCTCTCTCCTTTTTCCTCCTCTTCCATTAATGATGGCACCCGGTGGGTGGCCCTCCTGCCCCTTCCATTCCTCCAAGACCATCATTAATGTCTACTTAAATGGCACTGTTTTGGTCCAGGGCCCTCAGGTCAATCTCCTCCTTTTTGGTAGACACTTCCCGTGCCTTATCAACTTCCTTGCTTCTCCTGCTGCATCTGCCTACCTCTCTTGCTCCTCTGCCACCTCCTTCCTCTGCTACCTATCTGGCACCCTCCGATGCTTCTATTGCCGCTCTGCCTTCTCCTTCCTCCGCCAGCTCTCCGGCACCATCTTCTTCAACTCTGACTACTCTGCCATCTGCTTCTTCCTCCTCTGCCCATTCTCGGGCACCTCTAACACTTTCGCTGGGCATATATCATGCCTGTACCCCTCCATGGAAGTCTTGCAAAGGTGGAATTCTACTCCATGTCGCTACTCTTAACTCTTGCTCTGCTGCTAAACACTCCTCGGACATTTGCTATCTCCTCGAAGAGCCTGATTTGGATGTACTAGGTGTTACCGGGCATGGTGTATGGCCAGCTCTGTCATAGGTTTTGACACGCTGCTCCCTGATGGCTTTCAAGATCCTCTCTGAACCCAGAACCAACCGTCCTGGACGGGGAGTATCACTGATCTTCCTGTAGTGGATCCCTGCTTCTGTCATTCCTATCCAGGTCTACTCCACCTTTGAATGCCTGGTCTGCAGGCTCTCTATCTCTCCTGGCCTCTCTCTCAATGTGGCCACCATCTACAGGCCACCTGGTCAGGTCACCCTCTTCCTCTCTGACTGGGCTGACCTCTCCTCCTCCCTCCTTGCCTCTACCTCTCAACTGCTCCTCCTCTGAGAATTGAACATCCACGCAGATGCTTCTAGACCCTCCTCAGGGCTCTTTTGCAACCTCTGCCACTCTGTCTCTCTCTCCCCCTCTCCCCCTCTTCCCCTCTCTTTCTTTCTCTCTCTCTCTCTCTCTCTCTCTCTCTCTGTATATATATATATATATATATATATATATATATATATATATATATATATATATATATATATATATATATATATATATATATATATTCTTCCCTCTGGCCTGACTCACTCTGCAGGGCACACCCTGGATGTTCTGATCTCGTCAGCCCTCCCCTATCTCACCACTCCACTCTTTCGGACTGACCACTTTTTTGTCTCCACTCACCTGTCAATCTCTGCCCCTCAGGTTAAGCTGACCCCAGCACTGCCACCCACCTTCTCGGTCATCCGGCCCATGAAGTGGGTGTCAGTGGAGTTCTTCACTGCTACTTTCTTTCCTCTTCCTACTACTTTGACTGACTCAACTCTGACACAGCCCTTTCCAACCTTCATCTCTCTATCTCTAACACTCTGGATGTCCTTGCCCCAGTCATGAGGATCTGTTTGAAGCCTGCATCCAAGTGCAACTCTTGGTACTATTCCAACCTTGCCACCCTTAAGCACAAGTGTAAGGTGGCTGAGATGAAGTGGAAGGCATCAGGCTCACCCTCTGACAAACTGGCCTGCCACCTGCTCCAAAGACAATACAGACTGCCTATCCCTTATAGGAAGATAGCCTACATATAAGCCCGCATCTCGGTGGCATCTAGCAACTCTGCCAAACTTTTCAAAATCTGCAAGGAGCTGGCCAATCCTGCTGCAGTCTTCACCTCTCCTCTTCCCTCCCAGGCCCTTTGCATGGCTCTGGCATCTCATTTCACCACTAGAACCCAGGATATCCTGTGCATTCTCTCCTCTTCCTCTCCCTCTACCATTCCAGACCCCTCTCGGCTGTATCTCCTCTTCTTTTCTCCTCCTTCCCCCTGTTCACTCCCAATGATGTTTCTAGACAAGTCTGATTCATGAAAGTCTCAACAAAGCAAGTGCTCCCCTGCTCCTCCAGAACCATGAAGGATGATATCAACACCCTTGATCCAGCCTTGTCAAATTTCTGCAATGATTTGTTTGTCACTGGAATCTTCCACTTCCCCCTTAAGCATGCCTTTGTGCACCCCCTCCTTAAGAAGCCCTCTGCTGATCCTTCCTCTCCGGCAAACTATCGCCCGATCTCCATCACGCCTTTCCTGGGCAAACTCCTGGAAAAGCTGGCCATCTCCCAGCTTAATCTACATACTGAATCTGTTGGTTGTCTCCAGGAACACCAGTATGGCTTTAGAGCAGCCAGAGCATGGTACTGCTCTCCTGAACACCCATGAAGACTTGCTCTCTAATCTAGATTCTAACCTCCCTTCTGTCCTCATTCTCTTTGATCTATCCTCTGCTTTTGGCATGGTCAACCATGCCATCCTGCTCAATGGTCTCCGTGACAACCTGGGTATCTCCGGTCAGGCCCTAGCTTGATTGACCTCCTTTCTCTCAGATGGAACCTCCCAGGTCCAACTTGGTCTTTCCTCTCTTCTATCTCTCTCTCTCTCTACTTGTGGTGTTCCCCAGGGGTCCAACCTCTCTCCCAGGCTCTTCAAACAGTACCTGGCACATCTGAAACTCTGCATCTCTACCTTCTGTTCTAAATTTCAGTGTTATGCTGATGACAACCAGCTCTCCTTCCAGCTCCCCTCAGCTTCTCCTGCTCCTTCTCTCATACCTGAGTGTCTGTCTGCAAATCAGGAATTGTGTGCCTCCAACCATCTCTGCCTTAATGCTATTAAGACTGAGATCCTTCTTATTGGGACAGATGCTCCCGCCTTTCCTTTCTCACTCTGCCCACCCACCCTGGGCCATCTACCTGCACCTTCCTGTGAGGCTAAGAACCTTGGTGTCATCTTTGACTCCACCTTCTCCTTCTCTCCTCACATCTCTTGTGTCTCTAAAAAGTCACACTATCAGCTGCACCTCCTCAGAGCTATTCTTCCTTTTCTCACTCTCCCCCAGAAACTCACTGTCTCCAGAGCTCTGGTACTCTCTAGTCTGGACTACTGCAACATCCTCTTTTTAAATCTGCCAGCCTCTACTGTTCACCCTTTACAACTAATCCAAAACAGGAATTTGACACTTGTCCTTGGCCTCAAGCCCAGGGATTGTATCTCTTCAGCCCTAAAATCTCTCCACTGGCTCCCTGTGGCTGCAAGGATCAAGTTCAAGAACTCTGCATTGTCCACAATTCTTTCTGGGACTGGGGACCACACTACATACAACTTTCTCTTCCTAAGCATCTTCCTTCTCAAGCCCTCTACTCATTCACCTCCAACTCTTTGAGGGTCAGACCCTTCTCCAGACAGATAATTGGGGTAGATCTCTCTCCTTGGCTGGAGCCTCTCTCTGGAACAGCCTCCCTGCCTCTCTCAAACTTTAGCAGGACCACTTAAGGTTCCAGAAGCAACTCAAGACCTTCCTTTTTGCTTCTGCTTTCTCGCTCCCTCTCCCTTGCTGATGTCCCTGTCTGCTGCGCATACTGGTTACCTGGCCACCCACTGAACTTACAGGACCAGGCTCCTGCCCAACCAGTTGTCCTTGCACTGCCTCCGTGCCTCCCAACCACTTAGGGACTGTATATGCAACCCTACAATCCCCTGACTCTCTGACCTCATAAGCCACCTCCCTGGCAGCACTTAGAAGTTCCTTTGCACTCTCCCCTGCCCCGCTGGCACTTCTCTCTCTTCCTCCCCTCATACTTGCACAATCTGAATGACACAAGGCCTAGTAAGATTGTTGTTTTGTCCTCCTTCTGTCTTCCCTTCCTTGTCTTGTTGTGCCTAGAAACACTTGTGTACAGATGCGTTATAAATTACTTTTCACATCATATCATATCATATCACAAATCATGTAATAAGTTTATGTGGGAAAAGTGCCATATATGCAATATTTTTTTATAATCATGGCTATAATGAATGTCTATGGGCCCAGTGAGCCTATTCCATGGTGTCTTCTAGCCCCGGTTATGAAATTATGTTTAAAAAAATATATATATGTATATATGTCTATAATAGGTAGACCTTGAAAGTACTATTCTGAGATATATTGAGTGTAGTATTTGTGCAAAGTTAGAGTAACAGTTTAATGACTTTCTCTTCATTGCCGACACATTAACTGTTAACAATTTGTAAAAGTTAAATAAATATGCAAGCCCCATTTTTTATACATATATTTATTTGGGGGGAAAGTGGTTGAGGGTATTCTTTTTCTATTAGTGTGCTCACCTGATATGTTTTCTTCATTTGCCCAATTGTCCACATTAGTCCTATCTATTTTAGTTTGTAGGTCTCTCATGTCCTTTTTAACAGATTGTATATCACTTTAAATATTAATCAAAATGTCTTTAATTTCTTTTAATGTATCCATGATTGCAGTTTAGGGAAATCTTCAGGTGGCTGCTGCTGAATCCTTAGACCACACAAGTGTACATGTCTTTCTGATTCCATGCCTTCACCTCTACCCTTGTGTCATTTGAACTTTGAAGCCTTGGCAATGTGTGCTTTTTAAACAAATTTGGGGGTACCCATGGCTAAATGAAGGTGTTTATAGCCGCAAGTAGAATTATATCTGAACTATGTCTATGGACCTGAGTGCCTATTCCAAAGCATGGCCTATCCGTGGTTATGACATGATAGTTAAAAAAAAGTTATGTATGTTTTTATATGTATGTAATACGTAGTTCTTCAAAGGACTGTTTTGGTGTACAATGAGTGTAGTATTTCAGCACATTTGGATTACTGTTTTGATGTTATCAAGGAACACAGCATTACCTTCATCAGTTAGGTGTACTCCATCTTGTTTATATAGGTTAGATGTGTAGAACTGGATATTGATATTGATATTTTATTTGTATCATGCTCGTACACAAGTGTTTCAGAACACGACGAGGCAAGTGAGGGGAACAAGGGAGAACAAAACCATGATCTTACTAGGCCCAGCGACATTGAGAACGCGCAAGTGCATGGGAGAGGGACATGGGAAAGTGCACGAGAAGTGGAAAGTGTTAAGCAAAGGAATACACATAAATAATAAATAAATAATAAAAAAGCAGCCAGCAAGTGCTAGGTTTAAGGGAACAGACGGGGGTGCCTGATAAGTGCAGAAAAAAAGGGGGGGGGCGTAGGGTTACAGATACAGACCCCAGTGTAAGGGATTACCAGTAGGCAGTGCAAGTGGGTGGCAGGGTGAGGAGGTACCTTTGCCCGAAAGTCAGAGGGTAACCAGGTGCACAATGCAGAGAAAGAACAGATCAGCAGGCGAGAGGAGGAGCAAAGGCAGAAGCAATGAGGAAGGTCTTGACGTGCTTTCGGAACGGAGATGGTTCTCCTCAAGTTTTAGAGTGGCAGGGAAGCTGTTCCAGAGGGAGGCCCCAGCCAAAGACACATATTTATTCCCAGCTCATTTCTTTGAAAAACGACTGACCCTGGTGGAGTTAGAGGTGGAGGAGTGAAGAGCTCGGGAGGGAAGGTATTTATGGAGGGACAGCTGAAGTCATTTTGGACCCAGGCCTCAGAAAGCCATGTGGACAATGCAAAGGGTCCTGAATTTAATCCTGGCAGTCTCTCGGAGCCAGTGTGAGATTTCAGGGCTGGAGAGATTTGATCCCAAGCTTGAGGCCAAGGAGAAGTCTCGCAGTCCTGTTCTGAATAAGTTGCAAAGGGCAGAGAGTAGAAGCAAATAGATTTCGAAAGAGGCTGTTGAAGTAATCCAACCAAGAAAAAACCAGGGCTCGAGAGACAGTGAGCTTCTGGGGGAAGAAGAGGAAAGGCAGAATACCTCTGAGGAGGTGCAGTAGGAAGTTTGACTTTTTAGAGACATCAGAGATGTGAGCAGAGAAGGAAAGTGTGGAGTCAAATATGACCCTGAGGTTCTTAGCCTCACAGGTGGGGGTGGGAGGAGGGCCAAGGGAGACCAGCCAGAGAGTGACAGGAAAGTAGAGTGACGTGTACCGATGAGGAGGATCTCCGTCTTGCTGGCTTTCAGGCAGAGGTCATTGGCTGCACACCAATCCTGAATGGCAGATAGGCAATCAGAGATGAGAGAAGTAGAAGAGCTGGCTTTTGTTGATGGATGTTGTTTTTCAATATCCATAATTGCTTTCGGTCTCTGATGAAAGCTGAAATTACCTTGTTAACATTTCTATGTGATTTTTCAATTTCGGAATTCAATCTGGTGGTCCACTTCCATTTTTACCACTGAGTCAGGTTAGAAAAGATGAAGGTGGTGTGAGGAAAAAGTTGCATTTGTTTTTGCAAGTCCTGTTTCTTCATTAAAGCAGGGGACATTCCTTGTTTATTACCCAAATCAGTGCCTCCACAGTTAAACAGTATGACATCTGGATGTCCTGTGCTTCTCAGGCTGAACAATTTAGAAAAAACCTCCAACCATCATTTCATTCTAAAAATGGGTCAAAACCAGGTCCATGTTAATATTTTGTTTCTCACCAAAAACCTGTCACAAACAGAGTCAACTGTCTACAATCAGCAATACAGTTTTACAACCAGCCATGATATCTGCACTTCTAGGAAAATAATTCTTAGTTTTAATTTTTTACTAATAGTAGGAATGGGGCATGCATGATGTCTATGTTTTGGAGTTTTCTATTGGTTGGTGTTAATGTTGCAATTGTGTACTTGCCTCTGATAGTATGCAGTGCAAATATGTCTGCCATTTTAGTACTTTGCTTACTACAGCCCTGTTTGTGTGCCATTGATTTTTGGAAAGTATCATAGGGACCATGTTGAAGACTTTTGTCATTCTGATTGCAGAACTCACACTGTGCACATGCCACTTTGTGACTTTTGTGAACATGTTTGGATCTTTTGGCTACGTTGAAAGTGTCAGTAAATATTTACATATTTGACGGTTTATTTGCAGTGTGGTGTGTGTAAGATATACTTAGTATTTTTGTTTTAAGTTAAGATTACACATTTGTTTTTTAATGAAGATTACATGCCCTGCTGCATGGCCATTTATTTAAGGGATCATTTATTTGTTTAACTGTACAGAATCCATATTATTATTTTGTTATTCATGAAAGAGAACTCATTGCATTTACCATTTTGGTGTCGTTTTTAATATGGTCTTAATATGGCTTTTGGTGTGTTGGTTTCTCTCATTTAATATCATTTTTAAATATACCGTGGTACACATTTGGATAGCTAAAAATGTGTGGCACCATTTGCAAGAGGATTTTAAAATAAGTGGTGGTGGTCTTTGATTCGGAAAAAAACTATTTAGGTTTGGACAGGCCAGATGTATATTGAGATGCAGGGGCTGATTCATGGAACAAATGTGCGCCGAAAATCTTGGCGCAAGCCGGCGCAAGCATGAAAAAGCAAGCGCACGCGCATGCGTGTGATTCATGGAAGGGCCTGCGCATGTTTACTGCGGGATGTGCACCAAATCCGAGCATGGCGTGCACTGGCGCACACGTCACAGCAACATTCCGAATGCAGTGCATGACACGCACAGCGAAAGCGCACAACGTCGGCGCACACACCAAAAAAGGAGCGGGACATGGGGCGTAACACACGGAATGGGGAACAACGCGTGAAAAAGAAGGCATAACTGGGGAAGTACTGCAGACAAATACATGGAACGCCCACACGCACGTGAACAACAAGTATTCATGGAATCGAATACGGCAAACCAGCACACGCTGAAAGACGTGCACCGGCGTCAACACGTCTGCCACACGAAGGCAGGCGGAAGCGTCCCCGCGTGCAGTATAAAAGTGCGTGCAAACAACAAACACGTATGTACAGCTACGCTGAATGCCCATTTGTCGCAGCACTGATCGTGGGACACCACAGGAGGAGGAGAATAGCCAGGCCCTACATTTTCTTGCCCCGGACCAGCCTTTTTGGGATGCCTATGGCAGGTATAGGTTTCCACCTCGTATCATTCTAGACCTAGTCAGGGAGTGGTAAGATGACCTTACATCCCCCACCCTGTGCTCCCAAGCATTGTACCCCTTGGAGAAGGTACTCAATGTCCTGCATTTTTTGCCCACTGGGTCATTTCAGCGGACAGCTGCCATAGTGGGGGGGGTCTCACATGCCACGCAGTCACGCTGCCTACACCAGGTGTTGGCAAATATGAATGCGTGCCCCTCAGTCCGCAGGCACATATGCATGCCCCGAACACCCTCAGAAAAGCAGGCCGTGGTCCAGGACTTCTACAGGGTGGCACACTTCCCCAAAGTGCTTGGTGACATAGATTGCACCCATGTGGCCCTACCTCCACCTAGGGCCACTGAGCACATCTATCGAAACCGCAAGCACTGGCATTCCATCAACGTGCAGGTTGTATGCGATGCCAAGGGAATCATCACCTCTGTCTATGCAAACTATCCTGGCTCAACCCATGACAGTTTCATATACAGAATGTCCACCCTGAGCCGAGCCCTGGAAGGTTGGAAGCCTGGCGACACATGGCTCCTAGGTGAGTACAAATGCCTGTGCACATGCATGCATGTCACACACAGACAAATACACAAACCCAACTAATCACAACCATTATCACCTCCCCAGTGGTCAGTGCCTACCCTCTGAGCAGCCCTATGATGACGCCAATCTGGAACCCCACCACACCACCCCAGGTAAGATACAACACTGCCCATATTGCAACCAGGGGCATAGTGGAGCGCACATTCGGAGTGCTCAAGTCACGCTTCCGCTCCCTTGACTGCTCTGGCAGCCAGCTACTATATGCATCCCCAGTAGTGTGCAGGATGATTGTGGCAGCATGTGTCCTGCACAATGTTGCAACACGGCGGGATGTACCGGTGGACATGGTGGTGCAACACATCCCCAACCACATGCACAGGCACTGCCCATGGGAGGGGAAAGGGCACGTGGCGAGGCAGCTCGGACCCAGCTTGTGGCCACATTTTTCACCTAAACTCCCACCCCTGCGGAGTGCACACAGGCCTGGCACATACCAGGTGACAATTGATGAATACAAAGAGGCAGTCAACTGTCACAACCTTACCACTCTGAGAATGTTGCCACGGAAGTGCTACATAGTGTGCATCCCTAGCTACTTAAACATAACCAATCCAGTGTGACTAAAAGGAACACATGCAAGGTGTGTATCACACCACCCCTGCAAAACAGGCCATGACAATCACTGGTACGTCACCCAAACCCTCCCAACCAACATCACCCTTGTCTGCCACACCATGACATGGCATGCAACAGCAAAAGCCCAACATATGACCAATAAGATACAAAGTGACATGTGATAAATGGAAAGTGGCCCGAGACAATGACGCCTGACATGGAATCAGATGAAATGACTGACCAACAATCTCCCACACATAGCAAGTCATACACAAATTCTTTCCACCAGTGGTAGCATGAACAAAAGACTGAATACCTGTTCACATGCACATTGGGCAAGCTAAAATGGTTACTCCCTAACCCATGTGCTGTGTGTGTCTCCTGCAACACACTGCTCAGCACACAGCACAGTGAGCAGCCATTGTGTTGGGATACACCTTGAGCATCACATCAAAAGGACAAACAAAATAAACAACCTATTGACGCATATACTCGATCCACAAATGGCAATTGATCATGCGCTGCAGGGACACGGCGTGCCCGAGAAGGCAATCTGTGTGCACCTGTGGGCATGGGAGGGTGGTTGTACGTGTGGTGGAGCATTGTGTAACCTTGTGGGTCAGTAGGGACATGCACTCAATATATGCATGTGAAATCAAGTGACCCTCAGTGTCCTGTACACATCACATGCGAACATTGCTCATGTGTACACCCCAGCATGTCAAACCACAACAATCCCCTGACACCTGAAAAGTAAATACAACACAGGAACAGCCATTGACCAGCAGAAAACATCATGTACATAGAACCCCACAATGACAATGTCAGACAGTGCCCAAACACTGTAGCCCAGGCTTACTGTCCAACAACAAAAGGCCCTCCCTCATTTACACATCACCATGACCTTCTGAACAACTGTGTCTGGGTATGTAGCCTTCTTCCTTCTAGTCTACCTGGCTACAGGATCCCACTACCCCTTGGTCTTCATGTTCCACCTTGCATGTAAATAGGGTCCAGCCCCCTCAGAGGCCACCTTGACTGGTAAAAATACCAAATCGCAGAGAACACCAAGGAGCCAAACCCCCAAACCAGGGAAAAAGCCTCTAGGCACAAAAAAACTTTGTAAGAGTCTCCAGTAGATGAATTGAAGTAGCAATAAATGTCCAAGCACATGCACAAGCAGAATGATAGAATAACCAAGGTAGCACAGTTCAACAATGGTTCACGGGATGGGTACCTTTTTCAGGACACAATATACAATGAGGATGCAACAACTGATGGGTAGTGTCACAGCTCCGGTCTCCAGGCACAGGAGTGGCACGAACCAACCACCCCCTCTGTGGTCTGGGTGCCTGCAAGGTAAAACTTACACAGGCCTCCAAGACCCCGGCGGGGAAAGAGGGTCAGGGATACATTGTTTGGACAGGCATTGGTATTCAGGATAACCGGAAAGAGGAGCAGGAGAGGGGAGTTGGATTGGCAAGGGAAAGTAGGCAAAATACAAAATACAACTATTGATAATAACACATACTCAATCAGAGAAAGCATGTTCTACATGCACATTGTACTAAATGAGTCAAATGCAAGACAAAGAGAGATTTATCTCTGGGGTGAGTGCTGGCCTCCTGCCTGCGCATTCTCAGGTCCGGTAACAGGAGCAGTTCAATGCTGCAAAGAGAGTGTGAGTTACTAATCTGTGTGTGTTTACAACACACACACAACACCATTCATGCCCCAAACTAAGTGACTTCTCCACAAACAAACACTCTTGTCTGCTGCTTTGTACGTAGACGTTAGCATGATAGAATGGTCCCTGAGTGACCTGCTAGACGCGGATAGCGAGGTACGACTTCAGTACAAGATGTGTTCTGGCAGCCGTGGATTTCAATAAGTAGTGCACGTGGCAATTTGCACATGCAAATGATATGCACTGCACTCGAGGCTGTGCCTCGCTGGGTGCACCTGTGCGCTGTATTACTTTCTGGCTAGGAATGCTACTGCGCTCATAACGCAGCTTCTATGGAGCAAGGGGGACTCGAGGATATGTGCGACGGCTCCTGCGTGTGTCCCTGACAACTTGTAAAGCTACTTGGAATTGGTTCCTCAACGCATCTTAGCTGTACTGTGCGCTTCTACAACAATACCTGACCAAGCTCCCCAGCACTGGCACTACTTAGCATGCATGTGCAAGTGGCCTGGTGGAAGGTTGGCTGCGGTGTGGCCCCGTGTGCTGCTCACCTTGCTTGGAGCTCCTGGAAACACATCTGCTTCTGTCGGACGTCTGAGCACAAGCCCTGAGCTTCTGCTTGCACACACATGCGCACATGTGCATCACCCAACGTGGCCAGGTTTCAGTAGTACGTGGCCCCGTGTCTGCTGGGAAAGGTAGTCTGGAGGTTCATTTTCCTGCAGAAAGGGCATAAAAGATATTAATAAGCTGGAAAGTTCCCTGTGTGTGTGTCTTCATGCTGGTTGTCACTGGGCCATGTTGAGACCTACATCCGAACTCCTCCCACCATCAATGTGACTTTGACAGCCAAAGGGTGCAGGCTACTGTCTACAGCATGAAGTGCATCCAGCACATATACAGGCAAGAAAAGAACATACATCACAATCCACATCAATTAATGGAGATATCAATCACGTACTCACCCAAATTCATTGCATACATGCCGTGGAGAAAACACAATTAATCCCCACTAGGGGTGTTAACACAAGTAGAACAGCAGCAGGCAGGCCACAGATATGACGAAAGTCCAATGCCCTTATGTAAATGGTTGTTACACCGAACCATCCTTGCGAGCCCATGGATAAGGGAAGCAGGAGTGGCATATGTGAGTCAGGACCCCAGGCTGCAAACCCATACACAAGATAAGCTTGAAGGGCCCAGCTGGAACAGACAGTGGATGCTTTCAAAAGCCACAAAGCACCATACCGTCACATGAATGCACAATAGACAAGCAATTTAAAACTATATCAACTAATTAAACTAACTGTAAACAACCTAACTTACCTATTTAAACTAACTATAATAAACCATATTAACTAATTAAAATAACTATAAAAATCAAAAATGGCCACATACAGCCCAGGGGGGGGAGGCACCCAGAAGGGGGGAGCTACAGGGTGCACCTCAACACCCACATGCGATGATGTTGAGAAAAAAAAAACCTCCATGGGCTCAACGCCTGCACAGCCCGACCTGTGTGGGAGATAACTTGTCTTCCTCATCACCCTCTGGCTGAAAAGTTTGATGTGGCACAGTACCCTGACCACGCCTATGCACAGCTTGCCCCTCGACGGCAGCAAGTCTGTGGGACGGATGAGCCTGGTTCTGTGCAGCGATGACACGTAGGTCAGCATGTAGAACCATGTGTGATACGCGTGCTTCCTCTTGCAAGGTAACACGTGTAACACGGAGTTCTTCCTGCATGGCCTGGCTGGACAACTGGTATACCTCCCAGCAAGCACGTAGCTCAGCCGAGATGGTACTCTCTAGCTGCTCCAACCTCTCCTCTGACCGCTGCCTCTGGGACATAAAGAGCACACCCAGAGTAGATCTGAGGGATTAATTGTCAACCCTCATGGCCTCCATGTGTGTCTCTGCATGAGCAGCAATTGCTTGATGCAAAGAAACCATATCAGCCCGGCGTTCCCTGTCTGAGGCCGCCATGCCCAGCGTGAGTGAGCGGGCCGTGGACTGTGCCGCCCACTGCTGGAGTTCCACCTGCCTATCAAGGGGGAGCATGGATTGGGCCACAAGTTCCATGCTCTCAGCTATGTTATCAATTGCTGCCCCCTGGTGTTCGAAATTGGCAACCATGACTTGCTCCCACTCAGTATACAATGCACATCCAACTCGACATTGTCGTCAGAGTGATCATCCGGGCTAGACTCATTGCCAGCCCTAGACACGATGGTCTGGAACACAAGTGGGTTCTCGTGGTCTACCACCCCACGACCCCCACTTGTGCTGGGTTTCTGGTGTGATAGCAACCCTGTGCCTGGCATGACAACACCATCCTCTGGCTCCATTGCGTCATCATCTTAACAGTGGAGAAAGAATAAACATTAGTACACATGTCAGAAGCACATAACACACACACACATAGACAGCCAACACATGACGCACACATGTCACACACAAATGAGAACCTGGCCTGCTTCCAGTGGCCTTGATATGCAAACACATCTCAAAAGCAGAAATGGATGTGTCTAAATAGAAAAGCCTACACAAGTACAAAATGTAGTATATGAACTCAATCAGACACCACCTCTGTCAGCACATGTCACAGGCAGAAAAGACAGATGGTACTAAGAGATGCAACACACCATAAGCATTTCTGAACTGCAAATTGACCACTGCTGCAAGTGAAACCAAACACACAATGACACAGGTAACATGCATGTAAACATGCATCACTAAAGCATCATCAGCAATATAGCTCCATCGATCTGCAGCTCGGCCCGTACCAGGTGGCATGGGCCATGTAGATATAGTGAATGTCACAAGCAAAGCAAGGGCCTGCAACCAGGCATGAGGGACCATAATGCCCAGTACCATCCGAGCTGCAGGACATGAGGCCTCCACAACACCCCTCAGGGCCTGATAGAGCACATTGGGCTATGAATGTGCCCTATTCCATCATTCCTTGTGTAAAACCCAGAACCCAGCAAATTAGCTAAGTGGGCCTGGGCATACACATACTGCACAACAGTGAACCTTCAGGATCATGCCAGTTCCACATAACGTGCACAATGCAGAAATCTCACCAGCATAAACGTCAATCAACTACATATTAGTCAGTCAACAAAAAAGCTGCAGAAGACACATGTGTAAATGAACACTTTCACAAACACATAAGTGAGTACTCGCAATGTTGCACTACACAACGTTGAAGCTGCTTGCATATGTACATGAGAAAGCGTTCAAAACACCCATTTCCCCATACACCTGTATTGTGTACATGACCAGCATCCAATACACCAAAGTAAGCAGCTACAACGCTGCTTGCTTTGATGTATGTGGAAGTGCACACATACACACGTGAAGGAAGCTCCACAGTCATTACAACCCGATTGGCAGGCCACATTCAATCAGCGCCCTATGCCAGTTGGTATAGGCCACAGATTGACCAATCAACTCATCTAAACAACCACTAGGGAGTACCAATACTGAGTACATGTGTCACAGGATGAACATGTGCCCGTCGCATTCATGACAGAGAAGGGATGAAACACTGACCATACATGCCAGGTCACTTTGACATTGCATCAGTGAGTAGGCATGTAGAACGGTGTAACATGGCTCAGAAGTGGGTTGATGCAGTGCATAACATGTGTACGTTACCCACTATCTACATGAACAATTACATTACGATGTCTATCAATAAATGTGAAGGCAGTGCAAGGGCAAGTTCAGGCATCACGTGCAATGTGCATGCAATGGGTTGCATGGCTACAAGCAAACCCCCCAAGCCCCCTAAGTGAAAATGCGGCTAGGCATTGCATGGCTGCGAAAGGGTGAGCAGACACCTGTGTATTGGCAGACAGTGTTGACTAGCGTCAATTGCATCATCTGAGTCAACTGACAACACATCAGATGATAATGGGACAGTAAGCAGGACACATGATGAACCCTCAGTAGTACACCCATGTGTGCAGAAGCCACTACACCAGTTGAACAGAGTCAGTGGGCCTTAAACAGGGGGAGGTCTGTGCCCCACAGAGACTGTGACACCCCAAACATGTGTGTGATGCAGGACTGAGCCAGAGTGGACATGGAATGGATGATCAAATGCCATTAAATGTAGGTCATCCTGGACACATACTACAATGATCATCCAGTCAAGGACACATAGGGGCATGCATGGAATGCATATGGAGCGTGAATCGACACGCATGTGCCTGCAGAGCTTCTGCCATCTACACAGTCCAAGTGAGACACCCTGCATGAAGGACAGAGGATGTACCCCACTGTATGTGTCTGGCAGGTTGTCTGGTGGAACTTTGCGTGTACACAGGAGCCTTGAACAGGCCATTGCAGTACGCCAAAATGATGCCATGATGAAATTGGAGTGCCATGATGAAATTGGAGTGCAGTGGGGGTGGAGGGGCAAGGGAGCATGCCTATGTGGAGTACCCACATGCAGGCAGAAGACACATGCACGTCAGTCATGCAATGACATAGTCCCACTGCTGAGAGGAAAGACACCCCAGGCTACATGCAGAAGGCCAGTGAGCTGGAACATGGACCGGAGGGGCAGCCGGCCGAGTAGCATGTGAGTTGGGTGCAAGTGTGGTGATGAGGACAGTCCCCGTCTGCTCTACATGTCCAGCATCCTGCACAGCAGGCATGCATCAGTGAAGCATTGCATGACTTGCACATGAGAACTATGTACACATGACATGTAGTGGCAGTCAAGCACAACACATCACACAAGCAAACCACACATGGACTCGACAAACACGCAACAACACTCACTGGACGGGGCATCAAAGTCCCGCATCTCTCCCACTCCATCGACCATTCCTGCCCGTATGAACACCGCAGCAACTGACTCGTGCAAAGGGAGGTCTTCCTCTTTAGGTGGTGGCCCACTGCCAGTCCCCGGAGTCATGTTGTAATTAGAGGCACCCTTCGACTTAGTACTGCGTTTGAGGTAATCCCAACGCTTTTTGCATTCTTGAGCTATGCGCACCTCATGGCCGAATGCACTCACACAATGCTTCCATTGGGACATACGATGGGCAGCAGTAGTTTGCCAATTCGGCCCCACTAGCATATCACGGTTGTGGTCCCATGCGTAGATCACAAGGGAGTCCAGTTCCTGCACGCAGAAAGGCTTCTTCCTCAACGTGCCAGATGCTGGAGCTGTGTCTGGGGTCCGATCCTCTACTGCAGGTGCAACCTTTCTCCTCTTGGACAGTGGTACGGACCCTGGCTGGCAAATGCCGCCCTGATCAGTATGGGTAGTGGCGCTGGTGGATTGAACCGAGGGAGTGGCAGGTGGAACAAGGACGGTATCCCTGACTTGCGTCAGTGGCTGCTGGGTGCCCAGGAATGGACCCTGGCACAGCAACATCCGCTGTGCCAGGGTCATTGACCAGGACTGTCCTGGATGGTAGACTCACAACTGGGGTGGTGTCAGCTGCATCTGCCCATGCACTTGCCAACACCCAGCTGATCGGGGCAGCAGATGACATTACTGCCCTAGGGACACGTGCCTCGGTCAGGGCAGCCCTGCGTGCACTTACGGTGTGTCTCCTGACCTCCTGGAATTCTTCCTGGGACTCTTCATGTGCCAATGCAGCATGCGCTGGCAGACCCTGAGCCTGGGTGGTGGTGTCCACAGCTGCACCTGCACCTATCACTACCCTTGGGCCCATGGCAGTCACTGAAACGGACTGCCGGGTCACATGGGCGCCAGTGCCAGATGCAAGAACTGCATCTCTTGGAGCTGCAGGGGGTGGTGGCATGACTGCACCAACACGTGGCACAACATCATGCCGAACTGTTGCACCCCTGCCTCTTCCCCCTCTGCAGCGACCCTGGACACCCTGGAGTCCCCCTACTCCCTGGTCACCCTGGCCACGTCCCTGACCACGCCTGCCACTTGGAGTACGCCCAGCTGAGGCGGCCCTCACCTTTTGTGGCCTCCCAGCCATGGCACAGATGTAGTAGTGCCAGCACAGATGGAGTATTGCCAATACCAGCCGTGGAGCAGACCCCCTCCTTCACCAGAGGAGCAGGAGCTCCCCTGGACCCTGCAGGAGCAGTGGTCTCCCTTTCCTGGATCCATCCTGAATTGCCCTCGAATTCGGGTAAGCATCATTATTCCGTGCGAGATTTGTTTTTTTCTCGCTGCTAATTGCACCACTGATCCGCCGACCTGCAAGAATATCTACACAGCCTGCATGTTTTAAAATTGATGCCAACAGCTGCTGTGTTTGCCCCTGCCACCATCAGCCACCACGAGGTTTTTACACTTCCAGAATGGCCGCCCGCCATGTCTCAAGGAACCCCAGTGCCTAACTGAGCACAGCCGACTGTCCTCGCATCCGATTGGCCATTGAGCCACCTTAAGCAGCCTATCGCCAGCCGGTAGGCGAAGCCGGCCCACTCCCAGCAAGGCCCAGGATAATAAGGCCAATACCTGTCTTCACCTGTCCCAGCCGTGGAGCAGACCCCCTCCTTCACCAGAGGAGCAGGAGCTCCCCCGGACCCTGCAGGAGCAGTGGTCTCCCTTTCCTGGATCCATCCTGAATTGCCCTCGAATTCGGGTAAGCATCATTATTCCGTGCGAGATTCGTTTTTTCTCGCTGCTAATTGCACCACTGATCCGCCGACCTACAAGAATATCTACACAGCCTGCATGTTTTAAAATTGATGCCAACAGCTGCTGTGTTTGCCCCTGCCACCATCAGCCATCACGAGGTTTTTACACTTCCAAGATGGCCGCCCGCCATGTCTCAAGGAACCCCAGTGCCTAACTGAGCACAGCCGACTGTCCTCGCATCCGATTGGCCATTGAGCCACCTTAAGCAGCCTATCGCCAGCCGGTAGGCGAAGCCGGCCCAGTCCCAGCAAGGCCCAGGATAATAAGGCCAATACCTGTCTTCACCTGTCCCAGCCGTGGAGCAGACCCCCTCCTTCACCAGAAGAGCAGGAGCTCCCCCGGACCCTGCAGGAGCAGTGGACTCCCTTTCCTGGATCCATCCTGAATTGCCCTCGAATTCGGGTAAGCATCATTATTCCATGCGAGATTCGTTTTTTCTCGCTGCTAATTGCACCACTGATCCGCCGACCTGCAAGAATATCTACACAGCCTGCATGTTTTAAAATTGATGCCAACAGCTGCTGTGTTTGCCCCTGCCACCATCAGCCACCACGAGGTTTTTACACTTCCAAGATGGCCGCCCGCCATGTCTCAAGGAACCCCAGTGCCTAACTGAGCACAGCCGACTGTCCTCGCATCCGATTGGCCATTGAGCCACCTTAAGCAGCCTATCGCCAGCCGGTAGGCGAAGCCGGCCCACTCCCAGCAAGGCCCAGGATAATAAGGCCAATACCTGTCTTCACCTGTCCCAGCCGTGGAGCAGACCCCCTCCTTCACCAGAGGAGCAGGAGCTCCCCCGGACCCTGCAGGAGCAGTGGTCTCCCTTTCCTGGATCCATCCTGAATTGCCCTCGAATTCGGGTAAGCATCATTATTCCGTGCGAGATTCGTTTTTTCTCGCTGCTAATTGCACCACTGATCCGCCGACCTGCAAGAATATCTACACAGCCTGCATGTTTTAAAATTGATGCCAACAGCTGCTGTGTTTGCCCCTGCCACCATCAGCCACCACAAGGTTTTTACACTTCCAAGATGGCCGCCCGCCATGTCTGAAGGAACCCCAGTGCCTAACTGAGCACAGCCGACTGTCCTCGCATCCGATTGGCCATTGAGCCACCTTAAGCAGCCTATCGCCAGCCGGTAGGCGAAGCCGGCCCACTCCCAGCAAGGCCCAGGATAATAAGGCCAATACCTGTCTTCACCTGTCCCAGCCGTGGAGCAGACCCCCTCCTTCACCAGAGGAGCAGGAGCTCCCCCGGACCCTGCAGGAGCAGTGGTCTCCCTTTCCTGGATCCATCCTGAATTGCCCTCGAATTCGGGTAAGCATCATTATTCCGTGCAAGATTTGTTTTTTCTCGCTGCTAATTGCACCACTGATCCGCCGACCTCAAGAATATCTACACAGCCTGCATGTTTTAAAATTGATGCCAACAGCTGCTGTGTTTGCCCCTGCCACCATCAGCCACCACGAGGTTTTTACACTTCCAAGATGGCCGCCCGCCATGTCTCAAGGAACCCCAGTGCCTAACTGAGCACAGCCGACTGTCCTCGCATCCGATTGGCCATTGAGCCACCTTAAGCAGCTTATCGCCAGCCGGTAGGCGAAGCCGGCCCACTCCCAGCAAGGCCCAGGATAATAAGGCCAATACCTGTCTTCACCTGTCCCAGCCGTGGAGCAGACCCCCTCCTTCACCAGAGGAGCAGGAGTTCCCCCGAACCCTGCAGGAGCAGTGGTCTCCCTTTCCTGGATCCATCCTGAATTGCCCTTGAATTCGGGTAAGCATCATTATTCTGTGCGAGATTTGTTTTTTCTCGCTGCTAATTGCACCACTGATCCGCCGACCTGCAAGAATATCTACACAGCCTGCATGTTTTAAAATTGATGCCAACAGCTGCTGTGTTTGCCCCTGCCACCATCAGCCACCACGAGGTTTTTACACTTCCAAGATGGCCGCCCGCCATGTCTCAAGGAACCCCAGTGCCTAACTGAGCACAGCCGACTGTCCTCGCATCCGATTGGCCATTGAGCCACCTTAAGCAGCCTATCGCCAGCCGGTAGGCGAAGCCGGCCCACTCCCAGCAAGGCCCAGGATAATAAGGCCAATACCTGTCTTCACCTGTCCCAGCCGTGGAGCAGACCCCCTCCTTCACCAGAGGAGCAGGAGCTCCCCTGGACCCTGCAGGAGCAGTGGTCTCCCTTTCCTGGATCCATCCTGAATTGCCCTCGAATTCGGGTAAGCATCATTATTCCGTGCGAGATTCGTTTTTTCTCGCTGCTAATTGCACCACTGATCCGCCGACCTGCAAGAATATCTACACAGCCTGCATGTTTTAAAATTGATGCCAACAGCTGCTGTGTTTGCCCCTGCCACCATCAGCCACCACGAGGTTTTTACACTTCCAAGATGGCCGCCCGCCATGTCTCAAGGAACCCCAGTGCCTAACTGAGCACAGCCGACTGTCCTCGCAAACGATTGGCCATTGAGCCACCTTAAGCAGCCTATCGCCAGCCGGTAGGCGAAGCCGGCCCACTCCCAGCAAGGCCCAGGATAATAAGACCAATACCTGTCTTCACCTGTCCCAGCCGTGGAGCAGACCCCCTCCTTCACCAGAGGAGCAGGAGCTCCCCCGGACCCTGCAGGAGCAGTGGTCTCCCTTTCCTGGATCCATCCTGAATTGCCCTCGAATTCGGGTAAGCATCATTATTCCGTGCGAGATTCGTTTTTTCTCGCTGCTAATTGCACCACTGATCCGCCGACCTGCAAGAATATCTACACAGCCTGCATGTTTTAAAATTGATGCCAACAGCTGCTGTGTTTGCCCCTGCCACCATCAGCCACCATGAGGTTTTTACACTTCCAAGATGGCCGCCCGCCATGTCTCAAGGAACCCCAGTGCCTAACTGAGCACAGCCGACTGTCCTCGCATCCGATTGGCCATTGAGCCACCTTAAGCAGCCTATCGCCAGCCGGTAGGCGAAGCCGGCCCACTCCCAGCAAGGCCCAGGATAATAAGGCCAATACCTGTCTTCACCTGTCCCAGCCATGGAGCAGACCCCCTCCTTCACCAGAGGAGCAGGAGCTCCCCCGGACCCTGCAGGAGCAGTGGTCTCCCTTTCCTGGATCCATCCTGAATTGCCCTCGAATTCGGGTAATCATCATTATTCCGTGCGAGATTCGTTTTTTCTCGCTGCTAATTGCACCACTGATCCGCCGACCTGCAAGAATATCTACACAGCCTGCATGTTTTAAAATTGATGCCAACAGCTGCTGTGTTTGCCCCTGCCACCATCAGCCACCATGAGGTTTTTACACTTCCAAGATGGCCGCCCGCCATGTCTCAAGGAACCCCAGTGCCTAACTGAGCACAGCCGACTGTCCTCGCATCCGATTGGCCATTGAGCCACCTTAAGCAGCCTATCGCCAGCCGGTAGGCGAAGCCGGCCCACTCCCAGCAAGGCCCAGGATAATAAGGCCAATACCTGTCTTCACCTGTCCCAGCCGTGGAGCAGACCCCCTCCTTCACCAGAGGAGCAGGAGCTCCCCCGGACCCTGCAGGAGCAGTGGTCTCCCTTTCCTGGATCCATCCTGAATTGCCCTCGAATTCGGGTAAGCATCATTATTCCGTGCGAGATTCGTTTTTTCTCGCTGCTAATTGCACCACTGATCCGCCGACCTGCAAGAATATCTACACAGCCTGCATGTTTTAAAATTGATGCCAACAACTGCTGTGTTTGCCCCTGCCACCATCAGCCATCACGAGGTTTTTACACTTCCAAGATGGCCGCCCGCCATGTCTCAAGGAACCCCAGTGCCTAACTGAGCACAGCCGACTGTCCTCGCATCCGATTGGCCATTGAGCCACCTTAAGCAGCCTATCGCCAGCCGGTAGGCGAAGCCGGCCCACTCCCAGCAAGGCCCAGGATAATAAGGCCAATACCTGTCTTCACCTGTCCCAGCCGTGGAGCAGACCCCCTCCTTCACCAGAAGAGCAGGAGCTCCCCCGGACCCTGCAGGAGCAGTGGACTCCCTTTCCTGGATCCATCCTGAATTGCCCTCGAATTCAGGTAAGCATCATTATTCCGTGCGAGATTCGTTTTTTCTCGCTGCTAATTGCACCACTGATCCGCCGACCTGCAAGAATATCTACACAGCCTGCATGTTTTAAAATTGATGCCAACAGCTGCTGTGTTTGCCCCTGCCACCATCAGCCACCACAAGGTTTTTACACTTCCAAGATGGCCGCCCGCCATGTCTCAAGGAACCCCAGTGCCTAACTGAGCACAGCCGACTGTCCTCGCATCCGATTGGCCATTGAGCCACCTTAAGCAGCCTATCGCCAGCCGGTAGGCGAAGCCGGCCCACTCCCAGCAAGGCCCAGGATAATAAGGCCAATACCTGTCTTCACCTGTCCCAGCTGTGGAGCAGACCCCCTCCTTCACCAGAGGAGCAGGAGCTCCCCCGGACCCTGCAGGAGCAGTGGTCTCCCTTTCCTGGATCCATCCTGAATTGCCCTCGAATTCGGGTAAGCATCATTATTCCGTGCGAGATTCGTTTTTTCTCGCTGCTAATTGCACCACTGATCCGCCGACCTGCAAGAATATCTACACAGCCTGCATGTTTTAAAATTGATGCCAACAGCTGCTGTGTTTGCCCCTGCCACCATCAGCCACCACAAGGTTTTTACACTTCCAAGATGGCCGCCCGCCATGTCTCAAGGAACCCCAGTGCCTAACTGAGCACAGCCGACTGTCCTCGCATCCGATTGGCCATTGAGCCACCTTAAGCAGCCTATCGCCAGCCGGTAGGCGAAGCCGGCCCACTCCCAGCAAGGCCCAGGATAATAAGGCCAATACCTGTCTTCACCTGTCCCAGCCGTGGAGCAGACCCCCTCCTTCACCAGAGGAGCAGGAGCTCCCCCGGACCCTGCAGGAGCAGTGGTCTCCCTTTCCTGGATCCATCCTGAATTGCCCTCGAATTCGGGTAAGCATCATTATTCCGTGCGAGATTCGTTTTTTCTCGCTGCTAATTGCACCACTGATCCGCCGACCTGCAAGAATATCTACACAGCCTGCATGTTTTAAAATTGATGCCAACAACTGCTGTGTTTGCCCCTGCCACCATCAGCCATCACGAGGTTTTTACACTTCCAAGATGGCCGCCCGCCATGTCTCAAGGAACCCCAGTGCCTAACTGAGCACAGCCGACTGTCCTCGCATCCGATTGGCCATTGAGCCACCTTAAGCAGCCTATCGCCAGCCGGTAGGCGAAGCCGGCCCACTCCCAGCAAGGCCCAGGATAATAAGGCCAATACCTGTCTTCACCTGTCCCAGCCGTGGAGCAGACCCCCTCCTTCACCAGAGGAGCAGGAGCTCCCCCGGACCCTGCAGGAGCAGTGGTCTCCCTTTCCTGGATCCATCCTGAATTGCCCTCGAATTCGGGTAAGCATCATTATTCCGTGCGAGATTCGTTTTTTCTCGCTGCTAATCGCACCACTGATCCGCCGACCTGCAAGAATATCTACACAGCCTGCATGTTTCAAAATTGATGCCAACAGCTGCTGTGTTTGCCCCTGCCACCATCAGCCACCACGAGGTTTTTACACTTCCAAGATGGCCGCCCGCCATGTCTCAAGGAACCCCAGTGCCTAACTGAGCACAGCCGACTGTCCTCGCAAACGATTGGCCATTGAGCCACCTTAAGCAGCCTATCGCCAGCCGGTAGGCGAAGCCGGCCCACTCCCAGCAAGGCCCAGGATAATAAGACCAATACCTGTCTTCACCTGTCCCAGCCGTGGAGCAGACCCCCTCCTTCACCAGAGGAGCAGGAGCTCCCCCGGACCCTGCAGGAGCAGTGGTCTCCCTTTCCTGGATCCATCCTGAATTGCCCTCGAATTCGGGTAAGCATCATTATTCCGTGCGAGATTCGTTTTTTCTCGCTGCTAATTGCACCACTGATCCGCCGACCTGCAAGAATATCTACACAGCCTGCATGTTTTAAAATTGATGCCAACAGCTGCTGTGTTTGCCCCTGCCACCATCAGCCACCATGAGGTTTTTACACTTCCAAGATGGCCGCCCGCCATGTCTCAAGGAACCCCAGTGCCTAACTGAGCACAGCCGACTGTCCTCGCATCCGATTGGCCATTGAGCCACCTTAAGCAGCCTATCGCCAGCCGGTAGGCGAAGCCGGCCCACTCCCAGCAAGGCCCAGGATAATAAGGCCAATACCTGTCTTCACCTGTCCCAGCCATGGAGCAGACCCCCTCCTTCACCAGAGGAGCAGGAGCTCCCCCGGACCCTGCAGGAGCAGTGGTCTCCCTTTCCTGGATCCATCCTGAATTGCCCTCGAATTCGGGTAATCATCATTATTCCGTGCGAGATTCGTTTTTTCTCGCTGCTAATTGCACCACTGATCCGCCGACCTGCAAGAATATCTACACAGCCTGCATGTTTTAAAATTGATGCCAACAGCTGCTGTGTTTGCCCCTGCCACCATCAGCCACCATGAGGTTTTTAC
The DNA here is from genome assembly GCF_040938575.1 of Ambystoma mexicanum. Lineage (NCBI taxonomy): Eukaryota > Metazoa > Chordata > Amphibia > Caudata > Ambystomatidae > Ambystoma > Ambystoma mexicanum. The sequence continues at coordinate 635,903,729 of NC_090941.1, forward strand.
ACTTCCAAGATGGCCGCCCGCCATGTCTCAAGGAACCCCAGTGCCTAACTGAGCACAGCCGACTGTCCTCGCATCCGATTGGCCATTGAGCCACCTTAAGCAGCCTATCGCCAGCCGGTAGGCGAAGCCGGCCCACTCCCAGCAAGGCCCAGGATAATAAGGCCAATACCTGTCTTCACCTGTCCCAGCCGTGGAGCAGACCCCCTCCTTCACCAGAGGAGCAGGAGCTCCCCCGGACCCTGCAGGAGCAGTGGTCTCCCTTTCCTGGATCCATCCTGAATTGCCCTCGAATTCGGGTAAGCATCATTATTCCGTGCGAGATTCGTTTTTTCTCGCTGCTAATTGCACCACTGATCCGCCGACCTGCAAGAATATCTACACAGCCTGCATGTTTTAAAATTGATGCCAACAACTGCTGTGTTTGCCCCTGCCACCATCAGCCATCACGAGGTTTTTACACTTCCAAGATGGCCGCCCGCCATGTGTCAAGGAACCCCAGTGCCTAACTGAGCACAGCCGACTGTCCTCGCATCCGATTGGCCATTGAGCCACCTTAAGCAGGCTATCGCCAGCCGGTAGGCGAAGCCGGCCCACTCCCAGCAAGGCCCAGGATAATAAGGCCAATACCTGTCTTCACCTGTCCCAGCCGTGGAGCAGACCCCCTCCTTCACCAGAAGAGCAGGAGCTCCCCCGGACCCTGCAGGAGCAGTGGACTCCCTTTCCTGGATCCATCCTGAATTGCCCTCGAATTCAGGTAAGCATCATTATTCCGTGCGAGATTCGTTTTTTCTCGCTGCTAATTGCACCACTGATCCGCCGACCTGCAAGAATATCTACACAGCCTGCATGTTTTAAAATTGATGCCAACAGCTGCTGTGTTTGCCCCTGCCACCATCAGCCACCACAAGGTTTTTACACTTCCAAGATGGCCGCCCGCCATGTCTCAAGGAACCCCAGTGCCTAACTGAGCACAGCCGACTGTCCTCGCATCCGATTGGCCATTGAGCCACCTTAAGCAGCCTATCGCCAGCCGGTAGGCGAAGCCGGCCCACTCCCAGCAAGGCCCAGGATAATAAGGCCAATACCTGTCTTCACCTGTCCCAGCTGTGGAGCAGACCCCCTCCTTCACCAGAGGAGCAGGAGCTCCCCCGGACCCTGCAGGAGCAGTGGTCTCCCTTTCCTGGATCCATCCTGAATTGCCCTCGAATTCGGGTAAGCATCATTATTCCGTGCGAGATTCGTTTTTTCTCGCTGCTAATTGCACCACTGATCCGCCGACCTGCAAGAATATCTACACAGCCTGCATGTTTTAAAATTGATGCCAACAGCTGCTGTGTTTGCCCCTGCCACCATCAGCCACCACAAGGTTTTTACACTTCCAAGATGGCCGCCCGCCATGTCTCAAGGAACCCCAGTGCCTAACTGAGCACAGCCGACTGTCCTCGCATCCGATTGGCCATTGAGCCACCTTAAGCAGCCTATCGCCAGCCGGTAGGCGAAGCCGGCCCACTCCCAGCAAGGCCCAGGATAATAAGGCCAATACCTGTCTTCACCTGTCCCAGCCGTGGAGCAGACCCCCTCCTTCACCAGAGGAGCAGGAGCTCCCCCGGACCCTGCAGGAGCAGTGGTCTCCCTTTCCTGGATCCATCCTGAATTGCCCTCGAATTCGGGTAAGCATCATTATTCCGTGCGAGATTCGTTTTTTCTCGCTGCTAATTGCACCACTGATCCGCCGACCTGCAAGAATATCTACACAGCCTGCATGTTTTAAAATTGATGCCAACAACTGCTGTGTTTGCCCCTGCCACCATCAGCCATCACGAGGTTTTTACACTTCCAAGATGGCCGCCCGCCATGTCTCAAGGAACCCCAGTGCCTAACTGAGCACAGCCGACTGTCCTCGCATCCGATTGGCCATTGAGCCACCTTAAGCAGCCTATCGCCAGCCGGTAGGCGAAGCCGGCCCACTCCCAGCAAGGCCCAGGATAATAAGGCCAATACCTGTCTTCACCTGTCCCAGCCGTGGAGCAGACCCCCTCCTTCACCAGAGGAGCAGGAGCTCCCCCGGACCCTGCAGGAGCAGTGGTCTCCCTTTCCTGGATCCATCCTGAATTGCCCTCGAATTCGGGTAAGCATCATTATTCCGTGCGAGATTCGTTTTTTCTCGCTGCTAATCGCACCACTGATCCGCCGACCTGCAAGAATATCTACACAGCCTGCATGTTTCAAAATTGATGCCAACAGCTGCTGTGTTTGCCCCTGCCACCATCAGCCACCACGAGGTTTTTACACTTCCAAGATGGCCGCCCGCCATGTCTCAAGGAACCCCAGTGCCTAACTGAGCACAGCCGACTGTCCTCGCATCCGATTGGCCATTGAGCCACCTTAAGCAGCCTATCGCCAGCCGGTAGGCGAAGCCGGCCCACTCCCAGCAAGGCCCAGGATAATAAGGCCAATACCTGTCTCCACCTGTCCCAGCCGTGGAGCAGACCCCCTCCTTCACCAGAGGAGCAGGAGCTCCCCCGGACCCTGCAGGAGCAGTGGTCTCCCTTTCCTGGATCCATCCTGAATTGCCCTCGAATTCGGGTAAGCATCATTATTCCGTGCGAGATTCGTTTTTTCTCGCTGCTAATTGCACCACTGATCCGCCGACCTGCAAGAATATCTACACAGCCTGCATGCTTTAAAATTGATGCCAACAGCTGCTTTGTTTGCCCCTGCCACCATCAGCCACCACAAGGTTTTTACACTTCCAAGATGGCTGCCCGCCATGTCTCAAGGAACCCCAGTGCCTAACTGAGCACAGCCGACTGTCCTCGCATCCGATTGGCCATTGAGCCACCTTAAGCAGCCTATCGCCAGCCGGTAGGCGAAGCCGGCCCACTCCCAGCAAGGCCCAGGATAATAAGGCCAATACCTGTCTTCACCTGTCCCAGCCGTGGAGCAGACCCCCTCCTTCACCAGAGGAGCAGGAGCTCCCCCTGACCCTGCAGGAGCAGTGGTCTCCCTTTCCTGGATCCATCCTGAATTGCCCTTGAATTCGGGTAAGCATCATTATTCCGTGCGAGATTAATTTTTTCTCGCTGCTAATTGCACCACTGATCCGCCGACCTGCAAGAATATCTATACAGCGTGCATGTTTTAAAATTGATGCCAACAGCTGCTGTGTTTGCCCCTGCCACCATCAGCCACCACAAGGTTTTTACACTTCCAAGATGGCCGCCCACCATGTCTCAAGGAACCCCAGTGCCTAACTGAGCACAGCCGACTGTCCTCGCATCCGATTGGCCATTGAGCCACCTTAAGCAGCCTATCGCCAGCCGGTAGGCGAAGCCGGCCCACTCCCAGCAAGGCCCAGGATAATAAGGCCAATACCTGTCTTCACCTGTCCCAGCCGTGGAGCAGACCCCCTCCTTCACCAGAGGAGCAGGAGCTCCCCCGGACCCTGCAGGAGCAGTGGTCTCCCTTTCCTGGATCCATCCTGAATTGCCCTCGAATTCGGGTAAGCATCATTATTCCGTGCGAGATTCGTTTTTTCTCGCTGCTAATTGCACCACTGATCCGCCGACCTGCAAGAATATCTACACAGCCTGCATGTTTTAAAATTGATGCCAACAGCTGCTGTGTTTGCCCCTGCCACCATCAGCCACCACAAGGTTTTTACACTTCCAAGATGGCCGCCCACCATGTCTCAAGGAACCCCAGTGCCTAACTGAGCACAGCCGACTGTCCTCGCATCCGATTGGCCATTGAGCCACCTTAAGCAGCCTATCGCCAGCCGGTAGGCGAAGCCGACCCACTCCCAGCAAGGCCCAGGATAATAAGGCCAATACCTGTCTTCACCTGTCCCAGCCGTGGAGCAGACCCCCTCCTTCACCAGAGGAGCAGGAGCTCCCCCGGACCCTGCAGGAGCAGTGGTCTCCCTTTCCTGGATCCATCCTGAATTGCCCTCGAATTCGGGTAAGCATCATTATTCCGTGCGAGATTCGTTTTTTCTCGCTGCTAATTGCACCACTGATCCGCCGACCTGCAAGAATATCTACACAGCCTGCATGTTTTAAAATTGATGCCAACAGCTGCTGTGTTTGCCCCTGCCACCATCAGCCACCACGAGGTTTTTACACTTCCAAGATGGCCGCCCGCCATGTCTCAAGGAACCCCAGTGCTTAACTGAGCACAGCCGACTGTCCTCGCATCCGATTGGCCATTCAGCCACCTTAAGCAGCCTATCGCCAGCCGGTAGGCGAAGCCGGCCCACTCCCAGCAAGGCCCAGGATAATAAGGCCAATACCTGTCTTCACCTGTCCCAGCCGTGGAGCAGACCCCCTCCTTCACCAGAGGAGCAGGAGCTCCCCCAGACCCTGCAGGAGCAGTAGTCTCCCTTTCCTGGATCCATCCTGAATTGCCCTTGAATTCGGGTAAGCATCATTATTCCGTGCGAGATTCATTTTTTCTCGCTGCTAATTGCACCACTGATCCGCCGACCTGCAAAAATATCTACACAGCCTGCATGTTTTAAAATTGATGCCAACAGCTGCTGTGTTTGCCCCTGCCACCATCAGCCACCACGAGGTTTTTACACTTCCAAGATGGCCGCCCGCCATGTCTCAAGGAACCCCAGTGCCTAACTGAGCACAGCCGACTGTCCTCGCATCCGATTGGCCATTGAGCCACCTTAAGCAGCCTATCGCCAGCCGGTAGGCGAAGCCGGCCCACTCCCAGCAAGGCCCAGGATAATAAGGCCAATACCTGTCTTCACCTGTCCCAGCCGTGGAGCAGACCCCCTCCTTCACCAGAGGAGCAGGAGCTCCCCCGGACCCTGCAGGAGCAGTGGTCTCCCTTTCCTGGATCCATCCTGAATTGCCCTCGAATTCGGGTAAGCATCATTATTCCGTGCGAGATTCGTTTTTTCTCGCTGCTAATTGCACCACTGATCCGCCGACCTGCAAGAATATCTACACAGCCTGCATGTTTTAAAATTGATGCCAACAGCTGCTGTGTTTGCCCCTGCCACCATCAGCCACCACAAGGTTTTTACACTTCCAAGATGGCCGCCCGCCATGTCTCAAGGAACCCCAGTGCCTAACTGAGCACAGCCGACTGTCCTCGCATCCGATTGGCCATTGAGCCACCTTAAGCAGCCTATCGCCAGCCGGTAGGCGAAGCCGGCCCACTCCCAGCAAGGCCCAGGATAATAAGGCCAATACCTGTCTTCACCTGTCCCAGCCGTGGAGCAGACCCCCTCCTTCACCAGAGGAGCAGGAGCTCCCCCGGACCCTGCAGGAGCAGTGGTCTCCCTTTCCTGGATCCATCCTGAATTGCCCTCGAATTCGGGTAAGCATCATTATTCCGTGCGAGATTCGTTTTTTCTCGCTGCTAATTGCACCACTGATCCGCCGACCTGCAAGAATATCTACACAGCCTGCATGTTTTAAAATTGATGCCAACAACTGCTGTGTTTGCCCCTGCCACCATCAGCCATCACGAGGTTTTTACACTTCCAAGATGGCCGCCCGCCATGTCTCAAGGAACCCCAGTGCCTAACTGAGCACAGCCGACTGTCCTCGCATCCGATTGGCCATTGAGCCACCTTAAGCAGCCTATCGCCAGCCGGTAGGCGAAGCCGGCCCACTCCCAGCAAGGCCCAGGATAATAAGGCCAATACCTGTCTTCACCTGTCCCAGCCGTGGAGCAGACCCCCTCCTTCACCAGAGGAGCAGGAGCTCCCCCGGACCCTGCAGGAGCAGTGGTCTCCCTTTCCTGGATCCATCCTGAATTGCCCTCGAATTCGGGTAAGCATCATTATTCCGTGCGAGATTCGTTTTTTCTCGCTGCTAATCGCACCACTGATCCGCCGACCTGCAAGAATATCTACACAGCCTGCATGTTTCAAAATTGATGCCAACAGCTGCTGTGTTTGCCCCTGCCACCATCAGCCACCACGAGGTTTTTACACTTCCAAGATGGCCGCCCGCCATGTCTCAAGGAACCCCAGTGCCTAACTGAGCACAGCCGACTGTCCTCGCATCCGATTGGCCATTGAGCCACCTTAAGCAGCCTATCGCCAGCCGGTAGGCGAAGCCGGCCCACTCCCAGCAAGGCCCAGGATAATAAGGCCAATACCTGTCTCCACCTGTCCCAGCCGTGGAGCAGACCCCCTCCTTCACCAGAGGAGCAGGAGCTCCCCCGGACCCTGCAGGAGCAGTGGTCTCCCTTTCCTGGATCCATCCTGAATTGCCCTCGAATTCGGGTAAGCATCATTATTCCGTGCGAGATTCGTTTTTTCTCGCTGCTAATTGCACCACTGATCCGCCGACCTGCAAGAATATCTACACAGCCTGCATGCTTTAAAATTGATGCCAACAGCTGCTTTGTTTGCCCCTGCCACCATCAGCCACCACAAGGTTTTTACACTTCCAAGATGGCTGCCCGCCATGTCTCAAGGAACCCCAGTGCCTAACTGAGCACAGCCGACTGTCCTCGCATCCGATTGGCCATTGAGCCACCTTAAGCAGCCTATCGCCAGCCGGTAGGCGAAGCCGGCCCACTCCCAGCAAGGCCCAGGATAATAAGGCCAATACCTGTCTTCACCTGTCCCAGCCGTGGAGCAGACCCCCTCCTTCACCAGAGGAGCAGGAGCTCCCCCTGACCCTGCAGGAGCAGTGGTCTCCCTTTCCTGGATCCATCCTGAATTGCCCTTGAATTCGGGTAAGCATCATTATTCCGTGCGAGATTAATTTTTTCTCGCTGCTAATTGCACCACTGATCCGCCGACCTGCAAGAATATCTATACAGCGTGCATGTTTTAAAATTGATGCCAACAGCTGCTGTGTTTGCCCCTGCCACCATCAGCCACCACAAGGTTTTTACACTTCCAAGATGGCCGCCCACCATGTCTCAAGGAACCCCAGTGCCTAACTGAGCACAGCCGACTGTCCTCGCATCCGATTGGCCATTGAGCCACCTTAAGCAGCCTATCGCCAGCCGGTAGGCGAAGCCGGCCCACTCCCAGCAAGGCCCAGGATAATAAGGCCAATACCTGTCTTCACCTGTCCCAGCCGTGGAGCAGACCCCCTCCTTCACCAGAGGAGCAGGAGCTCCCCCGGACCCTGCAGGAGCAGTGGTCTCCCTTTCCTGGATCCATCCTGAATTGCCCTCGAATTCGGGTAAGCATCATTATTCCGTGCGAGATTCGTTTTTTCTCGCTGCTAATTGCACCACTGATCCGCCGACCTGCAAGAATATCTACACAGCCTGCATGTTTTAAAATTGATGCCAACAGCTGCTGTGTTTGCCCCTGCCACCATCAGCCACCACAAGGTTTTTACACTTCCAAGATGGCCGCCCACCATGTCTCAAGGAACCCCAGTGCCTAACTGAGCACAGCCGACTGTCCTCGCATCCGATTGGCCATTGAGCCACCTTAAGCAGCCTATCGCCAGCCGGTAGGCGAAGCCGACCCACTCCCAGCAAGGCCCAGGATAATAAGGCCAATACCTGTCTTCACCTGTCCCAGCCGTGGAGCAGACCCCCTCCTTCACCAGAGGAGCAGGAGCTCCCCCGGACCCTGCAGGAGCAGTGGTCTCCCTTTCCTGGATCCATCCTGAATTGCCCTCGAATTCGGGTAAGCATCATTATTCCGTGCGAGATTCGTTTTTTCTCGCTGCTAATTGCACCACTGATCCGCCGACCTGCAAGAATATCTACACAGCCTGCATGTTTTAAAATTGATGCCAACAGCTGCTGTGTTTGCCCCTGCCACCATCAGCCACCACAAGGTTTTTACACTTCCAAGATGGCCGCCCACCATGTCTCAAGGAACCCCAGTGCCTAACTGAGCACAGCCGACTGTCCTCGCATCCGATTGGCCATTGAGCCACCTTAAGCAGCCTATCGCCAGCCGGTAGGCGAAGCCGGCCCACTCCCAGCAAGGCCCAGGATAATAAGGCCAATACCTGTCTTCACCTGTCCCAGCCGTGGAGCAGACCCCCTCCTTCACCAGAGGAGCAGGAGCTCCCCCGGACCCTGCAGGAGCAGTGGTCTCCCTTTCCTGGATCCATCCTGAATTGCCCTCGAATTCGGGTAAGCATCATTATTCCGTGCGAGATTCGTTTTTTCTCGCTGCTAATTGCACCACTGATCCGCCGACCTGCAAGAATATCTACACAGCCTGCATGTTTTAAAATTGATGCCAACAGCTGCTGTGTTTGCCCCTGCCACCATCAGCCACCACAAGGTTTTTACACTTCCAAGATGGCCGCCCACCATGTCTCAAGGAACCCCAGTGCCTAACTGAGCACAGCCGACTGTCCTCGCATCCGATTGGCCATTGAGCCACCTTAAGCAGCCTATCGCCAGCCGGTAGGCGAAGCCGACCCACTCCCAGCAAGGCCCAGGATAATAAGGCCAATACCTGTCTTCACCTGTCCCAGCCGTGGAGCAGACCCCCTCCTTCACCAGAGGAGCAGGAGCTCCCCCGGACCCTGCAGGAGCAGTGGTCTCCCTTTCCTGGATCCATCCTGAATTGCCCTCGAATTCGGGTAAGCATCATTATTCCGTGCGAGATTCGTTTTTTCTCGCTGCTAATTGCACCACTGATCCGCCGACCTGCAAGAATATCTACACAGCCTGCATGTTTTAAAATTGATGCCAACAGCTGCTGTGTTTGCCCCTGCCACCATCAGCCACCACGAGGTTTTTACACTTCCAAGATGGCCGCCCGCCATGTCTCAAGGAACCCCAGTGCTTAACTGAGCACAGCCGACTGTCCTCGCATCCGATTGGCCATTCAGCCACCTTAAGCAGCCTATCGCCAGCCGGTAGGCGAAGCCGGCCCACTCCCAGCAAGGCCCAGGATAATAAGGCCAATACCTGTCTTCACCTGTCCCAGCCGTGGAGCAGACCCCCTCCTTCACCAGAGGAGCAGGAGCTCCCCCAGACCCACCAGGAGCAGTAGTCTCCCTTTCCTGGATCCATCCTGAATTGCCCTTGAATTCGGGTAAGCATCATTATTCCGTGCGAGATTCATTTTTTCTCGCTGCTAATTGCACCACTGATCCGCCGACCTGCAAAAATATCTACACAGCCTGCATGTTTTAAAATTGATGCCAACAGCTGCTGTGTTTGCCCCTGCCACCATCAGCCACCACGAGGTTTTTACACTTCCAAGATGGCCGCCCGCCATGTCTCAAGGAACCCCAGTGCCTAACTGAGCACAGCCGACTGTCCTCGCATCCGATTGGCCATTGAGCCACCTTAAGCAGCCTATCGCCAGCCGGTAGGCGAAGCCGGCCCACTCCCAGCAAGGCCCAGGATAATAAGGCCAATACCTGTCTTCACCTGTCCCAGCCGTGGAGCAGACCCCCTCCTTCACCAGAGGAGCAGGAGCTCCCCCGGACCCTGCAGGAGCAGTGGTCTCCCTTTCCTGGATCCATCCTGAATTGCCCTCGAATTCGGGTAAGCATCATTATTCCGTGCGAGATTCGTTTTTTCTCGCTGCTAATTGCACCACTGATCCGCCGACCTGCAAGAATATCTACACAGCCTGCATGTTTTAAAATTGATGCCAACAGCTGCTGTGTTTGCCCCTGCCACCATCAGCCACCACAAGGTTTTTACACTTCCAAGATGGCCGCCCGCCATGTCTCAAGGAACCCCAGTGCCTAACTGAGCACAGCCGACTGTCCTCGCATCCGATTGGCCATTGAGCCACCTTAAGCAGCCTATCGCCAGCCGGTAGGCGAAGCCGGCCCACCCCCAGCAAGGCCCAGGATAATAAGGCCAATACCTGTCTTCACCTGTCCCAGCCGTGGAGCAGACCCCCTCCTTCACCAGAGGAGCAGGAGCTCCCCCGGACCCTGCAGGAGCAGTGGTCTCCCTTTCCTGGATCCATCCTGAATTGCCCTCGAATTCGGGTAAGCATCATTATTCCGTGCGAGATTCGTTTTTTCTCGCTGCTAATTGCACCACTGATCCGCCGACCTGCAAGAATATCTACACAGCCTGCATGTTTTAAAATTGATGCCAACAACTGCTGTGTTTGCCCCTGCCACCATCAGCCATCACGAGGTTTTTACACTTCCAAGATGGCCGCCCGCCATGTCTCAAGGAACCCCAGTGCCTAACTGAGCACAGCCGACTGTCCTCGCATCCGATTGGCCATTGAGCCACCTTAAGCAGCCTATCGCCAGCCGGTAGGCGAAGCCGGCCCACTCCCAGCAAGGCCCAGGATAATAAGGCCAATACCTGTCTTCACCTGTCCCAGCCGTGGAGCAGACCCCCTCCTTCACCAGAGGAGCAGGAGCTCCCCCGGACCCTGCAGGAGCAGTGGTCTCCCTTTCCTGGATCCATCCTGAATTGCCCTCAAATTCGGGTAAGCATCATTATTCCGTGCGAGATTCGTTTTTTCTCGCTGCTAATCGCACCACTGATCCGCCGACCTGCAAGAATATCTACACAGCCTGCATGTTTCAAAATTGATGCCAACAGCTGCTGTGTTTGCCCCTGCCACCATCAGCCACCACGAGGTTTTTACACTTCCAAGATGGCCGCCCGCCATGTCTCAAGGAACCCCAGTGCCTAACTGAGCACAGCCGACTGTCCTCGCATCCGATTGGCCATTGAGCCACCTTAAGCAGCCTATCGCCAGCCGGTAGGCGAAGCCGGCCCACTCCCAGCAAGGCCCAGGATAATAAGGCCAATACCTGTCTCCACCTGTCCCAGCCGTGGAGCAGACCCCCTCCTTCACCAGAGGAGCAGGAGCTCCCCCGGACCCTGCAGGAGCAGTGGTCTCCCTTTCCTGGATCCATCCTGAATTGCCCTCGAATTCGGGTAAGCATCATTATTCCGTGCGAGATTCGTTTTTTCTCGCTGCTAATTGCACCACTGATCCGCCGACCTGCAAGAATATCTACACAGCCTGCATGCTTTAAAATTGATGCCAACAGCTGCTTTGTTTGCCCCTGCCACCATCAGCCACCACAAGGTTTTTACACTTCCAAGATGGCTGCCCGCCATGTCTCAAGGAACCCCAGTGCCTAACTGAGCACAGCCGACTGTCCTCGCATCCGATTGGCCATTGAGCCACCTTAAGCAGCCTATCGCCAGCCGGTAGGCGAAGCCGGCCCACTCCCAGCAAGGCCCAGGATAATAAGGCCAATACCTGTCTTCACCTGTCCCAGCCGTGGAGCAGACCCCCTCCTTCACCAGAGGAGCAGGAGCTCCCCCTGACCCTGCAGGAGCAGTGGTCTCCCTTTCCTGGATCCATCCTGAATTGCCCTTGAATTCGGGTAAGCATCATTATTCCGTGCGAGATTAATTTTTTCTCGCTGCTAATTGCACCACTGATCCGCCGACCTGCAAGAATATCTATACAGCGTGCATGTTTTAAAATTGATGCCAACAGCTGCTGTGTTTGCCCCTGCCACCATCAGCCACCACAAGGTTTTTACACTTCCAAGATGGCCGCCCACCATGTCTCAAGGAACCCCAGTGCCTAACTGAGCACAGCCGACTGTCCTCGCATCCGATTGGCCATTGAGCCACCTTAAGCAGCCTATCGCCAGCCGGTAGGCGAAGCCGGCCCACTCCCAGCAAGGCCCAGGATAATAAGGCCAATACCTGTCTTCACCTGTCCCAGCCGTGGAGCAGACCCCCTCCTTCACCAGAGGAGCAGGAGCTCCCCCGGACCCTGCAGGAGCAGTGGTCTCCCTTTCCTGGATCCATCCTGAATTGCCCTCGAATTCGGGTAAGCATCATTATTCCGTGCGAGATTCGTTTTTTCTCGCTGCTAATTGCACCACTGATCCGCCGACCTGCAAGAATATCTACACAGCCTGCATGTTTTAAAATTGATGCCAACAGCTGCTGTGTTTGCCCCTGCCACCATCAGCCACCACAAGGTTTTTACACTTCCAAGATGGCCGCCCACCATGTCTCAAGGAACCCCAGTGCCTAACTGAGCACAGCCGACTGTCCTCGCATCCGATTGGCCATTGAGCCACCTTAAGCAGCCTATCGCCAGCCGGTAGGCGAAGCCGACCCACTCCCAGCAAGGCCCAGGATAATAAGGCCAATACCTGTCTTCACCTGTCCCAGCCGTGGAGCAGACCCCCTCCTTCACCAGAGGAGCAGGAGCTCCCCCGGACCCTGCAGGAGCAGTGGTCTCCCTTTCCTGGATCCATCCTGAATTGCCCTCGAATTCGGGTAAGCATCATTATTCCGTGCGAGATTCGTTTTTTCTCGCTGCTAATTGCACCACTGATCCGCCGACCTGCAAGAATATCTACACAGCCTGCATGTTTTAAAATTGATGCCAACAGCTGCTGTGTTTGCCCCTGCCACCATCAGCCACCACGAGGTTTTTACACTTCCAAGATGGCCGCCCGCCATGTCTCAAGGAACCCCAGTGCTTAACTGAGCACAACCGACTGTCCTCGCATCCGATTGGCCATTCAGCCACCTTAAGCAGCCTATCGCCAGCCGGTAGGCGAAGCCGGCCCACTCCCAGCAAGGCCCAGGATAATAAGGCCAATACCTGTCTTCACCTGTCCCAGCCGTGGAGCAGACCCCCTCCTTCACCAGAGGAGCAGGAGCTCCCCCAGACCCTGCAGGAGCAGTAGTCTCCCTTTCCTGGATCCATCCTGAATTGCCCTTGAATTCGGGTAAGCATCATTATTCCGTGCGAGATTCATTTTTTCTCGCTGCTAATTGCACCACTGATCCGCCGACCTGCAAGAATATCTACACAGCCTGCATGTTTTAAAATTGATGCCAACAGCTGCTGTGTTTGCCCCTGCCACCATCAGCCACCACGAGGTTTTTACACTTCCAAGATGGCCACCCGCCATGTCACAAGGAACCCCAGTGCCTAACTGAGCACAGCCGACTGTCCTCGCATCCGATTGGCCATTGAGCCACCTTAAGCAGCCTATCGCCAGCCGGTAGGCGAAGCCGGCCCACTCCCAGCAAGGCCCAGGATAATAAGGCCAATACCTGTCTTCACCTGTCCCAGCCGTGTTGCAGACCCCCTCCTTCACCAGAGGAGCAGGAGCTCCAACGGACCCTGCAGGAGCAGTGGTCTCCCTTTCCTGGATCCATCCTGAATTGCCCTCGAATTCGGGTAAGCATCATTATTCCGTGCGAGATTCGTTTTTTCTCGCTGCTAATTGCACCACTGATCCGCCGACCTGCAAGAATATCTACACAGCCTGCATGTTTTAAAATTGATGCCAACAGCTGCTGTGTTTGCCCCTGCCACCATCAGCCACCACAAGGTTTTTACACTTCCAAGATGGCCGCCCGCCATGTCTCAAGGAACCCCAGTGCCTAACTGAGCACAGCCGACTGTCCTCGCATCCGATTGGCCATTGAGCCACCTTAAGCAGCCTATCGCCAGCCGGTAGGCGAAGCCGGCCCACTCCCAGCAAGGCCCAGGATAATAAGGCCAATACCTGTCTTCACCTGTCCTAGCCGTGGAGCAGACCCCCTCCTTCACCAGAGGAGCAGGAGCTCCCCCGGACCCTGCAGGAGCAGTGGTCTCCCTTTCCTGGATCCATCCTGAATTGCCCTCGAATTCGGGTAAGCATCATTATTCCGTGCGAGATTCGTTTTTTCTCGCTGCTAATTGCACCACTGATCCGCCGACCTGCAAGAATATCTACACAGCCTGCATGTTTTAAAATTGATGCCAACAGCTGCTGTGTTTGCCCCTGCCACCATCAGCCACCACGAGGTTTTTACACTTCCAAGATGGCCGCCCGCCATGTCTCAAGGAACCCCAGTGCCTAACTGAGCACAGCCGACTGTCCTCGCATCCGATTGGCCATTGAGCCACCTTAAGCAGCCTATCGCCAGCCGGTAGGCGAAGCCGGCCCACTCCCAGCAAGGCCCAGGATAATAAGGCCAATACCTGTCTTCACCTGTCCCAGCCGTGGAGCAGACCCCCTCCTTCACCAGAGGAGCAGGAGCTCCCCCGGACACTGCAGGAGCAGTGGTCTCCCTTTCCTGGATCCATCCTGAATTGCCCTCGAATTCGGGTAAGCATCATTATTCCGTGCGAGATTCGTTTTTTCTCGCTGCTAATTGCACCACTGATCCGCCGACCTGCAAGAATATCTACACAGCCTGCATGTTTTAAAATTGATGCCAACAGCTGCTGTGTTTGCCCCTGCCACCATCAGCCACCACGAGGTTTTTACACTTCCAAGATGGCCGCCCGCCATGTCTCAAGGAACCCCAGTGCCTAACTGAGCACAGCCGACTGTCCTCGGATCCGATTGGCCATTGAGCCACCTTAAGCAGCCTATCGCCAGCCGGTAGGCGAAGCCGGCCCACTCCCAGCAAGGCCCAGGATAATAAGGCCAATACCTGTCTTCACCTGTCCCAGCCGTGGAGCAGACCCCCTCCTTCACCAGAGGAGCAGGAGCTCCCCCGGACCCTGCAGGAGCAGTGGTCTCCCTTTCCTGGATCCATCCTGAATTGCCCTCGAATTCGGGTAAGCATCATTATTCCGTGCGAGATTCGTTTTTTCTCGCTGCTAATTGCACCACTGATCCGCCGACCTGCAAGAATATCTACACAGCCTGCATGTTTTAAAATTGATGCCAACAGCTGCTGTGTTTGCCCCTGCCACCATCAGCCACCACGAGGTTTTTACACTTCCAAGATGGCCGCCCGCCATGTCTCAAGGAACCCCAGTGCCTAACTGAGCACAGCCGACTGTCCTCGCATCCGATTGGCCATTGAGCCACCTTAAGTAGCCTATCGCCAGCCGGTAGGCGAAGCCGGCCCACTCCCAGCAAGGCCCAGGATAATAAGGCCAATCCCTGGCTTCACCTGTCCCAGCCGTGGAGCAGACCCCCTCCTTCACCAGAGGAGCAGGAGCGCCCCCGGATCCTGCAGGAGCAGTGGTCTCCCTTTCCTGGATCCATCCTGAATTGCCCTCGAATTCGGGTAAGCATCATTATTCTGTGTGAGATTCGTTTTTTCTCGCTGCTAATTGCACCACTGATCCACCGACCTGCAAGAATATCTACACAGCCTGCATGTTTTAAAATTGATGCCAACAGCTGCTGTGTTTGCCCCTGCCACCATCAGCCACCACGAGGTTTTTACACTTCCAAGATGGCCACCCGCCATGTCACAAGGAACCCCAGTGACTAACTGAGCACAGCCGACTGTCCTCGCATCCGATAGGCCATTGAGCCACCTTAAGCAGCCTATCGCCAGCCGGTAGGCGAAGCCGGCCCACTCCCAGCAAGGCCCAGGATAATAAGGCCAATACCTGTCTTCACCTGTCCCAGCCGTGTTGCAGACCCCCTCCTTCACCAGAGGAGCAGGAGCTCCAACGGACCCTGCAGGAGCAGTGGTCTCCCTTTCCTGGATCCATCCTGAATTGCCCTCGAATTCGGGTAAGCATCATTATTCCGTGCGAGATTCGTTTTTTCTCGCTGCTAATTGCACCACTGATCCGCTGACCTGCAAGAATATCTACACAGCCTGCATGTTTTAAAATTGATGCCAACAGCTGCTGTGTTTGCCCCTGCCACCATCAGCCACCACAAGGTTTTTACACTTCCAAGATGGCCGCCCGCCATGTCTCAAGGAACCCCAGTGCCTAACTGAGCACAGCCGACTGTCCTCGCATCCGATTGGCCATTGAGCCACCTTAAGCAGCCTATCGCCAGCCGGTAGGCGAAGCCGGCCCACTCCCAGCAAGGCCCAGGATAATAAGGCCAATACCTGTCTTCACCTGTCCCAGCCGTGGAGCAGACCCCCTCCTTCACCAGAGGAGCAGGAGCTCCCCCGGACCCTGCAGGAGCAGTGGTCTCCCTTTCCTGGATCCATCCTGAATTGCCCTCGAATTCGGGTAAGCATCATTATTCCGTGCGAGATTCGTTTTTTCTCGCTGCTAATTGCACCACTGATCCGCCGACCTGCAAGAATATCTACACAGCCTGCATGTTTTAAAATTGATGCCAACAGCTGCTGTGTTTGCCCCTGCCACCATCAGCCACCACTAGGTTTTTACACTTCCAAGATGGCCGCCCGCCATGTCTCAAGGAACCCCAGTGCCTAACTGAGCACAGCCGACTGTCCTCGCATCCGATTGGCCATTGAGCCACCTTAAGCAGCCTATCGCCAGCCGGTAGGCGAAGCCGGCCCACTCCCAGCAAGGCCCAGGATAATAAGGCCAATACCTGTCTTCACCTGTCCCAGCCGTGGAGCAGACCCCCTCCTTCACCAGAGGAGCAGGAGCTCCCCCGGACCCTGCAGGAGCAGTGGTCTCCCTTTCCTGGATCCATCCTGAATTGCCCTCGAATTCGGGTAAGCATCATTATTCCGTGCGAGATTCGTTTTTTCTCGCTGCTAATTGCACCACTGATCCGCCGACCTGCAAGAATATCTACACAGCCTGCATGTTTTAAAATTGATGCCAACAGCTGCTGTGTTTGCCCCTGCCACCATCAGCCACCACAAGGTTTTTACACTTCCAAGATGGCCGCCCGCCATGTCTCAAGGAACCCCAGTGCCTAACTGAGCACAGCCGACTGTCCTCGCATCCGATTGGCCATTGAGCCACCTTAAGCAGCCTATCGCCAGCCGGTAGGCGAAGCCGGCCCACTCCCAGCAAGGCCCAGGATAATAAGGCCAATACCTGTCTTCACCTGTCCCAGCCGTGGAGCAGACCCCCTCCTTCACCAGAGGAGCAGGAGCTCCCCCGGACCCTGCAGGAGCAGTGGTCTCCCTTTCCTGGATCCATCCTGAATTGCCCTCGAATTCGGGTAAGCATCATTATTCCGTGCGAGATTCGTTTTTTCTCGCTGCTAATTGCACCACTGATCCGCCGACCTGCAAGAATATCTACACAGCCTGCATGTTTTAAAATTGATGCCAACAGCTGCTGTGTTTGCCCCTGCCACCATCAGCCACCACGAGGTTTTTACACTTCCAAGATGGCCGCCCGCCATGTCTCAAGGAACTCCAGTGCCTAACTGAGCACAGCCGACTGTCCTCGCATCCGATTGGCCATTGAGCAACCTTAAGCAGCCTATCGCCAGCCGGTAGGCGAAGCCGGCCCACTCCCAGCAAGGCCCAGGATAATAAGGCCAATACCTGGCTTCACCTGTCCCAGCCGTGGAGCAGACCCCCTCCTTCACCAGAGGAGCAGGAGCTCCCCCGGACCCTGCAGGAGCAGTGGTCTCCCTTTCCTGGATCCATCCTGAATTGCCCTCGAATTTGGGTAAGCATCATTATTCCGTGCGAGATTCGTTTTTTCTCGCTGCTAATTGCACCACTGATCCGCCGACCTGCAAGAATATCTACACAGCCTGCATGTTTTAAAATTGATGCCAACAGCTGCTGTGTTTGCCCCTGCCACCATCAGCCACCACAAGGTTTTTACACTTCCAAGATGGCCGCCCGCCATGTCTCAAGGAACCCCAGTGCCTAACTGAGCACAGCCGACTGTCCTCGCATCCGATTGGCCATTGAGCCACCTTAAGCAGCCTATCGCCAGCCGGTAGGCGAAGCCAGCCCACTCCCAGCAAGGCCCAGGATAATAAGGCCAATACCTGTCTTCACCTGTCCCAGCCTTCCTCGCCATTCGCCCGGACCCCCTGCCGGATTCCAGACCAACCACAACGGTAAACGCCACTTCGCTTACGCAGCCCGTGGATGAATTGAACTGCTTTGATTCTTGAAAAGGCTTTGTTACCACAAGCTTCTTAATGCCATTCTCGTGCACTCATGCCTTATTGCATGATGTATCTGTGCCCAAAAATACTTCACAGTGCATATGTTGCTCCTCTTGCTCCTAATCCATGCACAGCATCAAGCGCAACTCCACACATACCTCTGTCCTCCCCCCCTTCGCAGCCATTCTGTCGACAACGCTGCCCGTAGGTTTAGATTTGCAACGTTGCATCACTCTCTACTGTAAACACTTTACCATCATTTTTATGCTCTGCATGCTTGGCCGCACCTACCTCTCTACCCAACCTGATCTACATGCTCTCCATTGAACTTCTGTACTGCCTTTACCACTAGCCTCACACTATGACACTTGCTAACTCTTGAACCTAGGTGGCTGTACCTATTGTTACCTCATCTTGCTAGGGTCCCCCATGATCAATGTCTTGTGTGCTGCCCGAGATTATAGTCTATAGACCTGAGCCATTTGCAGCCATTATAGGATCCTGCTACGATGCTGCTGGCCTGCTATGCATACTCTCCAAGCCGCACTAGGTCAGCCCTCTCTGGGGTTATTTCTTAATTGACCCTGCCGCAGCAACCCTAATTGTGGTGTGCCTTGAGGTCGCTTACAGACCATTCAATTGTGTTGTGCCTTAAGGTCGCTTACAGACCATTTCAATTGTGTTGTGCCTTAAGGTCGCTTGCAGACCATTCAATTGTAGGTTAAAATTGCATTTAGTGATATGTTTCTAGTCGCTAAAATGGAACTTAGAACCTAGCTATGTTTTTAGTTGCATTCTACAACTGCATACCTTTAGTTTAAAGCTGAATCTAGCTGTGCCTCGATTTGCATGCCGCAACTCCCTATCTTCAGGTTAATAGCGAAAGCTATATCTAACTGTGCTGCTATCTGCGCACCTGACTTAGTCAGCTAGCATGTACTCTCCAAAACCAAACATACTAAGTATCACTGCACTAGATAGGACAGCTAAGTTACCGCTCTACGCTGCCTCCCTCATCATATTAGTGGTATTATCACTCTCCTACCTGACCATGCCTATTTCTCAACAAACCATTGGACCTACAGTAAACCAATATCAAGATGATACTACCACATACAGGGCCTGTAGTACCACAGACAGAAACCTCAAACTTCGTGCTCGCCTAACAAAATTGTACGAACTACCAGCAAAGCAAATTGAACAAATTAACTTCCTAAAAATGAACATACAGCCGAAAACCACTGCAGAACACACTAGGAAAGCTCATATCCCAAAAAGACCCACACAAAAATGCTCCAAACCTACCATTATAGCAAGCAACATGCTCACTAAACATCACCTCAAAGGTGCACTCATAAATGCTAGGTCCCTAGTCGCTCATGCTACAGAAATCTCAGATATTATTCTCGGACACCACCTAGACTTCCTAGCCATATCAGAATCATGGCTTCACGATGCAGCGGGTCCCGCCCTCTCCTTAGCAGTTCCCGACAATTATACCATCATACGTGCTGACAGACACACCTCCCGAGGGGGGGGTCTAGCCATTATTGCCAAGATCAGTCTCGACATAAGAGTCTCCACATCCCCCATCACGAAATCTTGTGAATGCCTCTCGGTCAAAATAGCCACCGCCAGCTCCCAAACATTAAACATTGTTCTGCTCTACAGACCCCCTGGTCCTATTGGAACCTTTGTTGAGGACCTCTCCACCACCCTGTCCAACAATTTGAAAAACACCTCCCAAACTATAGTGCTAGGAGACTTCAACCTAGGCTACAATGATATTAAAGACACCCAGTCCACAGCTGCTGCTCTGATCCTAAAAGAGCTGGGCTTTGCCCAAAGAGTCACCTGTCCCACTCATAATAAAGGTCGCATCCTTGACTGGATAGCTGATCACAACTGTGGAGTAACCATTACAGACACTGTTCCCCAGATCTGGACGGACCACTTTCTACTTCTATTTACAGTAGATACTAACTTAGCCACAGCCAAGCCCACACCTGCCCCTCCTATACCCACGAGGAACAAAAAGCTAATAACCACGGAAAAATTATTGCCAATCATACTACCCCAACTTAACTCGCTTCCAGCTAACACAGAGCCTGATATGCTAGTTGATCAATTCAATGAAACTATGAACTCAGCCCTTGATCACATAGCACCGCTCAAATTACAGACTAGTAAACCGAAAAAACATCTCAACTCATGGTTCACCCCCCACCTAAAAAATCTCAGGTTAACCAAAAGAAAACTAGAATCCAGATGGAGACTTACTCCTACAGTAGAAAACAAACTAAACCTTGCAAAGATATCATCCCAATACAAAAAAGATATCCTTCTAGCCAAACAGGAAACATACAATACCAGAATATCCCAATCTAAATCAAGTGTCAGAGAACTGTTCAGTATCTTGAAAGAGCTGGAAACACCCATCATTCCCCAAGAAAACTGCACCAAGGACAAAAAATGGTGCTCAGACATTCAGTTTGCCCTTACCAACAAAGTAGTCAACCTACAAACTAAAATCGCCTTCGAAAAAGCATCTCTCACACCTCAGGACGCCCTAACTCCAGCACCCCTACTTAAATCTAAACAAATAACACGTTTCTGCTTCTCCAAGGTATCTACCATTGAAGTCGAAAAAGTGATCCTGGGACTTAAACCATCCAACTGTAAAGGTGACCAATGCCCTGCCCAATTAATTAAGGATGCTGCGAGAGAACTATCGCCATTCATAGCTAAACTCATCAACTCATCCTTCACTACCGGCATTGTACCGAAAAATCTTAAAGAGTCGTGGGTCCTGCCACTCCTAAAGAAGCAAACCCTCGACCCTGCCATTCCCACCAATTTTAGGCCTATCACGACTGTGCCCTTTCTTCTAAAAAATTTAGACAAAGTGGCATACATGCAAATACAAAATTTCCTTGAATCCAACCACCTGCTCGGAACCCGCCAATCTGGATTCCGTCCCCAGCATGGAACAGAGACTGCCCTTATCGATCTCAAGGCCCAAATAGATCAATGTAGGGACAATGGCCAAGCAGCCTTACTCCTCTTGCTAGACCTCTCAGCAGCGTTCGATTTAGTCGACCATACAGTTTTATGCAGTCACCTAGACTCTGCTGCTCACTTCTCTAAAGAGGCCATGTTATGGATCAAATCCTTTCTGAATAACCGCACTATGAGAGTCTTCTCTCCATCAGCCTCAGCTGACCCGATCCCTATAACGTGCGGTGTACCCCAGGGATCTTGTGTATCACCAACCCTCTATAACATATTCACAAAGCCGCTCTTTGACGAATTGGATCATCTGGGTATCGCCTACACCAACTATGCAGACGATACCCAGATCCTCCTTCCGCTTTCAGGAGATTACGTCGTGGATCTGGCTTTAGTGAATAAAATTTACAGCATCATTCAGGCATGGATGGCCACACACGGCTTATGCCTGAACGACGACAAAACTGAGCTCATAATCCTAGGCACCCCGACATACATAACTAAACTTAACACTGACTATGCCAGCTTCATTATCGATGGGAACAATATCAAAGTAGCAAAGGAAGTCAAGACCCTAGGCTTTTACCTTGACGCCAACTTAAACTTTGGCAAACAAGTCAACTCCCTAGCCTCTTCTACAGCATATACTTGCAAACTCATTAGAGCCAGCAAGCAATTCCTCTCTACAGACAGTTGCATCACGCTTGCCAGAGCCCTTATACTGTCCAAACTGGACTACTGTAATGGTCTCTACATTGGGGCTAACAAACAGACTATCCAAAAAATCCAGGTCCTACAGAATAATGCCCTGAGAGCCGCGCTTAAGATCAACAGGAAAGAGCATATATCCTCTATAAGAAGAGAATATAAATGGATATCCACTCAGGACAAAATCCAACTCAAAATTGCCTCCCTTACTCACAAGTGCCTCAATAACATGGCACCACCCTACCTCATGGACAGGCTACACTTAAGAACCTCACCTAGACCAACAAGAATGGTCAATGCGAATTGCCTCTATGTCCCTCGCTTTAAACGTGCCACTATTGGAGGACATAGCTTCGCAGTCAAAGCAGCACAGCTTTGGAACTCCCTACCACATGACATAAGAGAACCCCACCCCTTTGCGAAATTCAGGCAGAATTTGACCAACTGGCTGAGAGCTAATGACATCTAACTAATCCGACCTGCTTGACCTGACTGTCCCTACTAGCGATCTACCTGCATGCCCCAGCTCTGATACCACGTTCTGTATTTTACACCATTGTATATTACTGTACTTATTCCACTGTATATCACCTCCACATTGTTAAATATTCCTGTACCCTTATCACCTCTTGTCTGGACCTAGCTCCAGCCCTGCTCATTCTTGCTTATTGTATACTGCATTATGACCATGCACATGTACCTGTATATATTTTATTTATTGCAGAATGTACTATGATTATGTAGATGTACCTGTAACAAAGTTGAGCATATTCTTGTCTTGTGCGCCCTGATGCTCCAGGGCTTGGCGCGCCATACAAATAATAAACTAAACTAAACTAAACTAATACGACAATTGTCCTGGGCAATTGCGGTGAAGGGGGTCGATAGAAGATGTTAACAGCACCCCTGTGCACCTGCAAGGCTGTATATGACCCCGGTGATAAAGTGACGGATCATGCAACGCTCAGGCACCCCAAAACTGCAGTAAAACCGTGCACGCAACCCCCGGTAGCCCACGTGTGTGGAATTCACCTCCCGCAGTATGCGGTGGCACCAAGAGACACGAAAAACACATACGCGTGGGACACGCAGGGTCCTATGACTTCAAAAATGGGTACGCGATACACAGGGGCACCCGCAGTGGGAAAAATAGTGTGCGCGACTCACCGTCAGACTATCGTGATAATGAAAAACACGCGTAGCCAATACCCCCGCCAAAAGAAGAGATACGTCCTTGATCCGCTGTGAAGTTGTGATGACGCACAAAGCAACACGAAGTAGCAACACACACATCAGTCTCCACGAAAGGCATGTACAGCGAACTGCTGGCCCTGCTCACCTTTAACCCATGTTAACGGCAACACCCGCATGCGTCACTTCACTTACGCACTTAGGCCCTTCCCTCAGAATACATGCATTCACACGTGCTGTTTTCTCACATGCTGAATCACTATGCACCCGTGATGAGGGGAACGCCTGCGCGTGTTACGTCACATATGCGCTTACACGCTAAGGGCCTTTGCTCGAATTACACGCTGATGTGCAGTTTTTTCACGTGCCTATTCACTCCTTTCCAAGCTGGCCACTCAACAACACATGGAAGACCACGCTCCTGCCCAGAAGGCCGAATTACTGCCCCCCAGAGCTCCGAGCAGCCTCGCACGAGCCATCTGCTGCCGCCTGTCTGCCTACTGCCACCGTGCCCTGCCATTTGGTGCCTGCACATCTGCCATCTGCAGGGGTCCAGTTGCTGTGACCACCCCTGCTGGAACAGAAGACTCCCGACTGGTATTCCATCACTCCACAGCCCAGCCCCAGGACCCAGTTGCCCACCCACACCTGCCTCAGGGGTTGCCATGTCCGACACAACACCACCTGGCACCAGTGGCAACCCCCCAGCTGAGAGGCAGAGGGCTGCCAGCTTCACTTCCAATGAAGTTGGCATCCTGGTGGAGGAAGTCCTGGGGCATTATGATGCCCTCTTCACACCATCATACGCCGACAAGGAAGGACGGAGGAGGATATGGACGGACATAGTGGGTGCCATGAACGCAGAGGGGGTGGCACCCCATGAAACACGTCCAGAAGCGCTAGGAGGACTACAAGTTCAGGACCCTCAAGAAGGCCCGGCGTCTCATAGACACAGCGGATGCAGTGGGGCACCAGGGCCAGCTTACCAACCAACAGCGGAGGTTCCTGGAGCACATTCTCCCAGTGCTTCACCACCAGATCCTCAGGATGCAGGTTCGTCTGGAGTCAAGCGGTAAGTGGCCATGCATTGCTTTGTGAAACAGGGCATGTTGCAGTGTGCTGGTAGTTAACTACTTGCCTGTATGTGTGACATGGGCCATGTATGGATGTGTGTCTGCAGGGACATGATGGTGCTGCATGTGAGTCCAGTCATGCGTGAACCACATGAATGGTGTATGTGTTACAATGCAACATGCGGAGCAGCATGCGGAATGCACACATGAATGCATGCCTGTCTCTGTTCTTGGACATGGTTGGGGTGTGAGAGATGGGTGCTGCTGTCATGGACCTGTATGGTGTACATGTCTGTGTGTCTGAGTAGCATGTGTGTGACTTGTAAACGCCATGGATGCATGACACATGTCCGTGACGATGTGTTGATTCACTGATGCAGCCTAGTCATCCTTGTATCCACTGTGTCTGGGGTGTACAAGGCCAGATGCATGAAACTACGGTGATGTGTGTGCATGTGATCAGTATGACCCATGGTGCATGTGAGGTTTAACCCACCATTATATGTGTCGACAGTTCCTTGGACATGGATGCAAATGTTCATTGCATGCGCCATGCCTGTTTCTGCATGTGTGTTGCCTGCACTGACCCATGTGTTGTGGAGGGACATGATGGAAGTGACGTTTGACAGTGCCACTTATGTGCTATTGCTTCCTGTCTAGGGGACTATTGTACAGTACCCTGATGCTTGTGTTCTATGTCTCCCTCTACACAGCGGCGAGTGAAGAAGAGAATGGAGATGGCGCTGTGGAGCAAAACAGGGGGATGCCTCCACCGGCCGGCGACGCAAGCCCCAGTCAGCCTCCCAGGAATTACCATCATCCGGGAGCGAGGCGACTGGTGCCCCATCTGCCACTACGGCTGCAGCGGAAGGGGCGGGTGAGCGCCCACAGGGGCTTGCGACGGCGGAAGACGATGTGGAGCCATCCAGGTTGGTGGTGTGCACAGAGGAGGAGGAGGCCGCTACTGAGCCGCACATGGGGCCTGATGGGGATGGTACCACTGGTGCAAGTGGTGCAGTCCAGGGGCAGGGGCAGGAGGCAGCACAGGTCGCCATGGAGGGGCCTGTGCATGTCACTGCCCCTGACACTGTGACTGCACCACCATGCACCAGCACGGATGCCCCATCCCAGGCCCGTCCGCAGGTAGGAGGGAGGTCCACATCATCTGGCACTCCTCTACCTGCAGACGAGGGGACCTGTGACCGTATGGAGTCCATCCTGATTGGTGTCGCGTTGCGCACGCGTGACATTCGTGATGACCTGAGTGCTTCCTGGGGAGACCAGTGGCCCAGTTGGGAGGAGCCATGGTCAGGGGTTTCCTACATGTGCCGGGGACTCTGGTGGCCCTCTTCTCCTCTGTGCAGACTATGCACCAGTCGTTCTCCATGCCGTCTTCCGGCCCAGATGCCACCAGTGCCCCCTGTGGACCTGCCCCTGACAATGCAGCCAGCCTGGTGGAGATCCCATCCCTTCCACAGTCCGGAGTCGGAGGTCCAGCAGTGGTGGCCACCCCAGCAACTGGACCCCAGCAGATGGAGGATGTGCCAGCATCATCGGGCAGGGCACGTGCACGACGGCACCGGGGGATTACATCAGCCCGGAGGCCGTCGTGGAGGCAGAGGCAGTTGCGTCTGAGGCAGCAGCGGGCTCAGCGTGGGAGGCATCATGGCTCGGGGCCATCAACACCTCGGGGGCAGGCATCGGACGAGGGGCAGGAGGACCCCGGACTGGGAGTGTCTTCCGTGTGGCAGTGGTTGGGCTGGCAAATAGATGCGGAGAGGCGGCGGGTGGAGCGGGCATGGCTCAGGATGGTCAGGGCGGAGAACTCCATGCTTTAGAAACACCTAAACCAGTCCCAGTAACAGAAAGTGACATCTTTTGCAATGATGAGTAAGGGCTTAAAAGTACTTTAGCTGGGGAGGCCACCAGGGGGCGCACAGGCAATGGCAGCCTGAACACGCCGCTCCCGCCGTAACTGGGCTACGCAGAGGGATTGAGCCCCCCCCGCGACCCCCCCACGGGTCATTCACGGTCTGCGGAACCCGTGAACCTCGGGTGCCCCCCGGGGCGAAAGAGCGGCATCTGGGGACCCCCGAGTGCCCGAGAACAAGCCCTGCGGCCCGAAGGGAGGAGCCCCGGAGAGCCCCAGGCAGCGTCTCGACCATCGAGGGAGGAAGTGGCGTGCGCCGGCGGCCTGGATTCGAAGGCGCGCACGACCCCCTCTCCTCCCCGAACACGGAGCACGCCGGCGCCCCGGCAGAAGACCCGCCGGCGACACCCCTGCAGCACCCGACCAAGGAGCCGTCGCGGAGGGGAAGTCCCCCGCTGAGGAGCCGGAAGATACGCGGGCCGCGACCCGCTTAAGGAGAGGCGGCCTGCCCGCGCTCCCGAGTTCGGAGCCGAGGTAGGTGGGGGGAGCCCGCCCCAGCCCCCACGCAACCCTCAAGGACCCCGGGGGACCAGTCGCGGGGTGCACCGGAGGGCTCGGAGGGGCGAGTCGGCCCCGCCCCCCCCCCCTGTCGAGCCCAAAAAAAAAAAAAAAAAGTCAGGAAGACGAGGGGGAAAACCTCCCCAGTCCTGGAGGTGACACAAAACATTCGGAGGAGAGTATCCTCGAGCTCATCACTTCCCTAGGTGGAGGCCCCTGGGCTCTATCCCAGGGCGAGTGCCCGCCTGGGGGCTCTCGCTGGGGGAATCGCACCTGAGAGCCCCCCAACAGACCGCTATTGGACATCCATGGCCGCTCCCCCCCACCCTAAGAACTGCTGATCAAAGGCAGAGGACACAAGGGGGGGAGGGGGTGTGAGGCCCCCACCGGAGGTATGGTGGGGCGAGTGCCCGCCCACGAGAGGCCCCCCACAGAGGGCCACACCAGAAGGAGAGAGAGCGCGCTCCCCGACCGGGCTCTGTCCCTTGCCCCCAGGGGCGCACCAGCGGAGGGGAGAGGTAGGAGGACCGAATGAGTTGGCGCCATACCCTCCAGGAGTACCGCTACCAAGTCACCAGCAGGGAGAACAGCGACCCGGACCGACGGACCGGCATGTCCCATTCCGAGACCCCACCCCTGCCCACCCTCACCATGGAAAAGGGCTTTGCCTCGGTCTTGCAGGAGATTAGGGACATACGGGCAGACATCGCCCAAAAAATGGAAAACATGGACCGCAGAGTGGGCAAAGTCGAGGATAGACTGTCACAACTAGAGTCCAACCAGTCCTCAGCAGCGACCCAGGAGCTGGACACGGCCCTGAGACTAACGGCCCTGGAAAAAAGAGAGATGAGGAGAGGGCAAGACAAATGGACGACTTTGAAAACAGAGAGCTGAGGAACAACCTCAGAATTTTTGGGGTGCCGGAGTCGGAGGGGGAGACGGAAAGAGACTTGACCCGGGTGGTGAGGGACATCATAACCCTCCTCTTCTCGGATGAGATGACAACCGAACCGACGTTTGATCGGATCCATAGAGCGGGGGGAAGAGCTGGGGGCCCCCGGTCAATTCTGGTCCGCTTCCACTACTATACTGAAAAAGCGAAGGTTCTAGAGGAGGCCAGGAAATCCCGAGAGATAACCTATAACAACGCTCAGGTGGCCATTTTCCAGGACCTCTCATCATACACGCTGGCCAAACGGAGGATGTGCCGCCCGCTGACCCAGATGCTGAAACGAAGGGGGTGCGCTACAGATGGGGGTACCCCTTCTCCCTCACGTTTGAATACGAAGGCCAACGAGTGAACCTGATTACAGAGGAAGATATAAGGGGAGCCATAAAGGAATACGCAACGGACCCGACCCCGCGGAGGGAACCCTCCGGGTTTGCCGCAGATGAAGCCAGAGCGCGCCGGTCACGAGGAGAGAGGAGAAAAAAGACTGGCTCACGGAAATTTAAAAAATTGAACCCACCGTCCCCATCGACGGACAGGAATGACACGGAACCCGGTCAGGGTGGAGCGGGACTGTCGGACCCGGGGGAGGAAGGGTGCTGAGGCATCTCACGGCAGGCGACATCAGCCTTGGGGGAACTGTGTAGAGAATTCATCACGGGGACTCACCATCTGTTCCGGCCCGCAGACAGGCCGAACTCCAGGACCATGGGGTCCGAACTTATGTGGATCCTCCCGAAACAGCAAGTATGAGAGTTACATTGAGGGGGGGTAGGGGGGGCTCATGGAGGCTCTAATATGGATATTCACCTAGCAGGAGGCGGTAGGCTGGTGGTCCGGCCAGCTACCAATAATGGTAGAACTGTTTGGCTGGACGCCGGAGTGGGGGGAGGGGGGTAGGGGGTTTGTTGATGTGGTTACGTTCACAGGGGGGACCAGGGGTCAGTTGGGGAAAGGTTTCAGGACCACCTGGGGGGAGGGGGGTTAAGGGAAATGGGAGATCAGAGGATAACACGAAAAGAGCCGGACAAGGAAAGTGCCACGAGTCAGCTATCCAGTAGCTGGTTAATCTTAGACAATGGCTGATGATCTGCCTACCCTGGGCGTGGGCTCCCTTAACGTGAGGGGGCTGAACACCCCCACCAAAAGATCCCTGGTTTGCAGGGAATTCAGGAGGGCTAAACTAGATGTGCTTTTCCTTCAGGAGACGCACTGGGCAAGGGGGAAAGAACCAAGGTTACGGGGGGGGGATTGGGGAAGTCCTCAGCGCCTCCCACAAGACCAAGAAAAGGGGGGTGGCCATAGTGCTAGCGAGGGACATTGGCTTTGAAGTAGAAGCCTCATTGAAAGACCCAGAGGGACGGTTCCTGCTGACGAGGGGCTCACTGCGGGGTTCCCCCTTAACACTTGCAGTTGTGTACAGCCCCAACGAAGGCCAGGCGCAATTTTGGGAGGAAGTGAAGAACAGATTGAAATTATTCGTACGCGGGTTGATGGTGGTGGGGGGGGACTTTAACATGGTCCTGGACCCGAAAGTTGATAGGAAACGCTTGGAATCCCAACCCAACAGGGCTGCAGACGAAATTATGGCCCGCTCCTTCCAAAGGGTCAACACAGAGCTGGGCCTAGTGGACACCATCCCGACCCCTAGGGCAGAACACCCCTCCTTCACATACTATTCTGCAATCCACACATCATACTCCCGAATAGACTACATCCTGGTAGACGAGTCCCTGCGCCCATATGTCTCTGGCTATGAGGTTGACCCGGTGCCCTGGTCCGACCATGACCTGGTCCGTACCACCATTATAGGGGAATGGCGAGGTGGCAGAAAAGGGCGATGGAAGTGCAACGACTCCCTGCTGAAGGACGATGTCCTGGCGCAGGAAGTGCAGGACGCCATTATGGAATACTTCAAGCTGAACGACAATGGCGAGGTGGGTGCGCATGTGCTGTGGGACGCCTTCAAGGCGACCTTACGCGGGGTTCTCATAAGAATGGGGGCTCAGAAAAAAAGGGAAAGGGAGGCCCAGGAAAAATCCCTTAGGGAAAAGATCGCACAGCTCCAGCCGGGAGGCCCCCCGGAGGCACCCTTGGCTATGGAACAGATCACTGCCCTAGAAAATTACAAACTTCAACTGAAAGATCTCTTGTTGCATAAAACTGAGCGCAACCTCCAGCTAGTGAAACAAAAATACTATGAGAAGGGGGATAGAGCCGATAAAATCCTGGCCTGGAAACTTAGAGAGGTCCAGAGAAGCAGAATGGTGAGGGCGATCAGGAACGAACAGGGCTCACTAGACCATAGCACCCCAGTCATAGGAGCGGCTTTTCGACGTTACTATGAACAACTATATTCATCAGAATATGCCGGGGAAGACACTCAGATTGAGGAGTTCCTGGACTCCATCCAGATCCCGTCCCTGACAGGCGAAATGGCAGAAGGTCTAGAGGGAGGGGTCACAGAGGAGGAGGTGGAGAATGCAATCGGTGGGATGAAGGCGGGAACGTCCCCGGGGGAAGATGGGTTCTCAGTATACTTCTACAAGAGGTTCCGGTCCACTTTGGCCACACACCTGGCGAGGGTGTTCAATGCAGTACTGGAGGGGGGCACCCTGCCGGAAACGATGATGAGAGCCATCATAGTGGTATTGCCCAAGGAAGGAAAAGACCCCACTGACTGCTCCTCCTACCGCCCGATCTCCCTCTTAAATATAGATGTTAAGATCTTAGCCAAGGTGATGGGTAAACGGTTGGAGGGGATAATGCCCAAATTAGTGCACGGGGATCAAGTGGGGTTCGTGAAGGGCAGGCAGGGCTCGGATAATATCAGGAAGACTATTGACCTAATCCACTATGCCCAGGAATCAGACCTAGAGGCTAGTTTGCTTTCCTTGGACTCCGAGAAGGCATTCGACAGGGTCGAGTGGAGGTACATGCAACTCCTCCTCCGTCGAATGGGCTTCGGGCCTCACGTCAGGACCTGGGTCTCCGCCCTCTATGGAGCCCCAACAGCGAGAGTGCAGGTGAACGGGGAACTCTCCGACTCATTCCCCCTCACGAGGGGAACACGACAGGGGTGCCCACTCTCTCCGTTAATATACGTCCTGACGATGGAACCTCTGGCCATAGCAGTCCGGGCCCGCCCCGACATCAAAGGGATCAAAAGGGGAGAAATAGAGTTCAAGCTCTCCCTGTTTGCTGATGACATCCTAGCGTACTTGGTGGAGCCCAGCTCCTCGCTCCCCCCCCTACTGCGTCTGATGACAGCCTTCGGGCAGTTCTCGGGACTAAAAATAAATGCAGCAAAATCAAAGCTCCTACCCATGAGGGTCCAGGACCCGTGGTTGGACCCCCGGGACAGGTGTGCGGGGATTGCGGTGGGGAAGGATTCCATCAGGTACTTGGGGGTAACCCTGACTAGAGATCTCTCGAGATTGGCCCCGGTGAACTATGGGCCTATCTTGGCGGGGGTTACGTCTGACCTGAGGAGATGGGATGGTATGATTCTGTCCTGGTATGGGCGCATGACAGCGATAAAGATGAACGTTCTGCCGAGATTACTATATTTATTCACCGCACTCCCAACGGAGGTCCCTGCCCAGTTGCTCCGTGATCTACAAAAAGCAATCCGCGAGTTTATATGGCAAGGGAGGGCCCCGAGGATAGGAAAGGCCACCCTAACACTGCCCAGAGAGGAGGGCGGGTTCGGACTACCGGACTTTCTCCTTTACTACCGGGCCGCCCAGCTGCGGGTCTTGCTGGAGCACATGAAGGAGGGGATGGGCACCTACTGGTCATACCTGGAGGACATGGACGCCCACCCTCTGAAAGTGCGCGACCTCCTGTGGCTGCCGCGTAGATTCATCCCTAGCAAACTGAGGGCCCACCCAACCCTGGGAATACTTTGGACAATCTGGAAAGAGGGACCCACAACCTCATGCCTCACGACATGGCCCTCTCCAATGTCTTCGCTTTGAGGCCACCCGCTCAAACTAGGTAGCAGGGGATTCAGGAGTGCCCAGTCCTGGTCGGACGGGGGTCTGGAATGGGCGGGACAACTGTTCAAAGAGGGCGAGTTCCTCGAATACGAGGCCCTGCGAGATGCACTGGGGTGGGAGTCCCTTTCAGTTTTTGAATATCTGCGCCTGAAAGGCATCCTTTGTGACCAAACCTGGGGCCAGAACCTACGGAGACAGCTGACCCCCTTCGAAAAGTTTCTGGACACGGCCACATCAAGGAAGGGGGCGGTCTCCAAAATGTACCAAATACTGAACACTGTTAACCTGGAGGGGAGAAGAGGGTTTCGAGGGTTTTGGGACGACCTGGCAGGAGAACCACTCTCAGAGGAGGCGTGGTCCAAAGTCTTTAAGATAGCATTTCATGGGAACCTATTTACATCGGACATGGAGCACAACTTCAAGATTCTACAGGGCTGGCACAGGGACCCGTTGAAACTGTCCAAGATGTTTTCGGGAGTGTCCCCCAGATGCCCAAGGGGTTGTGGCCAAGTGGGGTCGAGGGGGCATATGTGGTGGTCCTGCCCCAAGGTGCAGGAGTACTGGGAGAAGGTACGGGGGTGGATGGCCGAGGTCACAGAGGAACTAATCCCACTCAACCCCCTAACGATGTTGCTGGGCCTCCCCCCGGAGGACACCGAACTGTATAGGTACCCAAGAATGTGGGAGACGATGTTGCGAGCGGGTAGAGTGGCCCTTGCACAAAGGTGGAAGAGCTCAGAGACCCCATCCAAAGAAGATTGGCTTAAGAAACTCAAAAACATGTTCTTAATGGACAAATTGACGGCCATGGTAAATAATGAATTGGGCCCCTTTCAGGTTAACTGGTACGGGGTCTATGGGGCATGGGGTTGGGACCCCCACTGACAATATGAGAACACTCTGGCGAGATGGCGGGGGGTGGGTTTGGAACGCTTGAATCAAGGATGTAGGAGTAGCCCAGGACCCGGGAGAAAGCGGATCTCACTCAGCCAACTTGGACGCGAGAGTATAGCATACCTCTGTGGCAACGTACAACGAGCAACGATGACAGCTCCAGCTGTTCGACTTTTGAAGTGACTCTGATCTGGGGGGAGGGGAGGAGTTGGGGTGGGGGGGAGGGGGGGAGGGAACCTGGGGGTTTTATGACAATGTTAAAAGTGATGATTACAACGCTCCCAGCGTTGCCGTTTGTACTTTCTTTCTAAAAACTACCAATAAAACCAAAGTTTAAAAAAAAAAAAAAAAAAAAAGTACTTTAGCTGAATGTCAATGGTTTAAGGCACTACATTAAAAGGAAAACAATCCTACAATATTTAGCCACTTGAAAGGTAGACATAGCACTTCTACAAGAGACACACCTCAATAACCAAGAAGCAGAACAATTGTTTAGAGATTGGGTTGGAAATGGTTACCATAGCAGTCTAGAGAAAGGGGAAACATGTGGGGTTGCATTCCTCATACGTAAATAAATCCTATATCCTATATAGCATTATGAAGATCTGAGCAGGTGACAGGGGTAGACGTACTGCAATTAAGACGCATATGGCAGTGACAAAATAATCATCGACTCGACTTATGCACCAACAGCAGATCAACAAGCATTCTTTTCAGAACTCCATGGATCAGAGTAGAAAATGGGTAACAGCCTGATGCTGATAGGAGGGGATTGGAATCTGCTGATTGACCCCTTTATAGATACATTTGATAAACTCAAGGATGGGAATACGAAAGACAGATAACACCTGAAGCAATTAATGACAGATCTTGATCTACGTGATCCTGGGAGGCTACTAAATCCTTCAGGCAAGAAAATTACGTCCAGATATCAACATGGCACGGGCACATCAGAAGGGCATCAGTTGAGTCGGGGCCTGCTGGCAGGTGCCCGTCACTGGGGTTGGGGTGGGGGGACATGTGTCAGGGCTCCCAGGTGCATGGTGCCATGCGGGCTGCCTGCAGGGCATGGGGAGGGGGGTGGGGACACACCAGGGAGGGCCCACACTGCAAAACCGCGTGTGAAACTCCCAGCACACCCCTCAGAATACACATACCGCTTTCATGCTAGCGAAGACGTGTGTAAAACTCCCCGCGCACCTCTCAGAATACGCGTACCCCTCTCGCGCTAGCGAAAACGCATGTAAAACTCCCCACGCACCCCTCGGAATACACGTACCCCTCTCGCGCTAGCGAAAACACGTGTAAAACTCCCCCTGCACCCCTCAGAATACACGTACCCCTCTCACGCTGGCGAAAATGCATGTTAAACTCCCCGCGCACCACTCAGAATACACGCATGCAGCCCATCCACCCTCCCCATCCATCACAGGCAGCCCACACCACAGGGGGTACTTTTCCCATGCGTATTCTGAGGGGTGCGCGGGGAGTTTTACACATGTTTTCGCTAGCGGTTTCTAGCAAATGTACTTTCCTCTCCCAATGAAATGAACACCTAGAAATGGGCAAACAGTACTGCTGTGTGGATATTTACGGATTTTGAGTGGGTCTAGGACAATCAGGCTTCTGTAGCATACATCTCAATGTAGGCCCTGCTTTTCAAACTTAAGTCCCACCTAATAAGTTACCCTTATAAAAAGAAGCTGCTTTTTATTGTATGCCTAGAGTTTTAGTGGTGAAATGTATGTGCTAATTTTGTTTCTTTCTCTACAGCATTTGTGAAGTATGCCTTTGACGACTTGCGGCCTCATCACGAGTTTGGTGGAAACCCTTAAATGCGGTGGTAAAGGTATTCCCGCTACATTTAAGGGTATGCCAAATCATGGGTTTGGCATACCCCAGCTCTGAGCTGGGGGAAAATGCACCAGGAATTAGCTGATTTTTGGCACAATTACCACGCGGTAATACCGCCGACGGTAATCACGCCGAAAATTCCCCATTGGGTCTAATGGGGAATTCCCAAATGGGCCTAATGGGGAATTATCGTTCCGCCAAACCCATGATCCTCTGCTAATAGCGCTGGGGGTTTGGTGGTAATCCTATTAACCCTGGCGGTATCCCAGCGATAATACCGACCAACTCGTGATGAGGCCCTTACAGTCTACGTGCCTAGAGGGAGGATCGCTTGCAGGGAAGTAAAACTTTATCATTTGAAAATGTTGGTACTGATGTTTCATGTTCTGTACAAACATATCAAGACCGGAGGCTCCCATTATGCTTCTCTTTCTTTTATTTAATTATTTAAGAAAGGCTCAGCAGCAAAAATATTTTCTTTAGTGCATGGAAAATATGTAACTGAAAAACATAAACAGGTAATAATGTCAAATGTCTTTAACAGTCCTGAAACACATAAAACTCCATTTCCCAGGAAGCCTGAGGAAAGTCCAACGTGATGTCACCAACATGTGACTAAATCCTCCAATGAGTAAGCATATCCCTCCATAAACAGTCCAGGATATGATGACACTTCCTCTTTCTTTGCTGCTCACAGCAAGAGATAAGTGCCTCATATTCTAGATTATGTTGTTTCCATTATATGTATTGAATTTACTTTGATTTTACTGAATATTTAGTATATATTTTATGATTACACGCGCTGCGTTCATCGCGCGTTATATAAAGGGTTAATTCCTTTCTAGTCCGACGCGCTCGCGTCAGTCGAGCGTGACTGGAATTATCTCTGACGCCAGCTGCTTCCTGCTGGCGTCGGAGAGTACTGCGTGAGGTGTTTATACCTCATTAGGCTTTTACAAGCCGTGTTTTGTTTTTCCTTGTTTTGCGAGGGCCCGTCTTCACAGACCCTCGCGAACGTATTCCGCTTTACTTCCCGAGGCGGCTTGCGTTGCCGGGCCTCGGGAAGCAGCAGTTAAGTCTCCGTGTGACCGCGATTCCACTCGCGGTCACCAAAGGGAGCACCTGCTGCTGCAGGTCCATTCCTCAGCTTTCTGGCGCCCGCGATCGCTTTTCCGTTGCATTTCACAACGAATTTAGCGATTGCGAGTGCCAGAAGCTGCAGCATCATTTAGAACGAAGTTTAGTCAATTTCAAGTGAAAGAAAATAAAGGGAGACAGCGGACAGCTGATTCAAGCCCTTCTGGATCTGGGCTGATACAAGACTCCCCATTCCATACTGTGGGCATCGAGAGAAGGTGGACTGCCCACACATATAAAAAAAAAAAAAAAAAAGAAGTAGGGTAAATAGAAAGGTGCTAACAACATGGCAGCTCAGTACTTCCCTCAGGAGGGCCAGGATTGGTTTGGATACGAGGAAGATACTTTTGATATTGATGAAGTGGCTATGGCTTCCAGCCTGGAAAAAGTGCTGGGTTCCACAGTGGAGACCAGCATCAAGAAAGCGGTGTCAGAAATGCTCCTGCCTATACAGCAACGCCTAGATAACATGGAGGAGCATTTACAGGAAAAATCCCTACCAAGAAAAAAGACACAAAAAAGAAAGCACCTTTCTGATGGGGGATGTACACCGGCTCGCCTGAGTAAAGACTCTACGACCCCCCCGAGCCAGCCAGTACCAGCCACTGCTGCCCTATCAGACGCCTTCTCCAGGCTGAAAAAGGCCTTTTTGAATAGGAAGGAACTCCCTTCCGGTGACAAACCCTCTTACCACGAGGAAGAAAACAGGGACATCAGACTTTTTAACCCAGAGGGATATCATCTGGGCTCTGACCCAGAGGAATATGACCGTCACAGTCAATCTCCAGTTTCTTCGGACGAAGATGCGCAGACAATAGGGTCACAACCCTCAACCTCAGGGATTGCGGCAGTCCCCATCCCTAATAAGCCAGCCAAAGATTCCCTTTCCTCAAAAGGGATGTTTACTCCAGAGGACTTAGTGCACCCCAGGTCTTCACACTGGGAACCATCTTCTAGGACGACAGACTACATTAAAGACAGGCTACGTAAGCCATTGGACAAAGAGGTCCGAGCAAGACTCAGGGCAGAATGTCCACGCCCAGAGATCCCAGATAAGGTGGCCCTGACACCGGAGTTAGACTCCAAAATGATTACTTTCCTTGGAAAGAATACTAAAGATCCACGTAAAGGCATAGATCGTGCCTGGAAGTCATGCCAAGACCGAGTGCTGGACGTCACCGGTCCACTGGCAAAGATAATGGACCTGGCTGAAGCAGCCATAAATACAGAGGAACCCATTGATCCTCTGATAATATCAGGTTGGGCTCAAAGAGCCATATGTTTGCTTGGAAGCGCCAGCTGTGCCATGTCAGCTGAGCGCCGCAAAGGTATTCTCTATAAAATCGACGCCAAGCTAAGTGAATTAGCAGATTCTGAATCTGGAGCGGCAGCCCAAGGTCTCCTTTTCGGAGACTCCTTCATGAAGGAGATGTAAAAATTTGTGGGCACCTTCACTGCGCTGGACAAAGCGCAATCATCCATCAGAAGAGTTTTTTCTCCAAAAATTTTCACCAGGGCCGGACGAGGCAGAGGTCGCTCTTCCTGCCGATACTCTTTCGATAGAAGACCTCAACAATCCAGGGATCAACAAGCCTGGCAAGATCACACAGATACCTTCTTCCCATCGAGAGGGCGAGGAAGAGGTCGCGGTTGGAGGAGAGCCGGCCGATATCCAGCTCAACAACAAGCCACAGGTCAGTCTACCCATTGCAGCGCCAGTGCCGCAAATGCCTATAGGAGGGAGGCTAGCTTCTTTTGCGCATGCTTGGGATTCCTTGTCAGGGGACGCATGGGTCAGAGATACAGTTCGCGGCATGCACCTAGAATTCTTCGCACAGCCCTTTCAAACAGCTCGTCCCATTCCCATTCCAATGTCCAAAGAGGACGAGGTTGCATTAGAGAAAGAGATTTGCAGTTTAGCGATGAAACAAGCAATTCGCCCCTGTACAAGCCAAGGCGGTTTCTTCAGTCCAATATTTCTGGTACGCAGAAAAGAGAAAGTTCATCCAGTGATAAACCTGAAGGCTCTCAACGATTTCATAGTCTACCGCCATTTCCAAATGGAGGGTATTTACATGCTCAGAGACCTTCTGAGACCCAACGACTGGCTTATGCGTTTGGATCTGAAAGATGCGTACCTCGCGGTACCCATACATCAGGACCACGCAAGCTATCTGAGATTCTCTTGGAATCTTCAAAACTGGGAATTTACGAGTCTGCCCTTCGGTCTTTCTTCAGCTCCTTGGGCTTTCTCCAAACTCCTGAGACCGGTAGTAGCACATTTAAGAGAACAAGGCGTTCGACTGATCATATACCTGGACGATATGATCTTTATGGCTCAGTCTCAAGCACTGGTAGAGCAACAGACCAGGTTAGCCATAGACCTACTGCACAGTCTCGGATTCCTCATGAATTGGGAAAAATCTATCCTTTTTCCGTCCAGAAGCCTAGAGTTTCTAGGGTTTGTGGTAGATACCGAGTTAGCTCAACTTCGTCTTCCCACTGCCAAGATTCATTCTACCAAACGGGAGATCCGCAGACTCCTAAAGGGAGAAGAGATTTCTCTTCGGGATTTAGCGAGGGTAATAGGACTTCTCTCCTCCTCTATCCAAGCTATCTTTCCCGGACCTCTGCATTATCGAGAGTTACAGAGACTGAAAGGGCAACACCTAAGACAGAGTCTCTCTTATTCACAACGGATGACTCTGTCACCGGAAGCAAGAACAGAACTCAACTGGTGGTTTACGCACATGGAGGCCTGGAACGGCCGAGCTATCTTCGGGTCTGCACCAGACATAGTGATAGAGTCAGATGGCAGCCGTTCCGGCTGGGGAGCGAGATGCGGTTCAGTAGCCACAGGAGGAACTTGGTCTCCTCTAGAACTCGAGATGCATATAAACTGCCTAGAGCTCTTGGCAGGTTCCTTCGCAGTACGCTCCTTCACCAAAGACAAAGTGAGTTGTTGTATCTTACTGAAAATGGACAATGTCTCTGCAGTAAGATACATCAATCATCTGGGTGGCACCAGATCTCGACCTCTAGCGGAATTAGCCAAAGATTTTTGGCATTTCTGTCTACAACACCGGATTTCGGTCACAGCGGAGTATCTGCCAGGCCTTACGAACGTAGTGGCAGACTGGTACTCCCGGAACACGACCGATTACAGCGATTGGAGGCTCGACAGAGAAGTCTTCCTCCGAATTCAACAAATATGGGGTCCCATGTCCAAGGACCTGTTTGCCTCTCGCCTGAACACTCAGCTTCCAGTGTTCTTCAGCTGGAATCCGGATCTAGCAGCGACGGCAATGGATGCTTTCCTCCAACATTGGACAGAAGGGGTGCACTATGCCTTTCCCCCCTTCAACATGATTGCGAGGACCCTGGCGAAGGTCCGTCAGGAACAAACAGAATTGGTTCTTATAGCACCAGTCTGGACCTCTCAGACCTGGTATCCAGTTCTTCTGGAACTTTCTTTGGATTTTCCAATCCTTCTACCCCAATTTCCAGATCTCCTGTTGGATCCAGCGGGACATCGTCACCCTCTACTCCTCCACGGATCTCTGACCCTGGCAGCCTGGAGGATTTCAGGTCAAGGTTGAGAGTTCCAGGCATGTCCCACATGGCAGTCAGCCTTATCGAAGAAAGTTGGGCTCCTGCCACTCTCAAAATATATAAAATAACTCTTGGAATGCCTGGAGAAACTGGTGTCAAGAAAAAGGACTACATCCAGTTTCAGCACCTATAGAGGAAATTCTGAATTTCCTAGCATCATTAGCAGAAAGAGGTCTAGCCTACAGGACAGTCAACGCGTACCGTTCTGCCATTTCAGCAGGCCACAATCCTATAGAAGGGATTCCAGCAGGAGAGCACCATCTAATTTGCAGGCTACTCAAGGGCATCAGACTTTCAGTCCCGCCTCCGTCCCGTTACAGCAAGCTTTGGGACGTTAATAAAGTGCTCAACCTTTTTCTGTCCTGGCCAGATAATAAGCACTGCCCTATCCGGCAAACTCACTACACTGCTCTGCCTGGTCTCCTGCAGGAGAGTTTCTGATGTCAAAGCCTTAGACCTAGCAGGCAGAACCTTTTCCCCCGATGGCATTATATTCCACATACATAGAAGGACTAAGTGCAACTCAAGAGTGATCTCTTATCCTGCCTTCAAGGATCAGCCCAAGCTCTGCTTAGTCAGATGCCTGAAGACTTACAAAGAGGTTACGGCACCTCTCAGGACTGCGCCAGAGGGGCAACTTTTGATAGCCTTACGCAAACCTCACAAAGCAGTTTCTGCCCCAACTCTAGCACGCTGGGTGCGGTGGACCTTGACCCAAGCAGGAATAGATACCTTGCACTTAGGAGCCCACTCCGTGAGAGCAGCCATCGCTTCCAAGGCCTTCCAAGTCGGGATCCGACTAGATGACATCATGAAAATGGCAGACTGGGCAAGTGAATCTGTGTTTAAGCAATTCTACCTGAAACCGGTAGAACAGCCGGCATGTGGTAAGTAAGCTTTAAACTAGCATAATAGGAGCCTCCGGTCTTGACATAGAATAAAAATGTTCCATAATGTCTTACTAGAAAGTCTTAATTCTATTAAAGACACGGAGGCGAGCATTATCCCACCCGGTGAGAAATTTTAACACATCATTCTGAATGGTTATACATATATTGCAAAATGATTGCTTGATTTTGAATACAGTATTGTTCATTAAAGTAACAAAGTATTTCTCTCCCACCCCTATATGGGAACTAGGGTTGTAATATACATGAACTGATTGCGATTTTTTCTCTCTTGACAGCGTCAACAGACAAGTCTGCCTAATACTCGGCATACTTTCGCTTCTATGAGATGGCTTCAGTTTCACACTTTCTACTGGACAGTTTCGCAGCTTCGAAAGGGGAAGTGTCATCATATCCTGGACTGTTTATGGAGGGATATGCTTACTCATTGGAGGATTTAGTCACATGTTGGTGACATCACGTTGGACTTTCCTCAGGCTTCCTGGGAAATGGAGTTTTATGTGTTTCAGGACTGTTAAAGACATTTGACATTATTACCTGTTTATGTTTTTCAGTTACATATTTTGCATGCACTAAAGAAAATATTTTTGCTGCTGAGCCTTTCTTAAATAATTAAATAAAAGAAAGAGAAGCATAATGCTCGCCTCCGTGTCTTTAATAGAATTAAGACTTTCTAGTAAGACATTATGGAAAATCTTTATTGTCTGTTATAGATCAAGTATTTCAAAAAGTCCAAATTGAGACAGGAGACATGTCAACTAATTAAGTATATGGAACCAAGCACATTTCAAGTCGCAATGATAATGGGAAATGCATACAAATCTCTGTATTGCGCATTCAAAAATATCCACCTTTTGAAGAAAAAAAAGACAGGAACTTCTTTAGAAGTTAGATAGAGGAGTACAAATATTCATTAAAAAAGTTCCACTCTTGAGTCTTCACAAATCATTTGAGAAGTGCGCCATTAGAACTCCGGAATGCGGTGAAGTGTTCTCTGCAAAATAAAAAAAGTAGAAGGACTCAGCTTTCCATTTGAAAAGAGAATTGTTCTTACTGTTCAACAAACTAGTTAAAGTCACAAAAGCAATGTGACTCTTGCTAGTGACAAGGGTGGATGTGGCTA
Source organism: Ambystoma mexicanum (assembly GCF_040938575.1). Lineage (NCBI taxonomy): Eukaryota > Metazoa > Chordata > Amphibia > Caudata > Ambystomatidae > Ambystoma > Ambystoma mexicanum. The sequence goes on from NC_090941.1 coordinate 635,944,312, forward strand.
CAAAGTAAAAAATAATGTAATTTCTGGAAGTTAAGAAATTCGAAAGACAGTAAGTAGTGAAGTAGTAACATTAGGCCGGCGTGCAATTAAAGTAAGAAAACAAACTCCAGTATGGGCATGTCATTATGTGTGCAATAGTGACAAGTTTTCTTATAAAGTCCTAAAGAAATTCTTGCACATGTTGCACAAAAATAATAATGTGCACAGACAAATCAAACTATATCAGTGCAAAACACCATGTATGTCACTTGCACTGTTAAATAAAGCTCTAACTTCTGGAACTGTAGAAAGTTTACTTTCTACCCTTCAGATGGTAATAACTACTCTTTTAAAAGATTATGGGCCTCATTACAAGGTGGGCAGAATGGGTTTAACGGTGTCGGTAATGGTGCCGGTAAAGCCATTCCGCCCTATTACGAGGTTCCCTTGCGGGACCCGGTCAGAACGTCTGGTCCGTTATTATGGGGCCTGTTATTAGCTACCTCCCCATTCCCATTGAGCCCTAGGGGGGCTCAAATGGGAATGGGGATGGGTTTTTTGAATGAGGAATGACCCGGCCATCCAAGGTTGGAATGACCAGGTAATTCCTCATTCAAGGAACCCGGACCCGAGTTTAGAGGCAGCCAGGGCGCTAATAGCACCATGGCTACCTCCAAACTTGTAATGAGGCCCTATGTATATGCAGATCAAACACTAGCAGGAAGTGGAAATTATCCTATGCTTTCAAAGGATCACATTTTTGAACAGTACAAAAAAGGTATTGCAATATTTGAGGTCTATTCAAGTGAAAGACCTGCCATTATTTGTGTATCTCGGCGACACAATTTCTATAAACCACAAATATAACTGGTGTGTGTTGAGGACAAAGTAAAAGACTGTTTAGAAGATGTCTGGGAGGACCTTTACATGTATCTGCTTGTAGAACAGAGATTTGACACAAGTGAGGCACTATATCTTTGTAGACACTGCGTCGAGTTTTATCAAAGAAAATGCATTCCTCCTAGAAGTGTCATGAATAACATGGTAGTGCCTGATATCCCTGTTGAGCTTTAAAAATGTAACATGTTTAAAGTGATTGCCTTGCAAACTGTTTATCCTTTCCAGATTATTGTTAGATTACAAACAAAGATGTCAAAACAGCCTAAAACGTAATTGGTGTAAGGTGTGGGAGGCAAAGTTGTGTATTTGCCTCTCAACCTCCTCTCTCAATGGGCTGAGCTCACGTCTTCTCTCATCTCCTCTACCTCCCTGATTCTCCTCCTTGGGGATCTCAACATCCACCTGGACTCTTCTGACTCCTCAGTACCTTTCCGCAACCTCTGCGACTCTCTCCACCTTCCTATTCTACCCTCTTGTCCGACCCACTCCGGTGGACACACCTTGGATGCTCTCACCTCCTCTGACATCCCTCTCTCTAACCCTCTCACTACTCCTCTCTCTTGGACTGATCACTTTCTTCTCTCTTCTCACTTGAAACTTCCTGTCCCCCTGTCAATGCCCCACTCAGCACTGCCACATTCCTACATGGTCATCCGACCCATGAGGAGAGTGCCAGTGGCAGTCTTAGCCTCTACCTACTCTCCTCCACCTACTCCTGTGGCTGACTCCCACCCCGACACAGCCCTTTCCAACTTTCACCTTTCCATCTCTTACACTCTTGACATCCTTGCCCCTGTCATGAGGATCCACTTCATGACAGGGGCTTGCCAAAAAGTGCAATTCTTGGTATGACTCAGATCTGTTCGCCCTGAAACGCAAGTGCAGAGCAGCTGAATGGAAATGGGGAGCTTCAGGTTCACGCTCTGACAAACTGGCCTGCCTCCTACTTCAAAGGCAATAATTGACTCTCCATCCTCTCTAAAAAAGCGTTAACATTCAAGGCTGCATCTCCGTGGCATCTAACAACATGGCCAATCCTTTTAAAATCTGCAAGGAGCTGGCCAATCCTACTGCAGTATCTTCCTCTGCTCGGTCCTGACCTCTCATTTCATCACAAAAACGGAGGAAATCCGATCCTGACTCTCTTCTGCTCGGTATTAGCCTATTTGACCTAAAACATTTGACCTTTTGACCAAATTGATCTTTTCTGAGTGGTCCAAATTGACCTTTTTTTGCATCCGGTCCAGATTTACCTTTTTGTTTTAGGTCAAGTAGGCTAATATCTACTTACCTGAACATGAGGTGCAGGGGTTGCAGGGCTGTCCCCTACTCCTTATGTTAATGTAAGTAGGTCAAAAGGGGGTTGCGGGGCTGTCCCATGCATCCTTAACAATGGAGGTCAATTTGGTCAAAAGGTCAAATGTTTTTAGGTCAAATTGCCGAGGACAATTTGCACAAGATCAAATCTACCCAAGCCTTCTGCTCCCCTCCATCCCTCTACTCTCTCAGGCCCTCCTTGGCTGCCCCTTTTCCCCTCCTCCCCTTCCTCTCTCCTGTCACACCTGATGAGGATTCCAGACACCGATCTATGAAAGTCTCATACAAACAGATGTCTTCCTGCACCTCCAGAAACATTAAGGAAAACATTGTCTCTCTCGCTTCAGCCTTGGCTGATCTCGCCAATCACTTCTTTGCCACTGGAGTTTTCTCCGCTCCTCTCAAGCACTCCTTGTGCACCCCCTGATCAAAAAGCCTTCTGCCGACCCCTCCTTTCCGGCAAACTATGGCCCAATTGATATTACTCCTTTCCTGGGCAAACCCCTGGAGAAATTGGCTATCTCCCAGCTAACCCTTCGCACTGATTCTGTTGGTTGTCTCAATGACCTTCAATCTGGCTTTACAAGAGCCAAAGGCATGTAAACTGCTCTCCTGAACAACCGTGATGTGCTTTGTACCCTTGACTCTAATTCTCCCTCTGTCCTCATCCTCCTCAACCTTTCTTCTGATTTTGACATTACAAACCACAACATCCTGATCACCCATCTCTGAGATACCCTGGGCATCATGGCTCAGGCTCTGGCATGGCTATCCTCTTTCCTCTGGGATCAACCTTCCCAGGTCAAACTTGAGATCTATCCTTTGGTCATGGTTTTTCAATGCCTATCTGGGCCCCTTGGGCCTCCTGATCTCTACCTTCTCCTCTAACTTTCAGTGTTATGCAGATGACATGGAGCTCTCTGTCAGGCAACCCTTGGCTTCCTCCTCCTCGCTCAACCCTGACTGTCTTTCCGCTATTCAGGCATGGTGCACCTCTAATGATCTCTGCCTTAATGCCAGTACGACAAAGAACTTTCTCATTGAGACTTCTGCTCCTGCTTTTCCCCTTTCACTCCCTTGGAACTGTACCCTCACCCTCTTGTGAGGCAAAAAACCTCAGGTTCATCTTTGACTCTACTCTTTCCTTCTCTCCACACATCGTTTGATCTGTCTGCAGCATTCGGCTTACTGGACCATGCTCGGTTATTGTGATCACTCAATTGGATTCACTCCTTCCATTCCAATCTCATGTCTAAAGTTCACTGGGTCTATACATTTTTTACGCTAGCCCCCATCAGCTATGGAGTACCGCGTGGTGCCAGTTTGTCACCCGTGCTTTTCAATCTGTACCTCCAAACTGTATGCTCCCGGCTAGAAGTAACTGGTGTGTTCTTTACAAATTACACCAATGATACTCAGCTGTTTATAGAGCTGAGTGGCAACTATGCACAGGACTCCATCAAAATCTCAGGTGCTTAGGATATCATAGAGGCTTGGATGACCAGGAACTGGATGTGCCTAAATGACAGTAAAACCAAACTTCTTATGTTCGGTTCCTGGGAAGCTACGGCCAAGCTTAGTGCAGACTTTATAAACTTTAACATCAAGAGCAGTGCTGTCCTAGTCCAAGGCAAGATAAAAACTCTAGGCATCACACTAGAATCCTCACTGAGCGCAGAAGCTCACGTAAATCAAATGAGCAAGAACAGCCAGCATTACCTCTGCCTGCTTCGACACATCAGGCCCCTGGTGAACTAACAGAACAGTGCTACCATCGCCCGCATCACCATTCTCTCGAGGATGGGCCATGGCAAAGCGTTATTAATAGAGGCAAACACTGCATGTCTTGCAAAATACCAGACAATTCTGAATAATGCCTTGCGCATTATTAAAAATATACCAAGAGGCGACCATATCTCAGCCGAGCGGTAAAAAGACTAGAGCGCTTCACTGGCTGGCAGTAAAAAGACTAGATCACTTTCAAATCACGGTAGGACACGACTGCTTTTTTGGAGCTACTCCACTGTACCTAAGGTCACTGGTCTCTCCATATGCTCCCAGTAGATCCATGCGCTCAGGAAACCAAGTTCAGATTAACTGTATACATTTCAAACGGTCAAATGGATTGGGCAGATCCTTTCTAGCTAGAGCCACTAAGCTTTCGAATGCTCTCCCAATGACAATAAGTTTGGAAAAAACAACCTAAAGTTCTGTTGAGCCTTGAAGACCCCACTATTTAAGTAATCTCCAGGTCACAGATTCACCCTCCCACTCTAATTCCTGGTTGTCCCATTTAATTTGTATTTTGTCCTCCTTTCTCAATGTTAGCACCCGATGCCCGAGAGCTGTAACGCCTTATAAATCTGTAAATAAAATAATCACTGATATCTCCAAAAAGTCCCATTGCCAAATCCACCTCCTCAGAGGCATTCTACTTTTTCTCACATTCTTCCTGACGCTTACTGGTTCTCTCTAGGCTTGACTATTGCAACAGCCTCTATCTCAATCTACCTAACTCTACCCTCCGCCCTCTGCAGCTCATACTTGGTATGATACTTGGCTTCAGGCCCAGGGAACACATTTCCCCAGCCCTGAAATCCCTCCACTGGATCCCGGTCGCTGCAAGGATCAAGTTCAAGACCATCAGCATTATCCACAAGGCCTTCTGGGGCTAGGGCCCGTACTATCTCCAACGCTCTCTTCTTAATTACCTTCCTTCCAGAGTCCTCCACTCTTATACTTCTAATTCTCTGCGGGTGAGTCGCTTCTCCCAGCAGACCCTGGGTGGTAGATCTCTTTCCTCTGCAGGTGCCTCCCTCTGGAATGGCCTCCCTACCACACTACCCCTTGAGCCAGACCTTCTTAAGTTCTCGAAGCTCCTCAAGACCTTCATTTACTCTTCTTCATTCTCTCTGCCTCTCCCCTCCTAAACTTTCCCCACCTCTTTTTTCTCTCTGTTTTCCTCTGCTATCCTTCTCCTCCTCCTGCTTGGTTTACGTTGGCTGGCTGCCTGGTGTTGCTCTGAATCATATAGAACACATGCCACCCCCCTGCCCAGCCCCTAGCACTTGCCCTCGAGCCCTCCTGCACTACCACCTGGTCTTCCTTGCACTTCCAGGAGCATGTTTCACTTGGAGGCCCTGTCTTCCTTGCACATAACCCAGGGCACTGTTCCACTGGGGCAATTCTCCCCTTCCTATCCACTGCACTTCTTGTCTGCACCCTTGCACAATCTAAATGATACTAGACCTAGTAAGATCATTTGTCTTGTTCTCCCCTGTTTTCCCCTCCCTGCCTGGTTGTGCCTTCAAAAACTTGCGAATAGGCACATTATAAATAACCGATGAATCAATCAATCAATCAATCAATCAAACTTACAAGAAAACATTAACACTGTAGGAGTAAAACATTAAATTGATGATTCTTTGTTTGTTTTGGTAAATGGTGTTGCCACAAAGGACACACAAATTTGACGACCGCTTATAGATGTCAGAAAGGTGAAAGAGGCTTTCAAGTTTCTAGTGAAGTACAGTGATTTGTACAAAGACAGTATAACTGTTCTGGATTTGTCTATACTTGATGTTGAATCAACGAGCACGACCAATGAAGGGAAGTTCCAATGTCTAACTGTTGCAGAATAGTTTGGGCCTCATTACGACCCAGGCGGTAAGGGGTTAACGGCGCCATAAAAGGTGTCCGGCCGTTAAACCCTTACCGCCTAATTACGAGGTCTCTTTGTGGGTCCCGACCTTAAAGGCTGGTTTTACCAGCCGTTACGGAAGGAACCCGCAAAGGGACATTCGAGGTAATTACGGTACCGCAATTTGCGGTACCGTAATTAGCGCCTTCCCCATTCCCATTGAACCCTATGGGGGCAAACATGGGAATGGGGAAGGGCCAATGATGAATAGGGAATTACCACCCCACCACCAACCTTGGAATGGGGCGGTAATTCCGCCATTCACAATGGCGGAGTTGGTAAAATACCGGCGTCAACCATGGCGCTAATAGCGCCATGGTTAACGCCAGGGTCGTAATGAGGCCCTTTGTCTGAACATTACACTATTCATCCTCTACACTTACGTGAACTAACGGGTGACAGTCTAGAGTTATACCAGATGAAACCAACAAAAGGAGCAAATATCAGCGTTTGGAAAAGGAGGCAGATTGGATGATCAGAAGGTTCAGATTCCTTCTTCGGAATACCTTTGTACACACATGTATTCTGAAGATTCCAGATTCCACACTAATAGTGAATACATTTTTCACTTACTCTATGAAAGTGAATGTTCAGCACTGTGCTATTTTGTTGCTCATACACTTCAGACAAGAACTAGATTTCAAAATGTTTCTGCATGTCAGATACTGCAACAGGTGAAACAAAAAATGAAATTTTAGAAGGACAAGTTACCAATATCCTTGCCACAATGAGAGGAACTAAGGACTATTGCTATGTTACAACAGACATGCCAAAAGCTAAAAAGAGCAATGCAGCTGAAGTGTGGGCAGACTTATCAGCAGACAAAAGTCTTAGTGAAAAACATCTAAACTTTGGTCTGAAGATGCTTTCATAGAGAGTGTGGAAGCTACGAAGCTGCAGATTGACTTACTAGTTTGCCTCTGTGTGGATGTAGCATTAATGTAGTATGCTTAAGTCCTGGCCAGCTGCTACAAGAAATTGTGAACTACAGCCTTTTAGTGAAGTTCAACAGTTAGCTGAAAGAGTACCTGATAGCACAGAGATCTTGAAAACCAACTTGATTGATACCTGTCATCTAAATAGGTCTGGAGAGTTGGAGGATCTGTGTATGAAATAGCAGCACAATACTCATATCGAAATAATGAAGCAAACAATGACAGATGGTTTAAGGTACAAAGATGTGCAGGCTGTCTAGTGAGACATGGAAAGCCAAGTTTCATCAAACATTGCCAAACGGCAGAGAAAAAGACATTATTCTATTTTTGCTTTTTGCAGTTGTTCTGCCATGGCATGCAGAGAGTGATTTGCTTGTAAATTTGGAACATTTTTAACCATCCTTTTTTCCAAATTGTGGTCATAGGCTGCCCAACAGGGGGCACAATGTTAAGGCAGCTTTAGCTGATTTTCAGGGGTTTGATTGTTTTAAATGTTCACCTTAATGTCCCTGCAACTAAAAATGTTTTCCCTGAATTTCAAGGGCTTTGTTACAATGTATTGCTCACCTTAACGTCCCTGCAACTAAAGTTTTTTCCCTGAATATGTACGTTTTTATCACTGGACAAAATAATCATAGGAATACATTTTAAATGCTGTTGGTAAAGCATCATTTGCAGGCAGCCTTTCCTTTATTAAAAAAAAATGGAAAGTAACACTGAATTTTAAAGACAATTTTGCCTGGTTTTAGTCTTCACTTTTAAACTGTGTTTTGTAAATGGTTAGAATTGCAAGCATGGGACACAACAATATGTAAGTGATAAAGTTGTTGGTCCCCTGCATGCAATTAACATAGTTTGCAAAATGATCCACTTGTAGTTTTCGCATATATTTCGGTTCACCTCCCTTGTTCTTGAGTAGAATTACCATAAAATTGCTCCGCGTTTACAATGAGATTACTGCAAAAATGGCCCGTACTGATGGAGAAAAAAAAGATGTTTTTTTTTTCATTTCTGAAAAGACTCAGCTGCTGCAATGAAGATGTATACTTTTTTTTGGACCAAGGGGCACCCACTTCTTGGTCAAATATTTTAAAAGCTACTGGACGGATTTACCCCATACGAGCAAAAGAAATATCAGCAATGCTTTGTGCCCAAGTTGTCTCCATGGGAAAATTAATGAGACTAGGCTGAAAAAAGCATTCTTTCTTTTTTTTAATAACTTTTTCATCTTTTAAAACATTTTACCTAAAATGTCCAGTGTGGAGTGCCCTGGACAAACGTTGTTTTATAAAAAAAGTCAATTCTATTTGTCCAGTAAGTCAAAACCTATTAGCAATAGAATGTTTTGAAAATTCAATGTTCACAGGATTCACTTGTGCAAGCACGTATGTGCAGGCCCATCTTCCTACAAAATGTATAAACATGTGCCTGCACATAGGCAGTTATATTGTATTGTCACTAGTGTGGTATCATCTGGACTACTGTGATATGAGTTTTTACACCACATCTGCCGAATTTTAAAGAAAGACATGACAATTCAGAGAATGTTTAACACAATGCTTCATGGTAGGTAACATGGCTTAAAAGTCTGCACTGGTGGTTAATAATACATTACATTTTGTACTGTTAATTACAGTGTACTATTCAAGACTTTTTCAACTGAAAAGGTATTGCTAGACCAGGTGGACACAGTTTTAAATGTGAGGGTTGAACATGCACAGGAAAGGTTCCCCATAGAAGTCGAGGAAGCAAAACAGATTCAAAGTAAAATACTCCAGAAAAGTTATGGGGAGATATGGTCGAAAAAACACAGTACAAATGGAAACTATTCATGGTATCAGAGTCAAATGTAAAAATGAGTAAACTGGATGGGCTTGCCCTATACCCTCACATTCCTGCCGACACAAGGCAGAGGATGAGCACATGCTCTTATCCTCCTTTTTGTGCGACTACGTCAGTAGATGATTTGAAATACTGTGGAGTGCAAACGTAATGCGTTAAAGCAAGAGTTTAGCTATTTACACCTTACTTTTACACATCAGGGCATTTTCATGCCCTTTCGAGGAGTAGGAGGGTAACAAAGTGGAATTTGTATCTGTATTTTGCTTTCTGCCTCCATCTTAAAGAAGCACCAGGTTTTACACCGGCATGAGAATTTTATGCAGGCATACATTCAATGGATTCCTACGGCATCTGCTTTGCATTTGCACCTGTTAATGAGCAGGTGGATTCCATGGGAATCCATTATAAAACTGCATAGCATAATTTGCAGGCAGTGTTCATTTTTTTACAAAACAGAGAGTAAAAGTAAAGAGTAAACATTGGGGGTCATTACGAGGTTGCTGGTCTGGAAACAACGGTACCGGTACGCCTGCGAGCGGGTGCCTTTTCGCCCGTCAGGTCTGACCTGGCGGGTGGGAAGGCACCCGCTCGCAGACCTTGACGGATGCACCTGCACCATTCATGAATGGTGCCGGTGCATCCGACCTCCCCATTCCCATTGAGTCCAATGGGACTCGAAGCGGAATGGGGAGCAATATTTTCCTGCACACGGCAATGAGGAATTACTGGGACCACCGGAGCTGTAATGCCCCGATAAATCCCCATTGCCGGGTGCCAGAAAAAAAATGACTCCAGCGGCCCATGTCTGCTTTTTCGCTTCACGGTTACACTCCACATTGTAAATGCTAGACATTGCATCCAGGGAACCCAACAGCATGTACGTGCTAACAATGGTGGTACCCTGCACGCAATTTCCATTTCCTTTAAAATAACTACCATAATCGATTCATAATGTAAGGGCTTCAAATGACCATTCTGAAGGGGTGGGTTAAAAAGTCAGGCACTGTGTACTTACAGCACCACATTCTATTAGGTCCCCTGGATGCAATTTGCATTTTGTTGAAATCAACTACCATAATCTATTCATAATGTAAAGGCTTCAAAGGACCATTCTGAAGGGGTGGGTTTAAAAAGGCAGGCACAGTGTACTTAAAAAGCACCGCCTTCCTGGTAGGTTAAGCCCTGCAAAAAGCAGTGCAAGTGGACCAGGTAATATGCCTCACTTAACTTGTATCCTTCCAAATTTAGTACTAGATACTCTTATGAATACTTTGTAATTGTATAACACGCTTAATACCCAAAGGTTTCTAAGCACAAACCCAGAGATTGAACCTGTGTTGCTCTGTGTTATCTTGCTTCCAAGGCGAGCGCGTTAACCCTGAGCTATCCTCCCAAGACTTTGACTCCTTGTAAGCTACTGCTATCTAAACGACCTGTTATTTTCTTAAAGCACAACTGTGATGGTTGAACATCTTTGAGAAAGGCCTGCATTTGCGTGACAGAATCGCTTAAAGTGTTCATGTATTTGCATTATTTGATTAATCAGAGTTTTTTTGTCGAATCCATTAAACTCTAACTAAGACATTCTCATTTCAGAGTGTTCATACAAACAGCTGCTGTTTTTCCTTGATTTAGGGGCAGGATAATTCAAGTTTGAGAAGCATGGTGTGTGTGCAGCTGTTCTCATCATAGCAATGCATGTGTAGTCCCTGGCATAATTTGGTCCTAGCTCGGCTGGAACGAATGTTTGTGCCCTAGGGAGAAAAAAAAGACACATACACCAGTGCGAAGAGAAATTTATTTTATTTAATGTTGTATGGGCTTTAACTGAATTGACTTACACAGACTGTAGCATTCACACCACATGGGGTTGGATGGAATGCAGGAAGGAAGAATGGAAATAACTGGAACAGTGTAAGAGCCTTCCAGGGCACAGGGCTGTGTTAAGAACAGTTGTGCTTCTAGCGTGGGTGTGTCAATGGTGGCCCTCGTGGGTAGGGGCCAGCAAAGAAGATCCTTGTTGCCATGAAGGTCTGTCAGTGAGTAGACATCCTATGTGGTCATCTGAAAGAAACCTTTGGGGTGCGGGCCCTCCACAGTGCAGTGGCACCCCATGTGATGGACCAGGCACCACAAGGAGGAGGACAGTGCCTGGGGCAGACCCCATTCACCACACCCATGACTGCAGCAGCCACCCCCAAGTAATATAAGGTAAATACTTCTTTAGTGTTGTATAAGTATCACAGAGCCTGTGGTAGTGGCCGTGTAGTTATGGTTAAGTTGCTTGATCCATAGGAAAAGCACTTTGTATATGCCCCCCTCAGATTGATTCTGCAAAGTTTGGTGAGGTTTCGTCCAGGGGGGGCAAAGTTATAGCGGGGTCCCAATATGTGTGATTTTCCTCATAGATGTAATGTAAAAATAGTTTTCATCACGCCTACAGCCCAAACCGCTGAATGGATTTTCACAAAATTTGCACCAGGAACGGCGGCTTGTCCCCGAATGCGTGCTTTTGTAAATTTAGTGATATCTGGGTTCGGTCCGCAGACCCACGTCCCTATTCGTCCGCAGACAAGCCTCTGGGCCAATCAGGGGACGACATGATTTCCTCGGACATCATACATGCCAGCAGATTGATGGTGGAAAGCACGAGGTGCCTCATATTTTTTCAAACAGTCGCCATGTTGGATCCACTGATAGCCGCGGGTTTCCACGGACAGCGCAGTGAACGAACAGCCTGAAAAACACATTTGGGGTTATTTGATGGCTGAAAGAGGGCATGGAAAGGGTAGTGGAGTGGAATAAAGATTATATGGATCTGTTTTCATAGATGAAAAGAGGGTTTGCAGGTGCCTCTGAGTTTGCAGTCAATTTTAATGTCCGCAGACATCATTCCAATTGCAGGGGTTCATGGGGACTTTTGTTATTTGAAGGTGTATTGTACGTATTATTCCATGGGGGGAAAACAGTATAATTTTTTAAGCAGGATAGTTCAAGAGCTTTAATTGCATACAATTATACATACACATTTAATTTGTTTGACCCTCATAAACAGTACATTATATGTACTATGTTTGGTGCAACATAGTGTATAATACACTGTTGTTGTATTGACATTAAGTAATCATTGGGTCATTGGGAAAAAAACTCCATAAAGGATTTTTTTTTAAACGATCACAATTATGTGAGTGTCAGTGTGATAGTATGTTTGTTTGAAGGGAATGTTTGAAGTAGTTAGATACCTGTTGAGGGATTCTAACTACATTAGCCTTAAGAAGACGTTTTGTAGTAACAAGAATTGTGATGGCATATTTGAAGTGTTTTGCAGTGAAGGGTATTTTTGATGTAGTTAGATACCTGTTGGTGTATTCTAACTGTTCATTGTGCTACAGTTTAGTGAGTACATTTTGGTTGAAGGAATATTAAGTAGGCATTTGTTAGATTTGCTGGTAACCTATGTTTTGGAGTAGCGGAGGTGTTGTTACATTCAAATCAACCACTTATTTTTTCAAATATGCAGTATCGTGCCCTGAAGTGGTTGTGGCACCAGTGTGGTATATTATGCCTACTATTGTGAAGGTTGTCTGGCCGAGAAATACTTGGCTGTGTGTAAGGCTTGTGAGTTTACAGTTATTTTTAGTGCCATCTGCGTTGTACCTTAGAAGCATCAGTATGACATATTGGCTATGTGAGTTTATCTGTATGCTGGAATGATTGTCTGAATTGCAAAAGGGCATACTATGCCATGATTTGCATTCTGCATAAGCTAGTGAAATGGAAAGAATCACAATTTGGTATGAATATGCATACAAATCATTCTTAAGGGATGTGCTCTTGTGAAACATGGTTGCAGAGAGTGCATGCATGTCTCCATGGGTATGAAATATGGAATAATTAATTTATAGTGATGTTTTTGGGTTGCAGTACTTGTAGTAAGTACATTAGGAATTCATGATGATCTTCTTGTGTGTTTATGCTACATTTTCGCATTCCTGCACACTAGTCCAATTCTTGCCTTATATCTGAGACGCTGTAAGTGCTGTCACGATTATTTGTGGCATTTCTATGGAGGACAAGCATTTGCAAACACAACTGGTCCGAGCCGTTTAAGTAAATACCGTGAATCTACCATCTCTTCCAATTGGTGGCAATTGGAAGAGATGATTGATTGTTATATTTGCATAGCAATTTACTCCAGTTGTGTTGCTGAATTTAAATGGGCCAGAGAGATGTGCCTGTGCATCCTTTGTTGGGCCTGCAGTTGTTTTTTGAGAAGAGTGTGTTGGAGTGAAGGGTCGTTTGGGCCCCTCTCATACATTCTACACGAAACGGCTATTGCGGGATACACTTGGCTTCAATTTTGTGTGCCCTCGACTCCACCTTTGGACTATGCCTCACTCTGATACTACGAAAATTCTTCTCTCCCCTCTGCAGCGCCGCACAAAGCACGCTCATGGCCCCCACCTTTTCTTTCACTGTCTGAAAGCTTCACAAATTCCTTTCTCATGGATGCGCCAGGAATAATTGAAACAATTAGTAAATTGTATCATCTCACTCTTTCTCTGTAATCACTGTCCTGTGTGTGAACTGGCTCGAACCATGCCTTGTAACTCATCCATCTCCACAAACCTGCTCCCACCCTCTTACCCCCGCTGTTGGAAAATGACTGCCAATGTAACCCTGTGCCCTCCTAAGGTATTCAGCTGATATATCCGAAGTGTGAACCTGCTATGCAGCCCAACCCAGAGTGCCCCCACTAAATCCAGACCTCTGTCACAGTATATTGTGTCCTAAAACTAACATATGTCATTATACCTCCCTGTTCGCCTTGATGTGCTTAGAACCACCCAGTCACCCAGGTTATCACAGGGGACAAGACCCCCAAGCCTTGTATCTCATAAAAGGCCCGATGAAAGACGATTTAATCATGTGAATGCAATTTATAGGTTTGCAAAGATTTACTCAAAGGTGTATTAAGGATTGTCATTTATTATATGTCTAGTGGTAGTTTCTCATGCCATCTTAGTTAGTGTCAACTCTATCTCACCGTGACCTAACCCTCACCCCTCCTGGACAGAGGCAGGTGGACCTCGTGATGCTCACCCTCCCACCAAATAGGCAGCCTATCCGGAAGAAGCAGCGTCTACAGAAATATATGTAACATTGCTCCCCAACCAATCCTGCGCTAATGTAGTACCCTATGTTAATGACGTCATCGATGATGCTGTTTGGCTTCATAATTCCATGTACATGTATTGTTTGCCAGAGCGCTCTCGAGGCAGCAGAGTTCTATGGATGCCAACTTTATATAAAGACTTATTAATCTTGCAACCCGTTCTCCTGGTCTCGTTCCCTACTGGGATGTGTTATAATTTATAAGTTTGTACTGGTAAATCGGGGAGTGAGCCTTTACATTTGGTGACCCCCGTGACGTGATCGAGAATGGTGTGCCGAGAGAGGCCCCTCTGCCGTGCTGCGAGATCCGGGATGCCGAGGTGGGACACAGCTTGGTTGGGGTGCGGCCCCGATTGTGGATAGACCGTGAAGGCTCTCGGACCACCCCGGACATGTGAGTACTGGTTGCAAGATTCTCAAGTGAGGGGCGAAATTGCAAAATCGTTGGTGTAAAGATAAGGGCGAGAGAATAGGGGGAGGTGAAATTTGGGCGTTAGGGACTGTGTGAGTGAAACTGCTAGGCTTTTCTTATCTATCCTTTATATGGCCATTAGGCTGTTGTGGATGAAAAGATAAAAAGGAATATGGGATCCTAGCTCCGAAGGACAGTAGAAGGCGGCGCCGTGTAGCATTGTCTTGACCCGTGCAGGATATAAATGGAGATAAAGAAAAAAAAACGCAGGAGTCTCATATTAGGTGACTCAGAGTAGTAATT